>NC_135746.1:33845000-34474000 GCF_041903045.1 Epinephelus lanceolatus | reverse complement strand
AAACTGCTGAAAAGACTTGTTATGCGTGTGCCAGCGTCAGTGCACCTTCAGCTGCTGAGGTACAGAAGGTTTCAAGTAAAGGCTGAAATTATTATTCACTAAGAAACACAAGACAGCAGCAGTGGCTGTTACCGCACAGGAAGAGGGAGGGTTTACCATTACCAACAACTTATATTGGGAAATGATTGCTCTGTGAAATACAATAGTGCTACCACATGTTGATTTCAGGAGAGCTACGGAGAGGGACTCTCTGTCGGTCTCGAGGACGTCCTAGCAAAACCGACCATTCAGGGGGGGAAAGCAGGTCTTGACTCTGGCCATGTTCAGCAAGGGAGGAGACCTTGGAATATATTCAGGGTGTGGAACGAGCCCTTTGAGGAACTCCTGAACCCGACCAACGCACCCTCTGTGGATGAGGCAGAGTCTGAAGACTTGGGGAAAGCCTCTCCTATATCCCTGGCACAGTGGTCTGATGTACATAAGCAGCTCCTCAGCGCCAAGGTACCAGGTGTGGATGAGATTTGCCCTGTGATGCTGAAGGCATCCTCCATTCTCCATGCTTTCACCCTTATCAACAACTTGTGTTGGGAAATGATTTATGCATGAAATATGATAGTCCTACCACAGGTTGCTTTCGGGGGAGCTATGGTGTTGGACTCTGGATTGGTCTCGAGCCTCCCTGGCATAAGCTTTTCCGGTATAGGAGGTGCTGGCCAATAACTGAAAGTCAGGTCCAGAACCAGTAGTGGCAATACGTAGTCTGTGCTGGTAGTGGAACAGTGGACCAGTTCTTTACCCTTCAACAGTTGTTGGGGGGTGTCATGGCAGTTTGCCCATCCAGCGTACATGTTGTGTTTGTTGTTCCTTGTCAAGCAGTGCTCTCTGTGAACAAACAAATGTGTTTCCGCCCAGTTTCGAACTGGGGACTTTTCGCGTGTGAGGCGAACGTGATGACCACTACACTACGGAAACTGACGAAAACAACTGTTATACGTGTGCTGGCGTCAGTGCACCGTCAGCCGCTGAAATTCAGAAGTCTTCAAGTTAAGGCTGAAATGCGTGACCCTCATATTCATTGTGACGTTACATTGAGTAGTCTATTAAGTGGTTTTAAACACATTCCACACCTTTGGTCTACTAATGCAAATACTTTCCTGTATATCTTTGTGTGTTCCCTGCTGGAACAATACCACCTGTGTGTTCAGGTGCTAAAACTGATGATGTAGCCTTCCTCGTTAGTATAGTGGACAGTATCTCCGCCTGTCACGCGGAAGATCGGGGTTCGATTCCCTGACGGGGAGTCATTTTTTTCTACCAGTTGCTGATTATTCACCAAGACAGCAGCAGCAGCAGCAGCAGGGGCTGTTAGCGCACAGGAAAACCGAGGATTCACCATTACCACCAACTTATATTGGGAAATGATTTCTCCGTGACATACAATAGTCCTACCACATGTTGATTTCAGGAGAGCTACAGAGAGGGACTCTCAGTTGGTCTCGAGGACGCCCTAGAAAAACCGACCATTCAGGGGGGGAAAGCAGGTCTTGACTCTGGCCGTGTTAAGCACGGGAGGAGACCTTGGAATATATTGAGGGTGTGGAATGAGCCCTTTGAGGAACTCCTGAACCCGACCAACGCACCCTCTGTGGATGAGGCAGAGTCTGAAGACTTGGGGAAAGCCTCTCCTATATCCCTGGCACAGTGGTCTGATGTACATAAGCAGCTCCTCAGCGCCAAGGTACCAGGTGTGGATGAGATTTGCCCTGTGATGCTGAAGGCATCCTCCATTCTCCATGCTTTCACCCTTATCAACAACTTGTGTTGGGAAATGATTTATGCATGAAATATGATAGTCCTACCACAGGTTGCTTTCGGGGGAGCTATGGTGTTGGACTCTGGATTGGTCTCGAGCCTCCCTGGCATAAGCTTTTCCGGTATAGGAGGTGCTGGCCAATAACTGAAGGTCAGGTCCAGAACCAGTAGTGGCAATACGTAGTCTGTGCTGGTAGTGGAACAGTGGACCAGTTATTTACCCTTCAACAGTTGTTGGGGGTATCGTGGCAGTTTGCCCATCCAGCGTACATGTCGTGTTTGTTGTTCCTTGTCAAGCAGTGCGCTCTGTGAACAAACAAACATGTTTCCGCCCAGTTTCGAACTGGGGACCTTTCGCGTGTTAGGCGAACGTGATAACCACTACACTACGGAAACTGCTGAAAAGACTTGTTATGCGTGTGCCAGCGTCAGTGCACCTTCAGCTGCTGAGGTACAGAAGGTTTCAAGTAAAGGCTGAAATTATTATTCACTAAGAAACACAAGACAGCAGCAGTGGCTGTTACCGCACAGGAAGAGGGAGGGTTTACCATTACCAACAACTTATATTGGGAAATGATTGCTCTGTGAAATACAATAGTGCTACCACATGTTGATTTCAGGAGAGCTACGGAGAGGGACTCTCTGTCGGTCTCGAGGACGTCCTAGCAAAACCGACCATTCAGGGGGGGAAAGCAGGTCTTGACTCTGGCCATGTTCAGCAAGGGAGGAGACCTTGGAATATATTCAGGGTGTGGAACGAGCCCTTTGAGGAACTCCTGAACCCGACCAACGCACCCTCTGTGGATGAGGCAGAGTCTGAAGACTTGGGGAAAGCCTCTCCTATATCCCTGGCACAGTGGTCTGATGTACATAAGCAGCTCCTCAGCGCCAAGGTACCAGGTGTGGATGAGATTTGCCCTGTGATGCTGAAGGCATCCTCCATTCTCCATGCTTTCACCCTTATCAACAACTTGTGTTGGGAAATGATTTATGCATGAAATATGATAGTCCTACCACAGGTTGCTTTCGGGGGAGCTATGGTGTTGGACTCTGGATTGGTCTCGAGCCTCCCTGGCATAAGCTTTTCCGGTATAGGAGGTGCTGGCCAATAACTGAAAGTCAGGTCCAGAACCAGTAGTGGCAATACGTAGTCTGTGCTGGTAGTGGAACAGTGGACCAGTTCTTTACCCTTCAACAGTTGTTGGGGGGTGTCATGGCAGTTTGCCCATCCAGCGTACATGTTGTGTTTGTTGTTCCTTGTCAAGCAGTGCTCTCTGTGAACAAACAAATGTGTTTCCGCCCAGTTTCGAACTGGGGACCTTTCGCGTGTGAGGCGAACGTGATGACCACTACACTACGGAAACTGACGAAAACAACTGTTATACGTGTGATGGCGTCAGTGCACCTTCAGCCGCTGAAATTCAGAAGTCTTCAAGTTAAGGCTGAAATGCGTAACCCTCATATTCATTGTGACGTTACATTGAGTAGTCTATTAAGTGGTTTTATCCACATTCCACACCTTTGGCCTACTAATGCAAATACTTTCCTGTATATCTTTGTGTGTTCCCTGCTGGAACAATACCACCTGTGTGTTCAGGTGCTAAAACTGATGATGTAGCCTTCCTCGTTAGTATAGTGGACAGTATCTCCGCCTGTCACGCGGAAGACCGGGGTTCGATTCCCCGACGGGGAGTCATGTTTTTCTACCAGTTGCTGATTATTCACCAAGACAGCAGCAGCAGCAGCAGCAGGGGCTGTTAGCGCACAGGAAAACCGAGGATTCACCATTACCAACAACTTATATTGGGAAATGATTTCTCCGTGACATACAATAGTCCTACCACATGTTGATTTCAGGAGAGCTACAGAGAGGGACTCTCGGTTGGTCTCGAGGACGCCCTAGAAAAACCGACCATTCAGGGGGGGAAAGCAGGTCTTGACTCTGGCCGTGTTAAGCACGGGAGGAGACCTTGGAATATATTCAGGGTGTGGAATGAGCCCTTTGAGGAACTCCTGAACCCGACCAACGCACCCTCTGTGGATGAGGCAGAGTCTGAAGACTTGGGGAAAGCCTCTCCTATATCCCTGGCACAGTGGTCTGATGTACATAAGCAGCTCCTCAGCGCCAAGGTACCAGGTGTGGATGAGATTTGCCCTGTGATGCTGAAGGCATCCTCCATTCTCCATGCTTTCACCCTTATCAACAACTTGTGTTGGGAAATGATTTATGCATGAAATATGATAGTCCTACCACAGGTTGCTTTCGGGGGAGCTATGGTGTTGGACTCTGGATTGGTCTCGAGCCTCCCTGGCATAAGCTTTTCCGGTATAGGAGGTGCTGGCCAATAACTGAAGGTCAGGTCCAGAACCAGTAGTGGCAATACGTAGTCTGTGCTGGTAGTGGAACAGTGGACCAGTTATTTACCCTTCAACAGTTGTTGGGGGTATCGTGGCAGTTTGCCCATCCAGCGTACATGTCGTGTTTGTTGTTCCTTGTCAAGCAGTGCGCTCTGTGAACAAACAAACGTGTTTCCGCCCAGTTTCGAACTGGGGACCTTTCGCGTGTTAGGCGAACGTGATAACCACTACACTACGGAAACTGCTGAAAAGACTTGTTATGCGTGTGCCAGCGTCAGTGCACCTTCAGCTGCTGAGGTACAGAAGGTTTCAAGTAAAGGCTGAAATTATTATTCACTAAGAAACACAAGACAGCAGCAGTGGCTGTTACCGCACAGGAAGAGGGAGGGTTTACCATTACCAACAACTTATATTGGGAAATGATTGCTCTGTGAAATACAATAGTGCTACCACATGTTGATTTCAGGAGAGCTACGGAGAGGGACTCTCTGTCGGTCTCGAGGACGTCCTAGCAAAACCGACCATTCAGGGGGGGAAAGCAGGTCTTGACTCTGGCCATGTTCAGCAAGGGAGGAGACCTTGGAATATATTCAGGGTGTGGAACGAGCCCTTTGAGGAACTCCTGAACCCAACCAACGCACCCTCTGTGGATGAGGCAGAGTCTGAAGACTTGGGGAAAGCCTCTCCTATATCCCTGGCACAGTGGTCTGATGTACATAAGCAGCTCCTCAGCGCCAAGGTACCAGGTGTGGATGAGATTTGCCCTGTGATGCTGAAGGCATCCTCCATTCTTTCACCCTTATCAACAACTTATGTTAGGAAATGATTTCTCCATGAAATATGATAGTCCTACCACAGGTTGCTTTCAGGGGAGCTATAGTGCTGGACTCTGGATTGGTTTCGAGCCTCCCTGGTATAAGCTTTTCCAGTATAGGAGGTGCTGGCCAATAACTGAAGGTCAGATCCAGAATCAGGAGTGACAATGCATAGACGGTGCTGGTAGTGGAACCGTGGACCAGTTCTTTACCCTTCAACAGTTGTTGGGGGGTGTCATGGCAGTTTGCCCATCCAGCGTACATGTTGTGTTTGTTGTTCCTTGTCAAGCAGTGCTCTCTGTGAACAAACAAATGTGTTTCCGCCCAGTTTCAAACTGGGGACCTTTCGCGTGTGAGGTGAACGTGATGACCACTACACTACGGAAACTGACGAAAACAACTGTTATACGTGTGATGGCGTCAGTGCACCGTCAGCCGCTGAAATTCAGAAGTCTTCAAGTTAAGGCTGAAATGCGTAACCCTCATATTCATTGTGACGTTACATTGAGTAGTCTATTAAGTGGTTTTATCCACATTCCACACCTTTGGTCTACTAATGCAAATACTTTCCTGTATATCTTTGTGTGTTCCCTGCTGGAACAATACCACCTGTGTGTTCAGGTGCTAAAACTGATGATGTAGCCTTCCTCGTTAGTATAGTGGACAGTATCTCCGCCTGTCACGCGGAAGACCGGGGTTCGATTCCCTGACGGGGAGTCATTTTTTTCTACCAGTTGCTGATTATTCACCAAGACAGCAGCAGCAGCAGCAGCAGGGGCTGTTAGCGCACAGGAAAACCGAGGATTCACCATTACCACCAACTTATATTGGGAAATGATTTCTCCGTGACATACAATAGTCCTACCACATGTTGATTTCAGGAGAGCTACAGAGAGGGACTCTCAGTTGGTCTCGAGGACGCCCTAGAAAAACCGACCATTCAGGGGGGGAAAGCAGGTCTTGACTCTGGCCGTGTTAAGCACGGGAGGAGACCTTGGAATATATTGAGGGTGTGGAATGAGCCCTTTGAGGAACTCCTGAACCCGACCAACGCACCCTCTGTGGATGAGGCAGAGTCTGAAGACTTGGGGAAAGCCTCTCCTATATCCCTGGCACAGTGGTCTGATGTACATAAGCAGCTCCTCAGCGCCAAGGTACCAGGTGTGGATGAGATTTGCCCTGTGATGCTGAAGGCATCCTCCATTCTCCATGCTTTCACCCTTATCAACAACTTGTGTTGGGAAATGATTTATGCATGAAATATGATAGTCCTACCACAGGTTGCTTTCGGGGGAGCTATGGTGTTGGACTCTGGATTGGTCTCGAGCCTCCCTGGCATAAGCTTTTCCGGTATAGGAGGTGCTGGCCAATAACTGAAGGTCAGGTCCAGAACCAGTAGTGGCAATACGTAGTCTGTGCTGGTAGTGGAACAGTGGACCAGTTATTTACCCTTCAACAGTTGTTGGGGGTATCGTGGCAGTTTGCCCATCCAGCGTACATGTCGTGTTTGTTGTTCCTTGTCAAGCAGTGCGCTCTGTGAACAAACAAACATGTTTCCGCCCAGTTTCGAACTGGGGACCTTTCGCGTGTTAGGCGAACGTGATAACCACTACACTACGGAAACTGCTGAAAAGACTTGTTATGCGTGTGCCAGCGTCAGTGCACCTTCAGCTGCTGAGGTACAGAAGGTTTCAAGTAAAGGCTGAAATTATTATTCACTAAGAAACACAAGACAGCAGCAGTGGCTGTTACCGCACAGGAAGAGGGAGGGTTTACCATTACCAACAACTTATATTGGGAAATGATTGCTCTGTGAAATACAATAGTGCTACCACATGTTGATTTCAGGAGAGCTACGGAGAGGGACTCTCTGTCGGTCTCGAGGACGTCCTAGCAAAACCGACCATTCAGGGGTGGAAAGCAGGTCTTGACTCTGGCCATGTTCAGCAAGGGAGGAGACCTTGGAATATATTCAGGGTGTGGAACGAGCCCTTTGAGGAACTCCTGAACCCGACCAACACACTCTCTGTGGATGAGGCAGAGTTTGAAGACTTGGGGAAAGCCTCTCCTATATCCCTGGCACAGTGGTCTGAGGTACATAAGCAGCTCCTCAGCACCAAGGTACCAGGTGTGGATGAGATTTGCCCTGTGATGCTGAAGGCATCCTCCATTCTCCATGCTTTCACCCTTATCAACAACTTGTGTTGGGAAATGATTTATGCATGAAATATGATAGTCCTACCACAGGTTGCTTTCGGGGGAGCTATGGTGTTGGACTCTGGATTGGTCTCGAGCCTCCCTGGCATAAGCTTTTCCGGTATAGGAGGTGCTGGCCAATAACTGAAGGTCAGGTCCAGAACCAGTAGTGGCAATACGTAGTCTGTGCTGGTAGTGGAACAGTGGACCAGTTATTTACCCTTCAACAGTTGTTGGGGGTATCGTGGCAGTTTGCCCATCCAGCGTACATGTCGTGTTTGTTGTTCCTTGTCAAGCAGTGCGCTCTGTGAACAAACAAACATGTTTCCGCCCAGTTTCGAACTGGGGACCTTTCGCGTGTTAGGCGAACGTGATAACCACTACACTACAGAAACTGCTGAAAAGACTTGTTATGCGTGTGCCAGCGTCAGTGCACCTTCAGCTGCTGAGGTACAGAAGGTTTCAAGTAAAGGCTGAAATTATTATTCACTAAGAAACACAAGACAGCAGCAGTGGCTGTTACCGCACAGGAAGAGGGAGGGTTTACCATTACCAACAACTTATATTGGGAAATGATTGCTCTGTGAAATACAATAGTGCTACCACATGTTGATTTCAGGAGAGCTACGGAGAGGGACTCTCTGTCGGTCTCGAGGACGTCCTAGCAAAACCGACCATTCAGGGGGGGAAAGCAGGTCTTGACTCTGGCCATGTTCAGCAAGGGAGGAGACCTTGGAATATATTCAGGGTGTGGAACGAGCCCTTTGAGGAACTCCTGAACCCGACCAACGCACCCTCTGTGGATGAGGCAGAGTCTGAAGACTTGGGGAAAGCCTCTCCTATATCCCTGGCACAGTGGTCTGATGTACATAAGCAGCTCCTCAGCGCCAAGGTACCAGGTGTGGATGAGATTTGCCCTGTGATGCTGAAGGCATCCTCCATTCTCCATGCTTTCACCCTTATCAACAACTTGTGTTGGGAAATGATTTATGCATGAAATATGATAGTCCTACCACAGGTTGCTTTCGGGGGAGCTATGGTGTTGGACTCTGGATTGGTCTCGAGCCTCCCTGGCATAAGCTTTTCCGGTATAGGAGGTGCTGGCCAATAACTGAAAGTCAGGTCCAGAACCAGTAGTGGCAATACGTAGTCTGTGCTGGTAGTGGAACAGTGGACCAGTTCTTTACCCTTCAACAGTTGTTGGGGGGTGTCATGGCAGTTTGCCCATCCAGCGTACATGTTGTGTTTGTTGTTCCTTGTCAAGCAGTGCTCTCTGTGAACAAACAAATGTGTTTCCGCCCAGTTTCGAACTGGGGACCTTTCGCGTGTGAGGCGAACGTGATGACCACTACACTACGGAAACTGACGAAAACAACTGTTATACGTGTGATGGCGTCAGTGCACCTTCAGCCGCTGAAATTCAGAAGTCTTCAAGTTAAGGCTGAAATGCGTAACCCTCATATTCATTGTGACGTTACATTGAGTAGTCTATTAAGTGGTTTTATCCACATTCCACACCTTTGGCCTACTAATGCAAATACTTTCCTGTATATCTTTGTGTGTTCCCTGCTGGAACAATACCACCTGTGTGTTCAGGTGCTAAAACTGATGATGTAGCCTTCCTCGTTAGTATAGTGGACAGTATCTCCGCCTGTCACGCGGAAGACCGGGGTTCGATTCCCCGACGGGGAGTCATGTTTTTCTACCAGTTGCTGATTATTCACCAAGACAGCAGCAGCAGCAGCAGCAGGGGCTGTTAGCGCACAGGAAAACCGAGGATTCACCATTACCAACAACTTATATTGGGAAATGATTTCTCCGTGACATACAATAGTCCTACCACATGTTGATTTCAGGAGAGCTACAGAGAGGGACTCTCGGTTGGTCTCGAGGACGCCCTAGAAAAACCGACCATTCAGGGGGGGAAAGCAGGTCTTGACTCTGGCCGTGTTAAGCACGGGAGGAGACCTTGGAATATATTCAGGGTGTGGAATGAGCCCTTTGAGGAACTCCTGAACCCGACCAACGCACCCTCTGTGGATGAGGCAGAGTCTGAAGACTTGGGGAAAGCCTCTCCTATATCCCTGGCACAGTGGTCTGATGTACATAAGCAGCTCCTCAGCGCCAAGGTACCAGGTGTGGATGAGATTTGCCCTGTGATGCTGAAGGCATCCTCCATTCTCCATGCTTTCACCCTTATCAACAACTTGTGTTGGGAAATGATTTATGCATGAAATATGATAGTCCTACCACAGGTTGCTTTCGGGGGAGCTATGGTGTTGGACTCTGGATTGGTCTCGAGCCTCCCTGGCATAAGCTTTTCCGGTATAGGAGGTGCTGGCCAATAACTGAAGGTCAGGTCCAGAACCAGTAGTGGCAATACGTAGTCTGTGCTGGTAGTGGAACAGTGGACCAGTTATTTACCCTTCAACAGTTGTTGGGGGTATCGTGGCAGTTTGCCCATCCAGCGTACATGTCGTGTTTGTTGTTCCTTGTCAAGCAGTGTGCTCTGTGAACAAACAAACGTGTTTCCGCCCAGTTTCGAACTGGGGACCTTTCGCGTGTTAGGCGAACGTGATAACCACTACACTACGGAAACTGCTGAAAAGACTTGTTATGCGTGTGCCAGCGTCAGTGCACCTTCAGCTGCTGAGGTACAGAAGGTTTCAAGTAAAGGCTGAAATTATTATTCACTAAGAAACACAAGACAGCAGCAGTGGCTGTTACCGCACAGGAAGAGGGAGGGTTTACCATTACCAACAACTTATATTGGGAAATGATTGCTCTGTGAAATACAATAGTGCTACCACATGTTGATTTCAGGAGAGCTACGGAGAGGGACTCTCTGTCGGTCTCGAGGACGTCCTAGCAAAACCGACCATTCAGGGGGGGAAAGCAGGTCTTGACTCTGGCCATGTTCAGCAAGGGAGGAGACCTTGGAATATATTCAGGGTGTGGAACGAGCCCTTTGAGGAACTCCTGAACCCAACCAACGCACCCTCTGTGGATGAGGCAGAGTCTGAAGACTTGGGGAAAGCCTCTCCTATATCCCTGGCACAGTGGTCTGATGTACATAAGCAGCTCCTCAGCGCCAAGGTACCAGGTGTGGATGAGATTTGCCCTGTGATGCTGAAGGCATCCTCCATTCTTTCACCCTTATCAACAACTTATGTTAGGAAATGATTTCTCCATGAAATATGATAGTCCTACCACAGGTTGCTTTCAGGGGAGCTATAGTGCTGGACTCTGGATTGGTTTCGAGCCTCCCTGGTATAAGCTTTTCCAGTATAGGAGGTGCTGGCCAATAACTGAAGGTCAGATCCAGAATCAGGAGTGACAATGCATAGACGGTGCTGGTAGTGGAACCGTGGACCAGTTCTTTACCCTTCAACAGTTGTTGGGGGGTGTCATGGCAGTTTGCCCATCCAGCGTACATGTTGTGTTTGTTGTTCCTTGTCAAGCAGTGCTCTCTGTGAACAAACAAATGTGTTTCCGCCCAGTTTCAAACTGGGGACCTTTCGCGTGTGAGGTGAACGTGATGACCACTACACTACGGAAACTGACGAAAACAACTGTTATACGTGTGATGGCGTCAGTGCACCGTCAGCCGCTGAAATTCAGAAGTCTTCAAGTTAAGGCTGAAATGCGTAACCCTCATATTCATTGTGACGTTACATTGAGTAGTCTATTAAGTGGTTTTATCCACATTCCACACCTTTGGTCTACTAATGCAAATACTTTCCTGTATATCTTTGTGTGTTCCCTGCTGGAACAATACCACCTGTGTGTTCAGGTGCTAAAACTGATGATGTAGCCTTCCTCGTTAGTATAGTGGACAGTATCTCCGCCTGTCACGCGGAAGACCGGGGTTCGATTCCCTGACGGGGAGTCATTTTTTTCTACCAGTTGCTGATTATTCACCAAGACAGCAGCAGCAGCAGCAGCAGGGGCTGTTAGCGCACAGGAAAACCGAGGATTCACCATTACCAACAACTTATATTGGGAAATGATTTCTCCGTGACATACAATAGTCCTACCACATGTTGATTTCAGGAGAGCTACAGAGAGGGACTCTCAGTTGGTCTCGAGGACGCCCTAGAAAAACCGACCATTCAGGGGGGGAAAGCAGGTCTTGACTCTGGCCGTGTTAAGCACGGGAGGAGACCTTGGAATATATTGAGGGTGTGGAATGAGCCCTTTGAGGAACTCCTGAACCCGACCAACGCACCCTCTGTGGATGAGGCAGAGTCTGAAGACTTGGGGAAAGCCTCTCCTATATCCCTGGCACAGTGGTCTGATGTACATAAGCAGCTCCTCAGCGCCAAGGTACCAGGTGTGGATGAGATTTGCCCTGTGATGCTGAAGGCATCCTCCATTCTCCATGCTTTCACCCTTATCAACAACTTGTGTTGGGAAATGATTTATGCATGAAATATGATAGTCCTACCACAGGTTGCTTTCGGGGGAGCTATGGTGTTGGACTCTGGATTGGTCTCGAGCCTCCCTGGCATAAGCTTTTCCGGTATAGGAGGTGCTGGCCAATAACTGAAGGTCAGGTCCAGAACCAGTAGTGGCAATACGTAGTCTGTGCTGGTAGTGGAACAGTGGACCAGTTATTTACCCTTCAACAGTTGTTGGGGGTATCGTGGCAGTTTGCCCATCCAGCGTACATGTCGTGTTTGTTGTTCCTTGTCAAGCAGTGCGCTCTGTGAACAAACAAACATGTTTCCGCCCAGTTTCGAACTGGGGACCTTTCGCGTGTTAGGCGAACGTGATAACCACTACACTACGGAAACTGCTGAAAAGACTTGTTATGCGTGTGCCAGCGTCAGTGCACCTTCAGCTGCTGAGGTACAGAAGGTTTCAAGTAAAGGCTGAAATTATTATTCACTAAGAAACACAAGACAGCAGCAGTGGCTGTTACCGCACAGGAAGAGGGAGGGTTTACCATTACCAACAACTTATATTGGGAAATGATTGCTCTGTGAAATACAATAGTGCTACCACATGTTGATTTCAGGAGAGCTACGGAGAGGGACTCTCTGTCGGTCTCGAGGACGTCCTAGCAAAACCGACCATTCAGGGGGGGAAAGCAGGTCTTGACTCTGGCCATGTTCAGCAAGGGAGGAGACCTTGGAATATATTCAGGGTGTGGAACGAGCCCTTTGAGGAACTCCTGAACCCGACCAACGCACCCTCTGTGGATGAGGCAGAGTCTGAAGACTTGGGGAAAGCCTCTCCTATATCCCTGGCACAGTGGTCTGATGTACATAAGCAGCTCCTCAGCGCCAAGGTACCAGGTGTGGATGAGATTTGCCCTGTGATGCTGAAGGCATCCTCCATTCTCCATGCTTTCACCCTTATCAACAACTTGTGTTGGGAAATGATTTATGCATGAAATATGATAGTCCTACCACAGGTTGCTTTCGGGGGAGCTATGGTGTTGGACTCTGGATTGGTCTCGAGCCTCCCTGGCATAAGCTTTTCCGGTATAGGAGGTGCTGGCCAATAACTGAAAGTCAGGTCCAGAACCAGTAGTGGCAATACGTAGTCTGTGCTGGTAGTGGAACAGTGGACCAGTTCTTTACCCTTCAACAGTTGTTGGGGGGTGTCATGGCAGTTTGCCCATCCAGCGTACATGTTGTGTTTGTTGTTCCTTGTCAAGCAGTGCTCTCTGTGAACAAACAAATGTGTTTCCGCCCAGTTTCGAACTGGGGACCTTTCGCGTGTGAGGCGAACGTGATGACCACTACACTACGGAAACTGACGAAAACAACTGTTATACGTGTGATGGCGTCAGTGCACCGTCAGCCGCTGAAATTCAGAAGTCTTCAAGTTAAGGCTGAAATGCGTAACCCTCATATTCATTGTGACGTTACATTGAGTAGTCTATTAAGTGGTTTTATCCACATTCCACACCTTTGGTCTACTAATGCAAATACTTTCCTGTATATCTTTGTGTGTTCCCTGCTGGAACAATACCACCTGTGTGTTCAGGTGCTAAAACTGATGATGTAGCCTTCCTCGTTAGTATAGTGGACAGTATCTCCGCCTGTCACGCGGAAGACCGGGGTTCGATTCCCTGACGGGGAGTCATTTTTTTCTACCAGTTGCTGATTATTCACCAAGACAGCAGCAGCAGCAGCAGCAGGGGCTGTTAGCGCACAGGAAAACCGAGGATTCACCATTACCACCAACTTATATTGGGAAATGATTTCTCCGTGATATACAATAGTCCTACCACATGTTGATTTCAGGAGAGCTACAGAGAGGGACTCTCAGTTGGTCTCGAGGACGCCCTAGAAAAACCGACCATTCAGGGGGGGAAAGCAGGTCTTGACTCTGGCCGTGTTAAGCACGGGAGGAGACCTTGGAATATATTGAGGGTGTGGAATGAGCCCTTTGAGGAACTCCTGAACCCGACCAACGCACCCTCTGTGGATGAGGCAGAGTCTGAAGACTTGGGGAAAGCCTCTCCTATATCCCTGGCACAGTGGTCTGATGTACATAAGCAGCTCCTCAGCGCCAAGGTACCAGGTGTGGATGAGATTTGCCCTGTGATGCTGAAGGCATCCTCCATTCTCCATGCTTTCACCCTTATCAACAACTTGTGTTGGGAAATGATTTATGCATGAAATATGATAGTCCTACCACAGGTTGCTTTCGGGGGAGCTATGGTGTTGGACTCTGGATTGGTCTCGAGCCTCCCTGGCATAAGCTTTTCCGGTATAGGAGGTGCTGGCCAATAACTGAAGGTCAGGTCCAGAACCAGTAGTGGCAATACGTAGTCTGTGCTGGTAGTGGAACAGTGGACCAGTTATTTACCCTTCAACAGTTGTTGGGGGTATCGTGGCAGTTTGCCCATCCAGCGTACATGTCGTGTTTGTTGTTCCTTGTCAAGCAGTGCGCTCTGTGAACAAACAAACATGTTTCCGCCCAGTTTCGAACTGGGGACCTTTCGCGTGTTAGGCGAACGTGATAACCACTACACTACGGAAACTGCTGAAAAGACTTGTTATGCGTGTGCCAGCGTCAGTGCACCTTCAGCTGCTGAGGTACAGAAGGTTTCAAGTAAAGGCTGAAATTATTATTCACTAAGAAACACAAGACAGCAGCAGTGGCTGTTACCGCACAGGAAGAGGGAGGGTTTACCATTACCAACAACTTATATTGGGAAATGATTGCTCTGTGAAATACAATAGTGCTACCACATGTTGATTTCAGGAGAGCTACGGAGAGGGACTCTCTGTCGGTCTCGAGGACGTCCTAGCAAAACCGACCATTCAGGGGGGGAAAGCAGGTCTTGACTCTGGCCATGTTCAGCAAGGGAGGAGACCTTGGAATATATTCAGGGTGTGGAACGAGCCCTTTGAGGAACTCCTGAACCCGACCAACGCACCCTCTGTGGATGAGGCAGAGTCTGAAGACTTGGGGAAAGCCTCTCCTATATCCCTGGCACAGTGGTCTGATGTACATAAGCAGCTCCTCAGCGCCAAGGTACCAGGTGTGGATGAGATTTGCCCTGTGATGCTGAAGGCATCCTCCATTCTCCATGCTTTCACCCTTATCAACAACTTGTGTTGGGAAATGATTTATGCATGAAATATGATAGTCCTACCACAGGTTGCTTTCGGGGGAGCTATGGTGTTGGACTCTGGATTGGTCTCGAGCCTCCCTGGCATAAGCTTTTCCGGTATAGGAGGTGCTGGCCAATAACTGAAAGTCAGGTCCAGAACCAGTAGTGGCAATACGTAGTCTGTGCTGGTAGTGGAACAGTGGACCAGTTCTTTACCCTTCAACAGTTGTTGGGGGGTGTCATGGCAGTTTGCCCATCCAGCGTACATGTTGTGTTTGTTGTTCCTTGTCAAGCAGTGCTCTCTGTGAACAAACAAATGTGTTTCCGCCCAGTTTCGAACTGGGGACCTTTCGCGTGTGAGGCGAACGTGATGACCACTACACTACGGAAACTGACGAAAACAACTGTTATACGTGTGATGGCGTCAGTGCACCTTCAGCCGCTGAAATTCAGAAGTCTTCAAGTTAAGGCTGAAATGCGTAACCCTCATATTCATTGTGACGTTACATTGAGTAGTCTATTAAGTGGTTTTATCCACATTCCACACCTTTGGCCTACTAATGCAAATACTTTCCTGTATATCTTTGTGTGTTCCCTGCTGGAACAATACCACCTGTGTGTTCAGGTGCTAAAACTGATGATGTAGCCTTCCTCGTTAGTATAGTGGACAGTATCTCCGCCTGTCACGCGGAAGACCGGGGTTCGATTCCCCGACGGGGAGTCATGTTTTTCTACCAGTTGCTGATTATTCACCAAGACAGCAGCAGCAGCAGCAGCAGGGGCTGTTAGCGCACAGGAAAACCGAGGATTCACCATTACCAACAACTTATATTGGGAAATGATTTCTCCGTGACATACAATAGTCCTACCACATGTTGATTTCAGGAGAGCTACAGAGAGGGACTCTCGGTTGGTCTCGAGGACGCCCTAGAAAAACCGACCATTCAGGGGGGGAAAGCAGGTCTTGACTCTGGCCGTGTTAAGCACGGGAGGAGACCTTGGAATATATTGAGGGTGTGGAATGAGCCCTTTGAGGAACTCCTGAACCCGACCAACGCACCCTCTGTGGATGAGGCAGAGTCTGAAGACTTGGGGAAAGCCTCTCCTATATCCCTGGCACAGTGGTCTGATGTACATAAGCAGCTCCTCAGCGCCAAGGTACCAGGTGTGGATGAGATTTGCCCTGTGATGCTGAAGGCATCCTCCATTCTCCATGCTTTCACCCTTATCAACAACTTGTGTTGGGAAATGATTTATGCATGAAATATGATAGTCCTACCACAGGTTGCTTTCGGGGGAGCTATGGTGTTGGACTCTGGATTGGTCTCGAGCCTCCCTGGCATAAGCTTTTCCGGTATAGGAGGTGCTGGCCAATAACTGAAGGTCAGGTCCAGAACCAGTAGTGGCAATACGTAGTCTGTGCTGGTAGTGGAACAGTGGACCAGTTATTTACCCTTCAACAGTTGTTGGGGGTATCGTGGCAGTTTGCCCATCCAGCGTACATGTCGTGTTTGTTGTTCCTTGTCAAGCAGTGCGCTCTGTGAACAAACAAACGTGTTTCCGCCCAGTTTCGAACTGGGGACCTTTCGCGTGTTAGGCGAACGTGATAACCACTACACTACGGAAACTGCTGAAAAGACTTGTTATGCGTGTGCCAGCGTCAGTGCACCTTCAGCTGCTGAGGTACAGAAGGTTTCAAGTAAAGGCTGAAATTATTATTCACTAAGAAACACAAGACAGCAGCAGTGGCTGTTACCGCACAGGAAGAGGGAGGGTTTACCATTACCAACAACTTATATTGGGAAATGATTGCTCTGTGAAATACAATAGTGCTACCACATGTTGATTTCAGGAGAGCTACGGAGAGGGACTCTCTGTCGGTCTCGAGGACGTCCTAGCAAAACCGACCATTCAGGGGGGGAAAGCAGGTCTTGACTCTGGCCATGTTCAGCAAGGGAGGAGACCTTGGAATATATTCAGGGTGTGGAACGAGCCCTTTGAGGAACTCCTGAACCCAACCAACGCACCCTCTGTGGATGAGGCAGAGTCTGAAGACTTGGGGAAAGCCTCTCCTATATCCCTGGCACAGTGGTCTGATGTACATAAGCAGCTCCTCAGCGCCAAGGTACCAGGTGTGGATGAGATTTGCCCTGTGATGCTGAAGGCATCCTCCATTCTTTCACCCTTATCAACAACTTATGTTAGGAAATGATTTCTCCATGAAATATGATAGTCCTACCACAGGTTGCTTTCAGGGGAGCTATAGTGCTGGACTCTGGATTGGTTTCGAGCCTCCCTGGTATAAGCTTTTCCAGTATAGGAGGTGCTGGCCAATAACTGAAGGTCAGATCCAGAATCAGGAGTGACAATGCATAGACGGTGCTGGTAGTGGAACCGTGGACCAGTTCTTTACCCTTCAACAGTTGTTGGGGGGTGTCATGGCAGTTTGCCCATCCAGCGTACATGTTGTGTTTGTTGTTCCTTGTCAAGCAGTGCTCTCTGTGAACAAACAAATGTGTTTCCGCCCAGTTTCAAACTGGGGACCTTTCGCGTGTGAGGTGAACGTGATGACCACTACACTACGGAAACTGACGAAAACAACTGTTATACGTGTGATGGCGTCAGTGCACCGTCAGCCGCTGAAATTCAGAAGTCTTCAAGTTAAGGCTGAAATGCGTAACCCTCATATTCATTGTGACGTTACATTGAGTAGTCTATTAAGTGGTTTTATCCACATTCCACACCTTTGGTCTACTAATGCAAATACTTTCCTGTATATCTTTGTGTGTTCCCTGCTGGAACAATACCACCTGTGTGTTCAGGTGCTAAAACTGATGATGTAGCCTTCCTCGTTAGTATAGTGGACAGTATCTCCGCCTGTCACGCGGAAGACCGGGGTTCGATTCCCTGACGGGGAGTCATTTTTTTCTACCAGTTGCTGATTATTCACCAAGACAGCAGCAGCAGCAGCAGCAGGGGCTGTTAGCGCACAGGAAAACCGAGGATTCACCATTACCACCAACTTATATTGGGAAATGATTTCTCCGTGACATACAATAGTCCTACCACATGTTGATTTCAGGAGAGCTACAGAGAGGGACTCTCAGTTGGTCTCGAGGACGCCCTAGAAAAACCGACCATTCAGGGGGGGAAAGCAGGTCTTGACTCTGGCCGTGTTAAGCACGGGAGGAGACCTTGGAATATATTGAGGGTGTGGAATGAGCCCTTTGAGGAACTCCTGAACCCGACCAACGCACCCTCTGTGGATGAGGCAGAGTCTGAAGACTTGGGGAAAGCCTCTCCTATATCCCTGGCACAGTGGTCTGATGTACATAAGCAGCTCCTCAGCGCCAAGGTACCAGGTGTGGATGAGATTTGCCCTGTGATGCTGAAGGCATCCTCCATTCTCCATGCTTTCACCCTTATCAACAACTTGTGTTGGGAAATGATTTATGCATGAAATATGATAGTCCTACCACAGGTTGCTTTCGGGGGAGCTATGGTGTTGGACTCTGGATTGGTCTCGAGCCTCCCTGGCATAAGCTTTTCCGGTATAGGAGGTGCTGGCCAATAACTGAAGGTCAGGTCCAGAACCAGTAGTGGCAATACGTAGTCTGTGCTGGTAGTGGAACAGTGGACCAGTTATTTACCCTTCAACAGTTGTTGGGGGTATCGTGGCAGTTTGCCCATCCAGCGTACATGTCGTGTTTGTTGTTCCTTGTCAAGCAGTGCGCTCTGTGAACAAACAAACATGTTTCCGCCCAGTTTCGAACTGGGGACCTTTCGCGTGTTAGGCGAACGTGATAACCACTACACTACGGAAACTGCTGAAAAGACTTGTTATGCGTGTGCCAGCGTCAGTGCACCTTCAGCTGCTGAGGTACAGAAGGTTTCAAGTAAAGGCTGAAATTATTATTCACTAAGAAACACAAGACAGCAGCAGTGGCTGTTACCGCACAGGAAGAGGGAGGGTTTACCATTACCAACAACTTATATTGGGAAATGATTGCTCTGTGAAATACAATAGTGCTACCACATGTTGATTTCAGGAGAGCTACGGAGAGGGACTCTCTGTCGGTCTCGAGGACGTCCTAGCAAAACCGACCATTCAGGGGTGGAAAGCAGGTCTTGACTCTGGCCATGTTCAGCAAGGGAGGAGACCTTGGAATATATTCAGGGTGTGGAACGAGCCCTTTGAGGAACTCCTGAACCCGACCAACACACTCTCTGTGGATGAGGCAGAGTTTGAAGACTTGGGGAAAGCCTCTCCTATATCCCTGGCACAGTGGTCTGAGGTACATAAGCAGCTCCTCAGCACCAAGGTACCAGGTGTGGATGAGATTTGCCCTGTGATGCTGAAGGCATCCTCCATTCTCCATGCTTTCACCCTTATCAACAACTTGTGTTGGGAAATGATTTATGCATGAAATATGATAGTCCTACCACAGGTTGCTTTCGGGGGAGCTATGGTGTTGGACTCTGGATTGGTCTCGAGCCTCCCTGGCATAAGCTTTTCCGGTATAGGAGGTGCTGGCCAATAACTGAAGGTCAGGTCCAGAACCAGTAGTGGCAATACGTAGTCTGTGCTGGTAGTGGAACAGTGGACCAGTTATTTACCCTTCAACAGTTGTTGGGGGTATCGTGGCAGTTTGCCCATCCAGCGTACATGTCGTGTTTGTTGTTCCTTGTCAAGCAGTGCGCTCTGTGAACAAACAAACATGTTTCCGCCCAGTTTCGAACTGGGGACCTTTCGCGTGTTAGGCGAACGTGATAACCACTACACTACAGAAACTGCTGAAAAGACTTGTTATGCGTGTGCCAGCGTCAGTGCACCTTCAGCTGCTGAGGTACAGAAGGTTTCAAGTAAAGGCTGAAATTATTATTCACTAAGAAACACAAGACAGCAGCAGTGGCTGTTACCGCACAGGAAGAGGGAGGGTTTACCATTACCAACAACTTATATTGGGAAATGATTGCTCTGTGAAATACAATAGTGCTACCACATGTTGATTTCAGGAGAGCTACGGAGAGGGACTCTCTGTCGGTCTCGAGGACGTCCTAGCAAAACCGACCATTCAGGGGGGGAAAGCAGGTCTTGACTCTGGCCATGTTCAGCAAGGGAGGAGACCTTGGAATATATTCAGGGTGTGGAACGAGCCCTTTGAGGAACTCCTGAACCCGACCAACGCACCCTCTGTGGATGAGGCAGAGTCTGAAGACTTGGGGAAAGCCTCTCCTATATCCCTGGCACAGTGGTCTGATGTACATAAGCAGCTCCTCAGCGCCAAGGTACCAGGTGTGGATGAGATTTGCCCTGTGATGCTGAAGGCATCCTCCATTCTCCATGCTTTCACCCTTATCAACAACTTGTGTTGGGAAATGATTTATGCATGAAATATGATAGTCCTACCACAGGTTGCTTTCGGGGGAGCTATGGTGTTGGACTCTGGATTGGTCTCGAGCCTCCCTGGCATAAGCTTTTCCGGTATAGGAGGTGCTGGCCAATAACTGAAAGTCAGGTCCAGAACCAGTAGTGGCAATACGTAGTCTGTGCTGGTAGTGGAACAGTGGACCAGTTCTTTACCCTTCAACAGTTGTTGGGGGGTGTCATGGCAGTTTGCCCATCCAGCGTACATGTTGTGTTTGTTGTTCCTTGTCAAGCAGTGCTCTCTGTGAACAAACAAATGTGTTTCCGCCCAGTTTCGAACTGGGGACCTTTCGCGTGTGAGGCGAACGTGATGACCACTACACTACGGAAACTGACGAAAACAACTGTTATACGTGTGATGGCGTCAGTGCACCTTCAGCCGCTGAAATTCAGAAGTCTTCAAGTTAAGGCTGAAATGCGTAACCCTCATATTCATTGTGACGTTACATTGAGTAGTCTATTAAGTGGTTTTATCCACATTCCACACCTTTGGCCTACTAATGCAAATACTTTCCTGTATATCTTTGTGTGTTCCCTGCTGGAACAATACCACCTGTGTGTTCAGGTGCTAAAACTGATGATGTAGCCTTCCTCGTTAGTATAGTGGACAGTATCTCCGCCTGTCACGCGGAAGACCGGGGTTCGATTCCCCGACGGGGAGTCATGTTTTTCTACCAGTTGCTGATTATTCACCAAGACAGCAGCAGCAGCAGCAGCAGGGGCTGTTAGCGCACAGGAAAACCGAGGATTCACCATTACCAACAACTTATATTGGGAAATGATTTCTCCGTGACATACAATAGTCCTACCACATGTTGATTTCAGGAGAGCTACAGAGAGGGACTCTCGGTTGGTCTCGAGGACGCCCTAGAAAAACCGACCATTCAGGGGGGGAAAGCAGGTCTTGACTCTGGCCGTGTTAAGCACGGGAGGAGACCTTGGAATATATTCAGGGTGTGGAATGAGCCCTTTGAGGAACTCCTGAACCCGACCAACGCACCCTCTGTGGATGAGGCAGAGTCTGAAGACTTGGGGAAAGCCTCTCCTATATCCCTGGCACAGTGGTCTGATGTACATAAGCAGCTCCTCAGCGCCAAGGTACCAGGTGTGGATGAGATTTGCCCTGTGATGCTGAAGGCATCCTCCATTCTCCATGCTTTCACCCTTATCAACAACTTGTGTTGGGAAATGATTTATGCATGAAATATGATAGTCCTACCACAGGTTGCTTTCGGGGGAGCTATGGTGTTGGACTCTGGATTGGTCTCGAGCCTCCCTGGCATAAGCTTTTCCGGTATAGGAGGTGCTGGCCAATAACTGAAGGTCAGGTCCAGAACCAGTAGTGGCAATACGTAGTCTGTGCTGGTAGTGGAACAGTGGACCAGTTATTTACCCTTCAACAGTTGTTGGGGGTATCGTGGCAGTTTGCCCATCCAGCGTACATGTCGTGTTTGTTGTTCCTTGTCAAGCAGTGTGCTCTGTGAACAAACAAACGTGTTTCCGCCCAGTTTCGAACTGGGGACCTTTCGCGTGTTAGGCGAACGTGATAACCACTACACTACGGAAACTGCTGAAAAGACTTGTTATGCGTGTGCCAGCGTCAGTGCACCTTCAGCTGCTGAGGTACAGAAGGTTTCAAGTAAAGGCTGAAATTATTATTCACTAAGAAACACAAGACAGCAGCAGTGGCTGTTACCGCACAGGAAGAGGGAGGGTTTACCATTACCAACAACTTATATTGGGAAATGATTGCTCTGTGAAATACAATAGTGCTACCACATGTTGATTTCAGGAGAGCTACGGAGAGGGACTCTCTGTCGGTCTCGAGGACGTCCTAGCAAAACCGACCATTCAGGGGGGGAAAGCAGGTCTTGACTCTGGCCATGTTCAGCAAGGGAGGAGACCTTGGAATATATTCAGGGTGTGGAACGAGCCCTTTGAGGAACTCCTGAACCCAACCAACGCACCCTCTGTGGATGAGGCAGAGTCTGAAGACTTGGGGAAAGCCTCTCCTATATCCCTGGCACAGTGGTCTGATGTACATAAGCAGCTCCTCAGCGCCAAGGTACCAGGTGTGGATGAGATTTGCCCTGTGATGCTGAAGGCATCCTCCATTCTTTCACCCTTATCAACAACTTATGTTAGGAAATGATTTCTCCATGAAATATGATAGTCCTACCACAGGTTGCTTTCAGGGGAGCTATAGTGCTGGACTCTGGATTGGTTTCGAGCCTCCCTGGTATAAGCTTTTCCAGTATAGGAGGTGCTGGCCAATAACTGAAGGTCAGATCCAGAATCAGGAGTGACAATGCATAGACGGTGCTGGTAGTGGAACCGTGGACCAGTTCTTTACCCTTCAACAGTTGTTGGGGGGTGTCATGGCAGTTTGCCCATCCAGCGTACATGTTGTGTTTGTTGTTCCTTGTCAAGCAGTGCTCTCTGTGAACAAACAAATGTGTTTCCGCCCAGTTTCAAACTGGGGACCTTTCGCGTGTGAGGTGAACGTGATGACCACTACACTACGGAAACTGACGAAAACAACTGTTATACGTGTGATGGCGTCAGTGCACCGTCAGCCGCTGAAATTCAGAAGTCTTCAAGTTAAGGCTGAAATGCGTAACCCTCATATTCATTGTGACGTTACATTGAGTAGTCTATTAAGTGGTTTTATCCACATTCCACACCTTTGGTCTACTAATGCAAATACTTTCCTGTATATCTTTGTGTGTTCCCTGCTGGAACAATACCACCTGTGTGTTCAGGTGCTAAAACTGATGATGTAGCCTTCCTCGTTAGTATAGTGGACAGTATCTCCGCCTGTCACGCGGAAGACCGGGGTTCGATTCCCTGACGGGGAGTCATTTTTTTCTACCAGTTGCTGATTATTCACCAAGACAGCAGCAGCAGCAGCAGCAGGGGCTGTTAGCGCACAGGAAAACCGAGGATTCACCATTACCAACAACTTATATTGGGAAATGATTTCTCCGTGACATACAATAGTCCTACCACATGTTGATTTCAGGAGAGCTACAGAGAGGGACTCTCAGTTGGTCTCGAGGACGCCCTAGAAAAACCGACCATTCAGGGGGGGAAAGCAGGTCTTGACTCTGGCCGTGTTAAGCACGGGAGGAGACCTTGGAATATATTGAGGGTGTGGAATGAGCCCTTTGAGGAACTCCTGAACCCGACCAACGCACCCTCTGTGGATGAGGCAGAGTCTGAAGACTTGGGGAAAGCCTCTCCTATATCCCTGGCACAGTGGTCTGATGTACATAAGCAGCTCCTCAGCGCCAAGGTACCAGGTGTGGATGAGATTTGCCCTGTGATGCTGAAGGCATCCTCCATTCTCCATGCTTTCACCCTTATCAACAACTTGTGTTGGGAAATGATTTATGCATGAAATATGATAGTCCTACCACAGGTTGCTTTCGGGGGAGCTATGGTGTTGGACTCTGGATTGGTCTCGAGCCTCCCTGGCATAAGCTTTTCCGGTATAGGAGGTGCTGGCCAATAACTGAAGGTCAGGTCCAGAACCAGTAGTGGCAATACGTAGTCTGTGCTGGTAGTGGAACAGTGGACCAGTTATTTACCCTTCAACAGTTGTTGGGGGTATCGTGGCAGTTTGCCCATCCAGCGTACATGTCGTGTTTGTTGTTCCTTGTCAAGCAGTGCGCTCTGTGAACAAACAAACATGTTTCCGCCCAGTTTCGAACTGGGGACCTTTCGCGTGTTAGGCGAACGTGATAACCACTACACTACGGAAACTGCTGAAAAGACTTGTTATGCGTGTGCCAGCGTCAGTGCACCTTCAGCTGCTGAGGTACAGAAGGTTTCAAGTAAAGGCTGAAATTATTATTCACTAAGAAACACAAGACAGCAGCAGTGGCTGTTACCGCACAGGAAGAGGGAGGGTTTACCATTACCAACAACTTATATTGGGAAATGATTGCTCTGTGAAATACAATAGTGCTACCACATGTTGATTTCAGGAGAGCTACGGAGAGGGACTCTCTGTCGGTCTCGAGGACGTCCTAGCAAAACCGACCATTCAGGGGGGGAAAGCAGGTCTTGACTCTGGCCATGTTCAGCAAGGGAGGAGACCTTGGAATATATTCAGGGTGTGGAACGAGCCCTTTGAGGAACTCCTGAACCCGACCAACGCACCCTCTGTGGATGAGGCAGAGTCTGAAGACTTGGGGAAAGCCTCTCCTATATCCCTGGCACAGTGGTCTGATGTACATAAGCAGCTCCTCAGCGCCAAGGTACCAGGTGTGGATGAGATTTGCCCTGTGATGCTGAAGGCATCCTCCATTCTCCATGCTTTCACCCTTATCAACAACTTGTGTTGGGAAATGATTTATGCATGAAATATGATAGTCCTACCACAGGTTGCTTTCGGGGGAGCTATGGTGTTGGACTCTGGATTGGTCTCGAGCCTCCCTGGCATAAGCTTTTCCGGTATAGGAGGTGCTGGCCAATAACTGAAAGTCAGGTCCAGAACCAGTAGTGGCAATACGTAGTCTGTGCTGGTAGTGGAACAGTGGACCAGTTCTTTACCCTTCAACAGTTGTTGGGGGGTGTCATGGCAGTTTGCCCATCCAGCGTACATGTTGTGTTTGTTGTTCCTTGTCAAGCAGTGCTCTCTGTGAACAAACAAATGTGTTTCCGCCCAGTTTCGAACTGGGGACCTTTCGCGTGTGAGGCGAACGTGATGACCACTACACTACGGAAACTGACGAAAACAACTGTTATACGTGTGATGGCGTCAGTGCACCGTCAGCCGCTGAAATTCAGAAGTCTTCAAGTTAAGGCTGAAATGCGTAACCCTCATATTCATTGTGACGTTACATTGAGTAGTCTATTAAGTGGTTTTATCCACATTCCACACCTTTGGTCTACTAATGCAAATACTTTCCTGTATATCTTTGTGTGTTCCCTGCTGGAACAATACCACCTGTGTGTTCAGGTGCTAAAACTGATGATGTAGCCTTCCTCGTTAGTATAGTGGACAGTATCTCCGCCTGTCACGCGGAAGACCGGGGTTCGATTCCCTGACGGGGAGTCATTTTTTTCTACCAGTTGCTGATTATTCACCAAGACAGCAGCAGCAGCAGCAGCAGGGGCTGTTAGCGCACAGGAAAACCGAGGATTCACCATTACCACCAACTTATATTGGGAAATGATTTCTCCGTGATATACAATAGTCCTACCACATGTTGATTTCAGGAGAGCTACAGAGAGGGACTCTCAGTTGGTCTCGAGGACGCCCTAGAAAAACCGACCATTCAGGGGGGGAAAGCAGGTCTTGACTCTGGCCGTGTTAAGCACGGGAGGAGACCTTGGAATATATTGAGGGTGTGGAATGAGCCCTTTGAGGAACTCCTGAACCCGACCAACGCACCCTCTGTGGATGAGGCAGAGTCTGAAGACTTGGGGAAAGCCTCTCCTATATCCCTGGCACAGTGGTCTGATGTACATAAGCAGCTCCTCAGCGCCAAGGTACCAGGTGTGGATGAGATTTGCCCTGTGATGCTGAAGGCATCCTCCATTCTCCATGCTTTCACCCTTATCAACAACTTGTGTTGGGAAATGATTTATGCATGAAATATGATAGTCCTACCACAGGTTGCTTTCGGGGGAGCTATGGTGTTGGACTCTGGATTGGTCTCGAGCCTCCCTGGCATAAGCTTTTCCGGTATAGGAGGTGCTGGCCAATAACTGAAGGTCAGGTCCAGAACCAGTAGTGGCAATACGTAGTCTGTGCTGGTAGTGGAACAGTGGACCAGTTATTTACCCTTCAACAGTTGTTGGGGGTATCGTGGCAGTTTGCCCATCCAGCGTACATGTCGTGTTTGTTGTTCCTTGTCAAGCAGTGCGCTCTGTGAACAAACAAACATGTTTCCGCCCAGTTTCGAACTGGGGACCTTTCGCGTGTTAGGCGAACGTGATAACCACTACACTACGGAAACTGCTGAAAAGACTTGTTATGCGTGTGCCAGCGTCAGTGCACCTTCAGCTGCTGAGGTACAGAAGGTTTCAAGTAAAGGCTGAAATTATTATTCACTAAGAAACACAAGACAGCAGCAGTGGCTGTTACCGCACAGGAAGAGGGAGGGTTTACCATTACCAACAACTTATATTGGGAAATGATTGCTCTGTGAAATACAATAGTGCTACCACATGTTGATTTCAGGAGAGCTACGGAGAGGGACTCTCTGTCGGTCTCGAGGACGTCCTAGCAAAACCGACCATTCAGGGGGGGAAAGCAGGTCTTGACTCTGGCCATGTTCAGCAAGGGAGGAGACCTTGGAATATATTCAGGGTGTGGAACGAGCCCTTTGAGGAACTCCTGAACCCGACCAACGCACCCTCTGTGGATGAGGCAGAGTCTGAAGACTTGGGGAAAGCCTCTCCTATATCCCTGGCACAGTGGTCTGATGTACATAAGCAGCTCCTCAGCGCCAAGGTACCAGGTGTGGATGAGATTTGCCCTGTGATGCTGAAGGCATCCTCCATTCTCCATGCTTTCACCCTTATCAACAACTTGTGTTGGGAAATGATTTATGCATGAAATATGATAGTCCTACCACAGGTTGCTTTCGGGGGAGCTATGGTGTTGGACTCTGGATTGGTCTCGAGCCTCCCTGGCATAAGCTTTTCCGGTATAGGAGGTGCTGGCCAATAACTGAAAGTCAGGTCCAGAACCAGTAGTGGCAATACGTAGTCTGTGCTGGTAGTGGAACAGTGGACCAGTTCTTTACCCTTCAACAGTTGTTGGGGGGTGTCATGGCAGTTTGCCCATCCAGCGTACATGTTGTGTTTGTTGTTCCTTGTCAAGCAGTGCTCTCTGTGAACAAACAAATGTGTTTCCGCCCAGTTTCGAACTGGGGACCTTTCGCGTGTGAGGCGAACGTGATGACCACTACACTACGGAAACTGACGAAAACAACTGTTATACGTGTGATGGCGTCAGTGCACCTTCAGCCGCTGAAATTCAGAAGTCTTCAAGTTAAGGCTGAAATGCGTAACCCTCATATTCATTGTGACGTTACATTGAGTAGTCTATTAAGTGGTTTTATCCACATTCCACACCTTTGGCCTACTAATGCAAATACTTTCCTGTATATCTTTGTGTGTTCCCTGCTGGAACAATACCACCTGTGTGTTCAGGTGCTAAAACTGATGATGTAGCCTTCCTCGTTAGTATAGTGGACAGTATCTCCGCCTGTCACGCGGAAGACCGGGGTTCGATTCCCCGACGGGGAGTCATGTTTTTCTACCAGTTGCTGATTATTCACCAAGACAGCAGCAGCAGCAGCAGCAGGGGCTGTTAGCGCACAGGAAAACCGAGGATTCACCATTACCAACAACTTATATTGGGAAATGATTTCTCCGTGACATACAATAGTCCTACCACATGTTGATTTCAGGAGAGCTACAGAGAGGGACTCTCGGTTGGTCTCGAGGACGCCCTAGAAAAACCGACCATTCAGGGGGGGAAAGCAGGTCTTGACTCTGGCCGTGTTAAGCACGGGAGGAGACCTTGGAATATATTGAGGGTGTGGAATGAGCCCTTTGAGGAACTCCTGAACCCGACCAACGCACCCTCTGTGGATGAGGCAGAGTCTGAAGACTTGGGGAAAGCCTCTCCTATATCCCTGGCACAGTGGTCTGATGTACATAAGCAGCTCCTCAGCGCCAAGGTACCAGGTGTGGATGAGATTTGCCCTGTGATGCTGAAGGCATCCTCCATTCTCCATGCTTTCACCCTTATCAACAACTTGTGTTGGGAAATGATTTATGCATGAAATATGATAGTCCTACCACAGGTTGCTTTCGGGGGAGCTATGGTGTTGGACTCTGGATTGGTCTCGAGCCTCCCTGGCATAAGCTTTTCCGGTATAGGAGGTGCTGGCCAATAACTGAAGGTCAGGTCCAGAACCAGTAGTGGCAATACGTAGTCTGTGCTGGTA
Source organism: Epinephelus lanceolatus (assembly GCF_041903045.1). Classification (NCBI taxonomy): domain Eukaryota; kingdom Metazoa; phylum Chordata; class Actinopteri; order Perciformes; family Serranidae; genus Epinephelus; species Epinephelus lanceolatus. Next base: position 34,445,842 of record NC_135746.1, on the reverse strand, counting down.
GTGGAACAGTGGACCAGTTATTTACCCTTCAACAGTTGTTGGGGGTATCGTGGCAGTTTGCCCATCCAGCGTACATGTCGTGTTTGTTGTTCCTTGTCAAGCAGTGCGCTCTGTGAACAAACAAACGTGTTTCCGCCCAGTTTCGAACTGGGGACCTTTCGCGTGTTAGGCGAACGTGATAACCACTACACTACGGAAACTGCTGAAAAGACTTGTTATGCGTGTGCCAGCGTCAGTGCACCTTCAGCTGCTGAGGTACAGAAGGTTTCAAGTAAAGGCTGAAATTATTATTCACTAAGAAACACAAGACAGCAGCAGTGGCTGTTACCGCACAGGAAGAGGGAGGGTTTACCATTACCAACAACTTATATTGGGAAATGATTGCTCTGTGAAATACAATAGTGCTACCACATGTTGATTTCAGGAGAGCTACGGAGAGGGACTCTCTGTCGGTCTCGAGGACGTCCTAGCAAAACCGACCATTCAGGGGGGGAAAGCAGGTCTTGACTCTGGCCATGTTCAGCAAGGGAGGAGACCTTGGAATATATTCAGGGTGTGGAACGAGCCCTTTGAGGAACTCCTGAACCCAACCAACGCACCCTCTGTGGATGAGGCAGAGTCTGAAGACTTGGGGAAAGCCTCTCCTATATCCCTGGCACAGTGGTCTGATGTACATAAGCAGCTCCTCAGCGCCAAGGTACCAGGTGTGGATGAGATTTGCCCTGTGATGCTGAAGGCATCCTCCATTCTTTCACCCTTATCAACAACTTATGTTAGGAAATGATTTCTCCATGAAATATGATAGTCCTACCACAGGTTGCTTTCAGGGGAGCTATAGTGCTGGACTCTGGATTGGTTTCGAGCCTCCCTGGTATAAGCTTTTCCAGTATAGGAGGTGCTGGCCAATAACTGAAGGTCAGATCCAGAATCAGGAGTGACAATGCATAGACGGTGCTGGTAGTGGAACCGTGGACCAGTTCTTTACCCTTCAACAGTTGTTGGGGGGTGTCATGGCAGTTTGCCCATCCAGCGTACATGTTGTGTTTGTTGTTCCTTGTCAAGCAGTCCTCTCTGTGAACAAACAAATGTGTTTCCGCCCAGTTTCAAACTGGGGACCTTTCGCGTGTGAGGTGAACGTGATGACCACTACACTACGGAAACTGACGAAAACAACTGTTATACGTGTGATGGCGTCAGTGCACCGTCAGCCGCTGAAATTCAGAAGTCTTCAAGTTAAGGCTGAAATGCGTAACCCTCATATTCATTGTGACGTTACATTGAGTAGTCTATTAAGTGGTTTTATCCACATTCCACACCTTTGGTCTACTAATGCAAATACTTTCCTGTATATCTTTGTGTGTTTCCTGCTGGAACAATACCACCTGTGTGTTCAGGTGCTAAAACTCATGATGTAGCCTTCCTCGTTAGTATAGTGGACAGTATCTCCGCCTGTCACGCGGAAGACCGGGGTTCGATTCCCTGACGGGGAGTCATTTTTTTCTACCAGTTGCTGATTATTCACCAAGACAGCAGCAGCAGCAGCAGCAGGGGCTGTTAGCGCACAGGAAAACCGAGGATTCACCATTACCACCAACTTATATTGGGAAATGATTTCTCCGTGACATACAATAGTCCTACCACATGTTGATTTCAGGAGAGCTACAGAGAGGGACTCTCAGTTGGTCTCGAGGACGCCCTAGAAAAACCGACCATTCAGGGGGGGAAAGCAGGTCTTGACTCTGGCCGTGTTAAGCACGGGAGGAGACCTTGGAATATATTGAGGGTGTGGAATGAGCCCTTTGAGGAACTCCTGAACCCGACCAACGCACCCTCTGTGGATGAGGCAGAGTCTGAAGACTTGGGGAAAGCCTCTCCTATATCCCTGGCACAGTGGTCTGATGTACATAAGCAGCTCCTCAGCGCCAAGGTACCAGGTGTGGATGAGATTTGCCCTGTGATGCTGAAGGCATCCTCCATTCTCCATGCTTTCACCCTTATCAACAACTTGTGTTGGGAAATGATTTATGCATGAAATATGATAGTCCTACCACAGGTTGCTTTCGGGGGAGCTATGGTGTTGGACTCTGGATTGGTCTCGAGCCTCCCTGGCATAAGCTTTTCCGGTATAGGAGGTGCTGGCCAATAACTGAAGGTCAGGTCCAGAACCAGTAGTGGCAATACGTAGTCTGTGCTGGTAGTGGAACAGTGGACCAGTTATTTACCCTTCAACAGTTGTTGGGGGTATCGTGGCAGTTTGCCCATCCAGCGTACATGTCGTGTTTGTTGTTCCTTGTCAAGCAGTGCGCTCTGTGAACAAACAAGCATGTTTCCGCCCAGTTTCGAACTGGGGACCTTTCGCGTGTTAGGCGAACGTGATAACCACTACACTACAGAAACTGCTGAAAAGACTTGTTATGCGTGTGCCAGCGTCAGTGCACCTTCAGCTGCTGAGGTACAGAAGGTTTCAAGTAAAGGCTGAAATTATTATTCACTAAGAAACACAAGACAGCAGCAGTGGCTGTTACCGCACAGGAAGAGGGAGGGTTTACCATTACCAACAACTTATATTGGGAAATGATTGCTCTGTGAAATACAATAGTGCTACCACATGTTGATTTCAGGAGAGCTACGGAGAGGGACTCTCTGTCGGTCTCGAGGACGTCCCAGCAAAACCGACCATTCAGGGGGGGAAAGCAGGTCTTGACTCTGGCCATGTTCAGCAAGGGAGGAGACCTTGGAATATATTCAGGGTGTGGAACAAGCCCTTTGAGGAACTCCTGAACCCGACCAACACACCCTCTGTGGATGAGGCAGAGTTTGAAGACTTGGGGAAAGCCTCTCCTATATCCCTGGCACAGTGGTCTGAGGTACATAAGCAGCTCCTCAGCACCAAGGTACCAGGTGTGGATGAGATTTGCCCTGTGATGCTGAAGGCATCCTCCATTCTTTCACCCTTATCAACAACTTATGTTAGGAAATGATTTCTCCATGAAATATGATAGTCCTACCACAGGTTGCTTTCAGGGGAGCTATAGTGCTGGACTCTGGATTGGTTTCGAGCCTCCCTGGTATAAGCTTTTCCAGTATAGGAGGTGCTGGCCAATAACTGAAGGTCAGATCCAGAATCAGGAGTGACAATGCATAGACGGTGCTGGTAGTGGAACCGTGGACCAGTTCTTTACCCTTCAACAGTTGTTGGGGGGTGTCATGGCAGTTTGCCCATCCAGCGTACATGTTGTGTTTGTTGTTCCTTGTCAAGCAGTGCTCTCTGTGAACAAACAAATGTGTTTCCGCCCAGTTTCGAACTGGGGACCTTTCGCGTGTGAGGCGAACGTGATGACCACTACACTACGGAAACTGACGAAAACAACTGTTATACGTGTGATGGCGTCAGTGCACCGTCAGCCGCTGAAATTCAGAAGTCTTCAAGTTAAGGCTGAAATGCGTAACCCTCATATTCATTGTGACGTTACATTGAGTAGTCTATTAAGTGGTTTTATCCACATTCCACACCTTTGGTCTACTAATGCAAATACTTTCCTGTATATCTTTGTGTGTTCCCTGCTGGAACAATACCACCTGTGTGTTCAGGTGCTAAAACTGATGATGTAGCCTTCCTCGTTAGTATAGTGGACAGTATCTCCGCCTGTCACGCGGAAGACCGTGGTTCGATTCCCTGACGGGGAGTCATTTTTTTCTACCAGTTGCTGATTATTCACCAAGACAGCAGCAGCAGCAGCAGCAGGGGCTGTTAGCGCACAGGAAAACCGAGGATTCACCATTACCACCAACTTATATTGGGAAATGATTTCTCCGTGACATACAATAGTCCTACCACATGTTGATTTCAGGAGAGCTACAGAGAGGGACTCTCAGTTGGTCTCGAGGACGCCCTAGAAAAACCGACCATTCAGGGGGGGAAAGCAGGTCTTGACTCTGGCCGTGTTAAGCACGGGAGGAGACCTTGGAATATATTCAGGGTGTGGAATGAGCCCTTTGAGGAACTCCTGAACCCGACCAACGCACCCTCTGTGGATGAGGCAGAGTCTGAAGACTTGGGGAAAGCCTCTCCTATATCCCTGGCACAGTGGTCTGATGTACATAAGCAGCTCCTCAGCGCCAAGGTACCAGGTGTGGATGAGATTTGCCCTGTGATGCTGAAGGCATCCTCCATTCTCCATGCTTTCACCCTTATCAACAACTTGTGTTGGGAAATGATTTATGCATGAAATATGATAGTCCTACCACAGGTTGCTTTCGGGGGAGCTATGGTGTTGGACTCTGGATTGGTCTCGAGCCTCCCTGGCATAAGCTTTTCCGGTATAGGAGGTGCTGGCCAATAACTGAAGGTCAGGTCCAGAACCAGTAGTGGCAATACGTAGTCTGTGCTGGTAGTGGAACAGTGGACCAGTTATTTACCCTTCAACAGTTGTTGGGGGTATCGTGGCAGTTTGCCCATCCAGCGTACATGTCGTGTTTGTTGTTCCTTGTCAAGCAGTGCGCTCTGTGAACAAACAAACATGTTTCCGCCCAGTTTCGAACTGGGGACCTTTCGCGTGTTAGGCGAACGTGATAACCACTACACTACGGAAACTGCTGAAAAGACTTGTTATGCGTGTGCCAGCGTCAGTGCACCTTCAGCTGCTGAGGTACAGAAGGTTTCAAGTAAAGGCTGAAATTATTATTCACTAAGAAACACAAGACAGCAGCAGTGGCTGTTACCGCACAGGAAGAGGGAGGGTTTACCATTACCAACAACTTATATTGGGAAATGATTGCTCTGTGAAATACAATAGTGCTACCACATGTTGATTTCAGGAGAGCTACGGAGAGGGACTCTCTGTCGGTCTCGAGGACGTCCTAGCAAAACCGACCATTCAGGGGGGGAAAGCAGGTCTTGACTCTGGCCATGTTCAGCAAGGGAGGAGACCTTGGAATATATTCAGGGTGTGGAACGAGCCCTTTGAGGAACTCCTGAACCCGACCAACGCACCCTCTGTGGATGAGGCAGAGTCTGAAGACTTGGGGAAAGCCTCTCCTATATCCCTGGCACAGTGGTCTGATGTACATAAGCAGCTCCTCAGCGCCAAGGTACCAGGTGTGGATGAGATTTGCCCTGTGATGCTGAAGGCATCCTCCATTCTCCATGCTTTCACCCTTATCAACAACTTGTGTTGGGAAATGATTTATGCATGAAATATGATAGTCCTACCACAGGTTGCTTTCGGGGGAGCTATGGTGTTGGACTCTGGATTGGTCTCGAGCCTCCCTGGCATAAGCTTTTCCGGTATAGGAGGTGCTGGCCAATAACTGAAGGTCAGGTCCAGAACCAGTAGTGGCAATACGTAGTCTGTGCTGGTAGTGGAACAGTGGACCAGTTATTTACCCTTCAACAGTTGTTGGGGGTATCGTGGCAGTTTGCCCATCCAGCGTACATGTCGTGTTTGTTGTTCCTTGTCAAGCAGTGCGCTCTGTGAACAAACAAACATGTTTCCGCCCAGTTTCGAACTGGGGACCTTTCGCGTGTTAGGCGAACGTGATAACCACTACACTACGGAAACTGCTGAAAAGACTTGTTATGCGTGTGCCAGCGTCAGTGCACCTTCAGCTGCTGAGGTACAGAAGGTTTCAAGTAAAGGCTGAAATTATTATTCACTAAGAAACACAAGACAGCAGCAGTGGCTGTTACCGCACAGGAAGAGGGAGGGTTTACCATTACCAACAACTTATATTGGGAAATGATTGCTCTGTGAAATACAATAGTGCTACCACATGTTGATTTCAGGAGAGCTACGGAGAGGGACTCTCTGTCGGTCTCGAGGACGTCCTAGCAAAACCGACCATTCAGGGGGGGAAAGCAGGTCTTGACTCTGGCCATGTTCAGCAAGGGAGGAGACCTTGGAATATATTCAGGGTGTGGAACGAGCCCTTTGAGGAACTCCTGAACCCGACCAACGCACCCTCTGTGGATGAGGCAGAGTCTGAAGACTTGGGGAAAGCCTCTCCTATATCCCTGGCACAGTGGTCTGATGTACATAAGCAGCTCCTCAGCGCCAAGGTACCAGGTGTGGATGAGATTTGCCCTGTGATGCTGAAGGCATCCTCCATTCTCCATGCTTTCACCCTTATCAACAACTTGTGTTGGGAAATGATTTATGCATGAAATATGATAGTCCTACCACAGGTTGCTTTCGGGGGAGCTATGGTGTTGGACTCTGGATTGGTCTCGAGCCTCCCTGGCATAAGCTTTTCCGGTATAGGAGGTGCTGGCCAATAACTGAAAGTCAGGTCCAGAACCAGTAGTGGCAATACGTAGTCTGTGCTGGTAGTGGAACAGTGGACCAGTTCTTTACCCTTCAACAGTTGTTGGGGGGTGTCATGGCAGTTTGCCCATCCAGCGTACATGTTGTGTTTGTTGTTCCTTGTCAAGCAGTCCTCTCTGTGAACAAACAAATGTGTTTCCGCCCAGTTTCGAACTGGGGACCTTTCGCGTGTGAGGCGAACGTGATGACCACTACACTACGGAAACTGACGAAAACAACTGTTATACGTGTGCTGGCGTCAGTGCACCGTCAGCCGCTGAAATTCAGAAGTCTTCAAGTTAAGGCTGAAATGCGTGACCCTCATATTCATTGTGACGTTACATTGAGTAGTCTATTAAGTGGTTTTAAACACATTCCACACCTTTGGTCTACTAATGCAAATACTTTCCTGTATATCTTTGTGTGTTCCCTGCTGGAACAATACCACCTGTGTGTTCAGGTGCTAAAACTGATGATGTAGCCTTCCTCGTTAGTATAGTGGACAGTATCTCCGCCTGTCACGCGGAAGACCGGGGTTCGATTCCCTGACGGGGAGTCATTTTTTTCTACCAGTTGCTGATTATTCACCAAGACAGCAGCAGCAGCAGCAGCAGGGGCTGTTAGCGCACAGGAAAACCGAGGATTCACCATTACCACCAACTTATATTGGGAAATGATTTCTCCGTGACATACAATAGTCCTACCACATGTTGATTTCAGGAGAGCTACAGAGAGGGACTCTCAGTTGGTCTCGAGGACGCCCTAGAAAAACCGACCATTCAGGGGGGGAAAGCAGGTCTTGACTCTGGCCGTGTTAAGCACGGGAGGAGACCTTGGAATATATTGAGGGTGTGGAATGAGCCCTTTGAGGAACTCCTGAACCCGACCAACGCACCCTCTGTGGATGAGGCAGAGTCTGAAGACTTGGGGAAAGCCTCTCCTATATCCCTGGCACAGTGGTCTGATGTACATAAGCAGCTCCTCAGCGCCAAGGTACCAGGTGTGGATGAGATTTGCCCTGTGATGCTGAAGGCATCCTCCATTCTCCATGCTTTCACCCTTATCAACAACTTGTGTTGGGAAATGATTTATGCATGAAATATGATAGTCCTACCACAGGTTGCTTTCGGGGGAGCTATGGTGTTGGACTCTGGATTGGTCTCGAGCCTCCCTGGCATAAGCTTTTCCGGTATAGGAGGTGCTGGCCAATAACTGAAGGTCAGGTCCAGAACCAGTAGTGGCAATACGTAGTCTGTGCTGGTAGTGGAACAGTGGACCAGTTATTTACCCTTCAACAGTTGTTGGGGGTATCGTGGCAGTTTGCCCATCCAGCGTACATGTCGTGTTTGTTGTTCCTTGTCAAGCAGTGCGCTCTGTGAACAAACAAACATGTTTCCGCCCAGTTTCGAACTGGGGACCTTTCGCGTGTTAGGCGAACGTGATAACCACTACACTACGGAAACTGCTGAAAAGACTTGTTATGCGTGTGCCAGCGTCAGTGCACCTTCAGCTGCTGAGGTACAGAAGGTTTCAAGTAAAGGCTGAAATTATTATTCACTAAGAAACACAAGACAGCAGCAGTGGCTGTTACCGCACAGGAAGAGGGAGGGTTTACCATTACCAACAACTTATATTGGGAAATGATTGCTCTGTGAAATACAATAGTGCTACCACATGTTGATTTCAGGAGAGCTACGGAGAGGGACTCTCTGTCGGTCTCGAGGACGTCCTAGCAAAACCGACCATTCAGGGGGGGAAAGCAGGTCTTGACTCTGGCCATGTTCAGCAAGGGAGGAGACCTTGGAATATATTCAGGGTGTGGAACGAGCCCTTTGAGGAACTCCTGAACCCGACCAACGCACCCTCTGTGGATGAGGCAGAGTCTGAAGACTTGGGGAAAGCCTCTCCTATATCCCTGGCACAGTGGTCTGATGTACATAAGCAGCTCCTCAGCGCCAAGGTACCAGGTGTGGATGAGATTTGCCCTGTGATGCTGAAGGCATCCTCCATTCTCCATGCTTTCACCCTTATCAACAACTTGTGTTGGGAAATGATTTATGCATGAAATATGATAGTCCTACCACAGGTTGCTTTCGGGGGAGCTATGGTGTTGGACTCTGGATTGGTCTCGAGCCTCCCTGGCATAAGCTTTTCCGGTATAGGAGGTGCTGGCCAATAACTGAAGGTCAGGTCCAGAACCAGTAGTGGCAATACGTAGTCTGTGCTGGTAGTGGAACAGTGGACCAGTTATTTACCCTTCAACAGTTGTTGGGGGTATCGTGGCAGTTTGCCCATCCAGCGTACATGTCGTGTTTGTTGTTCCTTGTCAAGCAGTGCGCTCTGTGAACAAACAAACATGTTTCCGCCCAGTTTCGAACTGGGGACCTTTCGCGTGTTAGGCGAACGTGATAACCACTACACTACGGAAACTGCTGAAAAGACTTGTTATGCGTGTGCCAGCGTCAGTGCACCTTCAGCTGCTGAGGTACAGAAGGTTTCAAGTAAAGGCTGAAATTATTATTCACTAAGAAACACAAGACAGCAGCAGTGGCTGTTACCGCACAGGAAGAGGGAGGGTTTACCATTACCAACAACTTATATTGGGAAATGATTGCTCTGTGAAATACAATAGTGCTACCACATGTTGATTTCAGGAGAGCTACGGAGAGGGACTCTCTGTCGGTCTCGAGGACGTCCTAGCAAAACCGACCATTCAGGGGGGGAAAGCAGGTCTTGACTCTGGCCATGTTCAGCAAGGGAGGAGACCTTGGAATATATTCAGGGTGTGGAACGAGCCCTTTGAGGAACTCCTGAACCCGACCAACGCACCCTCTGTGGATGAGGCAGAGTCTGAAGACTTGGGGAAAGCCTCTCCTATATCCCTGGCACAGTGGTCTGATGTACATAAGCAGCTCCTCAGCGCCAAGGTACCAGGTGTGGATGAGATTTGCCCTGTGATGCTGAAGGCATCCTCCATTCTCCATGCTTTCACCCTTATCAACAACTTGTGTTGGGAAATGATTTATGCATGAAATATGATAGTCCTACCACAGGTTGCTTTCGGGGGAGCTATGGTGTTGGACTCTGGATTGGTCTCGAGCCTCCCTGGCATAAGCTTTTCCGGTATAGGAGGTGCTGGCCAATAACTGAAGGTCAGGTCCAGAACCAGTAGTGGCAATACGTAGTCTGTGCTGGTAGTGGAACAGTGGACCAGTTATTTACCCTTCAACAGTTGTTGGGGGTATCGTGGCAGTTTGCCCATCCAGCGTACATGTCGTGTTTGTTGTTCCTTGTCAAGCAGTGCGCTCTGTGAACAAACAAACATGTTTCCGCCCAGTTTCGAACTGGGGACCTTTCGCGTGTTAGGCGAACGTGATAACCACTACACTACGGAAACTGCTGAAAAGACTTGTTATGCGTGTGCCAGCGTCAGTGCACCTTCAGCTGCTGAGGTACAGAAGGTTTCAAGTAAAGGCTGAAATTATTATTCACTAAGAAACACAAGACAGCAGCAGTGGCTGTTACCGCACAGGAAGAGGGAGGGTTTACCATTACCAACAACTTATATTGGGAAATGATTGCTCTGTGAAATACAATAGTGCTACCACATGTTGATTTCAGGAGAGCTACGGAGAGGGACTCTCTGTCGGTCTCGAGGACGTCCTAGCAAAACCGACCATTCAGGGGGGGAAAGCAGGTCTTGACTCTGGCCATGTTCAGCAAGGGAGGAGACCTTGGAATATATTCAGGGTGTGGAACGAGCCCTTTGAGGAACTCCTGAACCCGACCAACACACCCTCTGTGGATGAGGCAGAGTTTGAAGACTTGGGGAAAGCCTCTCCTATATCCCTGGCACAGTGGTCTGAGGTACATAAGCAGCTCCTCAGCACCAAGGTACCAGGTGTGGATGAGATTTGCCCTGTGATGCTGAAGGCATCCTCCATTCTCCATGCTTTCACCCTTATCAACAACTTATGTTAGGAAATGATTTCTCCATGAAATATGATAGTCCTACCACAGGTTGCTTTCAGGGGAGCTATAGTGCTGGACTCTGGATTGGTTTCGAGCCTCCCTGGTATAAGCTTTTCCAGTATAGGAGGTGCTGGCCAATAACTGAAGGTCAGATCCAGAATCAGGAGTGACAATGCATAGACGGTGCTGGTAGTGGAACCGTGGACCAGTTCTTTACCCTTCAACAGTTGTTGGGGGGTGTCATGGCAGTTTGCCCATCCAGCGTACATGTTGTGTTTGTTGTTCCTTGTCAAGCAGTCCTCTCTGTGAACAAACAAATGTGTCTCCGCCCAGTTTCGAACTGGGGACCTTTCGCGTGTGAGGCGAACGTGATGACCACTACACTACGGAAACTGACGAAAACCACTATTATACGTGTGATGGCGTCAGTGCACCGTCAGCCGCTGAAATTCAGAAGTCTTCAAGTTAAGGCTGAAATGCGTAACCCTCATATTCATTGTGACGTTACATTGAGTAGTCTATTAAGTGGTTTTATCCACATTCCACACCTTTGGTCTACTAATGCAAATACTTTCCTGTATATCTTTGTGTGTTCCCTGCTGGAACAATACCACCTGTGTGTTCAGGTGCTAAAACTGATGATGTATCCTTCCTCGTTAGTATAGTGGACAGTATCTCCGCCTATCACACGGAAGACCGGGGTTTGATTCCCCGACGGGGAGTCATTTTTTTCTACCAGTTGCTGATTATTCACCAAGACAGCAGCAGCAGCAGCAGCAGGGGCTGTTAGCGCACAGGAAAACCGAGGATTCACCATTACCACCAACTTATATTGGGAAATGATTTCTCCGTGACATACAATAGTCCTACCACATGTTGATTTCAGGAGAGCTACAGAGAGGGACTCTCGGTTGGTCTCGAGGACGCCCTAGAAAAACCGACCATTCAGGGGGGGAAAGCAGGTCTTGACTCTGGCCGTGTTAAGCACGGGAGGAGACCTTGGAATATATTGAGGGTGTGGAATGAGCCCTTTGAGGAACTCCTGAACCCGACCAACGCACCCTCTGTGGATGAGGCAGAGTCTGAAGACTTGGGGAAAGCCTCTCCTATATCCCTGGCACAGTGGTCTGATGTACATAAGCAGCTCCTCAGCGCCAAGGTACCAGGTGTGGATGAGATTTGCCCTGTGATGCTGAAGGCATCCTCCATTCTCCATGCTTTCACCCTTATCAACAACTTGTGTTGGGAAATGATTTATGCATGAAATATGATAGTCCTACCACAGGTTGCTTTCGGGGGAGCTATGGTGTTGGACTCTGGATTGGTCTCGAGCCTCCCTGGCATAAGCTTTTCCGGTATAGGAGGTGCTGGCCAATAACTGAAAGTCAGGTCCAGAACCAGTAGTGGCAATACGTAGTCTGTGCTGGTAGTGGAACAGTGGACCAGTTATTTACCCTTCAACAGTTGTTGGGGGTATCGTGGCAGTTTGCCCATCCAGCGTACATGTTGTGTTTGTTGTTCCTTGTCAAGCAGTGCACTCTGTGAACAAACAAACGTGTTTCGCCCAGTTTCGAACTGGGGACCTTTCGCGTGTTAGGCGAACGTGATAACCACTACACTACAGAAACTGCTGAAAAGACTTGTTATGCGTGTGCCAGCGTCAGTGCACCTTCAGCTGCTGAGGTACAGAAGGTTTCAAGTAAAGGCTGAAATTATTATTCACTAAGAAACACAAGACAGCAGCAGTGGCTGTTACCGCACAGGAAGAGGGAGGGTTTACCATTACCAACAACTTATATTGGGAAATGATTGCTCTGTGAAATACAATAGTGCTACCACATGTTGATTTCAGGAGAGCTACGGAGAGGGACTCTCTGTCGGTCTCGAGGACGTCCTAGCAAAACCGACCATTCAGGGGGGGAAAGCAGGTCTTGACTCTGGCCATGTTCAGCAAGGGAGGAGACCTTGGAATATATTCAGGGTGTGGAACGAGCCCTTTGAGGAACTCCTGAACCCGACCAACACACCCTCTGTGGATGAGGCAGAGTTTGAAGACTTGGGGAAAGCCTCTCCTATATCCCTGGCACAGTGGTCTGATGTACATAAGCAGCTCCTCAGCACCAAGGTACCAGGTGTGGATGAGATTTGCCCTGTGATGCTGAAGGCATCCTCCATTCTCCATGCTTTCACCCTTATCAACAACTTATGTTAGGAAATGATTTCTCCATGAAATATGATAGTCCTACCACAGGTTGCTTTCAGGGGAGCTATAGTGCTGGACTCTGGATTGGTTTCGAGCCTCCCTGGTATAAGCTTTTCCAGTATAGGAGGTGCTGGCCAATAACTGAAGGTCAGATCCAGAATCAGGAGTGACAATGCATAGACGGTGCTGGTAGTGGAACCGTGGACCAGTTCTTTACCCTTCAACAGTTGTTGGGGGGTGTCATGGCAGTTTGCCCATCCAGCGTACATGTTGTGTTTGTTGTTCCTTGTCAAGCAGTCCTCTCTGTGAACAAACAAATTTGTTTCCGCCCAGTTTCGAACTGGGGACCTTTCGCGTGTGAGGCGAACGTGATGACCACTACACTACGGAAACTGACGAAAACAATTGTTATACGTGTGCTGGCGTCAGTGCACCGTCAGCCGCTGAAATTCAGAAGTCTTCAAGTTAAGGCTGAAATGCGTAACCCTGATATTCATTGTGACGTTACATTGAGTAGTCTATTAAGTGGTTTTAAACACATTCCACACCTTTGGTCTACTAATGCAAATACTTCCCTGTATATCTTTGTGTGTTCCCTGCTGGAACAATACCACCTGTGTGTTCAGGTGCTAAAACTGATGATGTAGCCTTCCTCGTTAGTATAGTGGACAGTATCTCCGCCTGTCACGCGGAAGACCGGGGTTCGATTCCCCGACGGGGAGTCATTTTTTTCTACCAGTTGCTGATTATTCACCAAGACAGCAGCAGCAGCAGCAGCAGGGGCTGTTAGCGCACAGGAAAACCGAGGATTCACCATTACCACCAACTTATATTGGGAAATGATTTCTCCGTGACATACAATAGTCCTACCACATGTTGATTTCAGGAGAGCTACAGAGAGGGACTCTCAGTTGGTCTCGAGGACGCCCTAGAAAAACCGACCATTCAGGGGGGGAAAGCAGGTCTTGACTCTGGCCGCGTTAAGCACGGGAGGAGACCTTGGAATATATTCAGGGTGTGGAATGAGCCCTTTGAGGAACTCCTGAACCCGACCAACGCACCATCTGTGGATGAGGCAGAGTCTGAAGACTTGGGGAAAGCCTCTCCTATATCCCTGGCACAGTGGTCTGATGTACATAAGCAGCTCCTCAGCGCCAAGGTACCAGGTGTGGATGAGATTTGCCCTGTGATGCTGAAGGCATCCTCCATTCTCCATGCTTTCACCCTTATCAACAACTTGTGTTGGGAAATGATTTATGCATGAAATATGATAGTCCTACCACAGGTTGCTTTCGGGGGAGCTATGGTGTTGGACTCTGGATTGGTCTCGAGCCTCCCTGGCATAAGCTTTTCCGGTATAGGAGGTGCTGGCCAATAACTAAAAGTCAGGTCCAGAACCAGTAGTGGCAATACGTAGTCTGTGCTGGTAGTGGAACAGTGGACCAGTTATTTACCCTTCAACAGTTGTTGGGGGTATCGTGGCAGTTTGCCCATCCAGCGTACATGTCGTGTTTGTTGTTCCTTGTCAAGCAGTGCGCTCTGTGAACAAACAAACATGTTTCCGCCCAGTTTCGAACTGGGGACCTTTCGCGTGTTAGGCGAACGTGATAACCACTACACTACGGAAACTGCTGAAAAGACTTGTTATGCGTGTGCCAGCGTCAGTGCACCTTCAGCTGCTGAGGTACAGAAGGTTTCAAGTAAAGGCTGAAATTATTATTCACTAAGAAACACAAGACAGCAGCAGTGGCTGTTACCGCACAGGAAGAGGGAGGGTTTACCATTACCAACAACTTATATTGGGAAATGATTGCTCTGTGAAATACAATAGTGCTACCACATGTTGATTTCAGGAGAGCTACGGAGAGGGACTCTCTGTCGGTCTCGAGGACGTCCTAGCAAAACCGACCATTCAGGGGGGGAAAGCAGGTCTTGACTCTGGCCATGTTCAGCAAGGGAGGAGACCTTGGAATATATTCAGGGTGTGGAACGAGCCCTTTGAGGAACTCCTGAACCCGACCAACGCACCCTCTGTGGATGAGGCAGAGTCTGAAGACTTGGGGAAAGCCTCTCCTATATCCCTGGCACAGTGGTCTGATGTACATAAGCAGCTCCTCAGCGCCAAGGTACCAGGTGTGGATGAGATTTGCCCTGTGATGCTGAAGGCATCCTCCATTCTCCATGCTTTCACCCTTATCAACAACTTGTGTTGGGAAATGATTTATGCATGAAATATGATAGTCCTACCACAGGTTGCTTTCGGGGGAGCTATGGTGTTGGACTCTGGATTGGTCTCGAGCCTCCCTGGCATAAGCTTTTCCGGTATAGGAGGTGCTGGCCAATAACTGAAGGTCAGGTCCAGAACCAGTAGTGGCAATACGTAGTCTGTGCTGGTAGTGGAACAGTGGACCAGTTATTTACCCTTCAACAGTTGTTGGGGGTATCGTGGCAGTTTGCCCATCCAGCGTACATGTCGTGTTTGTTGTTCCTTGTCAAGCAGTGCGCTCTGTGAACAAACAAACATGTTTCCGCCCAGTTTCGAACTGGGGACCTTTCGCGTGTTAGGCGAACGTGATAACCACTACACTACGGAAACTGCTGAAAAGACTTGTTATGCGTGTGCCAGCGTCAGTGCACCTTCAGCTGCTGAGGTACAGAAGGTTTCAAGTAAAGGCTGAAATTATTATTCACTAAGAAACACAAGACAGCAGCAGTGGCTGTTACCGCACAGGAAGAGGGAGGGTTTACCATTACCAACAACTTATATTGGGAAATGATTGCTCTGTGAAATACAATAGTGCTACCACATGTTGATTTCAGGAGAGCTACGGAGAGGGACTCTCTGTCGGTCTCGAGGACGTCCTAGCAAAACCGACCATTCAGGGGGGGAAAGCAGGTCTTGACTCTGGCCATGTTCAGCAAGGGAGGAGACCTTGGAATATATTCAGGGTGTGGAACGAGCCCTTTGAGGAACTCCTGAACCCGACCAACGCACCCTCTGTGGATGAGGCAGAGTCTGAAGACTTGGGGAAAGCCTCTCCTATATCCCTGGCACAGTGGTCTGATGTACATAAGCAGCTCCTCAGCGCCAAGGTACCAGGTGTGGATGAGATTTGCCCTGTGATGCTGAAGGCATCCTCCATTCTCCATGCTTTCACCCTTATCAACAACTTGTGTTGGGAAATGATTTATGCATGAAATATGATAGTCCTACCACAGGTTGCTTTCGGGGGAGCTATGGTGTTGGACTCTGGATTGGTCTCGAGCCTCCCTGGCATAAGCTTTTCCGGTATAGGAGGTGCTGGCCAATAACTGAAGGTCAGGTCCAGAACCAGTAGTGGCAATACGTAGTCTGTGCTGGTAGTGGAACAGTGGACCAGTTATTTACCCTTCAACAGTTGTTGGGGGTATCGTGGCAGTTTGCCCATCCAGCGTACATGTCATGTTTGTTGTTCCTTGTCAAGCAGTGCGCTCTGTGAACAAACAAACATGTTTCCGCCCAGTTTCGAACTGGGGACCTTTCGCGTGTTAGGCGAACGTGATAACCACTACACTACGGAAACTGCTGAAAAGACTTGTTATGCGTGTGCCAGCGTCAGTGCACCTTCAGCTGCTGAGGTACAGAAGGTTTCAAGTAAAGGCTGAAATTATTATTCACTAAGAAACACAAGACAGCAGCAGTGGCTGTTACCGCACAGGAAGAGGGAGGGTTTACCATTACCAACAACTTATATTGGGAAATGATTGCTCTGTGAAATACAATAGTGCTACCACATGTTGATTTCAGGAGAGCTACGGAGAGGGACTCTCTGTCGGTCTCGAGGACGTCCTAGCAAAACCGACCATTCAGGGGGGGAAAGCAGGTCTTGACTCTGGCCATGTTCAGCAAGGGAGGAGACCTTGGAATATATTCAGGGTGTGGAACGAGCCCTTTGAGGAACTCCTGAACCCGACCAACGCACCCTCTGTGGATGAGGCAGAGTCTGAAGACTTGGGGAAAGCCTCTCCTATATCCCTGGCACAGTGGTCTGATGTACATAAGCAGCTCCTCAGCGCCAAGGTACCAGGTGTGGATGAGATTTGCCCTGTGATGCTGAAGGCATCCTCCATTCTCCATGCTTTCACCCTTATCAACAACTTGTGTTGGGAAATGATTTATGCATGAAATATGATAGTCCTACCACAGGTTGCTTTCGGGGGAGCTATGGTGTTGGACTCTGGATTGGTCTCGAGCCTCCCTGGCATAAGCTTTTCCGGTATAGGAGGTGCTGGCCAATAACTGAAAGTCAGGTCCAGAACCAGTAGTGGCAATACGTAGTCTGTGCTGGTAGTGGAACAGTGGACCAGTTCTTTACCCTTCAACAGTTGTTGGGGGGTGTCATGGCAGTTTGCCCATCCAGCGTACATGTTGTGTTTGTTGTTCCTTGTCAAGCAGTCCTCTCTGTGAACAAACAAATGTGTTTCCGCCCAGTTTCGAACTGGGGACCTTTCGCGTGTGAGGCGAACGTGATGACCACTACACTACGGAAACTGACGAAAACAACTGTTATACGTGTGCTGGCGTCAGTGCACCGTCAGCCGCTGAAATTCAGAAGTCTTCAAGTTAAGGCTGAAATGCGTGACCCTCATATTCATTGTGACGTTACATTGAGTAGTCTATTAAGTGGTTTTAAACACATTCCACACCTTTGGCCTACTAATGCAAATACTTTCCTGTATATCTTTGTGTGTTCCCTGCTGGAACAATACCACCTGTGTGTTCCGGTGCTAAAACTGATGATGTAGCCTTCCTCGTTAGTATAGTGGACAGTATCTCCGCCTGTCACGCGGAAGACCGGGGTTCGATTCCCTGACGGGGAGTCATTTTTTTCTACCAGTTGCTGATTATTCACCAAGACAGCAGCAGCAGCAGCAGCAGGGGCTGTTAGCGCACAGGAAAACCGAGGATTCACCATTACCACCAACTTATATTGGGAAATGATTTCTCCGTGACATACAATAGTCCTACCACATGTTGATTTCAGGAGAGCTACAGAGAGGGACTCTCAGTTGGTCTCGAGGACGCCCTAGAAAAACCGACCATTCAGGGGGGGAAAGCAGGTCTTGACTCTGGCCGTGTTAAGCACGGGAGGAGACCTTGGAATATATTGAGGGTGTGGAATGAGCCCTTTGAGGAACTCCTGAACCCGACCAACGCACCCTCTGTGGATGAGGCAGAGTCTGAAGACTTGGGGAAAGCCTCTCCTATATCCCTGGCACAGTGGTCTGATGTACATAAGCAGCTCCTCAGCGCCAAGGTACCAGGTGTGGATGAGATTTGCCCTGTGATGCTGAAGGCATCCTCCATTCTCCATGCTTTCACCCTTATCAACAACTTGTGTTGGGAAATGATTTATGCATGAAATATGATAGTCCTACCACAGGTTGCTTTCGGGGGAGCTATGGTGTTGGACTCTGGATTGGTCTCGAGCCTCCCTGGCATAAGCTTTTCCGGTATAGGAGGTGCTGGCCAATAACTGAAGGTCAGGTCCAGAACCAGTAGTGGCAATACGTAGTCTGTGCTGGTAGTGGAACAGTGGACCAGTTATTTACCCTTCAACAGTTGTTGGGGGTATCGTGGCAGTTTGCCCATCCAGCGTACATGTCGTGTTTGTTGTTCCTTGTCAAGCAGTGCGCTCTGTGAACAAACAAGCATGTTTCCGCCCAGTTTCGAACTGGGGACCTTTCGCGTGTTAGGCGAACGTGATAACCACTACACTACGGAAACTGCTGAAAAGACTTGTTATGCGTGTGCCAGCGTCAGTGCACCTTCAGCTGCTGAGGTACAGAAGGTTTCAAGTAAAGGCTGAAATTATTATTCACTAAGAAACACAAGACAGCAGCAGTGGCTGTTACCGCACAGGAAGAGGGAGGGTTTACCATTACCAACAACTTATATTGGGAAATGATTGCTCTGTGAAATACAATAGTGCTACCACATGTTGATTTCAGGAGAGCTACGGAGAGGGACTCTCTGTCGGTCTCGAGGACGTCCTAGCAAAACCGACCATTCAGGGGGGGAAAGCAGGTCTTGACTCTGGCCATGTTCAGCAAGGGAGGAGACCTTGGAATATATTCAGGGTGTGGAACGAGCCCTTTGAGGAACTCCTGAACCCGACCAACACACCCTCTGTGGATGAGGCAGAGTTTGAAGACTTGGGGAAAGCCTCTCCTATATCCCTGGCACAGTGGTCTGAGGTACATAAGCAGCTCCTCAGCACCAAGGTACCAGGTGTGGATGAGATTTGCCCTGTGATGCTGAAGGCATCCTCCATTCTCCATGCTTTCACCCTTATCAACAACTTATGTTAGGAAATGATTTCTCCATGAAATATGATAGTCCTACCACAGGTTGCTTTCAGGGGAGCTATAGTGCTGGACTCTGGATTGGTTTCGAGCCTCCCTGGTATAAGCTTTTCCAGTATAGGAGGTGCTGGCCAATAACTGAAGGTCAGATCCAGAATCAGGAGTGACAATGCATAGACGGTGCTGGTAGTGGAACCGTGGACCAGTTCTTTACCCTTCAACAGTTGTTGGGGGGTGTCATGGCAGTTTGCCCATCCAGCGTACATGTTGTGTTTGTTGTTCCTTGTCAAGCAGTCCTCTCTGTGAACAAACAAATGTGTCTCCGCCCAGTTTCGAACTGGGGACCTTTCGCGTGTGAGGCGAACGTGATGACCACTACACTACGGAAACTGACGAAAACCACTATTATACGTGTGATGGCGTCAGTGCACCGTCAGCCGCTGAAATTCAGAAGTCTTCAAGTTAAGGCTGAAATGCGTAACCCTCATATTCATTGTGACGTTACATTGAGTAGTCTATTAAGTGGTTTTATCCACATTCCACACCTTTGGTCTACTAATGCAAATACTTTCCTGTATATCTTTGTGTGTTCCCTGCTGGAACAATACCACCTGTGTGTTCAGGTGCTAAAACTGATGATGTATCCTTCCTCGTTAGTATAGTGGACAGTATCTCCGCCTATCACACGGAAGACCGGGGTTTGATTCCCCGACGGGGAGTCATTTTTTTCTACCAGTTGCTGATTATTCACCAAGACAGCAGCAGCAGCAGCAGCAGGGGCTGTTAGCGCACAGGAAAACCGAGGATTCACCATTACCACCAACTTATATTGGGAAATGATTTCTCCGTGACATACAATAGTCCTACCACATGTTGATTTCAGGAGAGCTACAGAGAGGGACTCTCGGTTGGTCTCGAGGACGCCCTAGAAAAACCGACCATTCAGGGGGGGAAAGCAGGTCTTGACTCTGGCCGTGTTAAGCACGGGAGGAGACCTTGGAATATATTGAGGGTGTGGAATGAGCCCTTTGAGGAACTCCTGAACCCGACCAACGCACCCTCTGTGGATGAGGCAGAGTCTGAAGACTTGGGGAAAGCCTCTCCTATATCCCTGGCACAGTGGTCTGATGTACATAAGCAGCTCCTCAGCGCCAAGGTACCAGGTGTGGATGAGATTTGCCCTGTGATGCTGAAGGCATCCTCCATTCTCCATGCTTTCACCCTTATCAACAACTTGTGTTGGGAAATGATTTATGCATGAAATATGATAGTCCTACCACAGGTTGCTTTCGGGGGAGCTATGGTGTTGGACTCTGGATTGGTCTCGAGCCTCCCTGGCATAAGCTTTTCCGGTATAGGAGGTGCTGGCCAATAACTGAAAGTCAGGTCCAGAACCAGTAGTGGCAATACGTAGTCTGTGCTGGTAGTGGAACAGTGGACCAGTTATTTACCCTTCAACAGTTGTTGGGGGTATCGTGGCAGTTTGCCCATCCAGCGTACATGTTGTGTTTGTTGTTCCTTGTCAAGCAGTGCACTCTGTGAACAAACAAACGTGTTTCGCCCAGTTTCGAACTGGGGACCTTTCGCGTGTTAGGCGAACGTGATAACCACTACACTACAGAAACTGCTGAAAAGACTTGTTATGCGTGTGCCAGCGTCAGTGCACCTTCAGCTGCTGAGGTACAGAAGGTTTCAAGTAAAGGCTGAAATTATTATTCACTAAGAAACACAAGACAGCAGCAGTGGCTGTTACCGCACAGGAAGAGGGAGGGTTTACCATTACCAACAACTTATATTGGGAAATGATTGCTCTGTGAAATACAATAGTGCTACCACATGTTGATTTCAGGAGAGCTACGGAGAGGGACTCTCTGTCGGTCTCGAGGACGTCCTAGCAAAACCGACCATTCGGGGGGGAAAGCAGGTCTTGACTCTGGCCATGTTCAGCAAGGGAGGAGACCTTGGAATATATTCAGGGTGTGGAACGAGCCCTTTGAGGAACTCCTGAACCCGACCAACACACCCTCTGTGGATGAGGCAGAGTTTGAAGACTTGGGGAAAGCCTCACCCATATCCCTGGCACAGTTGTTTGAGGTATGTCAGCAGCTCCTCAACGCCAAGGTACCAGGTGTGGATGAGATTTGCCCTGTGATGCTGAAGGCATCCTCCATTCTCCATGCTTTCACCCTTATCAATAACTTATGTTAGGAAATGATTTCTCCATGAAATATGATAGTCCTACCACAGGTTGCTTTCAGGGGAGCTATAGTGCTGGACTCTGGATTGGTTTCGAGCCTCCCTGGTATAAGCTTTTCCAGTATAGGAGGTGCTGGCCAATAACTGAAGGTCAGATCCAGAATCAGGAGTGACAATGCATAGACGGTGCTGGTAGTGGAACCGTGGACCAGTTCTTTACCCTTCAACAGTTGTTGGGGGGTGTCATGGCAGTTTGCCCATCCAGCGTACATGTTGTGTTTGTTGTTCCTTGTCAAGCAGTGCTCTCTGTGAACAAACAAATGTGTTTCCGCCCAGTTTCGAACTGGGGACCTTTTGCGTGTGAGGCGAACGTGATGACCACTACACTACGGAAACTGATGAAAACAATTGTTATACGTGTGCTGGCATCAGTGCACCGTCAGCCGCTAAAATTCAGAAGTCTTCAAGTTAAGGCTGAAATGCGTAACCCTCATATTCATTGTGACGTTACATTGAGTAGTCTATTAAGTGGTTTTAAACACATTCCACACCTTTGGTCTACTAATGCAAATACTTCCCTGTATATCTTTGTGTGTTCCCTGCTGGAACAATACCACCTGTGTGTTCAGGTGCTAAAACTGATGATGCAGCCTTCCTCGTTAGTATAGTGGACAGTATCTCCGCCTATCACGCGGAAGACCGGGATTTGATTTCCCGACGGGGAGTCATTTTTTTCTACCAGTTGCTGATTATTCACCAAGACAGCAGCAGCAGCAGCAGCAGCGGCTGTTAGCGCACAGGAAAACCGAGGATTCACCATTACCAACAACTTATATTGGGAAATGATTTCTCCGTGACATACAATAGTCCTACCACATGTTGATTTCAGGAGAGCTACAGAGAGGGACTCTCGGTTGGTCTCGAGGACGCCCTAGAAAAACCGACCATTCAGGGGGGGAAAGCAGGTCTTGACTCTGGCCGTGTTAAGCACGGGAGGAGACCTTGGAATATATTCAGGGTGTGGAACGAGCCCTTTGAGGAACTCCTGAACCCGACCAACGCACCCTCTGTGGATGAGGCAGAGTCTGAAGACTTTAGGGAAAGCCTCTCCTATATCCCTGGCACAGTGGTCTGATGTACATAAGCAGCTCCTCAGCGCCAAGGTACCAGGTGTGGATGAGATTTGCCCTGTGATGCTGAAGGCATCCTCCATTCTCCATGCTTTCACCCTTATCAACAACTTGTGTTGGGAAATGATTTATGCATGAAATATGATAGTCCTACCACAGGTTGCTTTCGGGGGAGCTATGGTGTTGGACTCTGGATTGGTCTCGAGCCTCCCTGGCATAAGCTTTTCCGGTATAGGAGGTGCTGGCCAATAACTGAAGGTCAGGTCCAGAACCAGTAGTGGCAATACGTAGTCTGTGCTGGTAGTGGAACAGTGGACCAGTTATTTACCCTTCAACAGTTGTTGGGGGTATCATGGCAGTTTGCCCATCCAGCGTACATCTTGTGTTTGTTGTTCCTTGTCAAGCAGTGCACTCTGTGAACAAACAAATGTGTTTCCGCCCAGTTTCGAACTGGGGACCTTTCGCGTGTTAGGCGAACGTGATAACCACTACACTACGGAAACTGCTGAAAAGACTTGTTATGCGTGTGCCAGCGTCAGTGCACCTTCAGCTGCTGAGGTACAGAAGGTGTCAAGTAAAGGCTGAAATTATTATTCACTAAGAAACACAAGACAGCAGCAGTGGCTGTTACCGCACAGGAAGAGGGAGGGTTTACCATTACCAACAACTTATATTGGGAAATGATTGCTCTGTGAAATACAATAGTGCTACCACATGTTGATTTCAGGAGAGCTACGGAGAGGGACTCTCTGTCGGTCTCGAGGACGTCCTAGCAAAACCGACCATTCAGGGGGGGAAAGCAGGTCTTGACTCTGGCCATGTTCAGCAAGGGAGGAGACCTTGGAATATATTCAGGGTGTGGAACGAGCCCTTTGAGGAACTCCTGAACCCGACCAACACACCCTCTGTGGATGAGGCAGAGTTTGAAGACTTGGGGAAAGCCTCTCCTATATCCCTGGCACAGTGGTCTGAGGTACATAAGCAGCTCCTCAGCACCAAGGTACCAGGTGTGGATGAGATTTGCCCTGTGATGCTGAAGGCATCCTCCATTCTCCATGCTTTCACCCTTATCAACAACTTATGTTAGGAAATGATTTCTCCATGAAATATGATAGTCCTACCACAGGTTGCTTTCAGGGGAGCTATAGTGCTGGACTCTGGATTGGTTTCGAGCCTCCCTGGTATAAGCTTTTCCAGTATAGGAGGTGCTGGCCAATAACTGAAGGTCAGATCCAGAATCAGGAGTGACAATGCATAGACGGTGCTGGTAGTGGAACCGTGGACCAGTTCTTTACCCTTCAACAGTTGTTGGGGGGTGTCATGGCAGTTTGCCCATCCAGCGTACATGTTGTGTTTGTTGTTCCTTGTCAAGCAGTGCTCTCTGTGAACAAACAAATGTGTTTCCGCCCAGTTTCGAACTGGGGACCTTTCGCGTGTGAGGCGAACGTGATGACCACTACACTACGGAAACTGACGAAAACAACTGTTATACGTGTGCTGGCGTCAGTGCACCGTCAGCCGCTAAAATTCAGAAGTCTTCAAGTTAAGGCTGAAATGCGTAACCCTCATATTCATTGTGACGTTACATTGAGTAGTCTATTAAGTGGTTTTAAACACATTCCACACCTTTGGTCTACTAATGCAAATACTTCCCTGTATATCTTTGTGTGTTCCCTGCTGGAACAATACCACCTGTGTGTTCAGGTGCTAAAACTGATGATGCAGCCTTCCTCGTTAGTATAGTGGACAGTATCTCCGCCTATCACGCGGAAGACCGGGGTTTGATTTCCCGACGGGGAGTCATTTTTTTCTACCAGTTGCTGATTATTCACCAAGACAGCAGCAGCAGCAGCAGCAGCGGCTGTTAGCGCACAGGAAAACCGAGGATTCACCATTACCAACAACTTATATTGGGAAATGATTTCTCCGTGACATACAATAGTCCTACCACATGTTGATTTCAGGAGAGCTACAGAGAGGGACTCTCGGTTGGTCTCGAGGACGCCCTAGAAAAACCGACCATTCAGGGGGGGAAAGCAGGTCTTGACTCTGGCCGTGTTAAGCACGGGAGGAGACCTTGGAATATATTCAGGGTGTGGAACGAGCCCTTTGAGGAACTCCTGAACCCGACCAACGCACCCTCTGTGGATGAGGCAGAGTCTGAAGACTTTGGGGAAAGCCTCTCCTATATCCCTGGCACAGTGGTCTGATGTACATAAGCAGCTCCTCAGCGCCAAGGTACCAGGTGTGGATGAGATTTGCCCTGTGATGCTGAAGGCATCCTCCATTCTCCATGCTTTCACCCTTATCAACAACTTGTGTTGGGAAATGATTTATGCATGAAATATGATAGTCCTACCACAGGTTGCTTTCGGGGGAGCTATGGTGTTGGACTCTGGATTGGTCTCGAGCCTCCCTGGCATAAGCTTTTCCGGTATAGGAGGTGCTGGCCAATAACTGAAGGTCAGGTCCAGAACCAGTAGTGGCAATACGTAGTCTGTGCTGGTAGTGGAACAGTGGACCAGTTATTTACCCTTCAACAGTTGTTGGGGGTATCGTGGCAGTTTGCCCATCCAGCGTACATGTCGTGTTTGTTGTTCCTTGTCAAGCAGTGCACTCTGTGAACAAACAAATGTGTTTCCGCCCAGTTTCGAACTGGGGACCTTTCGCGTGTTAGGCGAACGTGATAACCACTACACTACGGAAACTGCTGAAAAGACTTGTTATGCGTGTGCCAGCGTCAGTGCACCTTCAGCTGCTGAGGTACAGAAGGTTTCAAGTAAAGGCTGAAATTATTATTCACTAAGAAACACAAGACAGCAGCAGTGGCTGTTACCGCACAGGAAGAGGGAGGGTTTACCATTACCAACAACTTATATTGGGAAATGATTGCTCTGTGAAATACAATAGTGCTACCACATGTTGATTTCAGGAGAGCTACGGAGAGGGACTCTCTGTCGGTCTCGAGGACGTCCTAGCAAAACCGACCATTCAGGGGGGGAAAGCAGGTCTTGACTCTGGCCATGTTCAGCAAGGGAGGAGACCTTGGAATATATTCAGGGTGTGGAACGAGCCCTTTGAGGAACTCCTGAACCCGACCAACACACCCTCTGTGGATGAGGCAGAGTTTGAAGACTTGGGGAAAGCCTCTCCTATATCCCTGGCACAGTGGTCTGAGGTACATAAGCAGCTCCTCAGCACCAAGGTACCAGGTGTGGATGAGATTTGCCCTGTGATGCTGAAGGCATCCTCCATTCTCCATGCTTTCACCCTTATCAACAACTTATGTTAGGAAATGATTTCTCCATGAAATATGATAGTCCTACCACAGGTTGCTTTCAGGGGAGCTATAGTGCTGGACTCTGGATTGGTTTCGAGCCTCCCTGGTATAAGCTTTTCCAGTATAGGAGGTGCTGGCCAATAACTGAAGGTCAGATCCAGAATCAGGAGTGACAATGCATAGACGGTGCTGGTAGTGGAACCGTGGACCAGTTCTTTACCCTTCAACAGTTGTTGGGGGGTGTCATGGCAGTTTGCCCATCCAGCGTACATGTTGTGTTTGTTGTTCCTTGTCAAGCAGTGCTCTCTGTGAACAAACAAATGTGTTTCCGCCCAGTTTCGAACTGGGGACCTTTCGCATGTGAGGCGAACGTGATGACCACTACACTACGGAAACTGACGAAAACAACTGTTATACGTGTGCTGGCGTCAGTGCACCGTCAGCCGCTGAAATTCAGAAGTCTTCAAGTTAAGGCTGAAATGCGTAACCCTCATATTCATTGTGACGTTACATTGAGTAGTCTATTAAGTGGTTTTAAACACATTCCACACCTTTGGTCTACTAATGCAAATACTTCCCTGTATATCTTTGTGTGTTCCCTGCTGGAACAATACCACCTGTGTGTTCAGGTGCTAAAACTGATGATGCAGCCTTCCTCGTTAGTATAGTGGACAGTATCTCCGCCTATCACGCGGAAGACCGGGGTTTGATTTCCCGACGGGGAGTCATTTTTTTCTACCAGTTGCTGATTATTCACCAAGACAGCAGCAGCAGCAGCAGCAGCAGCAGCGGCTGTTAGCGCACAGGAAAACCGAGGATTCACCATTACCAACAACTTATATTGGGAAATGATTTCTCCGTGACATACAATAGTCCTACCACATGTTGATTTCAGGAGAGCTACAGAGAGGGACTCTCGGTTGGTCTCGAGGACGCCCTAGAAAAACCGACCATTCAGGGGGGGAAAGCAGGTCTTGACTCTGGCCGTGTTAAGCACGGGAGGAGACCTTGGAATATATTCAGGGTGTGGAACGAGCCCTTTGAGGAACTCCTGAACCCGACCAACGCACCCTCTGTGGATGAGGCAGAGTCTGAAGACTTTGGGGAAAGCCTCTCCTATTTCCCTGGCACAGTGGTCTGATGTACATAAGCAGCTCCTCAGCGCCAAGGTACCAGGTGTGGATGAGATTTGCCCTGTGATGCTGAAGGCATCCTCCATTCTCCATGCTTTCACCCTTATCAACAACTTGTGTTGGGAAATGATTTATGCATGAAATATGATAGTCCTACCACAGGTTGCTTTCGGGGGAGCTATGGTGTTGGACTCTGGATTGGTCTCGAGCCTCCCTGGCATAAGCTTTTCCGGTATAGGAGGTGCTGGCCAATAACTGAAGGTCAGGTCCAGAACCAGTAGTGGCAATACGTAGTCTGTGCTGGTAGTGGAACAGTGGACCAGTTATTTACCCTTCAACAGTTGTTGGGGGTATCGTGGCAGTTTGCCCATCCAGCGTACATGTTGTGTTTGTTGTTCCTTGTCAAGAAGTGCACTCTGTGAACAAACAAATGTGTTTCCGCCCAGTTTCGAACTGGGGACCTTTCGCGTGTTAGGCGAACGTGATAACCACTACACTACAGAAACTGCTGAAAAGACTTGTTATGCGTGTGCCAGCGTCAGTGCACCTTCAGCTGCTGAGGTACAGAAGGTTTCAAGTAAAGGCTGAAATTATTATTCACTAAGAAACACAAGACAGCAGCAGTGGCTGTTACCGCACAGGAAGAGGGAGGGTTTACCATTACCAACAACTTATATTGGGAAATGATTGCTCTGTGAAATACAATAGTGCTACCACATGTTGATTTCGGGAGAGCTACGGAGAAGGACTCTCTGTCGGTCTTGAGGACGTCCTAGTAAAACCGACCATTCAGGGGGGGAAAGCAGGTCTTGACTCTGGCCATGTTCAGCAAGGGAGGAGACCTTGGAATATATTCAGGGTGTGGAACGAGCCCTTTGAGGAACTCCTGAACCCGACCAACACACCCTCTGTGGATGAGGCAGAGTTTGAAGACTTGGGGAAAGCCTCTCCTATATCCCTGGCACAGTGGTCTGAGGTACATAAGCAGCTCCTCAGCACCAAGGTACCAGGTGTGGATGAGATTTGCCCTGTGATGCTGAAGGCATCCTCCATTCTCCATGCTTTCACCCTTATCAACAACTTATGTTAGGAAATGATTTCTCCATGAAATATGATAGTCCTACCACAGGTTGCTTTCAGGGGAGCTATAGTGCTGGACTCTGGATTGGTTTCGAGCCTCCCTGGTATAAGCTTTTCCAGTATAGGAGGTGCTGGCCAATAACTGAAGGTCAGATCCAGAATCAGGAGTGACAATGCATAGACGGTGCTGGTAGTGGAACCGTGAACCAGTTCTTTACCCTTCAACAGTTGTTGGGGGGTGTCATGGCAGTTTGCCCATCCAGCGTACATGTTGTGTTTGTTGTTCCTTGTCAAGCAGTGCTCTCTGTGAACAAACAAATGTGTTTCCGCCCAGTTTCGAACTGGGGACCTTTCGCATGTGAGGCGAACGTGATGACCACTACACTACGGAAACTGACGAAAACAACTGTTATACGTGTGCTGGCGTCAGTGCACCGTCAGCCGCTGAAATTCAGAAGTCTTCAAGTTAAGGCTGAAATGCGTAACCCTCATATTCATTGTGACGTTACATTGAGTAGTCTATTAAGTGGTTTTATCCACATTTCACACCTTTGGTCTACTAATGCAAATACTTTCCTGTATATCTTTGTGTGTTCCCTGCTGGAACAATACCACCTGTGTGTTCAGGTGCTAAAACTGATGATGTAGCCTTCCTTGTTAGTATAGTGGACAGTATCTCCGCCTGTCACGCGGAAGACCGGGGTTTGATTCCCCGACGGGGAGTCATTTTTTTCTACCAGTTGCTGATTATTCACCAAGACAGCAGCAGCAGCAGCAGCAGCGGCTGTTAGCGCACAGGAAAACCGAGGATTCACCATTACCAACAACTTATATTGGGAAATGATTTCTCCGTGACATACAATAGTCCTACCACATGTTGATTTCAGGAGAGCTACAGAGAGGGACTCTCGGTTGGTCTCGAGGACGCCCTAAAAAAACCGACCATTCAGGGGGGGAAAGCAGGTCTTGACTCTGGCCGTGTTAAGCACGGGAGGAGACCTTGGAATATATTCAGGGTGTGGAACGAGCCCTTTGAGGAACTCCTGAACCCGACCAACGCACCCTCTGTGGATGAGGCAGAGTCTGAAGACTTGGGGAAAGCCTCTCCTATATCCCTGGCACAGTGGTCTGATGTACATAAGCAGCTCCTCAGCGCCAAGGTACCAGGTGTGGATGAGATTTGCCCTGTGATGCTGAAGGCATCCTCCATTCTCCATGCTTTCACCCTTATCAACAACTTGTGTTGGGAAATGATTTATGCATGAAATATGATAGTCCTACCACAGGTTGCTTTCGGGGGAGCTATGGTGTTGGACTCTGGATTGGTCTCGAGCCTCCCTGGCATAAGCTTTTCCGGTATAGGAGGTGCTGGCCAATAACTGAAGGTCAGGTCCAGAACCAGTAGTGGCAATACGTAGTCTGTGCTGGTAGTGGAACAGTGGACCAGTTATTTACCCTTCAACAGTTGTTGGGGGTATCGTGGCAGTTTGCCCATCCAGCGTACATGTCGTGTTTGTTGTTCCTTGTCAAGCAGTGCACTCTGTGAACAAACAAATGTGTTTCCGCCCAGTTTCAAACTGGGGACCTTTCGCGTGTTAGGCGAACGTGATAACCACTACACTACGGAAACTGCTGAAAAGACTTGTTATGCGTGTGCCAGCGTCAGTGCACCTTCAGCTGCTGAGGTACAGAAGGTTTCAAGTAAAGGCTGAAATTATTATTCACTAAGAAACACAAGACAGCAGCCGTGGCTGTTACCGCACAGGAAGAGGGAGGGTTTACCATTACCAACAACTTATATTGGGAAATGATTGCTCTGTGAAATACAATAGTGCTACCACATGTTGATTTCAGGAGAGCTACGGAGAAGGACTCTCTGTCGGTCTTGAGGACGTCCTAGCAAAACCGACCATTCAGGGGGGGAAAGCAGGTCTTGACTCTGGCCATGTTCAGCAAGGGAGGAGACCTTGGAATATATTCAGGGTGTGGAACGAGCCCTTTGAGGAACTCCTGAACCCGACCAACACACCCTCTGTGGATGAGGCAGAGTTTGAAGACTTGGGGAAAGCCTCTCCTATATCCCTGGCACAGTGGTCTGAGGTACATAAGCAGCTCCTCAGCACCAAGGTACCAGGTGTGGATGAGATTTGCCCTGTGATGCTGAAGGCATCCTCCATTCTCCATGCTTTCACCCTTATCAACAACTTATGTTAGGAAATGATTTCTCCATGAAATATGATAGTCGTACCACAGGTTGCTTTCAGGGGAGCTATAGTGCTGGACTCTGGATTGGTCTCGAGCCTCCCTGGTATAAGCTTTTCCAGTATAGGAGGTGCTGGCCAATAACTGAAGGTCAGATCCAGAATCAGAAGTGACAATGCATAGACGGTGCTGGTAGTGGAACCGTGGACCAGTTCTTTACCCTTCAACAGTTGTTGGGGGGTGTCATGGCAGTTTGCCCATCCAGCGTACATGTTGTGTTTGTTGTTCCTTGTCAAGCAGTGCTCTCTGTGAACAAACAAATGTGTTTCCGCCCAGTTTCGAACTGGGGACCTTTCGCGTGTGAGGCGAACGTGATGACCACTACACTACGGAAACTGATGAAAACAATTGTTATACGTGTGCTGGCATCAGTGCACCGTCAGCCGCTGAAATTCAGAAGTCTTCAAGTCAAGGCTGAAATGCGTAACCCTCATATTCATTGTGACGTTACATTGAGTAGTCTATTAAGTGGTTTTAAACACATTCCACACCTTTGGTCTACTAATGCAAATACTTCCCTGTATATCTTTGTGTGTTCCCTGCTGGAACAATACCACCTGTGTGTTCAGGTGCTAAAACTGATGATGCAGCCTTCCTCGTTAGTATAGTGGACAGTATCTCCGCCTATCACGCGGAAGACCGGGGTTTGATTTCCCGACGGGGAGTCATTTTTTTCTACCAGTTGCTGATTATTCACCAAGACAGCAGCAGCAGCAGCAGCAGCAGCAGCGGCTGTTAGCGCACAGGAAAACCGAGGATTCACCATTACCAACAACTTATATTGGGAAATGATTTCTCCGTGACATACAATAGTCCTACCACATGTTGATTTCAGGAGAGCTACAGAGAGGGACTCTCGGTTGGTCTCGAGGACGCCCTAGAAAAACCGACCATTCAGGGGGGGAAAGCAGGTCTTGACTCTGGCCGTGTTAAGCACGGGAGGAGACCTTGGAATATATTCAGGGTGTGGAACGAGCCCTTTGAGGAACTCCTGAACCCGACCAACGCACCCTCTGTGGATGAGGCAGAGTCTGAAGACTTGGGGAAAGCCTCTCCTATATCCCTGGCACAGTGGTCTGATGTACATAAGCAGCTCCTCAGCGCCAAGGTACCAGGTGTGGATGAGATTTGCCCTGTGATGCTGAAGGCATCCTCCATTCTCCATGCTTTCACCCTTATCAACAACTTGTGTTGGGAAATGATTTATTCATGAAATATGATAGTCCTACCACAGGTTGCTTTCGGGGGAGCTATGGTGTTGGACTCTGGATTGGTCTCGAGCCTCCCTGGCATAAGCTTTTCCGGTATAGGAGGTGCTGGCCAATAACTGAAGGTCAGGTCCAGAACCAGTAGTGGCAACACGTAGTCTGTGCTGGTAGTGGAACAGTGGACCAGTTATTTACCCTTCAACAGTTGTTGGGGGTATCGTGGCAGTTTGCCCATCCAGCGTACATGTCGTGTTTGTTGTTCCTTGTCAAGCAGTGCACTCTGTGAACAAACAAACGTGTTTCCGCCCAGTTTCGAACTGGGGACCTTTCACGTGTTAGGCGAACGTGATAACCACTACACTACGGAAACTGCTGAAAAGACTTGTTATGCGTGTGCCAGCGTCAGTGCACCTTCAGCTGCTGAGGTACAGAAGGTTTCAAGTAAAGGCTGAAATTATTATTCACTAAGAAACACAAGACAGCAGCAGTGGCTGTTACCGCACAGGAAGAGGGAGGGTTTACCATTACCAACAACTTATATTGGGAAATGATTGCTCTGTGAAATACAATAGTGCTACCACATGTTGATTTCAGGAGAGCTACGGAGAGGGACTCTCTGTCGGTCTCGAGGACGTCCTAGCAAAACCGACCATTCAGGGGGGGAAAGCAGGTCTTGACTCTGGCCATGTTCAGCAAGGGAGGAGACCTTGGAATATATTCAGGGTGTGGAACGAGCCCTTTGAGGAACTCCTGAACCCGACCAACACACCCTCTGTGGATGAGGCAGAGTTTGAAGACTTGGGGAAAGCCTCACCCATATCCCTGGCACAGTTGTTTGAGGTATGTCAGCAGCTCCTCAGCGCCAAGGTACCAGGTGTGGATGAGATTTGCCCTGTGATGCTGAAGGCATCCTCCATTCTCCATGCTTTCACCCTTATCAACAACTTATGTTAGGAAATGATTTCTCCATGAAATATGATAGTCCTACCACAGGTTGCTTTCAGGGGAGCTATAGTGCTGGACTCTGGATTGGTTTCGAGCCTCCCTGGTATAAGCTTTTCCAGTATAGGAGGTGCTGGCCAATAACTGAAGGTCAGATCCAGAATCAGGAGTGACAATGCATAGACGGTGCTGGTAGTGGAACCGTGGACCAGTTCTTTACCCTTCAACAGTTGTTGGGGGGTGTCATGGCAGTTTGCCCATCCAGCGTACATGTTGTGTTTGTTGTTCCTTGTCAAGCAGTGCTCTCTGTGAACAAACAAATGTGTTTCCGCCCAGTTTCGAACTGGGGACCTTTCGCGTGTGAGGCGAACGTGATGACCACTACACTACGGAAACTGACGAAAACAACTGTTATACGTGTGCTGGCGTCAGTGCACCGTCAGCCGCTGAAATTCAGAAGTCTTCAAGTTGAGGCTGAAATGCGTAACCCTCATATTCATTGTGACGTTACATTGAGTAGTCTATTAAGTGGTTTTATCCACATTCCACACCTTTGGTCTACTAATGCAAATACTTTCCTGTATATCTTTGTGTGTTCCCTGCTGGAACAATACCACCTGTGTGTTCAGGTGCTAAAACTGATGATGCAGCCTTCCTCGTTAGTATAGTGGACAGTATCTCCGCCTATCACGCGGAAGACCGGGGTTTGATTTCCCGACGGGGAGTCATTTTTTTCTACCAGTTGCTGATTATTCACCAAGACAGCAGCAGCAGCAG
Source organism: Epinephelus lanceolatus (assembly GCF_041903045.1). Taxonomy (NCBI): domain Eukaryota; kingdom Metazoa; phylum Chordata; class Actinopteri; order Perciformes; family Serranidae; genus Epinephelus; species Epinephelus lanceolatus. Next base: position 34,413,012 of record NC_135746.1, on the reverse strand, counting down.
CAGCAGCAGCAGTAGCAGCGGCTGTTAGCGCACAGGAAAACCGAGGATTCACCATTACCAACAATTTATATTGGGAAATGATTTCTCCGTGACATACAATAGTGCTACCACATGTTGATTTCAGGAGAGCTACGGAGAAGGACTCTCTGTCGGTTTCGAGGACGTCCTAGCAAAACCGACGATTCAGGGGGGGAAAGCAGGTCTTGACTCTGGCCATGTTCAGCAAGGGAGGAGACCTTGGAATATATTCAGGGTGTGGAACGAGCCCTTTGAGGAACTCCTGAACCCGACCAACGCACCCTCTGTGGATGAGGCAGAGTCTGAAGACTTGGGGAAAGCCTCTCCTATATCCCTGGCACAGTGGTCTGAGGTACATAAGCAGCTCCTCCGCGCCAAGGTACCAGGTGTGGATGAGATTTGCCCTGTGATGCTGAAGGCATCCTCCATTCTCCATGCTTTCACCCTTATCAACAACTTATGTTAGGAAATGATTTCTCCATGAAATATGATAGTCCTACCACAGGTTGCTTTCAGGGGAGCTATAGTGCTGGACTCTAAATTGGTTTCGAGCCTCCCTGGTATAAGTTTTTCCAGTATAGGAGGTGCTGGCCAATAACTGAAGGTCAGATCCAGAATAAGGAGTGACAATGCATAGACGGTGCTGGTAGTGGAACCGTGGACCAGTTCTTTACCCTTCAACAGTTGTTGGGGGGTGTCATGGCAGTTTGCCCATCCAGCGTACATGTTGTGTTTGTTGTTCCTTGTCAAGCAGTGCTCTCTGTGAACAAACAAATGTGTTTCCGCCCAGTTTCGAACTGGGGACCTTTCGCGTGTGAGGCGAACGTGATGACCACTACACTACGGAAACTGATGAAAACAATTGTTATACGTGTGCTGGCGTCAGTGCACCGTCAGCCGCTGAAATTCAGAAGTCTTCAAGTTAAGGCTGAAATGCGTAACCTTCATATTCATTGTGACATTACATTGAGTAGTCTATTAAGTGGTTTTATTCACATTCCACACCTTTGGTCTACTAACGCAAATACTTCCCTGTATATCTTTGTGTGTTCCCTGCTGGAACAATACCACCTGTGTGTTCAGGTGCTAAAACGGATGATGTAGCCTTCCTCGTTAGTATAGTGGACAGTATCTCCGCCTATCACGCAGAAGACCGGGGTTTGATTTCCCGACGGGGAGTCATTTTTTTCTACCAGTTGCTGATTATTCACCAAGACAGCAGCAGCAGCAGCAGCAGCGGCTGTTAGCGCACAGGAAAACCGAGGATTCACCATTACCAACAACTTATATTGGGAAATGATTTCTCCGTGACATACAATAGTCCTACCACATGTTGATTTCAGGAGAGCTACAGAGAGGGACTCTCGGTTGGTCTCGAGGACGCCCTAGAAAAACCGACCATTCAGGGGGGGAAAGCAGGTCTTGACTCTGGCCGTGTTAAGCACGGGAGGAGACCTTGGAATATATTCAGGGTGTGGAACGAGCCCTTTGAGGAACTCCTGAACCCGACCAACGCACCCTCTGTGGATGAGGCAGAGTCTGAAGACTTGGGGAAAGCCTCTCCTATATCCCTGGCACAGTGGTCTGATGTACATAAGCAGCTCCTCAGCGCCAAGGTACCAGGTGTGGATGAGATTTGCCCTGTGATGCTGAAGGCATCCTCCATTCTCCATGCTTTCACCCTTATCAACAACTTGTGTTGGGAAATGATTTATTCATGAAATATGATAGTCCTACCACAGGTTGCTTTCGGGGGAGCTATGGTGTTGGACTCTGGATTGGTCTCGAGCCTCCCTGGCATAAGCTTTTCCGGTATAGGAGGTGCTGGCCAATAACTGAAGGTCAGGTCCAGAACCAGTAGTGGCAATACGTAGTCTGTGCTGGTAGTGGAACAGTGGACCAGCTATTTACCCTTCAACAGTTGTTGGGGGTATCGTGGCAGTTTGCCCATCCAGCGTACATGTTGTGTTTGTTGTTCCTTGTCAAGCAGTGCACTCTGTGAACAAACAAATGTGTTTCCGCCCAGTTTCGAACTGGGGACCTTTCGCGTGTTAGGCGAACGTGATAACCACTACACTACAGAAACTGCTGAAAAGACTTGTTATGCGTGTGCCAGCGTCAGTGCACCTTCAGCTGCTGAGGTACAGAAGGTTTCAAGTAAAGGCTGAAATTATTATTCACTAAGAAACACAAGACAGCAGCAGTGGCTGTTACCGCACAGGAAGAGGGAGGGTTTACCATTACCAACAACTTATATTGGGAAATGATTGCTCTGTGAAATACAATAGTGCTACCACATGTTGATTTCAGGAGAGCTACGGAGAAGGACTCTCTGTCGGTCTTGAGGACGTCCTAGCAAAACCGACCATTCAGGGGGGGAAAGCAGGTCTTGACTCTGGCCATGTTCAGCAAGGAAGGAGACCTTGGAATATATTCAGGGTGTGGAACGAGCCCTTTGAGGAACTCCTGAACCCGACCAACACACCCTCTGTGGATGAGGCAGAGTTTGAAGACTTGGGGAAAGCCTCACCCATATCCCTGGCACAGTTGTTTGAGGTATGTCAGCAGCTCCTCAGCGCCAAGGTACCAGGTGTGGATGAGATTTGCCCTGTGATGCTGAAGGCATCCTCCATTCTCCATGCTTTCACCCTTATCAACAACTTATGTTAGGAAATGATTTCTCCATGAAATATGATAGTCCTACCACAGGTTGCTTTCAGGGGAGCTATAGTGCTGGACTCTAAATTGGTTTCGAGCCTCCCTGGTATGAGCTTTTCCAGTATAAGAGGTGCTGGCCAATAACTGAAGGTCAGATCCAGAATCAGGAGTGACAATGCATAGACGGTGCTGGTAGTGGAACCGTGGACCAGTTCTTTACCCTTCAACAGTTGTTGGGGGGTGTCATGGCAGTTTGCCCATCCAGCGTACATGTTGTGTTTGTTGTTCCTTGTCAAGCAGTGCTCTCTGTGAACAAACAAATGTGTTTCCGCCCAGTTTCGAACTGGGGACCTTTCGCGTGTGAGGCGAACGTGATGACCACTACACTACGGAAACTGATGAAAACAATTGTTATACGTGTGCTGGCGTCAGTGCACCGTCAGCCGCTGAAATTCAGAAGTCTTCAAGTTAAGGCTGAAATGCGTAACCTTCATATTCATTGTGACATTACATTGAGTAGTCTATTAAGTGGTTTTATTCACATTCCACACCTTTGGTCTACTAACGCAAATACTTCCCTGTATATCTTTGTGTGTTCCCTGCTGGAACAATACCACCTGTGTGTTCAGGTGCTAAAACGGATGATGTAGCCTTCCTCGTTAGTATAGTGGACAGTATCTCCGCCTATCACGCAGAAGACCGGGGTTTGATTTCCCGACGGGGAGTCATTTTTTTCTACCAGTTGCTGATTATTCACCAAGACAGCAGCAGCAGCAGCAGCAGCGGCTGTTAGCGCACAGGAAAACCGAGGATTCACCATTACCAACAACTTATATTGGGAAATGATTTCTCCGTGACATACAATAGTCCTACCACATGTTGATTTCAGGAGAGCTACAGAGAGGGACTCTCGGTTGGTCTCGAGGACGCCCTAGAAAAACCGACCATTCAGGGGGGGAAAGCAGGTCTTGACTCTGGCCGTGTTAAGCACGGGAGGAGACCTTGGAATATATTCAGGGTGTGGAACGAGCCCTTTGAGGAACTCCTGAACCCGACCAACGCACCCTCTGTGGATGAGGCAGAGTCTGAAGACTTGGGGAAAGCCTCTCCTATATCCCTGGCACAGTGGTCTGATGTACATAAGCAGCTCCTCAGCGCCAAGGTACCAGGTGTGGATGAGATTTGCCCTGTGATGCTGAAGGCATCCTCCATTCTCCATGCTTTCACCCTTATCAACAACTTGTGTTGGGAAATGATTTATGCATGAAATATGATAGTCCTACCACAGGTTGCTTTCGGGGGAGCTATGGTGTTGGACTCTGGATTGGTCTCGAGCCTCCCTGGCATAAGCTTTTCCGGTATAGGAGGTGCTGGCCAATAACTGAAGGTCAGGTCCAGAACCAGTAGTGGCAACACGTAGTCTGTGCTGGTAGTGGAACAGTGGACCAGTTATTTACCCTTCAACAGTTGTTGGGGGTATCGTGGCAGTTTGCCCATCCAGCGTACATGTCGTGTTTGTTGTTCCTTGTCAAGCAGTGCACTCTGTGAACAAACAAACGTGTTTCCGCCCAGTTTCGAACTGGGGACCTTTCGCGTGTTAGGCGAACGTGATAACCACTACACTACGGAAACTGCTGAAAAGACTTGTTATGCGTGTGCCAGCGTCAGTGCACCTTCAGCTGCTGAGGTACAGAAGGTTTCAAGTAAAGGCTGAAATTATTATTCACTAAGAAACACAAGACAGCAGCAGTGGCTGTTACCGCACAGGAAGAGGGAGGGTTTACCATTACCAACAACTTATATTGGGAAATGATTGCTCTGTGAAATACAATAGTGCTACCACATGTTGATTTCAGGAGAGCTACGGAGAGGGACTCTCTGTCGGTCTCGAGGACGTCCTAGCAAAACCGACCATTCAGGGGGGGAAAGCAGGTCTTGACTCTGGCCATGTTCAGCAAGGGAGGAGACCTTGGAATATATTCAGGGTGTGGAACGAGCCCTTTGAGGAACTCCTGAACCCGACCAACACACCCTCTGTGGATGAGGCAGAGTTTGAAGACTTGGGGAAAGCCTCACCCATATCCCTGGCACAGTTGTTTGAGGTATGTCAGCAGCTCCTCAACGCCAAGGTACCAGGTGTGGATGAGATTTGCCCTGTGATGCTGAAGGCATCCTCCATTCTCCATGCTTTCACCCTTATCAATAACTTATGTTAGGAAATGATTTCTCCATGAAATATGATAGTCCTACCACAGGTTGCTTTCAGGGGAGCTATAGTGCTGGACTCTGGATTGGTTTCGAGCCTCCCTGGTATAAGCTTTTCCAGTATAGGAGGTGCTGGCCAATAACTGAAGGTCAGATCCAGAATCAGGAGTGACAATGCATAGACGGTGCTGGTAGTGGAACCGTGGACCAGTTCTTTACCCTTCAACAGTTGTTGGGGGGTGTCATGGCAGTTTGCCCATCCAGCGTACATGTTGTGTTTGTTGTTCCTTGTCAAGCAGTGCTCTCTGTGAACAAACAAATGTGTTTCCGCCCAGTTTCGAACTGGGGACCTTTCGCGTGTGAGGCGAACGTGATGACCACTACACTACGGAAACTGATGAAAACAATTGTTATGCGTGTGCCAGCGTCAGTGCACCTTCAGCTGCTGAGGTACAGAAGGTTTCAAGTAAAGGCTGAAATTATTATTCACTAAGAAACACAAGACAGCAGCAGTGGCTGTTACCGCACAGGAAGAGGGAGGGTTTACCATTACCAACAACTTATATTGGGAAATGATTGCTCTGTGAAATACAATAGTGCTACCACATGTTGATTTCAGGAGAGCTACGGAGAGGGACTCTCTGTCGGTCTCGAGGACGTCCTAGCAAAACCGACCATTCGGGGGGGAAAGCAGGTCTTGACTCTGGCCATGTTCAGCAAGGGAGGAGACCTTGGAATATATTCAGGGTGTGGAACGAGCCCTTTGAGGAACTCCTGAACCCGACCAACACACCCTCTGTGGATGAGGCAGAGTTTGAAGACTTGGGGAAAGCCTCACCCATATCCCTGGCACAGTTGTTTGAGGTATGTCAGCAGCTCCTCAACGCCAAGGTACCAGGTGTGGATGAGATTTGCCCTGTGATGCTGAAGGCATCCTCCATTCTCCATGCTTTCACCCTTATCAATAACTTATGTTAGGAAATGATTTCTCCATGAAATATGATAGTCCTACCACAGGTTGCTTTCAGGGGAGCTATAGTGCTGGACTCTGGATTGGTTTCGAGCCTCCCTGGCATAAGCTTTTCCGGTATAGGAGGTGCTGGCCAATAACTGAAGGTCAGGTCCAGAACCAGTAGTGGCAATACGTAGTCTGTGCTGGTAGTGGAACAGTGGACCAGTTATTTACCCTTCAACAGTTGTTGGGGGTATCGTGGCAGTTTGCCCATCCAGCGTACATGTCGTGTTTGTTGTTCCTTGTCAAGCAGTGCACTCTGTGAACAAACAAACGTGTTTCCGCCCAGTTTCGAACTGGGGACCTTTCGCGTGTTAGGCGAACGTGATAACCACTACACTACGGAAACTGCTGAAAAGACTTGTTATGCGTGTGCCAGCGTCAGTGCACCTTCAGCTGCTGAGGTACAGAAGGTTTCAAGTAAAGGCTGAAATTATTATTCACTAAGAAACACAAGACAGCAGCAGTGGCTGTTACCGCACAGGAAGAGGGAGGGTTTACCATTACCAACAACTTATATTGGGAAATGATTGCTCTGTGAAATACAATAGTGCTACCACATGTTGATTTCAGGAGAGCTACGGAGAGGGACTCTCTGTCGGTCTCGAGGACGTCCTAGCAAAACCGACCATTCAGGGGGGGAAAGCAGGTCTTGACTCTGGCCATGTTCAGCAAGGGAGGAGACCTTGGAATATATTCAGGGTGTGGAACGAGCCCTTTGAGGAACTCCTGAACCCGACCAACACACCCTCTGTGGATGAGGCAGAGTTTGAAGACTTGGGGAAAGCCTCACCCATATCCCTGGCACAGTTGTTTGAGGTATGTCAGCAGCTCCTCAGCGCCAAGGTACCAGGTGTGGATGAGATTTGCCCTGTGATGCTGAAGGCATCCTCCATTCTCCATGCTTTCACCCTTATCAACAACTTATGTTAGGAAATGATTTCTCCATGAAATATGATAGTCCTACCACAGGTTGCTTTCAGGGGAGCTATAGTGCTGGACTCTAAATTGGTTTCGAGCCTCCCTGGTATGAGCTTTTCCAGTATAAGAGGTGCTGGCCAATAACTGAAGGTCAGATCCAGAATCAGGAGTGACAATGCATAGACGGTGCTGGTAGTGGAACCGTGGACCAGTTCTTTACCCTTCAACAGTTGTTGGGGGGTGTCATGGCAGTTTGCCCATCCAGCGTACATGTTGTGTTTGTTGTTCCTTGTCAAGCAGTGCTCTCTGTGAACAAACAAATGTGTTTCCGCCCAGTTTCGAACTGGGGACCTTTCGCGTGTGAGGCGAACGTGATGACCACTACACTACGGAAACTGATGAAAACAATTGTTATACGTGTGCTGGCGTCAGTGCACCGTCAGCCGCTGAAATTCAGAAGTCTTCAAGTTAAGGCTGAAATGCGTAACCTTCATATTCATTGTGACATTACATTGAGTAGTCTATTAAGTGGTTTTATTCACATTCCACACCTTTGGTCTACTAACGCAAATACTTCCCTGTATATCTTTGTGTGTTCCCTGCTGGAACAATACCACCTGTGTGTTCAGGTGCTAAAACGGATGATGTAGCCTTCCTCGTTAGTATAGTGGACAGTATCTCCGCCTATCACGCAGAAGACCGGGGTTTGATTTCCCGACGGGGAGTCATTTTTTTCTACCAGTTGCTGATTATTCACCAAGACAGCAGCAGCAGCAGCAGCAGCGGCTGTTAGCGCACAGGAAAACCGAGGATTCACCATTACCAACAACTTATATTGGGAAATGATTTCTCCGTGACATACAATAGTCCTACCACATGTTGATTTCAGGAGAGCTACAGAGAGGGACTCTCGGTTGGTCTCGAGGACGCCCTAGAAAAACCGACCATTCAGGGGGGGAAAGCAGGTCTTGACTCTGGCCGTGTTAAGCACGGGAGGAGACCTTGGAATATATTCAGGGTGTGGAACGAGCCCTTTGAGGAACTCCTGAACCCGACCAACGCACCCTCTGTGGATGAGGCAGAGTCTGAAGACTTGGGGAAAGCCTCTCCTATATCCCTGGCACAGTGGTCTGATGTACATAAGCAGCTCCTCAGCGCCAAGGTACCAGGTGTGGATGAGATTTGCCCTGTGATGCTGAAGGCATCCTCCATTCTCCATGCTTTCACCCTTATCAACAACTTGTGTTGGGAAATGATTTATTCATGAAATATGATAGTCCTACCACAGGTTGCTTTCGGGGGAGCTATGGTGTTGGACTCTGGATTGGTCTCGAGCCTCCCTGGCATAAGCTTTTCCGGTATAGGAGGTGCTGGCCAATAACTGAAGGTCAGGTCCAGAACCAGTAGTGGCAACACGTAGTCTGTGCTGGTAGTGGAACAGTGGACCAGTTATTTACCCTTCAACAGTTGTTGGGGGTATCGTGGCAGTTTGCCCATCCAGCGTACATGTCGTGTTTGTTGTTCCTTGTCAAGCAGTGCACTCTGTGAACAAACAAACGTGTTTCCGCCCAGTTTCGAACTGGGGACCTTTCGCGTGTTAGGCGAACGTGATAACCACTACACTACGGAAACTGCTGAAAAGACTTGTTATGCGTGTGCCAGCGTCAGTGCACCTTCAGCTGCTGAGGTACAGAAGGTTTCAAGTAAAGGCTGAAATTATTATTCACTAAGAAACACAAGACAGCAGCAGTGGCTGTTACCGCACAGGAAGAGGGAGGGTTTACCATTACCAACAACTTATATTGGGAAATGATTGCTCTGTGAAATACAATAGTGCTACCACATGTTGATTTCAGGAGAGCTACGGAGAGGGACTCTCTGTCGGTCTCGAGGACGTCCTAGCAAAACCGACCATTCAGGGGGGGAAAGCAGGTCTTGACTCTGGCCATGTTCAGCAAGGGAGGAGACCTTGGAATATATTCAGGGTGTGGAACGAGCCCTTTGAGGAACTCCTGAACCCGACCAACACACCCTCTGTGGATGAGGCAGAGTTTGAAGACTTGGGGAAAGCCTCACCCATATCCCTGGCACAGTTGTTTGAGGTATGTCAGCAGCTCCTCAACGCCAAGGTACCAGGTGTGGATGAGATTTGCCCTGTGATGCTGAAGGCATCCTCCATTCTCCATGCTTTCACCCTTATCAATAACTTATGTTAGGAAATGATTTCTCCATGAAATATGATAGTCCTACCACAGGTTGCTTTCAGGGGAGCTATAGTGCTGGACTCTGGATTGGTTTCGAGCCTCCCTGGTATAAGCTTTTCCAGTATAGGAGGTGCTGGCCAATAACTGAAGGTCAGATCCAGAATCAGGAGTGACAATGCATAGACGGTGCTGGTAGTGGAACCGTGGACCAGTTCTTTACCCTTCAACAGTTGTTGGGGGGTGTCATGGCAGTTTGCCCATCCAGCGTACATGTTGTGTTTGTTGTTCCTTGTCAAGCAGTGCTCTCTGTGAACAAACAAATGTGTTTCCGCCCAGTTTCGAACTGGGGACCTTTCGCGTGTGAGGCGAACGTGATGACCACTACACTACGGAAACTGATGAAAACAATTGTTATGCGTGTGCCAGCGTCAGTGCACCTTCAGCTGCTGAGGTACAGAAGGTTTCAAGTAAAGGCTGAAATTATTATTCACTAAGAAACACAAGACAGCAGCAGTGGCTGTTACCGCACAGGAAGAGGGAGGGTTTACCATTACCAACAACTTATATTGGGAAATGATTGCTCTGTGAAATACAATAGTGCTACCACATGTTGATTTCAGGAGAGCTACGGAGAGGGACTCTCTGTCGGTCTCGAGGACGTCCTAGCAAAACCGACCATTCGGGGGGGAAAGCAGGTCTTGACTCTGGCCATGTTCAGCAAGGGAGGAGACCTTGGAATATATTCAGGGTGTGGAACGAGCCCTTTGAGGAACTCCTGAACCCGACCAACACACCCTCTGTGGATGAGGCAGAGTTTGAAGACTTGGGGAAAGCCTCACCCATATCCCTGGCACAGTTGTTTGAGGTATGTCAGCAGCTCCTCAACGCCAAGGTACCAGGTGTGGATGAGATTTGCCCTGTGATGCTGAAGGCATCCTCCATTCTCCATGCTTTCACCCTTATCAATAACTTATGTTAGGAAATGATTTCTCCATGAAATATGATAGTCCTACCACAGGTTGCTTTCAGGGGAGCTATAGTGCTGGACTCTGGATTGGTTTCGAGCCTCCCTGGTATAAGCTTTTCCAGTATAGGAGGTGCTGGCCAATAACTGAAGGTCAGATCCAGAATCAGGAGTGACAATGCATAGACGGTGCTGGTAGTGGAACCGTGGACCAGTTCTTTACCCTTCAACAGTTGTTGGGGGGTGTCATGGCAGTTTGCCCATCCAGCGTACATGTTGTGTTTGTTGTTCCTTGTCAAGCAGTGCTCTCTGTGAACAAACAAATGTGTTTCCGCCCAGTTTCGAACTGGGGACCTTTCGCGTGTGAGGCGAACGTGATGACCACTACACTACGGAAACTGATGAAAACAATTGTTATGCGTGTGCCAGCGTCAGTGCACCTTCAGCTGCTGAGGTACAGAAGGTTTCAAGTAAAGGCTGAAATTATTATTCACTAAGAAACACAAGACAGCAGCAGTGGCTGTTACCGCACAGGAAGAGGGAGGGTTTACCATTACCAACAACTTATATTGGGAAATGATTGCTCTGTGAAATACAATAGTGCTACCACATGTTGATTTCAGGAGAGCTACGGAGAGGGACTCTCTGTCGGTCTCGAGGACGTCCTAGCAAAACCGACCATTCGGGGGGGAAAGCAGGTCTTGACTCTGGCCATGTTCAGCAAGGGAGGAGACCTTGGAATATATTCAGGGTGTGGAACGAGCCCTTTGAGGAACTCCTGAACCCGACCAACACACCCTCTGTGGATGAGGCAGAGTTTGAAGACTTGGGGAAAGCCTCACCCATATCCCTGGCACAGTTGTTTGAGGTATGTCAGCAGCTCCTCAACGCCAAGGTACCAGGTGTGGATGAGATTTGCCCTGTGATGCTGAAGGCATCCTCCATTCTCCATGCTTTCACCCTTATCAATAACTTATGTTAGGAAATGATTTCTCCATGAAATATGATAGTCCTACCACAGGTTGCTTTCAGGGGAGCTATAGTGCTGGACTCTGGATTGGTTTCGAGCCTCCCTGGCATAAGCTTTTCCGGTATAGGAGGTGCTGGCCAATAACTGAAGGTCAGGTCCAGAACCAGTAGTGGCAATACGTAGTCTGTGCTGGTAGTGGAACAGTGGACCAGTTATTTACCCTTCAACAGTTGTTGGGGGTATCGTGGCAGTTTGCCCATCCAGCGTACATGTCGTGTTTGTTGTTCCTTGTCAAGCAGTGCACTCTGTGAACAAACAAACGTGTTTCCGCCCAGTTTCGAACTGGGGACCTTTCGCGTGTTAGGCGAACGTGATAACCACTACACTACAGAAACTGCTGAAAAGACTTGTTATGCGTGTGCCAGCGTCAGTGCACCTTCAGCTGCTGAGGTACAGAAGGTTTCAAGTAAAGGCTGAAATTATTATTCACTAAGAAACACAAGACAGCAGCAGTGGCTGTTACCGCACAGGAAGAGGGAGGGTTTACCATTACCAACAACTTATATTGGGAAATGATTGCTCTGTGAAATACAATAGTGCTACCACATGTTGATTTCAGGAGAGCTACGGAGAGGGACTCTCTGTCGGTCTCGAGGACGTCCTAGCAAAACCGACCATTCAGGGGGGGAAAGCAGGTCTTGACTCTGGCCATGTTCAGCAAGGGAGGAGACCTTGGAATATATTCAGGGTGTGGAACGAGCCCTTTGAGGAACTCCTGAACCCGACCAACACACCCTCTGTGGATGAGGCAGAGTTTGAAGACTTGGGGAAAGCCTCACCCATATCCCTGGCACAGTTGTTTGAGGTATGTCAGCAGCTCCTCAGCGCCAAGGTACCAGGTGTGGATGAGATTTGCCCTGTGATGCTGAAGGCATCCTCCATTCTCCATGCTTTCACCCTTATCAATAACTTATGTTAGGAAATGATTTCTCCATGAAATATGATAGTCCTACCACAGGTTGCTTTCAGGGGAGCTATAGTGCTGGACTCTGGATTGGTTTCGAGCCTCCCTGGTATAAGCTTTTCCAGTATAGGAGGTGCTGGCCAATAACTGAAGGTCAGATCCAGAATAAGGAGTGACAATGCATAGACGGTGCTGGTAGTGGAACCATGGACCAGTTCTTTACCCTTCAACAGTTCTTGGGGGGTGTCATGGCAGTTTGCCCATCCAGCGTACATGTTGTGTTTGTTGTTCCTTGTCAAGCAGTCCTCTCTGTGAACAAACAAATGTGTTTCCGCCCAGTTTCGAACTGGGGACCTTTCGCGTGTGAGGCGAACGTGATGACCACTACACTACGGAAACTGACGAAAACAATTGTTATACGTGTGCTGGCGTCAGTGCACCGTCAGCCGCTGAAATTCAGAAGTCTTCAAGTTGAGGCTGAAATGCGTAACCCTCATATTCATTGTGACGTTACATTGAGTAGTCTATTAAGTGGTTTTATCCACATTCCACACCTTTGGTCTACTAATGCAAATACTTTCCTGTATATCTTTGTGTGTTCCCTGCTGGAACAATACCACCTGTGTGTTCAGGTGCTAAAACTGATGATGCAGCCTTCCTCGTTAGTATAGTGGACAGTATCTCCGCCTATCACGCGGAAGACCGGGGTTTGATTTCCCGACGGGGAGTCATTTTTTTCTACCAGTTGCTGATTATTTACCAAGACAGCAGCAGCAGCAGCAGCAGCAGCAGCGGCTGTTAGCGCACAGGAAAACCGAGGATTCACCATTACCAACAACTTATATTGGGAAATGATTTCTCCGTGACATACAATAGTGCTACCACATGTTGATTTCAGGAGAGCTACGGAGAAGGACTCTCTGTCGGTCTCGAGGACGTCCTAGCAAAACCGACGATTCAGGGGGGGAAAGCAGGTCTTGACTCTGGCCATGTTCAGCAAGGGAGGAGACCTTGGAATATATTCAGGGTGTGGAACGAGCCCTTTGAGGAACTCCTGAACCCGACCAACGCACCCTCTGTGGATGAGGCAGAGTCTGAAGACTTGGGGAAAGCCTCTCCTATATCCCTGGCACAGTGGTCTGAGGTACATAAGCAGCTCCTCCGCGCCAAGGTACCAGGTGTGGATGAGATTTGCCCTGTGATGCTGAAGGCATCCTCCATTCTCCATGCTTTCACCCTTATCAACAACTTATGTTAGGAAATGATTTCTCCATGAAATATGATAGTCCTACCACAGGTTGCTTTCAGGGGAGCTATAGTGCTGGACTCTGGATTGGTTTCGAGCCTCCCTGGCATAAGCTTTTCCAGTATAGGAGGTGCTGGCCAATAACTGAAGGTCAGATCCAGAATCAGGAGTGACAATGCATAGACGGTGCTGGTAGTGGAACCGTGGACCAGTTCTTTACCCTTCAACAGTTGTTGGGGGGTGTCATGGCAGTTTGCCCATCCAGCGTACATGTTGTGTTTGTTGTTCCTTGTCAAGCAGTGCTCTCTGTGAACAAACAAATGTGTTTCCGCCCAGTTTCGAACTGGGGACCTTTCGCGTGTGAGGCGAACGTGATGACCACTACACTACGGAAACTGACGAAAACAATTGTTATACGTGTGCTGGCGTCAGTGCACCGTCAGCCGCTGAAATTCAGAAGTCTTCAAGTTAAGGCTGAAATGCGTAACCTTCATATTCATTGTGACGTTACATTGAGTAGTCTATTAAGTGGTTTTATTCACATTCCACACCTTTGGTCTACTAACGCAAATACTTTCCTGTATATCTTTGTGTGTTCCCTGCTGGAACAATACCACCTGTGTGTTCAGGTGCTAAAACTGATGATGCAGCCTTCCTCGTTAGTATAGTGGACAGTATCTCCGCCTATCACGCGGAAGACCGGGGTTCGATTTCCTGACGGGGAGTCATTTTTTTCTACCAGTTGCTGATTATTCACCAAGACAGCAGCAGCAGCAGCAGCAGCAGCAGCGGCTGTTAGCGCACAGGAAAACCGAGGATTCACAATTACCAACAACTTATATTGGGAAATGATTTCTCCGTGACATACAATAGTCCTACCACATGTTGATTTCAGGAGAGCTACAGAGAGGGACTCTCGGTTGGTCTCGAGGACGCCCTAGAAAAACCGACCATTCAGGGGGGGAAAGCAGGTCTTGACTCTGGCCGTGTTAAGCACGGGAGGAGACCTTGGAATATATTCAGGGTGTGGAACGAGCCCTTTGAGGAACTCCTGAACCCGACCAACGCACCCTCTGTGGATGAGGCAGAGTCTGAAGACTTGGGGAAAGCCTCTCCTATATCCCTGGCACAGTGGTCTGATGTACATAAGCAGCTCCTCAGCGCCAAGGTACCAGGTGTGGATGAGATTTGCCCTGTGATGCTGAAGGCATCCTCCATTCTCCATGCTTTCACCCTTATCAACAACTTGTGTTGGGAAATGATTTATCCAGGAGGTGCTGGCCAATTAACTGAAGGTCAGATCTAGAATCAGGAGTGACAATGCATGGACAGTGCTGGTAGTGGAACAGTGGACCAGTTCTTTACCCTTCAACAGTTGTTGGGGGGTGTCATGGCAGTTTGCCCATCCAGCGTACATGTCGTGTTTGTTGTTCCTTGTCAAGCAGTGCGTACTATGAACAAACAAACGTGTTTCCGCCCAGTTTCGAACTGGGGACCTTTCTCATGTTTTGTGGACTTGAAGAAGGCCCACGACAGTGTCCTCTGGCATGTGGCGGGGTCAGTGCATGTTGCACAGTTGTTGGGGGCATCACAACAGTTTGCCCGTCCAGTCTACATGCAGGGGTCCATCGTGTTTGTCCCTTGTCAAGCAGTTCTCTTTGTGAACAAACAAAAGGAGTCCATTACATCAGTTGTTCCCAACTGGTGGTTCGCCGTCCAAAAGTGGGTTGCACGTGCATTCTGAATGGACCGCAAGTGATGCGCAAACTTGTCAAGTTTGTAAAAAAACACACTTTATTTTTAAGTGCAGTAAATTTCCGGCACAGAGCTTTCATTTTGAAGTACCATTTCCTGTTGTAGAGTGAATGACACTCAAGTATTTGACAGAGACGGCAAACTTACTTGACAACATAGCCAAATGCAAGTGTGACACTGAATGTATTAAACTGTGCGGACCTTTAACTCATGACCTAAGCTGAAATCTGGACCATGTGGCTGGACCAGTTGCAAACCACTACAGTACATCATATAAGGTCCTGTAATACTCCTTATTGTTTTCCTTTTTATGAAGCACCAGCATTAAGATAACTGTAGTCAAACATAAGACAAAACGTGCTGGGGGATCAACATACCCTGATCTCCATAGATATTGTGGTATTACATTTAACAGCCTATTTGTGTTTCTATTCACATTCACTTCTCTGGTCTACCAAGTTTCTGAAATACTAAGCGCACTATTGTTCCTTCACAGTTTATGAAGAGTTGATTTTGACTGTATACATTCATAGTGGTTTAAGCATGCACCACTGATTGATTAAAAGCCATTTATTCTTCCATAGTGAAGCTTTGCTGAGCACAGAGCTAAAGCTAACAAACTGTTATGTCAATCCATAGCAAGATAAGATAGCAGAGTGGGACCTGAGGGAAACCTCAACAAAAGGTAACAGGAGCAGTTATGATATAATACTCAAGTCTAAAATTTATATCTGGAAATGGGTTCTTAACAAAGGACAAGTGATTTGCAAGCAGGGTCCTGTTTGTCATGACCCACCTCACTTCATTGCATCTTCCCTTCCCCACCGGACCAATATATGGCTACTTTAAATCACAGTATATTAACCCATCATTTATTCATAAATCCACACTGAGAGCACATGGACACAATGTGTTATTCTGGACACTCATCCTGGAGTTCACCACTTAGCTGGTCAACAAGTCTACAGTTGAACAAATTGCAAAAAACAACAAAAGAAAATACTGTAAACCTTTATTTTATGCTGCAACGTTTGTACAGATAAGCTTTTTCCAGCCACTGTCACAGATGTGATTCATCCTCACTGACAACCTGCTGGACCTGGTTACTTCTCATTCATTGTTGTCATATGTCCAAGTACATCCAACTTATTGCTTTCCACTCAGACTGCCAACCAAGAGACAAGTTTGCCACCATAATAATAAGAGAAAAAAAAATATCGCCATAATTTGTCCTGGGCATATAGGTGGGTGGCATCCCTGGTATCAAAAATAATTTCTTTCTGATCAGGTCAAAACATGTTACAGACCATCTGACATTTGTTTAAATACAATTTGAAGTATTTTCCAGAAACATGGCAGTTCTAAGTGTAAACATAACTACAGTGGTCAAAATTATGTAGTTAATTAAAAAAACCAAACAAATAAAAAGCAATATTAAATAGCTAATGAGAAACATAACTATGATCACTACTCACATTTTTACTGAAAATAACAGAATTTTAAAACAAAACAAAACAAAACAATATTTACATATTATTCAGTCAGCACAGCATAAAAAATGCTACCTATTCTAGTTAATTATTGCTACTGATGTACTCATCTACAGCTGCACAGGCATAAAAACACATTTTTGGGTTTGCAAATGCAGTTTGTAAATGCTAACACAGTCAACAGCTCTTCATGTTGTCACAGTATAAACTTCATTAAAACTGCCATTGTCATTTGACTAGGCTAAAGCTTAAATAGGTTTCAACCAAATTCATGTGGCAGTGGTGGGAAACTAACAACCAGTTCATAATAGAGAATATGCTCAAGAATCTAGCAGGACAAAATACAGATGGTATCAGCGCCCTATAAATGCAGGAAATAAAAGCAGTTTGGAAGGGTTAGGTTTAGGCATGACAAGTTTGATGCGGATGGGTGCCACTTGTTCATTAAAACGTGGTAACATCATTATTGAAATGAAAAACAGTCTAACTCATTTTACTTCCTTAAGCAGTGACATCACACTCATAATTACACACAGAGGAAGAACTGCAGAGTGAGTGAACCTGAGGTAGCAAAGCCAAATCAAATACACTTTGGGATTTAAAATATAAGAAAAAAAATATGCCTTAAAACATTAGTGCATTTTTCTTGAAACCTCCAAAATCATTTTACACTCTCAAGTCAAAACTACATATCTATATAAAATTATACACAACAAAATTATTCCGACAAAACTCATCTAATTCATCTTTCTGACAAATTTCTGGGTCCTGAGAAAGAACATGAGTCCTCGTTCCACTGTGCAGGTTATAAAAAAAGTAGCATTTTTAATCCCATCCTTCACAATATACACAAGCAGTATAATTATAATAGGAAGGCGTACTTACAAAATTTTTCAGAATAGCCAAGCTGATATTGTAACATTTTGAATTTGGGAGCAAAGAGTAAAACTTACCAAAATTTTTGCAAATAGTAAGATATTCTTTAAGTATAAAAACAAATGTGTATGTACAAAAATATACATCCCAACAAGACATTCCTAGCAGAGGCATTTTTGTTTTTCCCCCCCAGATTTTGCACACTTTTAAAGTCTATATTTTGAGTATTTTCTATTAAAAAAGGCAATTCTTCAAATAGTACACAATACCAATGAGTGTCATTTTTTTCTTCCATCAAAAAAAAAAAATAAAAAGTACTGTAGCTCCTTCAGTCCAGAGACAAGATTTTAATTATCTTGGTTCAAAAAAGTCCAATCAGTCAATTCATATTTGTTTTTTGGATTAAGGTTTTTTTTTTTTTTTTTTTTGGTGAGACTTCACAGTCATAATAATTGTGTAAAAGGCCTCAGCTCGGGAGTGTCCAGCGGCAGGTTCCTCAGTAGACACGGGGAATGATCCGGTACCGAACAGTTCGGCAGTACTCGTCCCACGCTGAGCCATACTTCCTCCTGCACTCGCTCATGTCGCGGGAGTCTCGGTGCACGAGCAGGATGATGAAGTAGATCATGTAGTACCACGGCAGGAGGTGGTTGAAGCCTACAGGTGTGGATGGTAAAAACATTTTTATCTGACTGAATTCATTGATTAAAAACAAAAACATACAATTTGCTGTAATCTGTTCATAGCATTGTTGCATTGTTATTAAAGTTCATATTCTCTGGAAGTTTCGTCCCACAAACCCCTGTTCTTTTCGCATGTATGGTTTACTTTATGTGTTTTTTGACCGGTGGATACATCCAACTACACAAAACAGTTTATTTCTGGTTATGGTTATGCCAGGAAGTCAGACTACTGTCTAAATCTTAGTGGCATTTGTCATCTAGGATAAATGATGGTGATGCTTGTAAGTTGGCCTGCGATCAGAGCCCCATCTGCACATCAAATCCATCTTTGTTTCCTTGATTCAGTTTGACATCATCAGAATCAGGCTTCTGCAAAATACCCATGTTAACTTTTGTGTTAATGTGCACCCTCTCCTGTCAACAGTTGAGAGCTTACATGTTTCCTTGTAATAAAATAAATCATGACATGATATTTCATTGTGATGGTCGGTGTGGGACTTGCATGTTTCAGCCACAAGAGGTCAGTGCAGCAAAGCTTTTCCTCCACACCATTTGGAGTCGCTGTCTTAATGCAACCGTAATAACCACGTAACTACAGGACAGTAAGTACTGACACCATGCAGGACTAGACCACATTTACATTTATTTAGATTTGATTTGTATGTTCTTAATATGTTACCACTTGACTGCAAATGTGGTAATTGTGAAGATTGTTGTGTTTCCACATAGAAATGTGACTACACAATAACCGAATGTGGATTTAAGGCACTGCTTTATATTTACAGTTGCAGCTCTGTGCCTTGTAGACATTTTTCCCTATAGATGCCTGGACTCTGACCATCGTTATTAAACAGTCAGGACCTCATTATATGGAGAGAACTGTCTTTACAGAGGAGCTGATGTGATGGACATGATTTTTACCTGCCCCTTACAGCCCCACTGACAGCATATGATCATAGATTGCTGTTCTTTCCCAGTCCTCTGGCACACTGTTCATTTACCTGCAAGTGTCATCCTGCGCCTTGACTCATGAAATTAGTAATCTTGGTGTTTAATTACTTGTTATGTGAATGTGAAACTCACCACAGGGTAGAGACCAGGCCAGAGCCATCAGAAGGTCTCCCAGGTAGTTAGGGTGCCGCACCACACCCCACCAGCCAGACACCAACAGACTCTTCCCTGTGGCTGTGGGGATAGTCTTCAGATCTGGAGAGGATAGAAAATCAAACGGACACAGGTTACCAGAGAAAAACAAATGGACCAAAACAAAAAAGAAGGGAAAAAGGTGCAATCTTTTATTTCAGCGTGTCTACCTGTATCAAACAATTACATTTCATTTTTTAAGGTATGTTTTTGACAAATTGAAGACTATTGTTTTGACAAATAAACTTTTTCTTATTTAAGTGTTGCACATATGGATACAGGTGTATCTGCATGTATATGTAGTTCCATGCAGAGGTAGGTGTTATGTAGTAATATGGTTATTAGAGTGAATTAGGTTAAAGTCTGGGTAAAGCTAAATAAATTTGTGCAATGAGTCTGTCACACCACAGCAAAATGTGATATTAAACACCCAGCCAAATTTGAATGATTAATGAAAGTTGCCAAGTACATAAAATTATGTTTCAAAATCATGAAGACATAGGGAGTATTCTCTGCTCTGAAATGCTGAATGTGCTGGAGCCATGCCCACTCATGGGACAGCTGCAGCCTCTTTTTATTGTAACACTACTATAAATGCCCCAACTAACAGCAACTTGCAGCCATACTTGTTTGAACCACCAGAGCCAGAATCAAGGGCGCAGCCAGGAGGACACTGACCTACCCAAAGAAAGTCACAAAGACTGCTCAACTGGCTAGTGTTTCAATAGTGACAGTGACTAAACTAACATGCATTTTGATATATGAGAAAGACATCATTGCATAGGGTTGGACATTGTGGTTGGCAGCGCACATTTGTTGACTTTGATGCTTGTGCAATACAAGCGGCACACTCTGGTGCTGAAAAGTGATGCCAATGCGGAAGTGCCAAATACTGCCGTTCCACCCAGGCCAATTGAGGCTGGGTCCAAAAGCAAGTCAATCCCCATAGAGCCCCATGTAAAAAGGCCAATAAAAACATGTGTAGGGGGACAAAGTCATCTCATCACATAAACATGACAACCAGCTTTGAGCCTGCAGAAGAACTTACAAGACAGTTTGGGGTCTGAGGGGTTTCTTCTGAAGTTGTTCTTCTCAGAGTTGGATTTTCTGAAGATGTAGAAGCCAATGACTGAAAGACAGAGACACCGAGAGAAAACGTAAACATCCACCCTCAAACTGTGAAAATAAAATGTGGACTGTAATATTAACGTCACCTCTTTGGAACTAAACAACAAGTCTTTTTATCTTATCGAGCAGCCATATATGACAATAAAGTAAGAACTAGTTATGTAATCAAACAATCCAAATCCTCAACCAAGATGGTCAACAACTTCAGTTTGATGTTCTGCCTCTACTTACGCTTGAGTGTGACGATGGCAGCGAGGACAGGGAGGCTCAGGGGGTTGGGGTGGCTGACCAGGTAATAGGCCTGCAGGGTGTAAGTGAAGGGAACCCACACCAGATCACCAAATGCCAACATGAAGCCAAAACCATCGTGCATCAAGTCCATGGTGGTCAGAATGGCCTCCTGAGGAAACAAAAAGACACATTCAGCTCTCATTTCTTTTGTTATGCAAGCAAAGATAGATAGGTCTCAAAGTTATTTACTTGATCATATATGTTATAATTTATTTTACTTGTCAATGTGTTTTATCAAAATCACTCTGAATAACATTTCTGGGAAAATCTCCATGTTACAGCACATTTTTGGCTTGTGTTCTGCTGAGCTTACCTCATTCCAGAGACCGTCCACCACGTAGAACAGCTGGAA
Source organism: Epinephelus lanceolatus (assembly GCF_041903045.1). Classification (NCBI taxonomy): domain Eukaryota; kingdom Metazoa; phylum Chordata; class Actinopteri; order Perciformes; family Serranidae; genus Epinephelus; species Epinephelus lanceolatus. The sequence goes on along the minus strand of NC_135746.1, from coordinate 34,392,132 downwards.
GAGGTTCACAAGGATCATGGAGTAAGATGGAGCCTCCAGATTCTGCTTCTTCATCTCAGCCAGCGCCATCGCAAAGTTGATCAGACACTGTATAAGGACACACAAAGAAAATCCAAAGTCATTATGACTGATTATTAATAATCCATAATGCTGTCTAGCTATTTGTGAAGGTACATGCCAAATCTCATTCAAGGTCCTAAAGAAACCAATGAGCGCAGGCCTGATGCTGCATCGTAATAACATCTAAAGCCCACATACGTTTCAGGATTGAAGCCTTGACAAATTCTTTACATTGTTGAAAACCTTCCAACAGTATAAAGCCGTCACTGCACTGGGCATCTAAAAATCTTCAATCACAGTGACCCATGTTCACAAGCTGTTGCTCTAAGTGCTTTAAATCCAAGCTCAAAGACTGCATTAGCCTCGTAGCCACAAGCTGTCTGAGGTGAAAAATATACTCCACGTACGGCCACCACAGAGTGCAGTGTGTGTAGAAAATGACAGGCCACACTGCAACAGATAAGGTGGCACTTTCATAAACTCTGCAATGAGCTGTTGTATACAATACAGCACATTTTTTAAAAATCAAGACACAGTGACTTCAAGTCAATACAACTGGCTGTGAAATACAAAAAGGTCTGTTCTGCTTTGTGCCTGTTCAGCAGGACGTTCAGTGTGACAGTGACATTCACGTAATACAGTAAAATAACTTACTATACTAACGGAGCCTCACAGGGCGAAGCCTCTCTTCTTCAGCATGAAAGTGAGAAGTCCTAACTCTGCAGCTAACTCATGAAGTGCACTGCACACCAACTTGAAGCAATCTCACTTTAAGTGCTCACAAACTGTATTTTTTAGATGAATATTTGGTGTCCCGTGACGACTCACCCAGCCAATCAGACCAGGGCGCATCTCGCAGAAGAATTTCAGATCAAAGTCTTTGATGCGGGGATTGAGCTCATGTCCTTTGAAAAAGTCATAAACCACATTGCCTGGTGAAACAGAAAGAGAGAAAAGAAATCAGATAACTGTAGAAAATAAATGAATCAAAGAGGCAGAACACAATGTATGTAAATGGTGAGTAGGTAACTCTTACCAGAGTTTCCCCCCAGTGCCAGCTGCTCTGGGGCAGCATATCGAGAGCGGACATACAGGTAGATGCTGAGCAGGATGGAGATGAGGAAGGTGGCTGTAGCCAGCTGCAGGAAGCGGCTATGGATGTAGGTGAGGTCAACACCCTGGTACACTGCTGCTGCTACCGCTAAAGAACTCACTACAACGGCAAAGAAACCTGGAAGGGTACAGACGGGTAAATACAGATGGACAGAGGAACGATGAAATGCAGAAGACAAAAAAAAAAAAAAAAACAGTTTGAAATGCAATTAAAAAACTACAAAGAAAGGAAGTTGAAAATAATATATCTAACATGTAAAAAATGACAGCAAATGCATTGTCCCTTAATGACCCATAATCAATACTCTAAGCCTGTAGTGATAATATAAAGGAGCTGGTTGCACCATTCAGAGCATATCTTTGAGTCAGTGTCTGGGACGGGATTGTCTGCACATGATTGTCAACATGGAAGTGGCTGAGCCTGCAACTAGCAGCTAACGGTGCTAACTCAGTAAGTAGCGCTAACAACGGCAACATTGCTGACAGAGTGCTATGATGGGCTCTGCGCTTCTGCAACAACGCCATCCTGATGTTAGTGGTAACCACCGTATGAGCACAGTTCAAAGTGGCAACGAGCTAGCCAGCGGGACACTCTCACATGCACTAACATGCACGTGCGGCCAGCGCCACTACCACAAAAACCCAAAGAGAAGCTCAGATTACAATACACACAGAGAGGTAGTGTGACTTCATTCTGTGGTCAGGATGACATAACTCCATCATATCTTTACATAGAAGTATTTTTCGCTATATTAATCCTCTGAATGTTGCACACAGAACCTTTAAAGTAATCAGTGAGCCAGCACGTCAAGATTAGTCGTCAGAGTTTGTGAGTGGTAGTAAAAACATAAATTAATTCATTAAATTGAGGCTTATGTGCTGTTTTAATGTAGTTGAGTTGGAGACAGAGCCTTACCATTGGTTCTGTACTTCAGCCTCTCCCCGGACCTCAGTGGCATGCCTTCACTCAGCTACAGAGAGAAACACAAACAACTGGGATTAACAGCTGACCAAGAGCACATTTTAGTAACTAACTCACAATTAAACACATGCACGCTAAAGCCTACAGACCTACTTGCTAGTGGTAGTTTTAACCACAGTTGGTTTACAAATTTGCTTCTCTGCAGGGACGTAGCACAAAACTCTGAGCCTTATGCATATGCAGTCTCTGTGGGCCCCCCAGCGTTCCTCTCTGGATCCCTATCTTTTTAATTATCTACTAAGTTTGCTTTCTTTTCCTTTCCTTTTTTTTCTTTTCTGGGACCCCAATTTCCCAATCTTAGGGGGAAAAAATGACAGTGTACATTGGTGCACTTGAGGCATAAGAAGTCACTCACTAGGCTCTGCCTTTAAAGGAGCTATATGTAAGAAATCTAAAGCAAACAGTCGTAACAACAACAGTACAGACAGAATATTCCCATTTAAAAAACATTTTTACAGTCCGCAAATCATGTTTATGTTTTGAATTTGTGTTTTGGCCTGTTGCGCCACCCACCGCCTTCTACCAGTCACACAGTCAGTAGAGTCTCAGCATCAGTTACAGTTACGACAGAGCTACAGCAGCACAGAAAGCAACATTAGCAGTGTTCCGATACATAGCATTAGCAGCCGGCTCCTCCTCAGCTGTATCCCGGCAGCAGTGTTAGCAGCAGAGAAGCCGGACTTGCTCGAACAGTCCACTGGAAAACCGAAAACCTGGCCCTGCCACGGCAGCCGTCCGTGGGTAAACAAATCAGTCTCCAGCGTGCTGCTGTCCAGCAACCTCAAATCTGTAGGCTGTCTGTCCGTCCGTCCGTCCGTCCGTCCGTCCGTCCGTCCGTAGCACGGGTTATGTGCGCCACTTCACCACCGACCCAGCAACTAACGCTCAAGCCGAACAGATCATTATGCTCAGACGGAACAAGTGCCAATTACGACCCCGATCACAGTACTCTTGCGGGGTTATGAGCTACGAACTCCCACTGATTAGCTGAACATGTATCGATCTTTTTTATGAAGTAAAGATCGTGTAGTCCCCAGATGTCGGAACGAGATGAGACGATAACTGCGTTCACCGTATGGCCTATAAGCACACACAAAAAATACAGCGGTCACCAAACATACAGATGATTTATTTGTGGGGTTTTGAATGAAGTGGAACGGCCGACAGCCGAAGAGGCTGTGATCCGGCTGTCCTTACGGATATTTTTATGATCATCATTCAACATGTAGAAAGAACGTGTAATCTATTGAGTCGATTTACATAGATAATTCACAATCATGAACCTAATCTGGATCTTAAACCTGCTAATTGCCAACTAATTTAACTAAATGTGTTATATTTTTAATATTTTGTCATGTTTAGATTACGTATTTCAAAGGCATCTGTGTATTGTGTACATAACAGAGCACAATACGAATTAAAATTGTAATTTCCAATAGTGAAAAGCAATATTTATGTGCTTTACTAAATTTACACAAGCACTACAAGTGGTCAGGAGCAGGAGTAGATTTTGTTAGTAGCTACAAAAAGATCGGAGCTACTAAAATATTGATGAATGCGGACATGCACGTAAATTTCCGTCTGCGAACAGTTTACACACAAATTCCTTCTGCTCACGTTTCATGAATGAGACCCATGTTTTTTTTTTAAGTTTTTGGTTAGATGCCTGAGATAAGGTCTGCGATTAACACAAGCTGAGGGGACTTTCGAGTTTTGTTCTACGACATAAAATACATCAGTATATACCCCACTTGTGAATTTTTAAGCTTTTAAAAATGGCATTTGCTCACAAGTGGAGAAATGAGGCTACAGAACATCATCAGGCCAAACACAGGGGGTCATGCAACCATGGTGTAGTCCGTTTATAACCCAAGGTTAGCTTTTTACTTCTAGCAATTGCAATTAGGCTTCAATAATCATAAAATCGGTGTTCATTTGTGAAGATTATCTTGCTGAACAAAATGTGAAAGTATCATAAAGTTTGTTTGCCACAGAGCTTATTTTGTGCAATAACCAAAATCCAATGGACAAAATCCCATTGGCTTTTTGATGTGGGAACCAGGGCTATGCTAACTTCCTTGTAGGCCGACGGAGAAACGTCATCGTGAAAGATAATAAATCTCCTTTCATTACATTAGTAGTTAGGACTACTTGGACTGAAATATTGAACACAAAAAAGTAATGTTTCTAAGGTTTATCATTCAGGTGAGTAACCTCTGCTTAGAGGCAAAGATGGCCCAGGATGGGAAGAACAAGAACCTCTTCTTTACTGTGGAGCATCTCATTAACTGTTACCCCTGACCATTATTCCAATATCTGCCTCCTGCCAAAACCAATTGACTGCGCTGGTCCACATGTCAGCTGCTACCTTACCTACACTGTACTGGTTCAGTGAAGTAATGATGATGACTGAGGAGAAGGGAAACAGACTGCACAATTCTCAGTTCTTCTCTCTCACCTTCCCAACAGGCAGAATGTAGAGCAGGGCCTGGAATAAAATCCAGAGGACGACAAAGCCAAGAGCCTGGGCATCCAAGAAGTCTTCAAGAGGGGGAAGAGGAGGAGGGAAGTTAACCAGGCTGGGGTCATCCAGGTTGACTTGAAGTATCACAAAGAGAACCCAGGCTGGCAAGAAGAGCAGCCAGAAGTATGCTCCTAAAAAAAACGGAAAGACAGTTTGTAATCAGGTGCAGTTTACCTCAACGAGAATACTGCCTCCATGCAGACACACACTCACACAGAACAATTAAGTGACTGGTTTCACACTAACAACTGTCATGCTCCAATCATACAAGGGAGTCACACAGATACATTCATGTATGGCACATATAGTCAAGCCATCTCTGAAAATCTGTGCATAGTTTATGAGCACAAAACAACACATACTGCAAACTGCTGTGATAAAATGGCAGGTTTATACTACATCCTATCTTCACTTACACTGCTCAGATCCAGATAGGCTGTAAGCCAACTAGTTTTTCCTAGTGACTACCAACAACCAACTACATTAATATCCAGTATACTGGGTGACACAAAATGCACACACCTCTGCAATCCAATTACTTTCCTGTAATAAATTCTACATTTATCAAAAAGATTTACACAGTGAAATCTACCTATCTTCCCACCAAAGTCAAGCGGGGTGGAGGGGGAGACAGCAGGAGCTGCAGGAGGCTTGGCATCTTTCTCCTCCAGCTGCTCTTCTTTGGTCTCAGCTGGTTTGGCATCTCCATCATCCTTCCTGCGGCGCAGATTGTAACGGCCTAGGTTCATCACAGACTCTGCGTCTACCGTAGCTTTGGGCTTTTGAAGAAAGATTTTGGCTTATTAAAACATACAAAACAAATTAACAAATCACATTAAAAAGTAAAAAGACATGGGCTTGGAATTTCAACAAAGTTCTTGCACACCATAAGTCTTACTGACAGGAGCGGAAGATCAAAACTTCTTGACATGGAAAGAAAACAAATGATCCTGCACACTGTCATCACATTTACTCACTTTATTGGTGAGGTTTCAATTGTCAGACCTTCAACAAGGAAAGTTTCTAGAGACAAAACCATGTACATGTGCCTTGAAAACTGCAGTCATAAAGCCTCTCCTAAAGAAGAGCAGTCTTGATGCCACAGTACTGAACAACTACCGGCCCATTTCAAATCTGCCATTTTTAGGCAAAGTCCTTGAGAAAGTTGTTTACCAACAGCTTACTGACTTTCTCCTAAAGAAGAACTCCTTTGATGTTTTCCAGTCAGGTTTTAGACCCCAACACAGCACTGAGACCGCTCTTATTAAGGTGACAAATGACATCTGCCTGAACACTGACGCAGGCAAAGTCTCAGTTTTAGTCCTGCTAGATCTGAGTGCTGCTTTTGACACTGTCGATCATGAGATCCTTTCACAGAGACTAGAGGACTGGGTGGGCATCTCTGGCACTGCCCTAAATTGGTTGAAGTCCTATCTGGAAGACAGGAAGTACTTTGTTGAAATTGGTAACCGTGTCTCAGACCACATGGCCTTGACCTGTGGGGTGCCCCAAGGGTCAATCCTGGGACCCCTTCTGTACAATCTCTACATGCTGCCTTTAGGCCAGTTAATACAAAGTAATAATGTGTCCTACCACAATTATGCAGACGACACTCAGATCTATGTTTCACTGACAGCAGGTGAATATGGGCCAGTGGATTCACTCTGTCACTGCATCCAACAGGTCAGTGTGTGGATGCAAAACAACTTTCTCCAGCTAAATTCAGACAAGACTGAAGTCATCGTATTTGGTCCACAGAAACAAAGAGAAAGTGTCAGAAGTCACCTCCAGTCTCTCTCTCTCTAAAACCTACAAATCAGGTTAGAAATCTTGCGGTAATAATGGACTCAGACTTGAACTTTAACAGCCACATCAAATCAATAACATCTGCAGCTTTTTACCATCTAAAAACATTGCCAAAATCAAAGGTATAGTGTCTAAACCTGACTTGGAGAGACTTATCCGTGCATTTGTCTCTAGTAGGTTAGACTACTGTAACGGCCTGCTCACTGGCCTCTCCAAACGGGCTGTAAGACAGCTGCAGTACATCCAGAATGCTCCTGCTCGGGTCCTGACCAGAACCAGGAAGTACGAGCACATTAGTCCTGTGCTCAGGTCTCTACACTGGCTTCCTGTGGCTCAGAGAATAGACTTTAAAGCAGCTCTGCTTGTGTACAAGTCTCTCCACGGCCTAGCACCAAAGTACATCTCTGACATGTTAGTGCCATATGAACCATCTCGGCCTCCTGCTGGTGCCCAGAGTCAGGACTAAACATGGGGAATCAGGGTTCTAGTTTTATGCAGCTAAAATCTGGAACAGTCTTTCTGAAGATGTGAGACAGGCCTCTACTCTGACAATGTTCAAATCTAGGCTCAAAACAGCTCTATTTCACTGTGCATATGACTGAAAGGATCTTATCTGCACTCTTCTCTTTTAAAGTTCATTTTATAATGATTATTTATGTTTTTATTTTGTATTGTGATTTTAATGCATTTTCTTGTTCTGTAAAGCACTTTGAATTACTTTGTGAACGAATTGTGCTCTACAAATAAACTTGCCTTGCATTACAGTGTAGGCCTTGTGTTTCAATTTTAATGTTATGTTGGGTTTTTTTTTTAGTGAGGACAAGATTTGGGGTAAAATAAAAAAATCCATGTATGTTAATAATGTATGGTTTGTCCTTACTACATGTTAGATTGATGGACAGAAAAGGCTGCTCTCAGTGCTGCTAGTACACATTGTAGTTGAAAGCACTGCTATAGTACGGCAGAGATTCTTCTTTAATCTTACTATACAGACCTTTAATGGAGTTAAGCATTTGAATGCAGTTTCAATGCAATGCAGTTCAGGCTATTTTCAGGGTTACTGCACTGCATAGAGCACTATTTCAGAGGGTTCACTGTGTTTATTATACAACAATATGAAACATAAATAGTTTGTCTAACTGGTCTTCCAAATTATTGTAGAACTGAAACAATGACAAAGTCTGTAAGGTTCTAAAAAACTCTAGGTTTTACAGACAAAATATTTCTTTATAGACAAATTAAAAACACTAACGTAAACATGCTAAAGGCTTTTCTAGTGAATAAGATTCAATTTTAAAAATCTAAAATATGACCCAAACACCACAAATCTAATCTTGTAGTGAATTTCCCAAAGATTCCACCCTTATTAATTTACAGCTCTGAAACCCTCTGCTTCTCGTTAACTAAGTTTTTTTGTTTACAGTCAATCTGTTCATGAAGTAAGGCTTTACTTTCTCTGTTTAAAAAAAACATACTTTACAATGCTATGTCTGAGCTCCTTGTTTTCCTTAGAAAGCTTCTCACAGGGTAAAACTATCTAGGATTAAAGATTAGGTCACATAACCATACAGACTAAAAATGACTTTAGAGACTAGCCAGACTCAGGTTTGCAATCCTACTCAGGGATCTGATTTAGACAAAAACAAAACAACAGGAAAGGGGACAAAACTGGATTGAAATAACATGCAATACTGTTTTTTTAAATCATACACATCTACCACTCCACGCTTGGTTTGCATGACTCCGTGAAGCTGTCAGTACATTTTTAAAGGCAGACAAAGTAAAGAAGTGGCACATGTTGGTACACCATGTGACAGGCTAAATGAAGCTTGATCTTGTGAGGGGAGCCTCCCTCGGCTGGAAAACACACATACACACACGGCCCCCCAACGTGCATGCATCATGACATTCCTTTAGCTCTAACTTACCTCAAAGCCCATTCATTATTAGACAGCGAGTAGCGCCTGGAACATCGGTTGTTGTTTTTTTGTAATAGCGTCTATTTGGCAAAACTCATTTCAACTCAGAGACTCAACAGTAAAAAAAAGCTTGTGAGTAAAAAAAGTGGTACTGATGCTCTCTGAAACAACAGTCCAGAGACAGTGTGTGTGTGTACATGATTTTCACACACTTTACATTTCAGTTTCTGCACACTTTTTCTTGAGGGTATTTCATGACCATGGTCTGTATTTATCTGCACTGATGTTCACATATGTACTGAGAGTAGCTGGGCAATGCAACTGTGCACCAGCAATTTATTTCTGAACCTTTTATTTAAATAAATATGGAACTTTATTCATACAGGGCAACAATTTTTAATTACAAAACAAAACTCACCTCATTTACTTTGTTAGCAGTGTTATTCTCCTCTTTTTGTTTCTCCTCTTTCTTTTCAAGCTTATTGTTGCTATTGTTCTCAGCTGCCTTTGTCTGTTGCTGCCCATCAAACAATGGAGGGAGATTGATGGAGATGAAGAGAGACAAAAAGGGCAAAAAAAAAAAGCAACGTGAGGAATAGGCAGAGGGAACGTGACGGTGTTATGGTCAAAATCCAGAATGACAAAGAAACAGAAACTGACACATCTCCCCACAATGACAAGGTACTGATGATTTAGGACATTTAACGATATACCAGATTTCTTTAAGACAACTGTGTTCCTTTTTTTTTTAAAATAAACACACAACTTAAATGAGTCAAATGAATGTTATTAATATACCCCAATTTCACAAAACACTAAATTGTCTCGGGGGCAACTTTAATTTAGTTATCAGTACTTGACCAAGACTTGTAACGGTGCCATCTCATTTACAGTGACACTTCCTTTTATCCACTTCATATTCAATTACTAAAATAAGCCATGAGGATGGTCTTTGCTTTTGTCATGTTCAGGTGTACTACTGTACTTAGGGTAGCACTGATTCTGTCTGTGCCATTTTGCACTGACTGCTTATCAAGGGTATTTATGCATTTCATGTACAGCGTACATGATCTTACATAGCTCTAAACCACAACAAACCCAGACTGTAATTTATAATGTGATTACTTAAAATCCCCTGGTAGAGCAAGTTAAAGAATAGGGAAGCCTTACAGAGCATTGTTATGTGGTAAGGCACCCAGATTGATTTCACCACTATTACACAAACTGTATCTACATGTGGTGAGCAAATTTAAAGAACTTCACTGAGAAAACAACCACAACCAAATGAAAATTTACCTCATAAGCCTCAACCCCGTGGAACTCTGCACTGTTTATGGGCTACTATTTCTTTAACTGATTACATCATTTTGATTTGGTTTGACCCCCCACTGCTTACAACACAGTCATGTAGGTATCAGAGGTGAACAGCATCTCTATTTATGTATTTAGTGCTTTATCTGAGTTACCTAATAACACTCTTTCAGACAATATCCTCCGATCCATCTCTTTCTGTACATAAGCTCCTCCAACATCACCAGTGCGACTGAGACTGAGAAGGTAGCCATGGCACTTACCAGGGGAGTGAGCACGACTTCTAGCGAATCCTTCAGCTTCGTATCCTTGCGGGACGAAGGTGCACTCTCTGTTATAGCTGCAGTAGCAACAGCCGCTGCCGTGCGGGAGGATGAGCGACGAGTGGTCCTTGCTGGGGAGCGCGACCGGCTGCGGCGACGGCCTGGTGATCGGGAGCGGGAGCGGGAGCGAGAACGGGCCTGGAAGCCCGCAGTACTCTGAGGGAAGACAGCAATTACAACAAAAGAGGAGATTAAGAATTGTTAATAATGGTTAACAACTGTACTTTGTTTTTATAGGTGAAACAGAGTGATATTTTTTAAAGTCAACCACATCCTGTGCTTGATATATTACATCTACATAATGCTGAAACTTTACACAGCAGGATCAATAAGTGGTTGTCTGAAAGGTGTGTGTCGTACAGTGGCATTCCTCTAAATTATTAAATAGTTTAGACATTTAAAAATAATAATACAATAAAATAAATGTAATGAAAACAATTTGTGCTTCAGTGCTGGGCAGTGTTCCAACACATGGGCTTTTTTCCAGCCATATGGCCTTGATGACAGGAAAACAACAATTTGTCATTCTTAAAAAAGAAACCTAATATTTTTCAAGACTAAAATGAGAACTACCTTTAACTGCTTGAGGAGAGAGTTTATGAGGTAGAGCAACATTTATCATGAAGGCCAGTAACAGCAGTATACTTTGGCTTAACTATCGTTAACACTGTAGATGTTAAGTCATAGAATGAGCTGACCATTTAAGCTTTAATTCCATCCTGGAGTCAGTGACAGAGAGGAGGATGAAGGACATCCTGGATGACCTTTCTCACCTTATCTACAACAAACTGTGGCAGATGGGCAGCTCATTTAGCCATGGGATCATCCCACCAAGGTGCAAGTCTTGAGGCACTCCTTCATATCCACTGCCATCAGACTGTACCGCAGCAGTTGAGACCACAGACTGTCCTATTCACTCTGACCAGCCAGCCAAAATCAAAAACACACACGCACACACCCATTTCCCACAATATCTGGCGCACTCTCCCTTTTCATTGTCTCACTTGGATTTGATTGTCAAATACTCCACACTCATAATTACTATTAGTACTTTTATTATTCATGATATATAATACCATGTTCATACTATGTTTTATTATATTTTAAAGCCTGTGTCATATTACTGTACTACACTGTAAATTGTTACACTAAATCGATACATTTTACCTTATATTATAAACCATTTTATAACTCACACTATATTATACTATATATAATTCTGCTACACATAAACTGTTGTAGTTTATGGTATCAGGTTACTTTATATGTACACACCATACACTGCTGCTACTTACCAATGTACTATTTCATTTTGCCCGAGACAGTTTTGGCACTAATATTTGAAGTACAACTACTATATGTGTACTGCTTGCATTGTAATTGTGCATCTAATTTCTACTTTCATTCTGTTCTTATTTTTATTGTATATATTCTATTTATTTTTACTTTTCTTTATCTGTACTTAGAAGTTTTGCTGCAACACCCCAGTTTCCCCTCTGGAGATCAATAAAGGCTTATCTGATCTTATCTTTAGTCCCTATGGTACAAGCCTGTACTACTTTTATCGCTGACAACCTGGATAAAAAGATTACAATTTCACTGAAAAAAAAAGGTGGTTACACCAAGATACTACACCAACAGATGTTACATGAAACTGTGAAAAAGACAGAGTGAAGCTCAGTTTGTCAATCTCCTTGTGACTCGGGGGTTACCTTGATATCTTGCTCCTTGAGCTCCAGCTGAGTGCCATCCTTGTAGATGACCGTATAAAGCTGGGATTTGGTATCAAAGCCCAGCACCTTGACTTCATAATATAGGCTGCTGCCAGGCCAGCGGCCCATCACCAATTCCCCTCTCTGATACTTCACAGAAGGCATCCTCACTGACCTGAGAATGAATAAAAAAGACAAGAGATGGAGTGAGGGCAGAAATCAGTATAATGAGAGAAGAATGAAACAGAAGGAGAGTGAAAGAGGGAGGATAGTAAAAATAGGGGGGCAAAGACATCAGAGTAGTGAGGAGTTGTGAGAGAAAAGAGCAAGTAGAAAGGGAAACACTAAAGGAATGGAGATAAAAAGATAATTGTACTAGAATATGAATATATTTTTAAAGCCTTACATCTAAACAGTGGCTGGGTTTTAGATTTTTTTAAAGTAAAAAACAGAAGTCAAGAAGCCACATACATTTGGCATCGCATATTAATGTGATATTTACTTGTTTAATTAGAAAACTGTTAATGCAGTCAAACTTATTTTGCTGTTGGTGAGTACAGTAAAGGATAAATTGATACAATGCCATGCATTGTCAGTGCACCCAGCCACGTCTGTTTCCATACAGTCCACTGAAGCACAGCATGAGCTCAAACTTAAACAGTCTGCTTGAATCAAAACTGAAGTGGCATCTCAAAATCTCAATGGGCTCATTGTCACTCAAATTGCTTCAAAAGTTACATACTTGACATACTTTCTCTCCATCCACTACATTTACATACAGTGTCACTGCGGCTGGACAATAATACAGTATTATGATGCAATATCATTCCAAAGAGTCATATAATATGAAATACAAACAGGCGGTATAAACTGTTCTGTTGCCGCATTTAATCTTAATTTTTTTTTAACCTATTTTTTCTATCCATGTGTGTATCTATGTCTCTGTATGCATTGTGTTGTGTAAAAAGATACTGCTAAAAATAGTCACAGAGTAGAATAGTCTTACAAACAACAGATAAAGCAGCAGGCAAAGCAATGCACAAAACAGCAATTATGCAATTTATCATGTGATTGTACTTAGCAGATGTTATTCAAAAACACACACAGCCAAGGATTACAGCAAGCACAGAAGACCTCGCTTTGAGCTGTAAGAGCTAAAACATGAACTGAAGAAGGTGAGAAAAATCAAGTCCCCACTACTATAACATCACCAGAGAGGAGAGGCTGTGTATAGCCACTCCCCCAGGCATTTACTCTTCAAAATAATTAATGGAAAATTGTTTAACCCTAGGACAACATTAAAAAGCTCCAGCCACAGTTCAGACTAAAACCCCTTGGGGGAACCCCTGAACTACACAGGAAAAAAAAAAACCTCACCCAAATCTGTGTTTCCGATTTAACTCTGTTTGCTTATGTGTGAAACTGACTTGGCAGATGCGCAGTGCAGCAAAGTGAGGTCATCTTTTCACTGAAAAAACACAGGTTCGACTCTATTTTTGTAAACCAACTGCTGGCTGCTCGATGTTTGTGATGAAGGTTCTTTAACTGTACACGCTTGAGCATTGTTCAGATCATTTGTTCTTACCATATGGAGGAGTAAAGTGACAATTTACTACAAAAAATAAAGATTTTCAAGTGAATTACTTTGGATACATTTAGAGCATGAATACAGACCATTTAAATCATTAATTTAGTATCAACTACCATCTCTGTTTATTCTGTCTTCAAGTTTAAATGGTGTATGTTTCTACACCTGATCAAATAATATATACCAGTAGGCTACATCCTTGGCTTACAGTTTACAACACCATCCAAACTGAGGGGCTGGACAACCTACACTAGCTAACACTTTAGAGTGGCAAAATCCGACTGTAGTGTGCACCGCTGGACACAATGAGGTAGGCCAGGCAAGGTCAGCATTATGGAACATTAGGGACCAGGGAGGCTCAGTGTCTAGAAAACCAACACACTACTGCAGAACTGCTGACAGGTCTGTCCCTGCTAGGTTTACCCAAAGCTGTCTGTCTGACAGAGTTGTGCCATTCAAGTCACAGCAGGCAAGGACTTTTAGACCAGCTACTGTACAAACGACAGGAAACTTAATCGTGGTGATTATAGCTGTTAAGGTTACCAAATCTAGCAGCCAGTTTGAAGGCAACCATAAAATCTAAAATGGTGATAGCAGCTGGTTAGTTTAATGACTAGACACCCATTGAGCTCTGTGGACAAACTGTATTTCATGCTGCAGAAGCCAACACCATCTGAAAAATAATCAAATGTAAAGGCAAACCATGCTGAGACATACTGTGTTAAACACATCTCATTCAAAAAAAGCCCTATATTAACTGAGACAAATGGAAGCATCTGAATGTTTCTGTTACTCTAAATCTCTTCTCCATGTCACTTTGCCACTGACAGCACAAGAACACAGAGGAAGCATTGTAATATGTAAGAAATGTTTGATTAGTATCACCTTAACAAGTTCACTAAACTACTGGAAGGAAAGAAATCTCTGACTTAAAGACATTTAAAACAACTTTGGTTTCAGCAAAGCAAATTTAGGTCTTTACCCCCAGCTCTCTCATGGTGACAATTTTAGCCACATACCCTAATGACAGCCTCCTGTCAGTAGTCTTACTAATTAAAATTCCAAGGGTTAACACAGCTCCCTGCTTCAGTAAGTGGCAGATAGCATATAGAAACTGCTTTGAAGTCTGGATTAGTTGTTCAGATTGTGCTTTTACCCCTTAATTACTATGATACAAATGATATACCCATCAAAGAATCCCTTCATGTTGAACTTGATAAGAAGAGCTGATTGTTGATGACCAAACCACTCTGTCATACAGTCAAACTTATAAAAACATAATAACTCCAACAGTCCACTGAGAAGTTGGCTCACCAGGATTACTACAAACAGGCAGGGAGAGTCAAATATGCCCTATATCCAGCCCTAATCCACTGGTAACTGATCTAATCTCGTAAAACACAAAAATCCACAACATCTGAATGAAAACCATCTCAATATGACACACCCAAAGTAAGTCCCTGCGCTGCTCTCCTGGCTCGCCTGCCGAGTTCCATATGGGATGTGGAAGTCTGGGCTGAACCGTGACTGATGAGAGTTTCCCATCAGATCTCAGGCTGGGCTGATGAAAGAATACGGGCTCTACCGTAGGTGGAGTTTTAAACAGAAGTCACACACATCCCCCCTTTGTGTAGAGAAACTGCTGTTTAGCTCCACCTGGTATGCAGCCCCCTTTGAAATGAATGAAGTTGTAAACACCCACCAAAAAGGCGATACCCTGTTGTGTTAACACTGCAGTGCTGTATTAGTTAAGTTTAATTTTCTTGTGGAAGGATACATCTGAGTAATTTCCTTTGATGCGAAAAAGAAATAACGCATGTAACACTGCAACACTAACTTTACTCCCTATCCTTCATTAATGCGCCATCGAATGTCAGATTAATATACTGTCAGGTGGCAAGATTAACGATCGCTAGTTCACAGTAGAATGTATTGTTAGAGGAAATTATTTAAAAGACTATCTAAAGTAAACTATTTATCACAATGACACAAAGCAACAGATGTAAACTACTCTTTAAAAAAATCAATTAATTAAGTTAACAGAAAATATTTGCTCTTCCAACCCTTGACATCTGGGTTTAATCTGGCATTGTCTCCTGCGCAATTTCCATAGCGTTATGATTTGTGATTCTACATGCGGAAATTACGATTGATTTGTGGGACTTTTATACATTTATTTCGTTAATTTTCCCGAATTATTTCCCCCGGTGGTCCATACAGTCAACATATTTTACGGCTGGACACACGAATGCGATCTTGGCTTGTCTATTAGTGTA
Source organism: Epinephelus lanceolatus (assembly GCF_041903045.1). Lineage (NCBI taxonomy): Eukaryota > Metazoa > Chordata > Actinopteri > Perciformes > Serranidae > Epinephelus > Epinephelus lanceolatus. The sequence continues at coordinate 34,376,518 of NC_135746.1, read as the reverse complement.
TTAGTGAGATATATTCTTTATGCCACAGCTAAATGCTGATCTATGGGAGCTGTTTCTTTAACGAAGTACGCCTAACGCTAGCTTTGTTAGTTTAAAGATAGCCCTAATGCAGCTGCAAGCAGCAGAAAGAAAGGAGGGAAAACGTCATGCATTCAAATACTGCTGGCGAAGAAAACAAACGCATCAGCCAAACTATCAACCCGCAAGCACATGTGAATAAGTTTGGCACAGCTGAATTAAGTGACGTATCCCAGCAAAACACTTAAAAAATTTCATGCGCAAGCAATCACAAAGTTGACCGGGCTAATGTTAGCGTTACAATCTAATAAAGGTTGTCTTTGGCTGAGCAGGCGCGGTCTAATTTCTGGCAATCGAATGGGTGCGTACCGTTAATCTGGAGGTTAACTTCAGCGTCCGTAACGGCACTGTTAACGTCACAGTGCTGTTGGCCAGAACTAGCAAACAATTTTAATAAAACTATGAGCCACTAAGGGGAAAGGTTGGCAGTTTATATACAACCTAACAGTTCCTAAAGTACTTTTATGAGCACAAGTGGAAACAAGTCAAGGCTCCAGGAAATAGTCGGAGCCTACTCACCGAGCGCCGTTATACAGCCAGCTTGAGTTAGCTTCGGCTAAGACCTAATTTCCCAACAAAGAAACCAAAAGCGATTTGCTATTTTGCATCACAAGCATATGGGTTGGACGGATACACTTACCTTGATAATACGCGAGTCGTCTCAGTGAGTGAAACTGATAAAATAGTCCTTGACGAGACGAGGAATTAATAAATTAAGATTTATATTTTAAAAACTGACGGTGCTAGCGTTTGACGTAGCGCTCCTTCTCCCTCCCTCTCTGGGCAAAACCCACCAGTGACTAGGAAGGCGCGAAGGCTGCTGATTGGCTTATTCAGCGTTCATTTCAAACAGCTCTGTCATCTGATTGGTTGGCGGTGGATTTTAAATGACTTGGGATTGGCTGAAAGGGAGTCACGACTACTTTGTTTACTGGTGTCAAATTACCGTCCGACAAAATGGTAGAAGTGGCAAATGGATACCTCATAATAAACCTTGTATCTATAAATGGCAGAAACACCTGTTGCTTCATAATAAGCCTAATTTAATAAAATATTACCAACACTAAAACAGAGGCTATAATGGAAAATAATTTGTCAGGAAATTAACATAATAATGTAAGATAATAATTACCACTATACTTAAAAATGTCGCCTGCTATTACAATACCAAGAGCAAGAATCTTGGTGAAATTGAGTGGACATCATATTTGGCCTGTTAACATCCATTCTCACATTTTATGCTCAAGGCAAAAGTGATTTTCTGTGTGTAATAAAAATTGAAGAAATTGTATGTTTTCCATTTTCTGTCAGGGAAGCTGTTATCATGCTGCGCTACTGGAAGAATCAAGCTCCACAGACAGGTGTATTAAATCAATTGGAAGGGTCAGTATTGTCATAGACTGCACTGTTGCACTGTGTTCAGATGTGATGCAGAACTTAGTGCATTCATTAAAACATTTACTACACATTAAAGAAGACGCTCAAGCATATTACTAAAATTATGTTACATAGTAAACACATATCTGTCCCCATATTTCTGGTATCATGAGGAAACCAAAAAAAAGAAACTTTTCAAGGATTAATTGAACTGATAATCTGCAATGCTATAGCATCTCTGTAGTAAAGTGCACCATCAGATGAAAGTGATTGCATCAAACCACCTTCAGCAAGTGAACCAAGTCACTAGAACGTAACCTTTAAGTAGCCTAGAGAAGAGTCAGTAAACGCTGCACACCTTGTCTAATATAAGCAAATGCTTATGGGTGACCTGAGTGTTTTGACACCTGCTGCTCAAACCCTAAACTCATAAACACAATAAGAGGAGGAAAACTGATTTTGAAAATTCAAACTCTCCAATCCAATTACAGCATCAACCTTCTCTCAGCTTCCTCATCTCGGTCTCTCTCTCTCTCTCTCTCTCTCTCTCTCCCTGCAGTTCAGAGTGTTTTCCTGTCTTAGTGCAGCTGTCGCCACAGTGCAGCCCTTCTCAGGCTGCAAGTCAAACAAAACCTCAAATGAACTGCAGATGCACTGCCAGACCTCCTTATGCCCCACCCACAGGAAGCATTGGTGTAAGTGAAGCTACACAGAAACAGACAGGCAATAAAGTGCGGGAAGTCTCTTCAATCTTAGACACAGGCAAACCTGAAGTATGAGAATATTTGTGGCAACTGCAGTCTTTGGAGGTGTCAGCCAAAAGGTATAAATTAATACATAAATACGCACACTGGCTGATGGTAAATGATATTGAAGAAAAGTCATAAGCCGTCACTGTGTCTTTTAAAAAACTCTGTCTCAGAAAAAAAACTGTATTTGGTGCTTTCAACATTTCCTTTTGCTTTTTTCCACGTCTCCATCTCTCTCTTGACCAGCTCCTGTTTCTCTCATGTCATACATCAGCGACCCCAGCAAGTGACCCAAGTTTTCTGAGAAACATTCAATGGACAGCTGAGTTTGAACTAAAGGATCTGCAAGTAGTTACACAAAAAGCAAGGGATCCACAAAAATAGCTGTGCAGGAGTGGGAGGGTCAGTACAAAATCCTGTGAGTATATTCCTTGTGGCTGAGTACACTGGAAGTGCAAACCATAAGTTAGCAGTACTGTAAATTCAAATCTTGGTCTTGACCCCAGTCCTGTCCTCCTTTCACCCTCCAGCAAGGCAGCAGCAGTTTGGCTCAGCTCACTGAGAGGACATACAATAAGGAAGGACTGCAGAAAGACACCATGCATCATCAGTCACGCTTACAGATAAAAAACGTTGCATGCACTCATCTTCCTCTTCCTGTTCTCTGCTGAGCGTGAGCGTAAGGCGCTGTCAAACATGCTGTCAGAGTCACTGGGCTGGGGAACAGAGGCCGACCTGGTGTACTGACAGATGAGGGCACACCAGGAGGGATTAAGGCCTGCAGGGAATTCAAAGTCAAGATTTACCTGAAGTGACACATTGTACTATTTGAAAGAAGAATTAACACAATTTTCCTCTTGGAAATTAAAAGTTGGGCTTATAAGCAATACAACTTTACCCTTTATTGCACAATTGAATTCACCCAGGGGTTTTGCTGCTACAGCCTTACTTTGACTGGTATGACAAGTAGCTTATAATGGCTGATGTTAGCTAAAGTTAGCGAACTATAAATAGATATTTCTGTGTCACTGATATTAACTGTGTAACTGAGTCACTTCACTGACTTAAAGGAGCACTGCATGCCCCGAATGACTGTTTGCATATCAGTAACTCACCCCATGTTATGCTGAATTCATTAAGAAAACTTTATCTTGCATGCCTCCATGGTGAACGAAGAATGCAAAAACAACAAGCATTCTTCACAAACTGAAGTAAAGGGAGACCATGTTTGACAACAGCAAAAAGATATGAAAACAACTGTTAAACTCTCATACGACTAGTGCAATATAATCCATGTCTCATTTACGTAGTCGTACACTCAGTAATTCCCAATCAGACAGCCCTTTCTGATGGGTACTGAAATACAAGTGAAATGTATCTATGCTCTCTTCATGGCCATGACTCCATTTACAAAAAAAGTAATTTTATCGCAGAATGGAGGAGCTGCTGGTCTACCACTGACTCATTTAATTTGTTTATGGTATTGTGTGACTTTTTGTCAATCTGAACTAACTCTTTAAAACACAAAGGTTATACAATAACACAGACTGATCAAGGCAGTGGTAGACCAGCAGTTCCCATGTTCAGCGAGGTAAAATTACTGTTGTTATCAGTGGAGTCTGGATTTGAAGAGACCATAGGACCCAGACACACCAAACTGACTTCAGAGAACTAGCAGCGATGAAAGCCCCCCTGCTGCATCCCCTGGCGTTGCTGTGTCTCAGCCAAAAAGTTGCACATGAACACACCATAAAGACTTCAGCCGATAGACGACCAGCACCTACATTCTGCACTTGCAGGAGAGGAAATAATTCTCCACACCAGTAGACGGTGGTCGTCTGAAATCGTCATTCAAAACTGGAAGCCGGGAGACCGTCTTGACGCTAGTTAGCACATTGACAACACAATCCAACGTTGAAAGAACAAAGTGTGTTTTCAGCATGCAAGTGAACAATAACACAAATCATCAGGAAAAGTTTCTGCTAAAGAGCTTGTGGTTAAAGAAAATAATCTTAACTCATGAAACAAGTTTGTTTTGGTCTCACTCCCCCTTGACTTTTGCTCTTTGTTTACTTTTCTCACTTCTGTTTCTGTTCTTGTGCGCTAAGCTGAACTACAGATCAGTGATTTCATTCACTGACGAGCTCCACAGTCGTCGACACTGATTTCACATGCTAATTCAGCGAAATAAAGCCAACTAGGGCCAACGGTGCAGGACACACTGCAGCACCAAGGGCCACAGATGCTCACTGACAGCCCAACATTAACCAACAGCTGACTGTTGGCTTAGTGTGTCAGAGCTTATAGACCAGGTTTTACTTTCCCCTCAGATCCCTGGATAAATGAGACTTATGCTGTAAAAGTTGTGTGAGAGTTTGTAAATGGATGTTTTGGTATAGTTTTGCTGTTGTTAAAAGCCAACCCCATGACTTTAATTCATCAAAAATCTTCTCAGTTTTTGGATTCTTTGTTCACCATGGAGGCATGCGAGAAAAACTGTTTTTTTGTTTTTTTTGTTTTTTTTTCACAAATTCAACTTAACAACACATAACATCATAACACAGATTATCATTTTTTGGGTGAGGTATTCCTTTAAAGAGTTAGTAAATTATAAAGTAACTATGGAGCTCTCACCTGGAGTTTGAAGAGAAAACATTGGCAAAAATGTTGTGATGTTAAATGCTATGATGGCAACAAAGAGGCATTCTATGTTTGATATTTATTATAAAAGTCTGCAAAATAAGATGAGGCCAACACAAGTAAAGCTGAAAAACCCTATTCAAGGTTCATAACTGTGAACATCATTTTAAAAGAAACAACTTCTAGTCTTGTATTGCAATTTTTATTTAATTTGCTCAAACAAAACAATATGTTAGCATGTAAGAAAAGACTAATTAACATGAGAACAGTATGGTACAATGCAGATGATAAAAGAATAAATCTGGAAACCCATCCATTAAAACTTGCTTCAGCCAAATTCATCCCTGCAAATTCACAATTCTCTCGGTTCCCTCGGCAGAAAACTGGGTTTACGGACAAAGAGAAATGTTTCCATCAGCAATCTGACATCAATGTGGAGCAGACCTTACTGCAGAGGACAAAACACATTTCCAAGTGTGTAAAGAAAGCTAAGCTGCTGAACACACGCAGTTTCTGTGACATTTAAACGGTATCACAGAACACTGCAGTCAGACTCATCTGGACTTTATGTTTAGAAAAATTATCTCAGAGCGAAGATCATCTTTTAACTCTTCCAGGCCTCATGTCTCAAAGGCTTGATTGTACTTCAGAGCTGTTAGAAAAGCAACCTCACAACTGTGTGGAAATAAACACATGTATGTAAAAAAAACAAACATAGGAGATCTTGGTGCAAAGATGTTTTCTTGGTGGGGAACAGTAAAAAGGTCATAAAACTCTCCCTTCAAATCAACATGACCATGATGGAAAAAAAAGCCAAACTAAATAACAACTGCATGTGATCATAATGACAGTCCCTAGATATTATTACTAGTCATCTTTATATCTTTGACATATTAAATGCAACTTCGGAACAAGGCACAAACTACATAGCTTCACAAAGAGATAAACTTTTACTTGATCCAAACATTTCACCCTCCATCCTGTCCAAAGGACTGAACATAGAGACAGACATCTTTCTTTTTGTTAGATCTCTCCACAAAATGATACAAAAATAAGAAAGGCGACTTTGTTGAGAGTGATTACGTTTAGCAAGAGACTGCCGAGTTGAATCCTTTGGTGAGAAAGCCACACTGTTGGTGACCGAGGCTCTGTTGTCAGAGTACGTTGGATTGCTCTGCGGGTTTTTGTCTTAAAGTGCAATTGATGCTGTGTAAACACTCAGTACAGGGAGCCTCTTGGCTGGGTGTTTCCATTAGAAAAAAATGTGGATGAGAAGATGAAACAACTCCACAGAGAGATCATGAAACAGACCTGACCCTAGTTAACCCATTCATTTTTCTAGTCACAGTATTTTTAACAAATTTGAGCCAATCTGAAGCAAATGAGAGAAAAGCGGAGGGAGCACACATTTTTACTCAAATCTGTGACTTCTCATCTTCAAACATCCAAGCCCTTGAACACAGAGTTGTGTAGTATGAGATCCAACAGCCACAGACAGCCAACGATTAACCAACCTTTGTCTAGGATTCTGGGGTACATGCAAGACATCATAACTCCTTAGCTGCTTCTCCTGATCTGAATTTCAAGGGGCACTCTGACAATGTTGTACACTAGGATCAGTTCAGTCATGAGGAAATCTACTCAGCATGAGAAAACAGTTGTACAGTGTCTTCTAGAAAGGTGATGATGTCACCAGGGTTATTGACAGGGAGAAAACAAAATTTTAACAAAGATTTAGTGTTACAAACAGAGTGTGGTGTTTCAGCAGCCCAGTTGTCAGAATAAAATGTTGGCATTGTACGTTTCTGCAAACCACAGACATGTTACATTTGTACATTTCACATGTATCACAGTAACATCTCTAAATTGACATACTTCAGATTACATGTATATGAGCTGACTTTGTCATCAGGAGGAGGAGGGGAGAGTGGATGGCATGACACCTTGGGGAGATACCTAGGTGAGACAATTGCCAAGCAGCAGAAAGCAGCACACCACTGTTAAAGACCAACAAAGCCGGGTATTTTTAACAAGACGTCTGGATATTTCCAGCCACGTTTGTGGCAAAAAATCCTGGTAATCTTAATGAGACTTCGGGACATTTCCAGCTGATGTCAGGATAGTCAGGATAGTTCCAGCTGTGTTTGTGGTGGCAAAACAGAATATTTTTTAACTAAATGATCAGACATTTCTACCTGTGACTGTGGCTACAAAACCTGGTATCCCATAACTAGATGTTAGGATAGTTCCAGCTGTATTTGTTGCAACAAAACCAGGTATTTTTAATGACATGTTGGGACATTTTCAGCTGTGTCCGGTGTGACAAAACCAGGTATTTTATAACAAGATGTCAAGATAGTTCCAGCTGTGTTTGTGGTGGCAAAACTGAATATTTTTTAACTAAATGATCGGACATTTCTAGCTGTGTCTGTGGCTACAAAACCTGGTATCCTATAACTAGATGTCAGCATAGTTCCAGCTGTGATTTGTTGTGACAAAACCAGGTATTTTTAACGATATGCTGGGACATTTTCAGCTGTTTTTGTGGTGACAATACTGGGTATTTTTTAATGACACGTCGGAACATTTCCAGCCATATTTATGTTGACAAAACCAGGTATTTTGAGCCAAAACATGATCTTTTCCTCGGCCTTACCAGGTGATTTTTCTGCTTTAACCTAACATGTTAACCACAGTGTAGCATAGACATAAAATTGAAAATGTAAAGAAAGTTTGAAAAATAACTGCTATATGCGAAACGTAGAAATTGAACATGAATCAAATAAATATAACACATCCGTGGTTTGCAGAAACGTACAACACCAAATTCTATCTAGTGATTGTATTGTTCAGGCAGGGAGTGTCTAATGAAAGGATGCTATCAGGTTGAATTATGGGAGTTGTAAGACTAAAAATCGGGATATTTCTGCCTGTTACTGATTAAATTTTAACTGTTCTTTTTTTTCCCAAAAAAGGCCTATTGCAAGTCTCAAGATTTAATGGAACAGCAAAATTAAAGCACTGGAGTGCCCCTTTAAGTTATAAATACTGTTACTGTTGCAAAGGAGCTAGAGCTGTGACATTAAGGATGAACTGTGGCAATAGTATGCACACTGCATTGCCTTGTGAGTTCTCAATCTGATGTATGTAACTACTGAGATATCACAAAATTCACTTCATAGATGCTAAAACACAACATTTTACAACTGTTTTTAGATATCCTATCACCCTGGATTCCTTTGGAAAGTCAAAAGGTTGTTTTCAAGCTTGTCCCGCAAACCTCACTGTGGGTGGCTGTTAGACCGCTGTATTAGTGGAACTGTCCCTCCTCAGGATTTCAGAGTACAGAATTGTAACACAGGTTTGTATCTGTTACTTTGACATGTGATCTTGGAGCAACAGCTACAGTATTTGGAAATCAGTCTTGCAGTTCCCAACATGTCCCTCTCAGGTTGATTGTACTTCAAGTTAAACAAACATCACTAAACTGACAAAAAAAAATGTTGAAACAAGAGTGTTCTTAGAATAAAGTGACAGTCCTGTTATCTGTGTAACATCTCAGGGAAAATACAGTTTTTCATTTTAAGGATTTGACATTGGCAGGAGAAGAAGGCAAAGAAAAAAAAGATGAAACAAACACGTCATCAGTAAGCACTAGAAATAGTAAATGGCACATTCAGGTCCTCTTTTGGACACCATCTCTTACACATTTGGGATGTCCCGTGCACCTTTTAAAAGTTTTACTTTATAAATGCAGTAAAGTAACTAAAAATAATAATAAAGGATAAAAAATCAGTTCAGCTCCAATGTGACTAAAGACACAGTTTCCTTGGAATTTATAGAAATCAGAAATTAAAAAAGGGAGGGTATTGTGATTTAGAAATGGTGCTGTTCCATGAAATTCATGTCTTACAGTGCTGCGCTGATATTCTTTCATGTCAGCCTTCAGTTTAACAAAAGATCTGCAATAGAGTTGACAAGAAGTGGCGTGGTGTGTCATACAGTGACATTGTCTAATGGGGGCTCAGGAGGGCCAAAAAGGACAGACGGACATTGAAAAGTGTTTGTTGGTGTCAGGACTGGGGCAGGTGGGCTTCAAAATAGATGCTACACTTATTGCTTGTAATAAAACTTGCGACAGATAATGCAATTTCGTGGCAGACTTGTGACCCTCACTGTATAAAGAAAACAACCATACATGCACCAAACGGAGTACCTTAATGTGACAGACGTAACAAAGAAAGGGGGAAGAGAGAGTCTTCAAATCAAAAACGTACAGGAAGGGAAATTCAGTTCTATCTACACGTCTGGCCATGGTCAAAAAGCATGACAGGTATTAGCAAATCAGCACTTATCGTTGACGGAGAAAGTTTGGTAGAGAGCTACAATGGCTGCCGTCTGACAGGCAGCCATCCTCCGTGTCTCGTCCGCCTGCCGCTCAACAGTATGAACAAAGAAATGAAAAGTGTCAACAGAGCGCTCACTTCAGGAGGGAGACGACACGAAGAGACAGACAAGACAGCATCCTGTTTAAAGATTGGATTATTGAGCTACTTGATATGGCCGTAGATCTACACTGAAACAGACATGGTTGATAGATGCTTTTTTTTTTTTTCTAAATAACTTTTTCTCTCTTTTGTACATATTCAGGTTAAAATAGTATTTGAGGAAGACAAGCTTTACAGTGTCCTGCAGTGGTGGACTTCACCAGAGACTGTCAGTCCCCCATACACTCTCTCACACACACACACACACACACACGCACACACACGCACACACACGCACACACACGCACACGCACGCACGCACGCACGCACGCTACCCCTATGGCATTATGGGAAAAAAAGTTTTTATTTTCCATCCCCACTTTCTTCCTGTCTCCAAACTCTCTTAATAAAACGTGCCGTTTGATAGTAAATCACAAGATTCTTAGCATCGACGTTGCTGTTCACTTATGCGCCAATGGTTAATACAGTATCACTGAAGAGTTCAATATAGTTTTCTTGTGTTTTTTCTTGTTATTATAGGACAAAGAGAGAGAATTCATCTTTGCATAAAGACATTTGCTTCTCTTTCAGACCGTGCACTGTCCTCCAGGATGCCCTCGGCAGGAGGAGGGGGAGGGGCGGGGAGGCAGCGGACGCACAAGGCTTCGTAGAATGGATTCTGTGAGTCACAGCTATCAGAGTTACAAGCCTCCCACCACCACCCTGTCCATTGTTATTCTGTCCGATGCTGCCCCAAATAATGTCCTCTCTCAGTATTAATATGATTATTGTCATCATCCCCATTTTTGCTGATTTTATTTTCCGCTGTTGTAATGTTGTGTCTTTAAATTGACCGTGGTTGTCTGTCAGGTTGCGTGGATATAGATGTTGTGAAGAGGATCCTCTACGCCGTGCTGGACTTTCCCAGCTCCTCCCTGATTGCTGAGGAAGTAAAGAGAAAGACAGAGGTGTGCATGTGAGAATCATCCAGCTGTTTCTGACATGAGCTCGACTCTGCCTGGGAAGAGGAGTTCCAGGTTGGTCCTACCTTTTCAGAGGGCTGTTGCAGCAATGTGTGGCTTATAGTAAGGTACCAAAACACCACTTACAGTGATCTTTTTAAGTGGGGTTATATGAGGTACTTATCCATAGTCAATGTATTACATACAGTAGGTGACTTTGGCACACCCCCAGTTTGGAGAAACAAACAGCATTACTGCCACAGAAGCTAAGTAATGTACTGCTATGGATGAGGGCAACTCAGGTGTTCATCTCCTGTTTTCCCAATGGAGTTTGACTTTGAAGAGGTGATGATTTTTAACTAGTTAATGATGCACATTACTGTTGGTGGGGCAAGAATGATGAGCGGTCTGATGATCAGACACAGTTTACAGTAAACAAAGTCCCATTTTAACTTATTTGGAAGAAAAAAATAAAAGTGAATGGTATAAATATTATAAACTGTCTGCTGCAAGCATCCACCATGGTTTAAAGACTGGCGCACAGTTTTCTGTGTAATGAGAGGCCATTATTGACCTTTTGACTTCCAATTAAAGTGGTTTGGATTATATGGATGTACCGTTGGCTTGTTTTAAACCTGTCTGACCGCTTGTGTTGAGCTTTTTACCATGTTCGCAAAACTCAGCAATTACTGTGATAAGTACAATAAGTCCCAAGTAGTAATAAATCAGTAGAACAGAGTAGTAGTAGTATTCGAGGCTGGATCAACCCATTAGTGGACATTGTGGGCCCCTATGAGCCTCCTGTGTTTTCTAATTTAGTTTGTAATCTGGCCTTGCTCATGTTTCATTGCTCTAAGTATAACCCCTGGTAGCATTGGTAGATGCATCATTATTTTTGAAAGGCATGTTACTTTATACGGACTTCAGATCCTCATATTTTGTCTTGAGGTGTCACAAACAAGCAGCTCATAAAATTGATCAGAAAACTAGAACACATTTCTGACATCCCTCTGAAAAGGTTGGACCAGCATGGGGCTGCTCTGCCAACGTACAGTAGTGTCTGTTTGGGCTACTGTGCTGAATGAAAACCCTCAGGCAACTTGTCTGCAGCAGAGCAGCACACCGCAAAAGTCTGCCTACTGCTGCAATAACATCAGTGCTGCAGCTCCATACACTGATGCATGTGAACAGGCTGCTTATGCTCACATGAACATAAACCACATTCTGAGTTGCTATATGTAATGAGTCATAATAACACAGCACCTTTGACAAACGTATTATGGTATGACAAGAGACTATGTTTCACTTCCTGTCTTCAGTCAGCATTTCAGTTTAAACATAACCCCTGGAAATATCAGCTATCTAAACAGTTCAAACAAGACAGAAAGAAAGATAAAACAGACAAAAGACAGAGTAACCACTGCAATGTCATTTTTATGTGCTTGATGTATAGATTTACTATTAGAGAGATGTCTAAATGTTTGCTGTATGAAAAGAGAGCAGAGGTTCCAGTGATAATTACCATCAATGAGCTCTTCTTTTAGCTTTGACAGCTCCTTCCTCATCTCATCCAGAATGTCCTAAAAAAACAACAAAAAAAAAGTCACCTTACAATACATAAACGTGATACATGTCAGACCTCAGAGACAAGACAAAACAGTCTTTCCACATTCCACTCCCCTTGGACAGTCTTTAATGCTAAAAAACATAAAACAACATTTTTCTCAGATTGCGTATCTCTGCACCGTCACAAAAATCACCAATTAAAGCTTCTAAACCAAAATCTTCACAACCAGGCATGTTTCAGCAGGAATATGATCCGAAATTTGGGAGAGATTAACAACGTCTGCAACTGAGATTGCGTGATTCCCAGGTGCTAGCATGTAGCTACATGTAGCAGTGTTGGCTGCTTGCAGCCAGTGAATGACTGTAACAGAGTACAGTGGCGCTTTCTACTGTGAAAAATGCCCAATAAAAGTGGCTAAACCACAATCTTAACAACAAGGCATGCTGCAGCAGGAATTTGATACAAAATCAGGGGAAAAATAACATTGGCAACAAAGGTTACATGTTTCTCCGATGTTAGCATGTAGCTAGATGTAGCAGTGTACGTAATGTAAACACTTGGAGAAGCGTGCCTGAAGCAGATGAACATATAAAGATATCTGTCACGAGCTGACGTCAGCTTGTCTTGACAGTAGAAAACTAGAATTACCATGGCTGTATGCCTCTGTGCACCACTCAAGTTTCTTACAGTTTACATCCGTGTCTGAAAACATGGATGCTTCACACACATCTTCCCCCCAGCAGCACAGAAGATCTATACAATCAGCACTGTTTCAGGTTGGGCACCCAAGATTAGTGTCACCAGTTATGCATCTGACCAAATGGCTTCCCTTCTGTTCCTGAGATATGGTGTTTAATGCCAGAAAAGTGTTTTATGCAGAACATTATGATGTCATAGTGAAGCTGACCTTTGACCTTTTGGATATAAAATGTCATCACTTTATTATTTTATCCTATTAGACATTTGTTCGAAGTTTTGTCATAATTTGTGTAAGAATTCTTGAGGTATGGCCAAAAACATATTTTGTGAGGTCACACTGACCTTAACTTTGATCTCTGACCTTCGACCACAAAATTATTCTTCAGTCCAAGTGGATGTTTGTGTCAAATTTGAAGAAATTTTCTTAAGATGTTCTTGAGATATTGCGTTCACAAGAATGAGACAGACAAGGTCACAGTGACCTTAAACTTTGACCACCAAAATTTCAAATTAATTCATCCTTGAGTCCAAGTGAAGGTTTGTGCCAAATTTGAAGAAAGTCCCTCAAGCTGTTACTGAGATATTGCATTCACAAGGATTGGACTAATGTACATACATTCATATGTATGGATGGACGGACAGACAATCTGAAAACATAATGCCGTCGGCAATGCTATCGCCAGCGCAGGGGCATGACGTTTTCGATGAAAAGCCTGAGGGTTTTGCTCACAAAGATTACTTTTACATATGTTTACCTCATTATTTGAAATGTTGGCAATGTTTAACATAAACATCCAACATTGTAACACTGTATATATGACTGAAAATTCAGTCCAGTTTGAGAGCACATGCTGACACAGAGAGACAAAGTTTCCTCTGGCTTTTGGATTTAGTTGGGTGGAGGCACTGCCAACTGGCAAAGGGAGATTCTCCGTCTTCCTTACAAAGTAGCTAATCCCTGTGTAGGGACTCCCTGTGAGATTAGGCCTTAAGACTCACTTAATAACAGCAAGACGTAAACAAAGTGCGAGGAGATTAGTAAATCAGTATTATGGAGTTTGAGCTATACTCTTTTGCCTCCAAGTCAGGCTGAATGAGAAAGTGTAACAGCGAGTATAGTCATATACAAGTGTCATCTGTCTCGTGGTCCCACTGCTGTGAGGAGCTGTGGTAGCAGATAGGCAGGGCTCTGAGAGACTCTGGACTTATCTAGCAGGCTCACTGACAGAGGTCAGAGGGAGGAGCTGCCTTATAACAAGACGGGTCACTGCACACACCCACGCGGTTTCTCCTCGCACCACGGCTGCATAATTAGTTAGAGGGAAAAAATGACCTTCCCTGTGTCAGTGTATGTTATGGCTGAGATGAGCAGTTTGACTGCATAATCACAATGAAATATCAAATATAAGCATCTTAATAAGCAGGTCATTAGTAAAACCAATTTAGATTCATTTTTAAAAACTCACTACCTTGGATTATAATTACATGAAGACCTCAAGAGTTTACTTGTCACAGCTGTGTTTCATACAAATGTATGTGACTAATATTAATGATTATCTATGGATATTATGGAAATGTCAAAGGTCTCATGTAAGGCTGCTCCCTAATAATCAATCAACATTTGTTGGCCAGAAAGGTCATTAGTTGGAAAGATTTCATTGGTTGCTTGGTTAAAGAAACTATTAAGAGCTGCGCCTTGTCAATATACATCAAAACCTATATGACTGGAGCATGTGGGAATTTAATTTGAAAGGACAGACACAAGAAGTGTCCACGCTCAGCAGCCAGACAGGCGTCACATTAATTTCCAGGGCTGGTACCTGCAGTTATACTACAGGCTAGTTAATAACATGTCGGGCAGGAAATCCAAAGTGTGGGATCATTTTGAGAAGGTGAAAGACGAACCCATGGTCAAATGTAAACTTCATTCGTTGACTACAAACATGATGTATCATCTGAAACATGTAAGTAGCTACATGCCCATTAGCCACTCATTACTGCTTTGCCGACAGTGTCATTAACAGGCGGCTCGCTCAGTGTGTGACATGTAGATAAAATATTGGCCTATATTAATGAAGGTTCATTAGTACGGTTTTGTATTTCTCTGTAATGTAGCACAGTGTTAACAATGTTACTGATACTATTCTTTCTCACACCTTCAACTCACACCATTGTGTTGCCCCACCCAAAATATATCATTTAGTAATTAAATTATTATCATAAACATGTGAGCCACTAGTCGACTGATGGCCCTAAATGACGACTACTGATCGACTAGGAAAATTCTAAGTCGGGGGCAGCCCTGATCTCATGCTAAGTAGCTGCATAAAATGCTTGGGTGGTTGAAATAGTACGGAAAAATGCATATGTTTGGGAAGAACTGAGCATATGAGCATAAATGAGATATTGATTATACTGGACAAGTTGTGTGAGTTTGTACATGAATGTTTTGATATAGTTTGTTGTTAAATACGCGGACCCCATTTACTTAAATTCATCAAGAATTTTCTCAGTTTTTGGATTCCTTGTTCACAATGGAGGCACACAAGAAAAAAAGTTTCCTTCATGAATTCAACCTTATATGGGGTGAGTAATTGATATACACATTATCACTTTGTGGGTGCAGTATTCCTTTAAGAAATTCAAAAAGGTGAAACAAAGTACATGAAATTGGAAGAAACTGAAGCAATTGCATTAAACCATTTAATACGTGAAAGCATGCGTAAGAAGCAAGCGTCAGTGACAAAGATGTAGAATACTGCACTGATCTATATGAAGTACAGCACCAAGGTAAAAACTGTTACACAGCTGCCTTTTTCTTGTCGTAACAGATTGTCTACCAATTTCAAGAGGAATGTTATTCTGGTTGGCTGATTTTTCTAACACTGATTTTGTCACATATTGACACAGCTAGACACCACATGACAAAATAATATTCCACCTATCATGTGCAGTGACATAATGACAAAAACAAGTTTTCAAGTCACTGAATGTCTGTTCACCTACCTGTTTCAACCTGTCATAGTCAACAGATTCTGTTGGCACACCGTTGGCACTTAAGGATGCAGTAGGTGTAGGAGTGGATTTAGGTCTGCGAGGAGAGACAAAGCACACAAATAAATTCAGCGGAAAAGGAAGAAAAGGAGACAGAGGATGAGATGGAAAAACAGGACACTCAAAGGTCAAAACTAACTGAATTATCGCGATCACTAAAACCACAGCATTTGACTTCATACCAGCATCTGAAGTACTATTAACTAGCCTTGAGATACAGCATTAGACTGCAACTCATCTGGACTTTAAGAGTAGCTGGATAAATATGACACAAACTGAACATGTCTAATGTAAAGAAATATAATTTCAACTTTTATGCTGTAAACCTGAAAAAACAATTACGATTATCATCACACACAGGGAAGCTCTTTCCTGAGCCTTTCAGTTGGTTGACAGCAAAAACCTAATGTACTGACTTATTTGTTCAGGTATTCTCTACTAGTTCATTTCATTTGTACAAAAAAATGGTGCCAAAACAGTAGTTAGAAGCAAACTCCTGGTCACAGCATGCACACACACTTAAGGAAGTGCACTCGCCTTGACATGCATGTAAGCCCACAAAAGCAAACACACACACACATAAAGAGGTGATGTCTCAACAATTTATAAAACTTAAGAACATCCTCCTATAGTGCAGCAGGTGTCCGTGTGTCATTTATTTCAAATATTCCTCAAAAAGACTTATTTCTCCCGTTTGCATCTGTCAGTGAAACCTGCTGCCCAGGTGCAACCTATGAGCAGCTCAGCTCCTTTTTTCTCCTCGCATGTCTGAAGAAAAGCGATAAGCCAGGAGGATGCCAGCAAGTCAGGAAAGCAGCCACACTGAGAGAGGTCCTTACGCTATGTGAGAGTCATCAGGGGGGGAAATTCACTGAGCAGCCAACCACTTTCAAGAGAGGAAGTGTGACAGGAAGGAGAAGTGAAAGAAAAGGAAATGAGCTCGGCAGCGGATCATGTAGTAGCTATGGGGTGGAAATACTGCATACCGGAACACGGAAACTGTGCTTGTGGTCCTTTACTTTTCAGATTGTTTCCAGTGTAAAGATAATGCAGGTAGAGCGAACTAAAGAAACTGATTCAAAGTCACAGCTGCACACTTTACACTCAGTCCAATAAATGTTTTGTGTGCCTATAATTTTTTACAATCGTCAAAAGAAGAAAAAAGGGAATTCATAGAGGTTTCTTTTACAATTCAACAGCAGTTTGGCTCATTGCCATAAATTCTTCTTTCATCTGTAATTTCATACTGAGTGGATGATTTAATCCATATCATCAGAAGTCAACAAAAGTGTAAAATGCTATAAAAACCTGCAGCGTTACGAGATCATGTGCTCTAAAAAGTGTGCTCAGCTCTCTGTGGGCCACATATTAAAGTTACTTATAATAAACTGGAATAAAAAACACCCATCTGGTCTCCTCTCTCGTGCATGTGCGCGCACACACACACACTTACACTCACAGTGGGGCCTTATCTGTGAGCGCCTGCTGGATCTGCTCTGGCTCTACAATGATAATACTGTGCCAAGTCTCTTCTGCACTGGGCGGACACAAATTTCTGTGTGTTGGTGTGTATGATAGGGTGGATGTACAGTATGTGACACGCACATTTGAGTTTCCCTCTTTTAAAGAGAGAAAGAAAAAGGGCAGCAGGCAGAGCAGCATGCAGAAGCAATGACTAGATCACATTAGAAATCAATAACTGGTTGAGGAAGCACCACATGACTTATTGAACCGGATGGCACGTATCAAACAGCAGACAGAGCTAGCCCCTGCAGGTTGGTACATTTGGAAAAGAACACAAAGACAACACAGGATTCCAAAGGTTTCATCCAAGCATTTGAAGATAACCCCTCTCCAATAAAACCACGTCCATCACAGCAAACCTCGATGATTGTTTTAAAGAACAGGATTTCTCAAACTCTCCGGGGCCTTTTCTCTCTACCTGTTGGAGGAATCTGCTCCCATGGGATTTCTCCACGGAGACTCTCGTCTGTGTGAGCAGCAGAGACACTGACTTTACAAATTACAGCTTAGCATCTATCTGTGTGTGTGTCCCCAGCATAATGAGGTGGCCTTGGGTCAGGACTGTTTATAACGGCCACTTAGCTTTTTTCAAAAGGCTACTATGCACTCATTTTCACACTTCCTTACCTTCCTTATTTACATTTCATTTAAAAGAATGCTACTGAACCTTAAAACACACAAATGCATATTTTTCCTCTTACCTGTAGTGCTATTAATCATATATTTTGTTTTGGTGTGAGTTGCAGAGTGTTGGAGATATCAGCTGTAGAGATGTCTGCCTTCTCTCCAATATACATGGAATTAGATGGCACTCAGCTTGTGGTGCTCAAAGTGGCAAAAAAATACATTTGAAAAACTCAACAGCAATGTCTCTTTCCAGAAATCATAACCTGGTTACTCAAGATAATCCACAGACCTTGTTGTGAGCAGCTTCATGTAGGAACTATTTTCTTTCTATCAAACTACACCAACCAACCATATGGCCGCATAGAAGGAAGTGTGCATCTACTCATAAACAAGAGCCTGTGCTCATGATAGCACAAGACATAAATATTAATGGCATCCTCCTTGGCTGACCTGTAACGTTAGCTAGCTCAGTTGTGCTAGGTGAGGTAGCAGTAGATGCATGTTTCCTTTTGCGCAGTGATACGGTTGGTGTGTATATTTTCTTTCTACCAAACTATACACACCAACCGTATCACTGTGCAAAAGGAAACATGCATCTACTGCTACCTCACCTAGCACAACTGAGCTAGCTGACCTGTAACGTTAGCTAGCTCAGTTGTGCTAGGTGAGGTAGCAGTAGATGCATGTTTCCTTTTGCGCAGTGATACGGTTGGTGTGTATAGTTTGGTAGAAAGAAAATAGTTCCTACATGTTCACAACAAGCTGAGTGCCATCTAATTCCACTTATAGTATTTTGGAGGGAAGGCAGACAACAGCTGATATCGCCAAACTCAGCAACTTACATCAAAACAATCTAGTCTAATCTAATCAAACTCACCCTATAAGCCAAACAGGCTGGATGTTAACCACCAAATGTCACCCAAAGTTAGCAGTGAAATTAAGGAAACCTAAATCTAGAATGGACAACATCCAACAAAATCAGTAGTCTTAACAACTGCTTAGCTAAATTTGACACTATCCTCTTCATCTTCATTCACACACAGACACCTCAGCTTAAAGTTGGGTGTCTAACGTACATATAACGTGCACATGAATGCGGCACAAGCTTAAGTGATGTTAGCCACTGCTGAACGGCCTCAGCAGTGCATCATGCTAAAGCTAGCTGATGCTAATGCTTTAATGTGCCCCTGTGGTGGATGTTTAGTAGCATCGCTGCTAGCCATTCAGAGAGGCAACACACATGAATTATGATGTAGATACAATATACTTCGGAAAATTAAACTTGTGAACAACTTTAGCATATAAAATGTACTTTCAGTACAACATTACACAACAAATACTGAGAAACTACATGTTGAACAGAGAGGGGGAGATGTACTGTACCTTCCGATAACTGGAGATTTGCTACCGTTCATGGTGTTTGTTCTTTCCCATGGCTTCCTGGGCATGTCTAACGAAAAACAAAACAAAAACACGGCAAAAAAACATGAAAACAGAACTCCTCTTACCAAATGAAATAGAGTTCAGCTATCTGGTGATGGTAATCATAATAAAAAAAAGCAAATTAACTTCCAATAACCAGAAAATAGCAGATCTGCAGTGATGAAAACTAAGGGGAAATGTAGATTCATGCTAACTTGGATCACTGTAGCCTGTATTAGGAAGATGCATATTAGTTCCTGTTGTTGTTTCTGATGTTTCCCCTTCAGTCTTCAGATTCCCTCTGAAACTCACCTGGTGTGCTACAGGCTGACACTTTAGGGGTTGTGTTTATCTCGCCCTCCTCCTGTTGAACAGACACACAAAGTTCAAAGGTCAAACATGAGTCCCCTCAGAGGAGAGTTTATACACAGCAACACCAACATTAAGACACAAACAGATTTTGACTGTGTTTTAATTAAAGTTCAAAACACCTGAGATCATAGCTTATGTGTCAAATCAAATGCTATAAAATAATAAAGGGGTAAATAACATCTCAAATAACACCACCCACTTGATTTGTGGTCAAATGATTTGGGATTAAAAAATGTATCTGAAAATTAAACAAATAAAGATGCAGATGTTTCACATTAAAAGCTGACCAGAAAGGGGCACATAATGCCCCTTGAGCTGCTGGAGGACCTTTCATGTGAAAGGTGTGCACATGAAGTGTCCAGTTTTATTGACGTTAGCTTAAAGCTGATCAGACAACATCAAAGTGCAAGTGACTGGACTCAATTAGCAAATTAAAGCAGCATTTCTGTTTAAAGAGAGAAACTCAGAGCAGCAGAGAGGAGAGTCTCACATGCACTGATGGAATAAGTGTTGTAGAAATGTACACTGTAGTTTATTCATCACAACATCAAAATCAGGGAAACATCCTCCTTAAAATTAAATACATTTATGCATTACAAATAAAGGCTAACATAAACCTGTTGTTTTCTTGCAGTTCAGGTATTTGAGACTTTATGCTATGTGAAAGTAGTAATTAAAGACTGGAATGTGTTACATGGCATCCACCCAAGGCACGCAGACCATCACACAGACAAGGCACTGAGTGATTGTGGACTCATTTCACACAGGAATGCAGTGAATGTAGTCCACCATGTACAGCCCGGACACACTGAGGAAACCCTGAGTGTTATTATCACACAAAGGAGCAACTGTGAGATTCAGCAGTGAGCGGTAAGAAATGAAATTCTGGACCTAGATCAAACAAAATGTACATATGACAGATATGACTGATGATACTTACTGATCTCTGGTCAGGTTCAGGTGACGAGCCCTTCTCTGCGATTCTTCTCCTGTAGGACATAAAGACCAGATACAGTGACTTCATGCTGAATAACAAGTTGCGTTTTTTGACATTAGTATCATCGACCACAGCTCAAACCCTTTTTCAGTAAAGCCTTCAGTTCAGATCTACCTTAATTTCACAGTTTCTTTGACTGCTATAAAATACAGTTTGAATATGATTTTACTACAGATAAACTCAGAATAAATACATTTAATAAAAAAATAAGAACCACAGAATGTTTATTTCACATTCTGCAATAGGAAACAAGATCTTGAATTCATCAGAAACAGCATATGTGCCAAGACTGAGATATAATGGGGCTAACGATGACATGTGATGTGACTTTACCTCCTGGCCAACAGGGCGCTCATCTCCTCCATCAGCCCTCCTCCTCCGGGCAAAGGGCCGTTGCCCCTGGCTTCAGATTTGGCCCCTCCAGCCCCCAACATGGCTGCTGCCAGAGCTGCCCCTGCATCATCACTCTGAAGGGAAACAAGCAACAACACTTATTAAACACAAATGTAACAAGTTCTTTACAATCAGAGTGATGTATTAACCTGACTTTGAGAGCTGCAAAAGAACTAAAACTATTATAACTAAACTATTCTATATCAGAAAATCCAAAAATACTGAAACATGCTAAATGTTTTCCATCCAATTCCTAGCTGAGTTCTATGTTTTGTCATGTTATACACACAGGCAGACATGCAGTGTTTTGCGTGAAGGCGGTCAGCGTTACATATAAACCTCCTCTGAGGCTGAGATGAGATGTGACAGATGGTGACTATGTGTGTGTGTGTGTGTGTGTGTGTGTGTGTGTGTGTGTGTGTGTGTGTCTGATTGTGTGTGCATGAGTGCCTCAGTGACAGTGATTCTGTGTGATTATGTATGAAAATAATGTGTGAGGGCTGTGTGTGTATTAACAGTGTTTCTGTCAAGTCAGAGTTGCACTGAAAACAAAGGACACAAAGACTGACAGAGAAACAGCATTCTGTGTGTGCAACTTGTCACTTACTTTTACACACAATCTTCATTTTCGTATTTGCTATATTTTATATTTTATTTTATGTATGTCCTTCCATCTTATCGTACATCATACGTCACTGTCTTATCTTATCTTGCTTTATCTTATTTACTCTTTATTACTACTTGTGCTGTTATTACTCAGCTGACCCGTTCCCTCGTCCAATACATGTCATTGTGCTATTGTCCCTGATTCTGAAACCTGAAACACGTGCAGCTATCACTTTAATATCTATGTACTGTCACTTGCATGGTACAGATGTGGCTTGTCAAGCCCTCCATTGATCACACAACCAATCAAGCGCTCACCCTTGGCACTTTGCGCAGCTTGGCTCCGGCGAGGGCAGCGGCCAGGCCTGAGGTGGGACGGTCCTCGGCAGGAGAGAAGAGTCCGGCGGGAAGGGGAGGCGCTGGGGGAGGGAGGGGGGCTCCGGGAGGAGGGGGCGGACCTGGTGGAGGAGGGGGGGTCCCGCCTGGAGTCAGCGTAGGAGGGAGAGGAGGAGGTGGGGGTGGGGGAGGGTGGCCGGCTGGGGTAGAGGGGGTGGCAGCCGGGGTGGCAGCCGCGGAGGTCACAGTGGAACCGGGTGGCAGGGGTGGAGGTGGGGGAGGGGTCGGGGTGGTCAAGCCCGGGGTCTGCACCACGTCTGCGGAGGGGAGGGGAGAGGGGGTGGGGGATGGGCGGAGACACAGGAATAGAAAAATTAAGTTTAAACTGTCAGTTTTAAGTAAAGCGTTGCTACTCATTGTACATCTCTGCTGAGGGAAATGCTTTCAGACTGGATTAATCCATGACTGTGAAACTAGCTCACTTACTTTGCATATATGTACAGAATTTACTTCAGCATATTCTGATTTCCCTTTTAGAAAATAATGCATCTTTCATATTTCTCTGTCTACACCTGTCAAATACACATTTACCAAACCTGTAATGTTCTACTGTATTATTGCAGTACTAGATAAACCTGTCAAAATACATTACACAGTGTTTCAGCCTTCATAAGTCTTTACATCAACAGGGTACACCAGTGTCATTCAGTTTGTAGTGCAGTAACGGTGGATGTAATTTTCTAATGAACATGAATACACACATCAGGTATGACAGCATGCCGCATTATAACATAGCGA
Organism: Epinephelus lanceolatus; assembly: GCF_041903045.1. NCBI lineage: Eukaryota > Metazoa > Chordata > Actinopteri > Perciformes > Serranidae > Epinephelus > Epinephelus lanceolatus. The sequence continues at coordinate 34,353,830 of NC_135746.1, read as the reverse complement.
AGTTTATTTAATGAACATGCACTGTTAGTGAGAAGTAGTGTCAGGGTTTAGAATGAGTACTAGGGTTGGGCAACATGACAAATTGGTACATCGAAATAGTGACAATGAATGTCAATATATTGATTGCCCAACTCAATCTGGAAGATATACATTCCAATAAATGGAGCCAAGACAAAGCGATCAACACTGAGCATGAAATCAATGAAACACACTGTTTGGAGCAATGACACATACACACACACACGCGCACACACACTCATAAGGACACATAATGACCAAAAGAAACACAGGAACTATGGCAGCAGTCATATGTAGGTCAATACCGTCTGCCCAAATAAGAGAGAATTCATAGATTGCTTAAAAGATGATACATTCATAATCTGATACATGTGAACTGAGTTTTATCCATTTTAAACAACCAGATGTTTATTTAGTAATTATAAGAATTAATAAGAATTATTTTGCTCCCAGTTCTCATCACTGACCGCAATTGGATCTATGATGAAATGTGAACACACTGAGTGGTGATCAATATTAAACCAGCAGTCCAGTCCCTTCAAGCCAATCAGTTTGATGATGTCTGAGGTCAAAGGTCATTAGAACAGCCCCCGAGGCTAATAAGAGAAATGCCAAGGGTCACTGGAGCATTGGTGTTTTTACATATAAATGTTGCTTGTCTGATTATTCATTTCAAGACAAATTTAAAGTTTCTTATCACATAAATATTCATGAAAGAAATTAAAATGAATTCAAAAAGAAAGCTATTACAGTGAATATTAGGACTGGGCAATGTATCAATAATATATCGATATTGTGTTATTTATCGTCTTAGATTTTGGTTATCGTAATATTTTAAGTGTTTAAAGGCAGCATTACAGTATAGTCATATAGTATATGCACATTGCTGATGAGTATTTATCAAAAATCTCAATGTAAAAATTTTGTGAAAGCACCAACAGTCAATCCTACAATATGGTCACATTATCAGCACTGAGGTACCTGTTTAAAAACATTGTGAAATTGGATTTTCTCCATATTGCCCAGCCATTTTGAATATTTAATTTGGTAGATGAAACCAATAAGCACAAGATTTGCTCAAGTTTAGTGTCTCAGGGGCAAGCTTGATGTTCCCCTTCCTGTGACATGTCGTAGGACAGCCAGTGATCTACTGGTGTCTCAATAAGAGAGAGAATCCTGTTGTGACTTGATACAATAAGTTAGACTGTATTTAGTTAGACTGCACATTGACTGAAGGAAATGCAAAGTCAAATGAGGGAAAACCAAATGGCAAAAATCATAAAATCAACACAGAGGTGATAAAAATTCAGAACTATGACTGAGAAATGAACTGACAAAAGAAAAACACATTAACCAGGAGATGACAAAGGCTGTGGTTTTATGCAGACTTCAGTCAGTGATCTGTATCCATGAAGTAATAATAGATCACTATCATACAGATAGACATGCCATGCTGAAAAACCACACATACGTCATATCCAATGAACAGTCAGACAGACACATGGACATACATGCAGTTTATGAGTCTGACAGAGAAATTAGACAGGCCTGAGCAACAGTAACTTCTACACCAGGAGATCCCACAACAGTCACCACAGCAGCTGTTTGAATGTCAGAAACTACAGCCAGGGTTGTTGAGGAGGAGTCAGACCCGACACTTTCCCCTCTGATATCAGCCTGTATTACGGGGCTCACTTTGTGCTGTGGCCAGCTCAGTGGCACGGTAACAGATCCAACCGTGTTCAGTAGCCCCCCTGTTAGTGTGTGAGTCACATAGCAGTGAGAGACAGAGAGGGGAGAGAGGTAGTGAGAGAGAGAGAAAAGAGTCTGGACTGGAGGCCTTACCCTGGGACTGACAGGAGAAGCCCCCCTGAGGAAGGTGGGTCTCTGGGCCTGTAGCGGTGTCCGGCTCCCCCGGCCCCGACAGGCCCAGGCCCACGGGGAGGGAGAGGTGCTCAGCAGAGGCAGAGGTGGCGGCGGCTGCGGCAGCAGGGGGTGCTGTGGAGGGAGAGGGCACACCAGGAGCCTGGGATGAGGAGGGGGGAGACGAGACGAAGGAGGAAGACGGAAGGGGAGCTATGGGGGAGGGGAGAGGGGGTGGGGTGGGTGGGGGAGGCGGGGTGGGGCAAGCGATGCCGATAGGGGTGTGGCTGTGCGGGATGGTCACAGGAGAAGGTGCGGGGAACATGGGTGGGCCGTTAGGGGCCGGTGAGGGGGGCTTCTGGGTGAGAGGAGAAGGTGCTGCGATCGGGATGAGCGGCCGTGGACCTGCAGCCTTCCCCGGGGGGCTGCTTATCATGACAGGGGGCGAGGGGGGCAAGGGAGTGAAGTTGCAAGTTGACCAAACGACAGACTTTGGTGGAGGAGGCGGGGCAGGGGCAGGGGCCGGAGCAGGAGGCGGGGCTTGGGGGAACGCTTGCTGTCGCCTCGGGACCGTGGCGTAGTGAGGCAGGACTGGGTGGAAGGCAGAACCGAGCGAGGTGGCGAATCGGGAGGCCGAATGCCTTAGAGGTGGGGTTGGTGGAGTTGTGGAGGAGGGTGACGGCGTCCCAGGTGCTGGATAAGTGGGCGTGGATGGGGATACGGGCGTGGAGGACGTCCTGCTGTACTCCTGAGGCGTGGGGGTGTACAGGGTGCTTTCAAAAGCTAAATGTATGCCACGCGAATGGAGAAACCAATCAAAGACAAGACAGGACAGAAGGGAAGGAGTGACGGAAGGAAGGAAGGAAAGAAGGTAGGAAGGAAGCAGCCGTCATGCATACAGGAGGGAAAGACAGCAGGTCAGGAGAGAGAGAAGGAAGGAGGGAGGGAGGGAGGAAAAAAGAGAAGGGGGCAGATGAAGCAGGAAAAACCAGCACAGAGCTATACCAAAGTTTTATTCCAGGTTGTGTGTATTGTCTCGGGTTGAGGTGATGCTACTGTGTTAGTGGACAGGTGTTAGCACTGTGGACAGAGCCAGAGACACAAAGCCTGTTTGCAGGAGAAGAGGGGAAACTGAGGAGCAAGAGTTTACCATGTAGCACACAACCATAGAATAGTGACCAAGTAGATGCAACTTATCACCAATGACATCAAGCTTGTCCAATCAGCACTAAGACACTAAGTCACATACAGATTTAAACAAATGTACCCAAAGGCCCAACACGCACCACTTCATATAACACTCATCAAAATAAAGTAAGCCAACAACAAGTGGAACAGAATAACTCTGGAACCAATATCACATCCAACAATCAAAACAAATACTGCAAGTAAATTCAGTGGAGCATGTGCGTGTCTACCTGGTCTATGTGCCACCTATGTCTATGTGTGTGTTCTCATGCTCACATGTACATTATCATACAACATGTGTAAACCTGGTTTGTGGCAGAATATTGTTGAAAACTGTGACATCAACTGTAATTAAGAGGACTATGAATTCATAAATAGATGTCTTTCAACCAATCAGATTGTTGTCGGTACCCTGACAGCTTGCAATTAGCAACTCATCTTTGACCTTTGTAGGCTCTACTTTTACACTGTCAGTTTGATTGTGACCGCAGAGGTGGTCTTATTTGCAATGAGAATAAGAATAGAGTTCCAAAAGACTGGGGGACACTCCAAAACACACTCAAAACATGAATTTAATGTTAATGAAACACATTAACTTCTAGTTTAGACTACAGAACTGTTCTGGTGAACTCTGCATCCTTCTGAGTAAAGTCATCAGCTTTCCAATCTCCCATTAGTTCCTCATTATTCCAGGGCAAGCTGATGCAAATCCATTTAAACAAACTACTTTTTTTTTTCTCCATTTTTAGACATGCTATTGCAGCAGCACAACTCTAGAGATGGCAATGTGGGTCTTTCTGTCAGTCTATCACATTGGTCCAGACTCAAATCACTTAACATCTACTTTATGGATTGCCATGATATTCTGAGAGGAGGAATCCCATAAAATTAGGTGATCCCCGTCTCTCGTGTCATCATCAGGTCAGAATTAAAATGTGTTCAATTCCTATGACCCAAAACTACAGACGGTCCCATCAGCCTCAGCTATACTTTGCATTTAGTGCAAATGGGAGAAGTTTGACCAGAGGGCTTCAGTTTATTCATTTTAACCTAAAATAGGCTTTTTCCCCTTACCCTTTGCCAAGAAATCCCTTTTTTGGCAGAAAGCCCCCTAGGCAAACTTTTCTCAACAGCATGTTTGGTGCTAATTAGCAAATGTTAGCATACTACAACTCTCAACTATGACTGTTAATCTGGCAAGCATTATCACTGCTTAATTTCAGCATGTTAGCATACTGACATTAGCATTTAGCTCGCAGCATTGCTGTGCCTGAGTACAAAAAGAACCACCAGCATGCCTGCAGACTCCTAGTGCTATTTTAGAAATGCTGCCATATTTTTTAAGTGAGGATGATGTTCTAGGTGCTGTGAACCCTTTTCACTTATTCATACTGTTACTTTGTGTAATGTCACTCTTTTAGCAATCTCAGTTAAAAGAAAGAGATCACTCCTGTTCAAATGAGGTCCTCCAACCCATACGATCACATAATTAGTTTGTTCTCATCCTCTAATGTGACCCACAGGAGTGCTTCATAAATGACTGCTACTACTGGTGGCAAACAACAGAACAGCTTGTATATGAAGGTTCAGGGTCGCAGTTTTAAACACGTAGGTAACCTGAAACAATTGTAGTTGCACCAAAACTATGTTGTTAGGCTTAGACAAAAATTTGTGGTTCGGGTTTAAATAAATACATTCTCACTAACATAACATAACATGAAATATGTCACATGACAAACTATATTACTGGTTTAAATAACTCAACATTGATGTTTGGTTTCACACAGGACACAAATACCTGTCTCCTGGGTGAAAGTCCTGTGTCTGGTTAACCCATCCGTCTACCTCAACTTTGTCGCCCTTTATCCTACATCACCTGACTTCCTGCTTTGCTCCTGTGATAGCTACTGGGGCCACTAGAGGTAGATGCCTAACAATAAATGTAGGTTGTAATAAGCTGCTTATAAAAACAACCTATGGGACAGTCTTGTCTTTCCCTGCGAAGTGAATGTCCTCTTTGCTTTATCTTTTTCTATGCATTTCCAGTACAGTGAGTAGTGTTGGGCTATATTTTATTACATTTTATTATGTGCCATTCACTTTTATAATCACACTACACCCATCTCTTTACTTTACAGGTCTTAATGGTATTTTATAACTTATTGTATACTTTTATATGGAGTTTATATGGAATGAGTGGGAGGACTTACTGTCACATACCATTTAAATGTGGTGATTCTGCCTTAAATCCCTCCTCTGTTTCACTATGTGTCTATCCCAGCTGAGCCAAGCTCTCTCCAACTAATTACCTTGATTGTGTTTGTTTATGTGATCCTCTAGCGCTTAGCGTAACCTTGACAGTGTTATATGGAGCTGCCATATGTTTTCTGTGTGTGTGGGGATGGTGTAAAGTTGTTAATCCACTATTCACCTTCTGCTCTACTTCCTCTTACGAGTGATGTCATTCTACACTTTCCTGCAGTGCTTATTCTTGTTATTGGAATGAAATTTGTTGTTTAGGGTTGATATGTGTTACTTTTTGCATTGGAGAGTAAGCCATAACACTGGCATAATATTCATGTTTCTGTCTCATACTTTATGTTCTGAGGGTTTTTTTTAATGGGCTGCTGGAAGTCGCAGACATATGTCCATTCCACTCATGTTCCCTTACCTGACACATTTACTCACAGACATGGTTCAAATTTACACATACATATGCATGCATAATCAGACATGACACACACCTTCTCTCTCACATACACACCACAACACTAACCTGACTGTTGGGTCAGACACACACACACACACACACACACACACACACACACAGCAGGACCAGGAGTGGAATTCACGTGAACACCTAACCAGCAGTCACAAGACAGATAACCTGATGGATTCGTGAGACTGCCTGGCTCTTTTCCAACTCCTCCTCCTCTGTGTGACTTCTGTTCCTCCCAGCTGAGCGGTCTGACAGCTCATACTGCATTTACCATTTATCCTCTCTAACTGGAGTCAATGCTCATCCCGACTTCCACTCCACTACACACACAAGTTCTCTCTTACATCTCTTTTTCATTAAACCTGAATTACTCTTTGCGCTTTACTTCTTCCTCTGGCCAACTTTAACCTCTTCACACCACTACACTATACTATACTATCATCTTCATTTTCTCTCTGATCGTCTTCTTCTTTCACTAAACTTTGACCTTTTCCACATTTTGTCATCATTCCACCACCCCCTCTTCTTTCATTCTCCCCCTCTGTCTCTCTGTAGCTCTGGGCGGGTCATGTGACTCAGAGGCCCCAGCTTTGCTCTGCCATTCCACAACAATCATCACACGATCAGAACACACTGATTTCACGCAGCGCTGGCCACGTGCATACAGGAATATTAAGCGCACATGCACACACGAGAGGACAACAAAGCCATACCGCAGCCAAGCTCCTCTGCAGCAAACCAACTTCAGTGACAACTTCAACATAAAAAAGCAGTAACAGCAAAAGAAGCAGTAGATCCACCAGACCACCTTAAAAAAATCAGTTTTCAAAAATCTAACCAAGCCAATTAATTGCTGCGAAACACTTAAACAATGGTGATATTTGAAATACACACTCCTGTGCAGGTGTGTGTGTGTAACACAAGAGATGCAAGACATTATTTATCATGATGATGGGCCCAAACCACACACACACAGTCACTGAGTAAGGCAGATGACGCCTTCACATTTCGAATTTCACTGTTTTTGTCACTGAGTGAGAAACGTGTCCAGCATGTCACTTTTTTCCTCTCAGTAACAGTGAACATATTCAGTATGTGTAGCCATACTCCACTGTGTTTCTAATTAAACAATGCTAAGTAGTTATTTCAGCCAACCGAAGCACCAAATAAGAACGATTCAACAGGACCATTAGGAAAAAGTGAACAACTATACAAGAAATTGCAAAAACTACATAATAAAGAGCCCAGAATAATGAAAGTGAGAGTGGTCGTAACAATTCAGCTACTCTATGGTAGTGATTACATGACAATCATTCAAGGACAATTTGTCTGTTAACAGTTCAGTCAGTGTTTCCCACAGAATTAGATCCTATTTGTGTGGGGTGAGGGGTTGGGGGAACAGGTAGCCTCTGTAGCAATTCAAACTCGGCATTCTACCAGCATAAACCCCAGCACTGGATCAGCAAACTTTCTTTTGCTGCTGTAATGGGCGTAGCCACTGTGACATCACTCACTGGTTTGTGGAATCCCATCTTGACATCTCGAGTTTGGCATTTTGGCCATCGCCATCTTGGACTATTTGACCCAGAAGTGACCATATTTAGATGAGAAGCTGGCGCTGTGGAGGAGCGAGGGGTGGATCTGACTGAGAAGCCAAGGACAGTATCGCCAGACAGCCTGTCACTGTAAGTGGTCCGCCCTTAAATGTGCGTAACTTAAACCCTTAATAAAATGAAATCGGGTAAGTTACAAAAAATGAACCCCCCCATTAAGCTGTCATGAAAAGGGAAAATAGCTATAAAGAGCAAAATTATTTTTTGTACCAGCCTATAAACACGTTTATTTCTGCTGTAAAGTTGGGCATTACAATATTGCGGCCCATGGGTATTGACTGGCTTTGCAGGCGAGCCTCAAGTGGCCAATAAAGGAACTGCAGTTTTTGGCACTTCCACGTTTGCTTCATTTTTCAGCCCCGGAGGGGGGCCACTTGGTTAGATGGTTAGGTTTGCACTGGCTGAATTCGAGTTGCTCCAGGGGCTAACTGAAGGTCTGTCTCTCCTCCTTGCAAAATTGTCTCCTGGTGGTGGGGAGTGAGACAGAGTGACCATGGGATTTGCTAAGGTTAGCTAGCTAATTCTTGTCTCATTTATGGTCTGATAAGCAGAGAGAGACAACTTAGCAAGAAGGGGCTGAGTGAATCAATACAATGTACACAGCTCTAACATGAAATAGGCTTTTACCTATTATAAATATATATATATGTATAAAAAGAAAACCAATAAGTATCGATCAATGTTGATGTTGCGGGGAACGCCACAAAAAAAATAAATTTATGGGAAACACTGCACTGATGCACTGGACTCCTTGACTCTTACAAAGATATACACAGTTATCCTGTAAGAAAGAAACAGCGCTATTAAGCGTTAAATGTTAAATCACAAGCTCACATCAAACCCAACACACACACGCACGTTCAAACAGTACGTGTGTGTATGTGTGATCCAGTGATCCAGTTTGTTCTGTGTGTGTTATTGTGTATGACAAGTGAAATAACTCCTCCCTCTTATCCTGGGGCATATTCACACACACACACACACACACACGCACGGACACACACACACACACACACACGCACGGACACACACACACACACACGCACGGACACACACACACACACACACACACACACACATATCCCTGGGGGTCTCACCAGCATTCTCCCTGATGATGTATTTTTAGCCTCTGAGTAACACTGCTGAACTGTGTCTGCCTGCTTGTGTGTGTGTGTGTGTGTGTGTGTGTGTGTGTTTATGCATGCGTATGTTAATAGGCCGAGCATGGCACTGAAGCGTGCCACACAACGCTGCCTTCCCTACTGACCCAGTGCTTTAAAGCAGCAAAGTTCCCTTCCTATCACAAGACCAAACCCTGTTCCATTAAAGCTCCACTTTATAATCACTGTGTTCCACCTGTGGCTCCATCTTGTCCCTGCTGCTGGATTTAAGTCTAACTACACTGGACTGAAAATATTTTTAAGCTTTTTAATCTCTAAGCTTCAGCTATACTAAGTCCACTGGGAGATAATTATCAAAGTTAATAAACTGGGTATTTCCAGGAAGGATTTGCAGAGATCATAATTTCCAATGCCAAGGTGTAAAAAATATAAACCCACGATTACATCTTCATTTTGGATGTGTGTTTGAAGTGTCCGAAGTTATGTGTGTGACTGGTGTAAGGACTGGAGGCAATGTTTCAAAAATAATTCACTCACCCCTGAACGCATGTGCAAAGACTATTCACCCCCCAATGCCCCAGTGCTTTAGCAATCTGTTCATAGCGCCTGTCCAGCCTATGGGCAGATGAGCAGAGTGTGGGCCATACTGTAGCACTAATAGAGGAAGCTAACAAAGCTAGCACTGACTGGTAAATGTAAAACAGATGGAGAGCTGCTCTCCACTCAGAAGGTATTCACTTCCCAAGACCGACGTCTAGAGGATTTTAGGACTGTCTCTTTATTGGAGGCATGTTCATCTACAGCTTTAAAGTTTCACTAGTCCATGTGAAATGAAACCAGCTTCATTAGCTACGCTAGGAAATGGACAAGGATTAAATTAAAACAAAGGACTGCTAAGAAATTGGCATCACAACATTTATATCATGTTTAAGTTTACCTTGCTATATCCCAAATCCACAATACACACATAATAAATCTAAATAGGTTTTAAGTATGTTCACAGTCCAAAGTGGAGGAGACAGTATCAAAAATACAAAAATTATAACCCAATCATCAGGAAAAAAAATGTTTCCACTGGATGTTTCTGCAAACCACAGATACATTACACTTGTAGGTTTTTTTTGTAGTGGGTACATTAAAACTTCAGGTTTCTCAATGACACTGAGGTGAAGTTTAGGTGTGATCAGGTTTAGGCACAACAGCCACCTAGTGTAGGAAAAGGTCATGTTTTGGCTTGAAACAGCCACATTTGGTGGCACAAAAGCCGCTGGAAAAGCTGGGATGGGACAGTGAGAAACACCCGGGTCCAGTGGCTCAAACGCTGCTGGGAAATGCAGCGATGTGACGGTGAAAATCACCCAGGTTGAGTGCCACAACTGTGCTAGGGATACATGCTATTCTCCCACAATGCAATGCACAAAGGGAATAGGAGAGCTGCTTAATTTGAAAGCCATCTGTGGATGATGGTAAAACATCTTTGTGTCAGCACAGCAGAAAACATAATCAATCTATTACATCATGGGAAAAACATTTTGATGTCTATTTGAGAAATTTAATTGGTCATGTCATTCAAGTTACTGTTTGATTGACATGCACTGCTGTGTGTATATTATCATTTCCTGTCAGTATAAGATTTATTTAATGTAAAGTGGATAAACAGTATACTAAGACTGATATATACTAATTCATGTGTTTTATGTATGATTAAGTGTGTCCTATATACAGGTAGGATGCAGTATGGAATTGGGACACGCTGAAATTCAACTCAGTCCAGGTTTGGCATCACAGTTTTTATACAAGTTTAATACAACAAACCACCTCCTTTCAAAAACTAACTCTAAAAGCTCCTCATGAAAATATTCTGCTGACAATCTGCCCTTGCCACGTTCTCTTCTTGTAGGACCCCACACCAAACACACATAAGAAAACTCTGACAGCCTGCACTGATCTGATGTTCAGCGTAAACATTCACATTGTAACATACTGTAAAACACTAAAACGATGCACATCTTCAGTCTGAGAGTCTCAATATTGGCCCTCAAAAACTCAGTGTGTTTGCATGTATGTGTAAAAGAAAGAAACCAAAGTGCATCACTCACCGGCGTTGGAGATGCGTCTCCCTCTCTCCCAGTCCTGCTGCTCTCTGTCCAACTGCTCCTGCTGCTCCCTCTCTGTCTTCTCCCTCTCCATCAGCTCACGCTCGCTGCGCTCCTGCTGCTCCTGGCGCTCCCTCTCCGCCTGTGCCTCCCTCTCCTGACGCTCCCGTTCCTGACGTTCGCGCTCCTGCCGCTCGCGCTCCAGCATCTCTCGCTCCAGGCGCTCCCGCTCCTGACGCTCCTTCTCTTGACGCTCCCTGTCTTGACGTTCCCTCTCTTGACGCTCCCGCTCCTGACGCTCTCGCTCCTGATGCTCCCGTTCCATCTCCTTCTGCCTCTGCAGCTCCTGAAGCTGCCTGGAGGAGGAGAGCAGAGGAAACAAGAGAGGAGAGGAAACAGGACAGGAGAAGAGAGGAGATAGGACAGCAGAGGAAACAGGAGAGGAAAGGAGGAGAGAGGAGAGGAGAGAGAAAAAGAAAGGAGAAGGGAGAGGAGAGGAAACAGGAAAGGAGAGGCGAGGAGAGGAGAGGAGAGGAAACAGAAGAGGGGAGGAGACAGGAGGGGAAAGGAGGAGAAAGGAGTGGAGAGGAGACAGAAAGGAAACAGGAGAGGAGAGGAGGAGAAGGGAGAGGTGAAAGGGAGAAGAGAGAGGAGAAGAGGGGAGAGAAAACAGGAGTGGAGAGGAGACAGGACAGGGAAGGAAACAGGAGAGAAGCGACAGGAGAAGAGAGGAGATGGGAGAGGGGAAGGAAACAGGAGGGAGGAGAAAAGGAGAGGAGACATTAATGCAAAATCATTATTTTACTTATGATCTTTTTAAAATACTTCAACCACCAATGCTTGAAAAAGATTAAGTGTAAGATAAAAGAGGGATTGATGTGGAGAAAATATTTGAATGAATACAAGCAGTAAATTAGTGTGGTGTGTGTCTTGACCACCCTCTGACCCACAGGCAATTACTGTTGTCATTATATAAGTTAAAGCTATTTTGGGCGCATCAAAAACACAGTGAGGACTGCCTGTGGTGAAAAGACTCCCTTGGCTGCACACTGCTGAGAAGAGCCAACAGTCTGTCTGACAGACGAGATAGGAGAAAAAAAAGCGGCTTAATAAATTGATCCCTCTTTTTCTTTTTGGATGCAAAATCATTACACGTGATGTTAATGATCCTGGAGTATGGTGTGTTCAGGAAGCCTTTCCCGGAGATATTAAACGCACACTGTGCCTGCAGAGCCAGGTTTAATCACTAGGTGTCAGCAGAAGGCAGCAGTAGAGGGACCTGTGCATGTGCAGCAGCGGTGGATGGAAACAAGAATGGACCATGTAAGCAGAGTGTGTGAGAGTGTGTGTGTGTGTGGGTATGCAAGCATGTGAAAATGGCAAAGTGTGTCAGAGAAAAGCAGCCATTTCCCATTTACTATATCTGACATTTGATGAAAGAACTATAGCGATCCCTGCGGGGAAACTGGTTGTTGTTTGTACACGAATATCAAATACGAACAAGACATAAAGAACAACTGCCACCAGAGGTTATATAGACTACACCATGGAGAGAGTGACTGAGTGAATACATGTTCTTCATTTAAAACATGAAATTAACATCAGAATAAAATACTCAAGACACCGAAAAAAACAGCATATATACAGGGTGTGTAAAAAACATACTGTACGATACTCACAGTAACAGGTACACAAGTGTCTTGTAGATGTATAAATGGAAAGCTACGTAATCCGCCCTTCATCACAACAACTGACAGGTAGTGTGAAGGATTTTTATGAACGAATAAATTGTACAGAGAGGGTGTGTGTTGGTATGAAATGGGGGGAATATGAGAGAGAGCTAAGATGTGAGGGGGAGAGCAGATGCAAACTGTGGGAGGTTGTCATCTGTCAGGTTCTCACACACACACTCACACACACACGGTTCCCAGCAAATCTGTCATTTCATTGGAAAGACTCAACCGTCTTGTCACATTCTATGATTTACTTGGTCATAAATCACATTGGCTGTAAATGAACGAGTGTTACATTCATAAATTACACAAGCAGGGAGGGAGATGGTGGGAAATGGAGCTAAATGCCAACATGCACTTTCTCTTTCTGACACACACACAAATACACACACGCACACCAGGTCGTCTGCCCTCACTCATCCTGTTCTGTTGACAGTTGACTCACAGCTTAAAGTCAATCATCAGCATAAATGTTGCTTAATGTAAACCCTTTTCTCCCATCTGCCCCGGTGACACACACAAACCTCACTCCACCAGTGACACAGACACATGTCTCAAGGCATGTTTGGACCAGCAGGTTCACACACACACACACACACACACACACACACACACACACACACACACACACACACTACTGATGTCATGTCGTCATTGTGTTCCCAAGTCATGCTTTGGGAATAGCTTCAATGCATCTGTGAGAAGCCTTCCTGCTTCCGCTGAGTCACCCAACAACAGACAGACATGGTCACTACATCACTGTCACCATGTCAAATACAGATGTGCACTTTGCACGAAATGTCATTTTCCTTTTTCAAACCAAGGACAGCAGGTGACTTAACTCACTAAATCCAGGAAAACACAACAGTTTTAACCCCACACATTTGGCGTGCTCATCTTTAAGAAGAAGAGTTGGCAGTAGTCTGTGAAAATCAAGCCATCAAGAGAGTTGGCACATATTGGGACAACCTGTTCTGTTCTGTCCCAGGTAGTCAAATCTGATATTAACATGCAAGGTACCCTTTAGCGTCTGTATGAAACATGCAGCGGTCTTTTTGGTTAAACATGTTGCAACATGTGGCTAACATTGTGAAACTGTCGTGCTTAGTTTTAGACAACAAAACTAAATGGTTAGGTTTAGAAAAAACATCATAGTTTGGATTAAAATAAGTATGTTTGTTTCAGGTTTAACGTGATGTTAATATGTGACGTGATGTAACTATGTGAATACATGTAGGCTATTTAATTTATGTAAGGTTAGGTTGAAATATCTCAAAGCAGACTTTTGGTTTCACACACAACACAAACAGCGGTGTCCTGGATAAAATTCCTAAAGTCCAAAACTAAAAAAATCATCATGGTTCTGGGATAAAATAAATGTCTGTTACAGGACTTGGCTACCTAACATATATACTGCTATGTTAAATAACTCAATGTTGACTTTTGGTTTCACCAAAAATATCACTTATAGTCTTGCTATATTTATCTTAGAATAAAAAAAATAATTTTATTCCCTCAATGTCAATTTTTCTCCATGGTATCGAAAATGGTACTGAATATCGATATTTTTCCAGGTATTTTATTAACGTTAGAAATTCAAGAGTCATGACAAAACTACTTAGTACCACAGATGTGGTGACCTGTTTCCATCTTCACCTCTAGTCTTCACAACTGCATTTTGTTTGCACATGCAAGAATGTGAAAACTGGTTTCATCAAAATCAATGTGTGAGGGCTACATGGGTTGCATGTTGGTGTTTATTGACTTGTGGTACTCATTACCTCTTTTCAAACTTATCCCAAATGACACACATCTCAATTGACCAACAGTACTGAAGGTTTAATAATCTTTCATTTGGTTTTGGAATAACTTTAACCTTCCTTCAGATAATATATATCATTGTTCAATCTCAAAGCAGTCATTTTTTTTAATCAAAAATATACTGAGATAAAAAGGGAGGATATGTTTTCTTAACTGACAGACTAATACTTTATTTTCTGTCTCCAGAAGGTACCAGGATGGCTGCAAGAGGTGAAACCACACTCTAGTCTGAGCTGTCATGATTATGGGAACGGTGTTTCATGGTTTGTTTCAGCATGTCAACAAATTTAAACATTACGCAGTGTTGATGTCCAATCAGTGTTGATAGTAATGTAGTCAATTGTAGCAATAATTTCCTCAGTGCCTGCTACATTGACCGAAAAGGCGGAGTTAAGCAGCTACAAAAACTGTTCTTCCTGCATGCCGCCCTGCGTTTGATGTGGCAGTGATGTAGTTGGAAGGATGAAGAGTGACAAGCTATTTCAGCTTGAATAGATGTCGTGCTCTGGATGCCACTCAAAAACAAAACTCCCTTGATCTCTTCACAATCTAGCTATGTGTTTAACAGTGAAAATGGCATCCCAAAATAGGATACTATGGATGACGATACATTCTATAGTGGGTTTATTTTTACAGTGATTTGGCTGACTTGGATATTCAGCCGTATTGACTCATGCCTAGATGCCTATTAGTTGAAGGCTGAGTGGAATTCAATTTTATTGTGAATGGTAAAACCAGAAGGAGTGAAGCTATAATGTGCTGCCACTGACAGCGTAGAAAATAAGAGCGTTGTTGCAGCCTTGGTTCACGGTGGTTCGGATTACGGAGCCTGTGTGGTTTTATTTTATCTTGTGCAACAGCAGGCTACACTATGTTTTGGCCCGGCGTCAGTAGCTTGTGTACAATGTATTCTGGTACATGTGCTGGCATGGCTCCGCAAGCAGGAGAACTAAGCTTCTCCATCTATAATACACACTGAGGAATTTATTGCTTTAACTGACTACATTTACCACTGATGGTTGGATGATTGGACGTTCACATAAAAGTTGGTGAATGTTTCATTTAATGAAGGAAATCTGAACAAAGACGACAAATCTGCATAAGTCAATCATTAAATATGGAATCTTGGAACCCATCAGCTTTCGGCCTGATGACAATACAGCCTCTGGGGGCAATGGCCAATATTTCAGGGGTTCTGGTGATCAGTCAGCAGAGATCCAGGCCAAAACTTCTTCTACTGCGCCAATCATTGTTTAAAGTTAAATTAGCAACTAGAAACAGGTCCAGACAATAATTTCAGCTAATCTCTATAAACAGATATCTGCTTATCAACACAGATAAGTAAATAAAAAACTGAATTGCTGTCAGACGATAGCCAGTGGGTTCTGGATACCATTTTGGCCAATGCATTCTGCCTCTTTTGCTCTCCACATGGATTGTACAAGCAAGTAAAGCCAACTCAAGCATGACTGGTCAATACTACTCAATCTGCAAATGTTTCTGAAACCAAAATCTTGTCCTGTTGCCTATAGATTCTGCTTTCACATGCTGATATTTGTTAAAGATTATTAAACTTATTACACCAAGTCTTTCTCTCTGTGCCCTGCTTTACACACCTTCACCCTGCAGGAGGAACATAATCAGTGAATTTACCTGATGCTGTGCCTGGCTGCATTATGACTGATGGAAGTGAATATAAGTAGCACCAAAGCTACAATTCTTCAAACCTGCTGTGACACAGCTGCAGAGACCTCAGGGACTCAGATTCGCCTATCAGCTCCACAGGATTATCCTTATGCAAGGCAAAGGTGTGAAGGATATTTCAGAGGATGTCTGCATCTCCCTTACTCCCATATCCCTTCCATACAAGAGCAGTCTGTCTTGTTTCATCTTCGCCACAGAGAGAGAGAACGGAAAGACAGAGAAACTTCAACATCACACACACCGTGGCACCATCCGGGCCCAATATACATGCATGGCTGCTCCCTCACACACACACACATTCACCAACTGTCCCAGTTCTCACGGTTTCTCAGTGGTCCATTGATGTAATTACAGAAACACAGGGGTAAGCTGGATTTACGGCCGATGGAAGTGTAGCAGGGTCGTGTCTCTGAGGAATCTACAGTCTCTTCTGGGGGCTTCCCTCATCTACACTAATATGTTATTTTCTCTCATGGCAAATGAGTCCCTGTGGGATCCTCTGCACTGTAAAAGCAGCTTCATGATTAAATACAGCTCATGATGTAATGGTGTGACAGTAGTAAAATCAGTCTAATCAGGCAGATCAGAGGGGGTTCCACATTTTATATTCATGTTGTTCTTTTCTATGCAAAGATGGCTAAACATGCCAACAGCCAGCAGCCAAATGCTGGCAGGATGTAGCTGGTGCAGCTGGTGCAATTTGTCTACCAGCAAAGTTGGCAGGTGAGCGCCATCTTTTCTGTTCAAAACCCATATGTGATTCGTTAAGCAGTGAGGAAAAATTACCCTGCTATAGTGTCTGCTGGATGAAAAGAGAGTTTGCTGTTCTGATTAGCACGTCAGCTGTTGTCTAAATGGGGTTAAATGGCTGGAGGAACACATATTAGCAACATGCCGTGTGGTTAAAGTATGGCAGTCAAGTAACGAAGGCAGCAGAGGGTAAAGTCTCTCACACCCAGGTGTCTTATATCCATCAATATATTAATTTCACTCCATAATACATCACAGACTTCTTTTTTTAGAGAGTTAACTTGAGAAAAACCAAGTATAAGTGGTTGGCTGGCAAGAAGACACACACACACACACACACACACACACACACACACACACACACAGGACTTGGACAGAGGGTCACGGGTGGGGGGCCTGGTGGTGATGCAATCTACAGGCAACATACATTTCTCATTTACTCAGAGCTAAGTACAGAGGAGCTTCAACTGTCAAGACTCTATATATCGACAGCTTTATGGTCTCAGCCAGTGCTTAAACACAATCATTAAATGGCCATGGTGCAGCAAAGTTCATTGTGTTCACACGTGGAAGGGCTGAGGCAAAGTGTCTTGACAATTGTGGTAATAAAATAATGAGTGTCTCTCCACATAAAATATCCACCTATTGCCAGTCTCTCTTACTCAGCACTGGCGAGAACATTTAAGGGGACATATTATGCTCATTTTCGGGTTCGTATTTGTATTTTGTATTTCTAACAGGACATGTTTACATGCTTTAATTTTCCTCGTACTGGTTGTGGTGGAACACCTGCATTCACCCTCTATCTGAAACACTCAGTTGTAGTGGCTGTCTCTTTAAACCCCCCTCCCAAAAAAGCCCAGTTTGCTCTGACTGGTCAGCGTTTCCGCATCTCCTGTAACTCAGCATCTTTACACTATCATTGCAGCCGGGGAATGACTATAACGGAGTTAGTGGCACTTTCTACCATAAAAAAAAAATTACCAATAAAAGCTTCTAAACCAAAACCCTTACAACTGGCCATGTTCCAGCAGGAATATGACCCGAAATTGGGGAGAGATTAACAACATCGGCGACAAAGATTACATGTTTCTGTGACGTTAGCAGGTAGCTACATGTAGCAATGTAGGCTATGTAATGTAAACACTTGCAGTGGTGTGTTTGGAGCAGATGACCATATAAAGAAGTCCGCCACGAGCTGAAGTCAGTTTGTCTCAAAAGTAGAAAAAACACTGAAAACAGATTATTCAGAACGGTTTTCGCTCACAGGGATTACTTTTATATATGCTTACCTCATTATTTGAAACTTCGGCCCTGTTTAATATGAACAACTGACATTGAAATATTATATATGTGACAGAAAATAAAGAATTAAGGATGAGTACTCAAGTCTGCATTTGTTTTAAGTCTTCAACTTGTTTATTTTGTGAAGTAATTCGTTAACAATCTTTTAAAATGCATGTATTAGTATTATTGTATGGAAAAAGGTCAAATATTTTTGTTTTTAAAGAATCAATATTGCTCAGAAAAACCCTCCACTGATCATATGCTATATCTACTTGTCTGTCTATGTCTCTGGTAAGGTAAGATAAGGTTCCTGGGACAGGGAACAGCTGATTAGATTTTGTTGATCTGGATCTACCCTTCCTGCCATTTCATTTCTAAAACAACAGATGCAGAGGACTAATTTGGAATCTTAATGGTCCATTTTGTGGGGCCATAAAAAATGAGGTGATGAGTCTCCTGTCTTTGGGTATTATATAAATTTGGACATATGTTCAGCATTGGTGGAGGGCTGCATGCTGCTGTTAAAGTGGGCTCCAAAGACTTATAGGGACTCTAAAGTTATCCACAGAATGATTAGGAAAACAGGTGGATTTCACTATTATCTACCAAAGACAGTGACAGTTTCAATCCAGTCAGTTTTAATATTCACAAGCTAAGTTTTTCTGGACTAGTTTATAGTTTACAGACGTTAGTGTGTCTGGAGAATAAACTGCTGTGTCAGGAAAATGCAGAACTTTGAGCTACTGTGGAGGAAAACTTGTTCTTATACCCAGAGCATCAAATACGGCAGCTTGGTCAGTGGCCCTTTGCGTCTGATTCTGACAGACAAGGCACCCTTTAGCGTCTGTATGAGACACACCGGAAGTGCAACTAAGTCCAGTGTAAACCTATCTGCGGCAATATTAGATGCTCAGAGCAACTAACCTAGTATACAGAATGAGAAGGTCTACGTAAGGTGGCGGTAAGGGTGGTGGATGGGTAAAACACACACAGGACTTTCACTCATGACACTGCTGTTAGTTTTTTCCAAACACACTTATTTCAATCCATACATAATGTTTTTTTCTAAATCTAACCAAGTAGTATTGTTGCCTAAACCTAAAGTAGTTTCCTGAACATGAATGTTTATTTTGAAAAGACGCTGTTGCATGTAATGCCTGGAAACTGACACATAACAAGCAGAAACCTCTATGTCCAAAATTGCTAGCCATATTTTGAAGCATAAGGCTACTGACCAAGCTGCTGTATTTGATGAGGTGGGAGTGAGGACATGTTGTGAAGGACTTTATGTCTACCAAATCTGGTTGCTTTGGTGTTCAGGGTTAGGGTTAGGGTTAGGGTTAGGGTTAGGAGTTTCCTGTTCAGCATCCCGTACTGGGACATTTCTACAGGACACATCTGTTACCTTTCAGTCTCCGTATCATCTAAGCTACCATGTCCTCTGTTTCCAGAGAGACTTCTGCTGTAGAAGCAAATTCCAACAAAGAAAAGTCAACTATCAGAGTCAGTGTAATGTGTCTTGTGCGTTGCCTCATTTTTTCTCATTCCACCCGTTGGAGAGAGGGTGTAGCTACTTGCTGAATCTGTCCTAATTAGAGCAGAGAGGCAAACTCAGCTGTACTGATGTCTAGTTGCACTGCTGTTTCCTTTGTTGTGGTTAAATGCTTGTGGTGACGTTGATGAATGTCTTCTAGCTCCGAGGCTTTTTAAACTCTTGACTGTTGGCCAAATTTGTGCTGAAAGGACGATAGAGTTGTGAATTAGTTGCTTTAGGATTCCTGCTAGAATAAACAATGTTCAGGGCTGGTTGCTGCGCGCGCGCGCACACACACACACACACACACACACACACACACACACACACACACACACACACAAACAATCACACCTCACCATGTCATTTATGGAGTAACACACGCACACAGCATTCCCCTAAGCAGGAGATCATGACATTCCTAAACAATGTGAACACACACTTAAAATAACCTGTCCGGAGAGAAGTGTTGGAGGTGTTTGAGTGGGTGTTGATACAGTTTGTAAATGTCTGTGTTTGGCCCAGGATCCTAACTGGCACAGACTCTTATCCACCCCCTTAGACACCACAAATTACATTTACATCTTCACATCTGTCTATATATATTCTGTTATCTCACATCTTTTGGATTATTATCCCTGTATATTGCACATAGTCACTCTACTGTGGAATTTTGCACATCCCCTGATCAATACTTTTGCACATCCTGCACAAAACTGTACAGCTGTCTCATTTTAAAACAGTTATATTTCATAGTATACACCGAGCAAGTTCTTGTATGAGAAAACCGACTTGGAGGTAAACCTGTTTCTGATGATAGTGTGTGTGGATACATTTGGTGCATGTCTGTGTTTGTGTGTGTGGAGGTGAACATGGAGACAACTCAGTGAGCCTGTTATTCCTCAGTGGGATGGACAGGACAGTGAAACTAAAGCTGATTAACCTTTATTTACAGCAGATATGCTGACTTGTCAGTCACAGGTGTAATTGCTGCATTGCGTTGCAACAATTCTTGGAAAGGAGTCATTACTAATGGCATTACATCCTCCTGTCTATTTCCTGCTACAGTATGTCAAACTGTATCAGGTCTGTTACTCTGACTTATTGAAAGAGTGCTCTGATCAAGACTCAGAATATAAAGATTTATATTGGAAAGCAAAACAAAAGAACAAAGAAAAGTACGACATGGACTGAGTTTTGACGGAAAAGAAAAGACAAAAGGGGATACTAAGTCTGTCAAAAGTGTTTTTGCAAAACATTTTGATGTCACAGTAAAGCTGACCTTTGACCTTTTGGATATACAATATATTTACAATATATCCTATTAGACATTTGTGTGAAGTTTTGTCATAATTAGCGTAAGAATTCTTGAGTTATGGCCAAAAACATGTTCTGCGAGGTCATAACGACCTTAACCGACAACCAAATTCTAATCAGTTCATTCTTGAGTCCAAGTGAACATTTGTGCCAAATTTGAAGAAATTCCCTTGAGGCATACTTGAGGTATCGCCTTCACAAGAATGGGACAGACAGATGGACGGACGATCAGAGTCAAGGCAAAGTGATTCTTGAAGGGGAATGACATCAAAAGTTAAAGAGCCACTGAAAAGGGCCGGTGTACCAGGGGCATCCATGAAAGCCTGTTAAGTGATACTCACAGTTTGGCCAAAGTACAGTGAAATACTTCTGACTGGAGGGTAACAGCACAACACAAGAACACAGAGGTTGAGATTTTCTCTGGACATTTGATACTTTTTTGCACCATTGGAATCCACTGTAAATGACAAATTAGAGACTTCTTACAGTCACCTTTAGTGTCTACAGGGAGAAAGATTTGAGTCGAGTATCAGTTTCACAGTAAACAATGTAACCATGAACTAAGGGCAATGAGCACCGTTAATGTATCTTGTCTCTTCAAGGTGACCAATGTAGTGACTCCCACATGAAATTCCTCCCTCCGTCTGCATTGTCTACATATTTCCTACCTCTGATGGGTGAACCTAAGACAGGTTTCTCTTCCCTCCACGTCCCTCTCTGCCTTGCAGGGAAACGTTACAGGATTCAAAGCTGTGAAAAGCCTCCTGCACGGTTAAACTGGCGTCTCACTCGCCTCCTGACAAGAGTTGCCAGGGAAACCGTTGCTAAGGGAGCGTGGGCGGTGGCACAGTCTGATTCCCCACACGTACATAGACATAAGTACACATGCACACGTATATTCCTTTCCTCTTTACATCAACTTACTATGACTGAGGTGGAGACACTCGGAGGCAAAGTCAAAGAGGATTTGGGGCAATACTGGAAACATCAAATAGCTTATTGTCAAAACTAAGAGCCAAGACACATGAAGGAGGACAGCTGAATAGACAGAATGCAAATAACGTTACAATAGGATCGGCAGTTGAAGGGTATGAAAATCAAAGACTTGCAAAGACCCTCAATACCATTTCATTGTTTCAGTGAGTGTATTCATTAGCTACAGAAATTATTACAAAAACTGCAGACTCAGCAGTAGAGATAAACCTAAGGGATTTATCCAACCAACCAGGATCTGAAATTAGCACCCGCCACTCGCTAAATGCTAGTAAATTGTTGGCGGTGGCAGGTAATATCATCAGGCCATCCACCACTTTGGCAGACAAGGAAAACACACAACTGAAAGACATGTTTATTTAAGTTAGTGTACGATGGGACAGAGCTACACATGTAAAAGTCGCTCACACCTGCCACATAAAACAATGCTATGGGCTGTAAAATAATTTCTTTAGAGTAACGTTGAAGTTCTAGGAATTCTAACCAATAACCATCAATAAATAGACATGCACACACAGGCTAATGCCCACTGTCGACTGTGCTGACTTAACTTACTACCTCACATAACAATATCACCTGATGGAATAACTCAAGTGTATGACAGACATGAGCTCAGAGCAGACAGGTGTTGGTGATCGGAGCAGAGGAGAAAATGAAACGACAGAAGGTGAGAATGTAGTCAGGTCAGTTGGAAATATACATCCTCAGGGACAGTGTTGTTGGACAGGTGTCTATATTACAGTCACAGCCTGGAGACACTTCCATGCTGCTCTGAGAGCTGCCATCATCAAACCACCGCTGATTCGTCAACCAGCTGTGACACTGTAACAGAGCTCCTGATGACGCACACCGTGTTCTCTTTGCTCCCGTCAGTCTAACTACAATTAGTGACCACTTTGCTTTTATAACACGCCCATCATACATGCTTCATGTTGTCTGGTTGAAGAACAGATATTTACTAGTGATTTTTGTTTGTAATTTTGTATTACTGACACCCACAGCATCAAGAAGTTTGTAATCACACATGCTCATGCAGAATGTTGCTTCTGAAAGTAGCAGTCATTTCCAATTAAAAACAAGTCAACGGTCTGAAATCACTTCCTGTTCACTCATTCACTACTCTGTCATTTTCACATCTATAAAAAGCTGCACAGACGAATTCAGACACTGAAATAATTTGGCAGGTTAATTTAGTAAAATACAAATAGTATAAAAAGTACAATGGAGTAAACGGGGTGGCTTTTTGCAGCCATGCTAACAGCTCTGTGAGGCTGCACCTAAGTACAGCAGTGCTTTGAACTAAATGCTAACAAGATAACAATGATGTTAAAATAGTGATCTTTAGCAGATATGTTTACCATCTAGTTTAGCATAATAGCATGCTAACATCTGCTTATTAGCACAACAAAGTACAGCCCAGGCTGATGGGAGTGTCATTACATTTGCAGATATTTAGTCATCAACCAGTAAGAGCAAGTTAACATTATGGTAGTCAGAACTTCATCAGGTAAGGACTGTAACGAAGTTCATGAAGTGAGTACAAGTGACCAACAGTGAGCAGGATTCTTTGGTTTCTTTTCTAAAATGAGACAAAAAATATCCATTAGTGTCATCTATAAAACTTCTCACAATAATATTTTTAGCTGTAGCTCATTGTTAAGGTTACCACATTTATACTTCTATCATGCTGTATGTGCTGGTGCTTCTGCCAGACAACATATGTGACGCAAAAACACATCTCATACAGGTAGAATAACTATTATTAAATTATGAAAAAAAAAAATAATTTAAAAAAAAAAACAAAAAAAACAGCAAGTCACATTACAATAGCTTGTGAAAAAAATCACTGAATACAAAACAGACTGTGCAAGTAGCTTCACTTCAGAAGTGGTCTCCATAAGTTTAACTGAAAATCAAATAAAGTAGTTACAGAAAAGTCGATGTTCTTCATACAATGAATTACCTGTACTGACAAACTGGTGCATTTTAAGTAACTTCCATACACAAATACTCACACTAAATTATTGTAGAGTTCTCAAGGTCTTTCAAAAAAACAAAGAGGAATTTGGAATGCATGATATAAGATTTTTTGCCAATATCCGATATACCAATATATAACAACTTATTTGACTGAGAACCGATACCGATATCAATACATCCACTTTTCCCCCACCTGATTTTGGTGGCCATCAGGTCTCATCTGTAGTGGAATTGATATCATATTATACATGCATACTCTTATCTTGATGGCCCACCAGCAGATGGAGACATATGATACAATGCTTTTCAATGTATATTCATTCATTGTGTAAATTAAGTAAAACCATGTTGGCCGATTCGAATAGTTCATTTTAAAGCCAATGTCGGACGATACTGATGACATGCCAATATTATCATGTATCCTTAAAAAAAAGGTAATATGACTATTAAACCATAAATTGAAAGATAACATTAGAAAAATTACCAAAATGCATTTCTGCTGTTACACAGGTAAGACTGCCCACTTAGCACAAACTAACACAGCTGCTAACATTTGACGCCAAGCTGTTTAAAAGTATCAAAACCACTGCATGAACTTTATTTTATAAACATTACTTTATACATTGAAAAAATACTGACCTTCAAAATCAAGTGCTCATGTCCATCCTGAACTTCTACTTATTTTTCTGCTATAGTCTGTCTGAAATCATGAGTCTCGATATGTTAATTTCATCCTTCCCACTGTCAGTTGATACTTAATTTGTCTGACATCACTTTTGTTTCATTTGTCATTAATCACATATGCTGTTATTCATCTGCTATAAGGCTCAATTCACTGCACAATTCACTAAATATTATTAAATCTTTCACACTCTAACAATGACATGATTATTATCATTAGTCTTCGGTTGTATACAGCTTTTTTTTTTTTCCTTGAGCAAAAATGATTTTTGCCACTTTGCCACAAGTGACAACTGTGCTAAATCTCCAGGGACACTGAAGGCTGGCGAAATCTGTTGGCCAGCCGGACCGAACGGATCGACTGATTGGCTCACAGAACCAGGAAGTGCTGTAAGAATGGATAAGAGCCCAGATGGACCATATGGACCTACTCAAGTGAGGATCCAGTCCAAGAGTGCAACACACACACACACACACACACACACACACCATGTGTCATGTGTCCCACTAACATCAGACCCCAACCCTGTTATCAAAGCCAAGCTAACATATTGGTTTTACAGATGATTCTGTGTGTGTGTGTGTGTGTGTGTGTCACTGTCATTTGGGACTATATTCAGATGTCAACACGTGTTCGTGTCGATGTGCAACCCAGAACAGCTGCTGGTGTTTTCATCCTCTCAGTGTTAAATACCAGCAGCTATGTGCTAACAGTTAACACAAATCTAACACACTCTATTTCCTTCCTATTCCTCCATCCTCACTTTCATTCAAGACCATGCAACACATTTTCTCTCTCTCCCAACACACACTCCCTTGCTCCCACGCACCACACAGCTATTTATACCGCAGCCTATTATTTCCAGCTCATGTCTTTTTAATCTGAGGGTAGCACCCTGCATTTCTGAACAGGTGGTTTATCCGCACTCTCTCCCTCCGCCGCCTGTGACTTCGCTCACGCACGCAGTGAATATTTACATCGATCCATCAATCATCGCTGAAGCATCATGTCCAGCTTGCTCCACCTCTTCTTCAATCTCTGTCTCCATGAAAGGGAGGATTAGAGAGGAGATGGAGGAGGAAATAGCTGAATGGAGGTGGGGGAACAGACATTGAGAAATAAAGATGTGCCTCATATTTTCCTGCCGCCATGTGACGCTGTGGAAAACCCCATTACAGAAGCATTTGAATTGTCCAGCCACTCCATGGATGAATGATCTCACTCTTCAAAAGAGTGAGCAAGAAGAGGCCACACTGAAGACTGCGGAACGTGTTTGACTGTGTGGTCACTGAGGAATGAGGTTAGCTCATCTTATTTAATGAGGCGGAGAGGAACATCACTGTCAGTCATCCACATCTCCAGTTCTTTGTTTCCTCTCCTCTTCTGTCTCCATATCAGGCCACAGGGCTCACCATGACACACATTCCTGAAGAAAAGCATGAGTGATGGAAGACGTAGCCAAACATCAGCTGTTGTGTTGAGTGAGCTCACACTTGTGGTCAAAGGGCAAATTAGGAAAATGCTTGCACAGGATATTATCCCTTTGTTAAGCTTTGTGTTTCTACAATGGGCTGACTGTGTCACCACAAATTTTAGATAGCGTTCCCACCAAGAAGTATGTCAGCATCTCCTCTTTCTGGGGTGGGATGGAGGTTGGCAGCTGTATCCTTTTATCAAAGGTAGAGACAAATGATCTGGAGCGATATCTGTCGAACAAGCTAACTCTGATTGAGCGTTTGAAGTGATGTGAAGGCAGGTACCAGTAGCTTTCTGCAATAAAGGGCCATCCCCGCCAACTGATAACTGTAACCATAACAATGCGAGCATCCACACTGATGAATCGGAACATTTGGTACACAGTGGCACCAAGCACTCTAGCTGTGACGCCCTGTAAATTTAGATGGACTGTGATTGGCTGTCAGCATTTCTATCATTCATCAAGTCACTCTGAAAGTGATCCCAACGATATTGTTTGGCATTGGCATTGTCGTTATAGCTATGGTGTGGACTCCGCCATTCACTTGAGTTAGAATCATTTTTAAAATCATGTTTTTTATCGTTTATAGTTTTTATAATTCAGAGTGTTCGCTCCAGCCTGAGGACAGTTAAAGTAGTTTAATACAGATAAAGAGAGCTTGTTGGTTTGATTCAGTTTAGTCAGGTGGTTAACAGAATAACTCACAGGTCAGCCAAAGCTACAAAGTCATTTATGTCACAAATTAAAATCCTGGAAATGCTTTGAAGAAGGTTTATGATTTA
Organism: Epinephelus lanceolatus; assembly: GCF_041903045.1. Lineage (NCBI taxonomy): Eukaryota > Metazoa > Chordata > Actinopteri > Perciformes > Serranidae > Epinephelus > Epinephelus lanceolatus. The sequence continues at coordinate 34,327,152 of NC_135746.1, read as the reverse complement.
AACTTTGGACTGAAAAATAATTTCAAACAGATGGTGTGCAGATGCTTTTCTCAAGGCTGAAATACATGGGGCAGGGACATGTTATATAGGTGGAGCAGGATGTCTGGCTGCTAGACAGAATCTGTCTTTGTAGCGTGTGGTTGCTGCCAGCTTCACTGTGTGCACACTGCATTTTTCCAAGTGATAATGCAGTTTGGGTTTGGAAGCGTACTCTAAATTAACTGTTAATTAATTAACTGCATTGTTTTAACAACAGGATGCATTGATTTGATTGACTTACTTTAATGTGAAATGTCAAAACATCCACTAGGTTGCTCTGCTGCTTCCCATTACCTCTGGTAGCCTACAGTAAGGTATTTGTTTCAATGGTCTTTTAACAGACTATACTTGTATTTACACAATTTTATACAGTTTTTACCGTTCAGAGTACCACATGGCTCGCGGCTTTCATGCTTAGTGTAGCAGCGTTAGTTCATTATAATGAACATGCTCTGCTGCAGGATGTGCGTCAGACTTGTTGCACCGCATCCATTGCCTATGTATTTTGGCCATCAGGGCATCTTAAGGAATGAACTGCGTCTGCTGACAGCACCATGAATTTGTATCCACAAATCTGCCCCGTCACAAGGTCGGATTCACAAAAGATATTGCGCTAATGATATCCATGATTATCCATGTGGATAACAGACAGTAGGCAGAACAATGGCAGAGAGAAAAAGAAAAGTGAAATTTTCAGACTGGAGCTACAGACTGTGACAAACAAGGTGCAGAAACATTGCTCAAAACTTCAAGCAAGGAAGTTAAACGTAACAGAGAGAAACCGTATTTAGGCTCTTCAGTTACTATCAACTCAAAAAATAATTTGACTGCAACTGTGTGTAGCTATCAGCTCTGATCTTTGTAAAATGGACCATTTATGAGGCTCATTTGAACAAAAAGGAGCTAATTTTGCACCACATGTATACTTATCACCTAGTTTAAATATGTGCACCAAAACGCCATTCGCTTGGCAGAAAAGTTTGGGGTGCATGTCAACCTTAGTGGGTGCTTGGAGACTTACACAGTTTCTTTTTGTCTTATGTGTGCAGGTTTAGCAGCTGCAAAACTACTCAATCTTTCTGTGAACTCCAAGTTAGTCTGTAAAGTGACTGGATTACTGACAGCGGCGTTCTGATTAGATGTGAAACAGCTGCTCAAAAACAACCTGACTATGTTTGTTGGCAAAACAGACCTTCTCCATCTTCCAAAGCTTGCAGCGAGTTAGCTTTCCTTTTAAAGAAGCAGAAGAGTGCTGCCAATTCATTTCTACACTACTCTCCTCCTCCTCTCACTTTTTTCATCCTATTCTCACTTTGCTCCACACATCCTTTACTCACTCTCACACCCGGCTGATATTGGCCTCTGTATCAGCGGATGACCTCAGTCACTGATCCACTCACTGCCTGTCTGTCATCCGTTGCTAAGTATGGAGTTGTGACCGGAACCGAGGGGAGGGGAGGCGAGGAGAAGAAGAAAGACAAATGAAGCTAGACGGAGACAAAAGGGTGAAAGTGAGAAAGCGGGAGGAAAAAAAGAAAGAAATGGAAAAGAAAGGGAAGGAGGAGCTGGCAGCCAGATCCATCAGGCACTCGGAGACCTACAGAGTCTGTAAAATTCCTGGCAGATCCGAGTTCACCTCAAACACATTGACTCACACCTGAAGAATGCTTTACTACTTGTGTGTGTGTATGTGTGTGTGTGTGTGTGTGTGTGTGTGTGTGTGTGGGTGTGTTTGAGACATAGAAAGATAGAGAGAAACAGCAAAGAGAGACTGCGTGTCTGAAGGACGATAGAATGAACATGTGTTTTAGAACAATCTATATTTTAGCATCGATCAACACAGGTAGTGTTAGTGACCAAACCAATATGGCCGCCTCACCTCAGGCAAAGCCCCTCGCTATGTTATTAAATGTTATTGAAACCCGAATTTCATGAATATAGTATTCCATTACTTGTGCATCGTATTTTAACCCTCACATGACCAACTTATGTTGTCCATTGAATCCTCGCACATCATGAGCATGTATACTATTTCATCTCTATCATCCATCACATATGAGGTGAACACTACAGAGTAACCTGTTGAGTAGTGAATGAGTGAATGTTGGAGGGGCATCAGACACAGTCAAAGCTAATTTACAAATTTAAAAAATAAATTGATGTTTAAATACGGGGAGCACATTTTATAAAAGCCTCTCCCAGACTGGACCAATATAGCGTACGCCATTCTGAGGTAGAGTGAGGAGGTCTCTGTCCGACGATTTCTGTAACCGTTCATAGTGTTGCACTTGTTTGTTCATATGAAAATCAACAGAAATAGCTATACCATGAGCAAAAGAGCCTTGATCCTTTTTCGCTCAGCTGGCCAATTACGGCAAGAAGCTGGCGTGAACATCGGTTACAGAAATGGTCGGACCTCCTAACTCTACCTCAGAATGGCGTAGGGTTATATTGGTCCATTCCCATGCAAACGCTGTGATGTCACAAGACCGCTGTTTAAACATCCATCAAGACGTCCTCTCATGGTACAAAAATAGTACCACAATGAATGTTGTGCAAATGCCTGTGAGGTTACCTGGCCATCAGCTGGACATCTTTCCTGAGCATCCAAGCAACGTAAAAATATGATGTTCACACATCAAGTAAGTGTAAAAACAGTGAGCCAGCATTGACTCACATGGGACACAAACCTGGGTCTCCTTAGTAAAAGCCCGTAACGCATAAACACAGTCACCCACCATGACTCCGTCTCATCATGGACTGTCGCTCTTTATACTACGTCACCTGGTTTTCTGGCAGAAAGACCAGAAGGAAAACTTCTCCTATGTGTGAACAAAGACTGCTTTAATGAAAACTCCAGGCTTATAACGATGACACAGGGAGATAATCTACATGTAGATATAGATAAATGCCGTTTTTTATTCTTAAAAAAGGGTGTCAATCACATGAAATGTCAATTTGAACTTAACTGACTTATCATTTTTAATTTTTATGATGTATGAAGCTACTGAATGCACATTGTGTACATTAAGCAGAACAGCTGAATAGACCCGTTTTGTTAATATCATCCTTCGATGTTGCTCAGACGCTCGGGAAGGACGACCAGCCGAAGGCCTGAACGTTGTGGACTCTGGAACAACTTCCATTTTGGAACTATTTTTGAACAAAAATGGGTCGTTTTGATTTGACTTTCAAAGTCAAGGTCAGTCAATTGTTTGCTTGGAATGTCGTAAAGGAAAAAAAACAAACAAAGATAGATGCATTTGCTTTTTCCAAGCAATAATATGATCAATATTTCCTGGTTTAAATAAGAGAGGGTCTAAATGGACCATTATTGGACATGGAAACAACATCACCATCTGGCTGGCTGTCTCATGCAGATTTGGTGTCTGACCAGGACCATTTTTGGACAAGGACATGACGTCAGTGTCCATAGTTTGTTTTCTGGTTTATCTCATCACTCCCCAAATGTTAAACAGATGTTTGATGATAAACATATCCCGATCTCAATCCGGCCAAAGCCTTCAGTAAGCCTCCCTGACATGTACAGGAGCATCTGCATTCATCATGTTTCTCCTTTAATTCATTTGTATATGGTGGACACTGATGTTTTGGCGCAGTTACAGCGTCCCTCCCGATGCCATTTATGACATTACAATGTGGTGTACAGCAGCTGCCCTTTCTCTGAACTGGTTACCGAAGCAGTCATCATTGTTTGGCTCATGTATGTGATACTAAATTTAGATGTTTACATCTCTGTGTGTGGTCATGTTTGTGGAGAAACATAGCTCATGACGTGCCCCTGTCTGTGTTTGCATGTGAGAGTGCGTGCGGGCAATTCATTCTAATGAAATCCTTCAACAAGCTTTCTGGTGAACAGGTTCTAAACCTTGGCCAACAGCTGGCCCCCATTAATACCGCTCTGCGTGTATGTATGCAAGTATGTGTGTGATGTGTTTCCTAGCCGTTCCACAGCCTCATTATTACCTGAGGGAAAGAGTGGCCTTGTATGGGGAAGAAAAACAACTGGGAGTATGCAAGGTTTTGTCTGAGTGGATGTGTGTGTGAGTCTGTGTGAGACACTGATAAACTGGTGGTGAGCAAGAAGAACAGAAATGGAAGAAAATGGAGAGACAGAAAATGGAAGAAACAATGGTGCCTCACAAAGTAAACACACTTCACATTGTTCCTAATGTTAGATATTTACATGTTGTTATGTATGTTATGTTTGTGTTTGTGTGGTCTTACCTTCTCTGCAGGTCCATCTCCTCTGGAGTCGGGCCATTCTGAACCTGGGGGCCCTGTCTGGGCAATGTAGGGCCTGTAGAGGGCGACACACACACAGACACCTCCTGTTAAACATTCAGCTGATATGCTCATTATGACTGACACATAACTTCTCATGTACTATTTCAATAATCAAAACATGGATATACAGGCGAAAACACACACACACACACAAACAAACAAACAAAATCACACTAAATTTAAATGAGCTTTATATTTTGCAACAAGACACTTAACAGAGTGTTATCAAACCTATTAAAAGATAAAGTTATATCAAGCCACTGGCGCAGAGAGCTCTATAATAGCGTCCCAACAGTTCAGGGGGAAACAGGGAGATACCGCCTGTTGTCATGGCAACACAGTGTTTGGCAAAAGGCCTGCAGGGTATTTAGCTTCTGTAAAGGGTTGCAGAGAAGTCACCTGTCACTTGTATGTCCTGTTACGTTGTCAAACAGTCAATATGAAGGAGCATCTTTGCTTTTGTTAAAGGGACAGTTCACCTCAAAATTAAAAAAAAAGATCTTACCTAGTGCTATTTGTCAATATAAATTATTTTGGTGTGAGTTGCAGAGTGTTAGAGATATCGGCCATAGAGATGTCTGCCTTCTCTCCAACATAATGACACTAAATGACACTCACCTTGTGGTGCTCAAAGTGCCAAAGACTACACATCAACTCTTTCCAGAAAGTGTGACCATGTTACTGGAGATAATCCACAGACTTTAATGTGGGCATTTTAAGTGGACACCATTTTCTTTATACTAAACTATACCAGTCAACTGTGTCACTGCACAGAAGGATGCGTGCATCTACTTATGTACGAGCAGCTTGTGCTCGTGGTAGCACAAGATGTAAACATTAATGGCGTCCTCCTCGGCTGAGCTGTAATGTTAATTAGCTGGGTGGTCCTAGGTGAGCTAGCAGTAGATGCACACTTCATTCTGCACGGTGATACCTTTTGAAACCTGAGTGCCAACTAGTTCCATTGTACTAGAGAGAAGGCAGACATCTCTATGGATGATATCTGCACCACTCAGCAACTCATATCTAAACAATCTAGTCGAATAAATAGCACTACAAGTAAGAGGTAAAATTTGTAGATTGCATTTTGGGGCGAACTGTCCCTTTTTAAGGACCAGCAGTAGGTTCTTGCTCCCTAAATGAAGAACAGTGGCGAATGCAGTTGTAGTTGGGAACTCATCCTGACACACTGTATCTTTAACTGGTCAGTTACTGTACAATTATTTTTAATGGTTAAAAGGGTATTCAAACGCATTCCTTGACTGATAGTAGTAACACCACACTGAAAATAAATGCCACCTTCAATATGTGTCCAAGTATTCACAGTAAAATACCTTATGCTGGGCCAGGCAGGCAGAGAGATTACTATGTGGTCACCTCTCATATAGGGTCCAAACACACAAGATTTTACCATTAAGCAGGCCATATAATCATTCCCTCTGCATACACCGCAGACTGAACTCCCTCCCCTGCCTCCTCCTGCATTAGCATGCAGATGGATGTGAATACAGAATGTTTCTCTCTCAGATGTTTTGTATGTCAGACTTTGTTGTGGGGGTTGTGAGCTCAGGGACGGTCTGTGTCAAGCTTGGTCAAATTAGTTTCTGGAGCACCACAGGAGCAGAGACACTACCAAACTCCAAAATGTGTCCAAACTGAGTCTCCAACTGAGAGGAATGAAATGTACTCACTGTGAAGAATAATTCCTTGCCAAAGTATTGATGCATTAAAGGAGGGACAGTTCCAATTTTTTGAAGTGGGGTTGTATAAAGTACTTACCCATAGTCAGTGTGTTACTTAGAGGGGATGGCTGTGAGCACACTCTCAGTTTGGAGAAACAGGCAGGAGTACCACCACGTATGCTAAGCAATGAACTGCTGCGCTACCAACACGATGTGCACATATGCATTTCAGAGGTGAAAAACAAAAATCCCAGAAACAATGCCACACTTTTAACCACATTTATAGACACAGTAGTCTATTCCAATAAATCTATCACTACTGGTAGCTGATCCTGAGTGGCTGGTGTCAACTACCACAACATCAGCAGCAAAATGTATTTAAGCCACCAAAAAAGGCCCACCTAAAAAAAAAAAAAAACATATATAAGTTTAACTTTACTCTATATCTAGAACATTTTGATCAGTTTACCTTACCATCAGACAGCCCCTCCAATGGGTAACTGAACTGAGACTGAAACCTATCTCTTCAAAGCCAGACTCAAGTGACAAAGACATTCATTTTACCTTGCTGAACACAGGAGCTGCTGGTCTACCGCTGCCTCGATCAGTTAGTTTGCTTATGTTACTGTGTGACTTTGGTGTTTTAAAGTGTTGATTGGATTCACCAAAGTCTCACAAGCAAGGTAAATTACTATTTTTGTCAATGGAGTCTGGCTTTGAAGAGATGATAGATGAGGGGTTTTTGTTTTTTTAGGTGGCTAAAATACATTTTGCTGCTGCTCCCTGTCAACAGCAGTACAGGGCTTAGCTTGCATGGCGGTGCTTCTGTCTGCTTCCCTATACTGGGAGGATGCCAACCGCCATCTACTGTTGGTAACCCACTGACTATGGAAAGGTTCAAAAAATTCAAACTATCCCTTTAATATACAGGCAAGCTAGCTATGCTATGTTTTAAAGAGCTGAAATGATTAGTTGATCAAGTGATTATTCAGTCACTTGACAATCAAAGTCAGTACTCAATTACAAAGTTAATCAGCAACTCCTTTGATAACTGTTTAATCGTTGCAGTCAAAATTCCAAAATTCAAGGTTTTTTAAATTTAAATTTGTGTTTATGTTGTGTTTTCTGATGTTCATGTCATATCATTTAATGAACAAAAAGGTTTTTGTATTGGACACTGGCTGATGAAGCATGGTACTGCTCTAAAAATGGTCAAAGCGTACTCACACCTCTACTAGGAGGACCTAGATTCTCATTAGAGTTGTGTCTGGTTCTAAATACTAGTTTATCAATGAAAATTACCAGGTACCACAGGTGGTAGCATTCTGCAGGTAGACAGACCAACAGAGACAAAATGGAGTCATAATGAGGGTCTAAACTAAAGGATCAACACAAATGTAAAGACAGCTCTCTATGCTTCTATCTGCTTTTCATCCAACACCAGAGTTTATAATAACCTATTAGCCTATAACTGAGCAGCTGGTTTTGCATAAAGGAAATGACAAACATGAGTGCCCCAAAAGGTCAAATTAGACCAGGAACATATTTTTTTGAAAGAAACACAGTTCTTGTAACTGTGAAACACTGTCAACACTCACTGACGTACCCTCAGTAGCCTTTGGCATAAGAAAAAGAGACACCCAGGCATCACTGTCTAATTTACACTTGCTAATGAGCTGCATTTTCTGCAAAACCTGAGCAAGGCCAGATGGACCAACATGGTGCTCCTTTTCCCTCTGTGTGCCAAACACACGCACACGCACAAACATTGGATCTGGATGGAGCTGAAAAGGGAGCAGATTTGACTACAATTAGTATTCAGCCAAGTCTGAAGGGACAGACAGAAAGACGGAGATGAAACAGGTGGAATCTGGGCTGCATCCAGGCTGACGACTGTTTCTGAACACTAACGTGCTCACACACTGACCCCACTTAACACTTTGACCGTCATTGATGTTGGCATTAGTTACTTTCCACGAGAGAAGAAAATAGGGTTTGCCACATCTGAATCAATGCAACTTTAACAGTTGTCTGTTGTTGTTACTTTGTTTTTTTTTTTAATGAAGACCTTTGGATCCTCAGTGGAAACAAATTTCTGCAGCCAGACAATGTGTAAAATAATAAGGGTGCTCCAATCAATTGGCCATTGATTGTTATCAGATAGTATTCGTTCTAAATAGTTTGATTGGTGGTCTGAGGCTGATCAGATGATGCAAAACGCAACACAATTTCTCTACGCCCCACTAAAATGGCTTGACTGGTCTTGCAGTTCTACCAGGTGCCTGAAAAAGTTTGTATTTTACTGTGTGTATTTGAAGTAAATCTCTGGTGGAGGAATGCAACCAAAAATTTCAACACCAAGAACCTGATCAGACCTTTGAAGGTTCGTCACGTCAAGGAATATGAGTTTTCAAAACTAGCTAGCACTAAAGCAATCACCACCCACTCAAACTGCTAACAGAGACATTGCAAAGACAGCGACCCTACAACAAGTTAAAAAAACGTGAATAAAAGAATAATGCTACACAATAAACAAAAGGCTTCAAATAAAACCTGTGACTGGTGATTCGTATCAGCTGATACGGCTTCCAGCAATCTGTGACAGGCCTGAGCGGAGCATCCTTACAAGATAAGACACACAAGAATACCTGATGCAGAATTTTTTAAAACCAGATGAGACCAGTAAAAACCTTGACAACACAGAAAAAATGTCCGCAAAAAATAAGCAAAGATAAACACGAAGTCATCTGAGATGGAAACAGAGGCACACAAACAAGCCTTGTGTTGTCCTTGGCTAATAATGACTAAGCGCTGATGAATGACGAGTTACTGGAAACCAGTCTACTAGCCACCATTACTGTCAGCACAGAGAATCCTGTCTGATGAGTCAGCATGGGGCCCACAATCACCACTAATGGATCAGTAAGCTTACTGGCATCAAGGCCATAAATGTTTTTTTTACTGACATCTTACGATGAGAGTGTAAAAATATTTGATCAGACATGGTTCATTCACTAAAATATCTTGGAACTTGTGTCTCTTTTCCTCACTGATGAAAAGCAGAAGTCTTCCTCCTTGTATTTTGGTGTAATGTGGGCAGACTAACCTGGCAGTGTGTTGCTCAACTAATTCTTGCCTTACACCAAATTACTTTTCAAGTGATTTCACTGGGGTAGACACATTTCAGAGTAAAGTCATGAGAGTTTTGCTGGAGCTGTGGTGCACTCCCATGATCTCAATTTTTTTGGTCTAAGGTGGTCATAAAACTCATTCTGAGCTGTCTGAAGTCTTTTTCTTGTCTTGATGTTCTGATAATATCAAAAGATGTTTATTAATATTCTAGGTTTTTAATCTTGGCTCAAAAGACTTAGTCATAGCTAATGAAGTTTAATGACATGAACACTGTCAACAAACAACAGCCGCGCTCTCTCCAGTGCAAACCAGGTAGACAGTGGACATGGAGGGGACTCCAGGAAGGCACAAGAACATGAAGAAGTCTCAGCTCTCTCGTACTGTGGAAAAGGAGGGAAACTGGTGGAGAAGTAAAACAAACAAGAGTACCTTTTTGCCCTTCCTTCCTTTCTGATCCACCAACCAGCACTTATTTTAGTGAGAAATCTTAATTTTTGGAACAGTTAACCTCTCATTCCCACAGTCTCCTCTGACTAAAATAACACAGCTAACCAATGGAGGCTGATTGCCAGTTCAGGCAACAAAATCCAAAATTGGAAGTTTTGGGTTGCAGCGATATATGTTTTGAGGTTTACCATGATATAAAAATTGAAGGTTATCATACCATGTACATTTGCTTATCTAGGATATTGAAGAAAAATGCAACTGGATGAAAATCTTCCCTTTATTCTAATTATTCTCATCGGAGAGGCTTTTTACACATCCAATAACGAAATGGTTTTAATTTTCAATTATAGTAATAAAACATTGTACGACTAAAATAACCATTCTGTTTTCATTCCTTTAAGGGTCGTTCTGAATGATAATAACTGCAATATTTTCTGAGACTATAATCCTATCCTCAAAATCTAACCCGAATGCCAGATTGACGCCTTTTATCTTGCATTTCTAGTGTGTGTGTAAGTGTTTTGGTGGACACGTGAAGAGTAGTTACTATGTCACTCTTCTTAAAGGGAGTTTGGTGTAAGATCTCCAACCAGGAACAGGATGGGAAATCATCTCAAAAGGAACCTAGTTGTAGTCCTGCAAATAGTGACCTTGCAAGTTCCCCTGTCTTTGTAAAATCTGAGTGTGTGACTTAAAACTCACAATGTCTTTAGATGTGAGAAGGTAAAGTCTTCCAATGTATGGTGGCATAAATATGTCTGACTCCAATATTTATATAAGCTCTTTTTATTTTTTAACCCTGAGCAGCAAACTTCTGCAGGGGAAGCGGAGGATCAATGGAGTGTTCAGAAGGTAGAGCCCTATGTGTGTGTGGCTGTGTGTGCAGACTGGAAACCATTCAGTGAGGGTGTGACTCACCAACACCATTTAAGGTGTGTGTAATAAGGCCTGGGCTTTGTATCTCCCTTTGTGATTTCCTTTGAGGTGAATTCATATAAAAGTGAAATATTTTAATACAGACACTATAACTAATGCCCAGTGGACATGACGAAGTGTCTCAGTTCTACACAGTCCAGACTTAATCTCTTCTAGCTTGAACAGAAACTATTTATACAGCTCAAATATCACATCGTCCGCAGTGTTTTTTCTGGATCACATTTATGTGCTAATAGTATAGGTAACTCACATTATTCAATCTTGGGACAGCTGTGCTAATTTTAGTACCAAAATCTCACATCACTCTGTGAAGAATCTGATATCCCCTCTAAAATGTGTTGCTCTGATGGTCTCTGAATAGCCAGAAATAGAAATGCTCATACCACTGTCAGGAGATGAATGTTTTTGGAAAAACAAACTGACTACCAGACTACATCGCAGAAAGCGAGAGACACACTGATACACTGACTGCAGTCACATATCAAAGTCAAACCTTTCATCTCCAGATCACTATGAGTTCATCAGATGAAGAAAACATCTGGTGCTGAAACCATTAGCTGATTAACCAAAAAGTCCATCGTCAGCATATCTTACAATGACTGTAGTGTTTCAAGCCATTTCTGTAGAATATGTCAGTTCCAGGTCCTCCAATGTGAAGATTTAGGCCCTGTCTATATATATACAGATATTTTTCTATGTTTTGGCCTCTCATCCATATGCGAACATTGACTATCTTTAACATCAAATATCTCAGTTTTAGGTTTGACACAGCTTATAATTCTGGTTGTGTATTCATGTGGATGTGTAAAACTGAGTATTGCTGCACCAAATCATGGACGAACTGAGGTTTCTGCTTTGCCATGTGTTACTTGGTCCACCCCAGCATCCACAGTTTGAAGTCCATCCGAAACGAAGGATTTGGATTAGGACTGGTCGAACCAGCAGATGGTGGGAGACTTTCCAGAGTGGGATTGCTGTCAATAAGAAATGCAATGAAAACTTGAGCATGTCCAGAGAATCACTTAGATCTCCGAGTGAGCTCGTTTGTCCTTACGTAGAAGGGGAATCACCTGTGATGAGACCTCTAGAAGGTGTTTTATAAAAAGTAGCCTGTACACTATTACAACCTTTGCTATGAGGGAAGACTGTGGAAGAGAGCTAACACCAGTGAATGTTTGGTGGCGTTTTTGCATTCTAGTGTGGATGGGGATATTTTGTAAAAACAAAAAAATTTTAAACAAAGGGGGACAATATCTTTTTTTCCGAAATATCTATGGTGTAGAAAGGGCCTTATCTCATACAAGGCTGAGTTATGGTAGATGATTCCAGATTCTTTAAGCTCAGACACTAACAAATCTCTTACCTAACCTTTCATTTCTTCTCATTAGTGATTACCAGCAAAGACCATTGGTAAAACCATGCAAGTGACGGCTATTTGTGAATGAAAAGACACATCACTGTGACTGTGTGTGTTTGTAGTTCAACAGAGTATGGCAACTTTGAAAGGACCTCACAGTTTAACTCCAACAAACCAGTCACTAGTCATTGTTAACATTTTACAGTACATGTCAAAAGCTACTCAGTAAAGTAATGTTTTGAAATATCACTTAGGTAGTTACAGAGACAATAACTATTATCAGAAACTACAAACTCAGACACTTTGGAAGCCACATCTAAAGCATGTGAGCCAACCTGGCCTCTGCCAGAGAACACTCTGAAACTTTTACAATGGAGAGAGAAAATGATGTGAAGCATCTCCAGGGAACACAGAATAGCCATTTCTACATCTAGCACTCTATCTGCCGTCATTATTCACATCATCTCATCTTATTACCATCTTGATGGTTTCCTTCTTGTATGGGCTGAATTGAAATAGCATTGAATTAAGCCGAGTCCACAGGCAGTCGATATCTGCGACTGTAATTGCTGACATGGTCTCTCGTCTCCATCTTCTGCTGCCTGTGGGTGTAATTGTGTTACTGTCTGCTCTAATAGAGCTCATGTGCTAATGACAGAACACAGACAGCAGCCTAGCAGGGCAGGAGGGAGGACTTAAGATCAGATAAACGGGCCTGACATTCATTTAAGCCTCATTTTCCTATTAGAAATCTTATTATACAACTATTCAACACAAGGACCTGACATTTTACACCACCTTGCATTTCTAAGGTTTAAGCCTAATACACCCCTTGCCCCTACTCCTCTGTTTTGCACGTTCACATCTTGTGGTGTCCTGATTCTTGTTGGGATAGAGGGATAGGGCAAAGTGTTCAGACTACATTGCCCTTCAAACTGAGGTTTTTCAAAAGGGCACCCTTCAAACCGAAGCCCCTTTCACAAATACACTGCAAAACTAAAATTATCTAGACACTACCCAGAGGAGCTGTTTGTGAGAATGCAAAAGTCCCAAACAGTTGAACTCGGACATTAAATGGATTTTATCCTTCCAGCGTCCTGGTACTAGGTCCCTGTAAAATCTGAATGAACCCATGTATGAAAAGAGCAGATAATAATTGGGAGAATTACCAGTGAGCAAGTAAAGCCTAGTTCACATTATTTTCACCGCGATTTTGATGTCGCAGAGGATCTTGAGAGCCACCATGGGTCAGAGGTGAGTCGGCAGATAATCTGCCACGACGAGTCCTCATGTGTGAACAAGCCTACGAGCAAGTCGCCCCCTCATCTGTGACTGGATATGTGGCATGCTAGAAAACTGGAGAAGGCTGACACGACTGACAAAGAACATCAGCCAATGAGAGGCAGACGGAAAAAATGTGAGGAGGACAAGCTGCAGGGTTGCCACTTGCCAAGTCCGCTTATTAGCCGCAACTTTGGGCTTGTTTCTAAAGTGGAGTTGCTTATTTGGACTTGCTCTCTAAACGTCACCTTTCTCTATATATATTCGTCTATTAAGTTATTTAAACATATGATAGTATGTCTGACTGCAGTCGCTTCTTTTGGGCTTGTTTCCATAGCCCTGGTTGCTTGTTTCTCTCCCAAGATCAGGCAACACTGATAAGCCGGCCGGCAAGCAACAACAAAGGCGGCGTCCACAGGATCATGGGGACCCTGTTGTGTTTGGACCCAGGATAATAAAGAATATCCATGCCTTTACGATGTGTTGTCTCCAAGTTTGGTGACGTCATTGCATTATCTGGGGCTCTGTCGGTGAGGGCTCGGTGGAGAAATCTTGTGGTGTGCACACACAGGTTGTAATGCAGTTGGCGAGACTCCCGCTGACAGAGACACACGTCGGCAGGTATGAACACTCAAAAGATTACAATAGTCTCCGCGACGCACAATCAGGGTGAAAATCGTGTAATGTGAACTAGGCTTAAGCGTGTTTTTTTTGTTGTTTTTTTTTTTTAAAATTTTATATACTTTATTAATCCCCCTGAGGCGAAATTCATTTTTTTCACTCTTTTGTCATTAACACACAGGTCCGAAAGACACACACACATGCACAAACAGGACCTATTCATGCACAAAGTGAAGAGATGTTAGAGTGAGGGGGCTGCCTTGGTCAGGTGCCCAGAGAGGTTGGGGGGTTCGGTGCCTTGCTCAAGGGCACCTCGACAGTGCCCAGGATGTGAACTGGCACCTCTCCAGCTACCAGTCCACGCTCCATATTTGGTCCAGACGGGGACTTGAACAGGCGACCCTCTGGTTCCCAACCCAAGTCCCTATGGACTGAGCTACTTGATGACGTTTCTATCATGAGGCTCGTGCAAAACTGAAAAAACTCACAAAAATCTGAGGGTGAAGAAGAACGTTCATTTACAGGAAGGTGGCAACGAAAATGCCTAACTGGAGAGATGACGAGATTAGGGAACCAATTTACAAACTAGCTACAGGGCCACGGTGTAATCTGTCATGTCCTGGATCTTGCACATTCTACCCAGGCATCACCCCTCACCAGAACCAAACAGAGTATTTCCAGTAGGTGAGAATGCATCTGCAACAAAATATCTTCTGCTATGTGCTTTATGTGTGAAAGAGAATCTCGACCCGATTCTTCAGACATTGTCCAGAATTATAATTATAAGAAATAATCAGCAAGATGGCTGCACAAGCAACACAAGAAACCCAGAAATATATTTTCATTGTTATTAAAGACTTACAAATTACGATAAGCATCGTATTATCTTAGTTTTGTAATGTAATATGGTCCTTTTCTTTTCGCTAGCTAGCCAATCTTTCATTGTTATTGCTGATTTGTGAATGAAAATCTGCCTTTTGACATATTTTGGCATATGACATTCGAAATTTAACTTGAGTCCAGCAGCAAAGTTGCTGCACTTGTTACCGCTCCTCTGATATCAGTACAGATGGGCAGGGTGGAAGCACAGGCTGCTAATATTAGCCCACAGCTTGTGGACTAGTAATGAAGCAGTGTTCTTTTATTCAATCGCTTGTTTGATTGTGAGCATCCATGCTGGTCTATATACATCAGATAAATGGCATGTGACATTGTAAAAAATTGATAATTGCCAAAGTCATATCTGTTTGCGTAAACGAAACCTACAACTACACATGAGGGTTTTGAAGGGTTGTCCCATTTCACAGGGGAAGATTTCAACCACTACCTCTTGTAATTCTGTTCTGAGGGGCAAAAGGCTACTCAAAAAAGAGGGGTAGGGGTAACAATAAGAAATGGGATTGGGCCTAAATGTCAAGACCCACGAGATCCACTTACTCTCAAGGTGCCTCCTCCAAACAGACATTCAGTCATTCTCTTCTCGTAAAATGGAAGGACTTAATAGACATAAAGTGATTCAATGACCCAAGACAACAGCACTTTAGCTTGGCCCGCTTCCAAAAACATTATCTGACACAATACTGGGAAAGACAGGGCAAAGAGAAAAGGCATGAAGTGAAGCTTAAAGAGGTATTCACAGACAGAAGCAGACAGAGAACAAAGAGAATCTGGGCTGGGCTGTACTTCACAATATTAGCTGGTCATGAGATCACTATCTGCTCCTTGGGAATATCTCCGCAGCAGGGGGACAAAGCTGATAGTAGTTCACAGGACTAAGAGAGAAAAAATGAGAGAATACAACAAAGAATATTTCCACAACTGAGAATAACGTTTCCTAGCTGACTTCAACCTTAAAATCCCCACAACAAGCACACAGTTAAACAACTCCAGAAGTCTGATCCCTTTGCTCTTGTATACCTACATGAAGGCAGAGTCAGTGTGGGCCTCCTCTGGCAGCAAACATAACGCCACAGTCCATGTGGGGCCCCGTCTGACCCATTGCCAGGCCTCAGTGCGACCACCACCCTGCTGCCAGCTCCCCCAGTACAATCCTGGGAGCTCACATACAGTACCATGGCTCAGGCTTCCGAGGTTCTTCTTTCAATTTCCTGTGCCTTATCCCTGCATCATCCACACTGCTGGAGGTTTGTAAAGATCAGGCTGATGGTTATGAACTTCAGTTGCAGCAAGAGAAGATAAAAACAAACATTGAGCCGTCTCCTGTTTCAGTAGCCGGTTAAGTTGTTTATCCTCTGTAATTTGAAGCCTTAATATCCTGACGGTACACCTTTAAAGATGACGCTGAAATGCTTGGCGTGGTCGTTCTTTGTGCCGGCTCTCCAATAGATCAGAATTGATGGAAACAAAGGAAGAGGAGAGGGAGGGATGGAGAGTGGGAGGGAGAGATGAACATAAGAGGCAGAGAGGGAGAGGAAGACGGAGCTGGGGATTAAGACAGAGAGTGAGAGTCAGACAGAGATACAGAGAGAGGAGAAACAAACTGATGATACACAAAAGGCAGAGAAAGAGACGGACAGAGAGGGAGAGAGAAAGAGAGCTGCGTACAGGATGTGGTGGGACTCTCTACCTGATGGGTTGGTCGGCCAGTTTGTACTTCCTGGATCCAATCTATTATTCATACGCTGGATACAGAGAAGGACACAACGCTGCTGTCCTCAATATCATTACCAGTGTGTGTATGTAGGAATGTAGTCCATGTCCTTTCTTTAAATTATTCATTTTGATCTCAGGAAGTAGCACTAAACATAAAGGGTGGGGTCGCCAAAATAAGAAGAAAGGAACTTTTATAGCAATGCTGATAGTTTTGCTCTCAGAGTTATTCCTACACTCTAATGTAGCAGAACACATTTTGAAAAGGCAACAGTAAGCACCTGTGCAAAGAGCACTTTTCCCACAGGACAACCTCCACCCCAACAACATGAAGATGAATTGGATTTTGTAAGTGATGCTCAAAGAATTTAGAAATGACATTAAAAAATAACTCAACAGCTGTGTGTTTTTGTCCCCCCTATATTGGCAATCCAAGGTCAACAGCAGACATTTGTCACTCACGTTACAAAGCAATCTACAAGCAGTGTACATAGCAGTGTGCTCACTGCAGCAATTAAACAGTTTTCATTTTTTATGTTTTTTGTTGAGGACCCTGCACTTTTTAGTGAGAGCCTTCTACATTCGCATGCAGTGTTAATTTCAGTATGAACGTTGGAGAATAAGTGTTCATTTTCAGAGTTCCAATGGGACAAACTTTTATGGTATTTTGAGAATGTATAGCCCTTTGATATAATATTATAACATACTGCATTAGTGAAACTTAAAAGGGAATTCCAGTAAGTTATTTCCATGGCCAAGGAAGGTTTAATCAATATTTGTGAACATGAGCTACTCTCTCTCTCAAAGCCAAAAACATGAGAAGTAAGTCTCAAACTTGTGATGTCACTAAGTGCCTGTAGCTGCTCCATAGACAATGAATGTCTGACTTTGTGGACCCACAGAATGTTTGTTTTCTTCTTTATACCTAAATCAGCTTCATTCTGTTGTAGTGTTCTCAGTTCTCAAACAAATGTTCCCATGTACTAAAAGCATTACCCTAGCTGTCTCAGTGTCATATAGAGCATCTTATCCAATTCATTATCTACGGCAAAGCTCCAGCCTTTACACCCTCTGACATCCCAAATTTGAGTTTTAGCACTCTAGTTTTTAGATTTGTGAGGGAGTTGTTCCTTTTACTAATACTTTTGGACTGTCTTAGACTATAGGAATAAAATATATGAATTTGAAAACTGGTGAAGTTCCCCTTTAAAGTCAAACTACAATTACCACCACATGGCTGTATGCCTCTACAAACCACTCAAGCTGCAGCTGACATCCAATGTCTGTCCAGACTCATATGTGCCATGCCAGTAGCCATGATTCAAATATGGATGTTGCCGCAAAGAAGCTACAAATTCTAAAACATGGATGCTTCATGCATATCTTCAACCCAGCAGCACAGAAGATCTATACAATCAGCATCATTTCAAGATGGGCACCTTAGATTAGTGTCACCAATTTAGTATCTGACCAAATGTCTCCCCTTCTGTTCCTGAAATATGATGTTGAATACTGGCCAAAAAAGTGTTTTTGCATAACATTATGATTATGAATTAGTGTTTAAGTTCTTGCCAAAAATGTGTTTTGTGAGGTCACAGTGACCCTAACCCTAACAGTGACCACCAAATTCTAAAGCAAGGCAAGGCAGCTTTATTTCTTTAGCACATTTCATACACCAGGGCAATTCAAAGTGCTTTCTAATTCTGGACAGTTGCGTCCGAGTGAATGCTTGCCAAATTTGGAGGAATTTCCTCAAGGTGTCTGACCTTTTGAGTACAAAATGTCACCAGTTCAGCATTTTATTCTATTAGACATTTGTATGCAATCTAGTCATAATTAGCATATGAATCCTTGAGTTACGGCCAAAAATATGTTTTGTAAGGTCACACTGACTTGGACTTTTGACCTGTGATTACTTAAATCTTATGTGTTCATCACTGAGTCCATTTGTGCCCAATTTAAAGAAATTCCCCCAAGGTGTTTTTCACGTTCACAAGAATAGGCGAATGGAGGCATAAAAATGTCTCAGCCAGAGTGAGAAAGCTGCACCGCACTTCTGGTGCCTCCTATAATGTTTTACAGTATAATGTCAGCCTACACAGCTTTACAGTACACAAGTAAATCCACTACAGCACAGCAGCTTTTAGCCTGTGCTGTTTGGGATTTGATGTCACATCAGGCTGCTATGCATACTGTAATGTGCAGTAAAGTACACTTGACAGTTAATGTTCAGTGAATGGACAAAAGAACAGATAACATGTTGGCAAAAACAACACAGTTCCACAGCATGGTGTTTTACAACAACTACTGTAATCACAGGGTCTCATTCATGAAACGTGAGCAGAAGGAATTTGTGTGTAAACTGTTCGCAGATGGAAATTTACGTGCATGTCCGCATTCATCAATATTTTAGTAGCTCCAATCTTTTCGTAGCTACTAACAAAATCTACTCCTGCTCCTGACCACTCGTAGTGCTTGTGTAAATTTAGTAAAGCACATAAATATTGCTTTTCACTATTGGAAATTACAATTTTAATTCGTATTGCGCTCTGTTATGTACACAATACACAGATGCCTTTGAAACACGTAATCTAAACATGTCAAAATATTAAAAATATAACACATTTAGTTAAATTAGTTGGCAATTAGCAGGTTTAAGATCCAGATTAGGTTCATGATTGTGAATTATCTATGTAAATCGACTCAATAGATTACACGTTCTTTCTACATGTTGAATGATGATCATAAAAATATCCGTAAGGACAGCCGGATCACAGCCTCTTCGGCCTCGGTGCCTGGGTTCAGCAGGGGCAGCACGAGCAGCAGGAGCAGCAGGTGGTGGAGCCACGAAGGAGCACGCAACAGCTGAAAGAATTATTTGAGACAACACATGTTTTTTTTTCTTTGTTTTTTTGTGGCTTTTTGATCATTTGAATGAATAAATCTGATCTGAAAAATGTTTAATTTTTACTTTTGATGGCCACTGTGAAATAGTTCCCAACACATCAGGAAATTAAAAAAGCTGATAAAATCTACACAGTAAACCTTGTTTTTCAGGTGAATTACAATGCAACGCAATGGAAGGAACACTACAAAACCAACAGGATTAAAAGGAGAATGCCACTGACATGAAGAGAAAAGGACAAAGTGGACACCAAAGGAGTCAGTGTTTGTTTGTCAGGATGACGGGGATATGGATGGGCAAAACTAAAGGACAGGGTCATTCTCCTTTGTTTTACCTGCTCACACCAGAGAAACAACCTGTCATCAAAGCTGCCATCCCTTTCTGTTTGTAAGTGAAGAACTGACAGTCACCTGTCAAAGGGTCAAGGAGTTTCTGTATATGTGCTGGATGAGCATTTGTTCAGTATGTCCATCCATCATCCTGTCAGACACAAACAGTCTAAAGAGCACACGGGGGTTGTGAATAATATATGAAGACTCTTTGATCCAAAGCGCCTCACAGTATGATGAGTGTGTACATTTTTAGCATGTGTGGCTCCAGTGGGAACTGAGGCCAGTAACTCTACACACTCACAGCTACATGACGTACACACTCTGCAATCACAGACAAAACGCATAGGAAATTCCAACTGTCTTCACTCTGTCAAAGATAACGTGACTGTAAGACATATGTCGACGTCCAGGTTTATTTAGACTGTCTGGTAAAAGCTCAGACAGAAGGATTACAGGGCGGACACATTTTTTAAAAGCTGGAATATAGTATCACATTTAGCTCATGATGTCATTGTCCAAGCATCCATAGCAACATCTTGTGATTGGCTACAGCACAGGCTGAGCCGCAAAAGAAAATGACACCTGCTCCGTAGAAATATATTCCTCTAGTAGGTAGTATGAGACATGTGGGCAATGGGCCAGGATCAGATATTGGCTTGTATCTATCAAGCCCGTTTCTGGGACTAAGGACACTAACTTTAGAGTAGCATACGAAGCCTCCTTCATTGACTCAGACCTCCTAGGAGCGGGTCTCACATTCCTAATTTACAGTAATTTTACATTTTGCAGATGACAATCTACAGTTTTAAACAAAGGTGAAAATGCAGTAAGCAGCACTGTAGGCTATATGTGTCAGGGAAATATGTAACTCACTGTAGGGAACTACAGATGTTATATATACAAAAATGTAAGGCCAATATTAATATATAACTAAAATGGCATAGTGATATTCCCAGTAGACTATGTTAATGTAAATATAGAGTGCAGGTCATTTGACTGCATGAATTCATCTTGCCATATCAGCCTACCCAACAATGCCCAGAACAGTGTTGTGTACTACATTGTATAATATTTTACAGCCAGTAATGATCTGTGGACTGTGGCATCCTTCTCACCTTCTACACTATTTGTTAACTTAAAGGAGCTCTATGTGATATTCAGAGTGAATCTATGATTTAGAGGCTGTTCACACGGCTCTCAACATGGAGGTGCTAAGCTGGCATATGGTAGCTAACGGTGCTGACAATGTGGACAGTGCTAACAACAAAAACAGTGCTAACAGAGTTAACAGTGTTAACCTGGGGGTGAAAGAGAGTGGAGAGTGGGTGCTATGGTTTCGCAACAGCAAGGTCTTAAAATCATTATTGCATGCATCATGAGTGCAGCCCATTTTAGCAAGCCAGTGGGATACACAAGGGACTCAAATGAACTAACACGCACGTACAGCTGGTCTGTCTACCATAACAAACTTTGAAGCTTAATTTAAAACACACACAGAGGTAGCGTTACGCCTCATCCTCTGGCGAGGATGTCATTACTCCACTGTATCTTTACATAGCAAATAGTTGTTTGCTGCTATATTACTGCTCTAATGTCACAGAGTTTTTTAAGTCCCCTTACATGATGTTAACCAGTGTCTCCGATAAGACAGCTCTGCTAAACTTGAAATAAATAAGTCAAATAGAATACGATGTATTAAATGTCAAAAGTTGAAATTCAGTTGAGATATCCTTTATCAGAATTAACTGGATGACATCCAGTTAGGAGGACATAAACGTATTCAAATACAAGTCCTTGTTGGAAACGTTACCATTACAAAGCACATTATAAACATATGAAGAGCTATAAAAGTGCTTAGCTGCAAAAAATACCCAAAAAGACTTGGATTGTGAGGACACTGGTTTCTGCCAAAAGCACCAGCCCAAGGTCAGCCACAAAAAAATGTTCAGTTCTTGTCAAAACTGTGAGCTAACAATAATCTTATTGTCATGAAGCATTAAGCCATCTCCTGGCAGCTCCTAAAAGACTTGGACTCCTCTGGAGCTCTCTGAAATATTGGCAGAGATCGGAGGCATTTCCAGGTTAGGAGAGTTGCTTAATTGCACAGGACCAAATATGTGTTACACTGAGACTTTTTTGTCCAGTTACTACTGACTTCCCCCTCTGAGACGATTAATAAATCTGGGCCCAGATCTAAGAGCCCAAACCACCTGTGACTTTAGACTGAATACCAAACAGTGTGCGCTGGAAGAATTAAAAGAATGTATGAAGAACACAGTTGGGAATGTGCCTACCTAATGGCTCTTTTGCTGCTGTATCTCCCTCTCCTGCTTCCTGCTGATGCCAGTGTTTCCAGCAGAAGAAGGGGAAATGGTTCTTTGAGGTCTGATTAGGACGCTCTGTCAATAACCATTATAGTAGATGCCCAATGGAAATGGGCTACCTGGCACACAAAGACCTACTTCAAATTCTCTTTTTGGCTTCCGCCTCTCCTCAGCAACTGTTGTCTCTCCATCTCTGTCCTCACCCTTACCCCTGTTCACCTTATCTGTGATTTCATTACTTAAAAACCATCTCGCCATAGGGACTTCAAAGCTCACACACATTCTCAGGTATTTAAGTCAAGGAGTTCTTGATGACTTTGAATGTCTTGTTAATTGTGTTTCAAGGACTTTAAGTGTTACAGTAAGTCACATCCTTAGGCCTCATCTTGTGCAGTAAAGTCACTTCTTTGAAAATTGCTGCTCAGACGAAGCAAACCTCCAACGTCCTGAGGCACGCTGAGTAATTCCGATGCTATACTTTGATCAACGAGAATAAACTCTTTAAGGACATTCAGAAAATACCTTGCTGTTTTTTTCTAAATCCACAAATTCTGAAGATCCGAGGCCCCTGGGAACCCTGTTAAATAATTTATGAGTTAATGAACTGATGAGCGAACTTCTGAATTTCATGTAACACAGGATGATGAAACTCTCTCAGTTCATTTCTTACCCAAAATGCAGAAAGGTCAAGTTTTAAAAAGACGATTTATTCACACAGGATTAGTATTACCATAGGACCTCTGTCTTGATCAAAGTACAGTAATATCTTGATGAGCACTGGATTCTGTAACAGATTGAATTCACTGTAGGTCCAATGTGAATGGAGCTGTTCTCCATCTGTTTCTCTGTCTATCTTTGACACCTTCAGTGTGTCCTACAAGACGGAAGATTATTTTGGGGCTCGGGGGAGTCAGGATGTCTAGAAAGGGAGTGGGATACCACCGACATCTACACCTCTGCCATCCTCAGCTCCTATGGATGACTGCTGGACATTTGATGCCAACCCACTGCCCTGTTAATATATCTCAGTGACATGGCAGGGACGATCCTGAGAGTGACACAACCTGCAAACATGCACTTATTATAGTTTCAGATCTGCCCAGCAACAAGTGGGTCGGTCTTTTAGACGCCCTTGAGGGGTCAAGGTAAACACTGGGGTATTTACAGGGGTACTGGAGTTAGCATGCACTTGTTGATGGGTTTTTTGTTTGTTTTTTTAATCAAGGACATGGGACAAACAACAGATGGGTCAAAGGCAACATGCAACTATGTTGATAATAGACTGCTATTTAAGTTATTTTTCAAGGAGAAATGCCACAAATTTGCTGGTTCCAGGCTCTCAAAGGTGAAGACCTAATGTTTTTCTTTGTTTTACAGTGAGGGAAATACGTATTCAACATGTCACCATTTCTTTCATTAAACATATTTCCAGTGCAGCTATTGACGTAAAATTTAGACCATTTATACTGACTTAATAAAACTAGACAGATAAAAAATACTGTCAGATTACATCCATAAAAAAAGTTATAGTTGAATGATACAGGAAAGTATTGAACACAGTAAGAAAATCACTAAACCAGCTGATTAGTTCTCCTACTTGTGCTAATGAGAGTCAGCTGGCTTAGTGCATGTTGGTAGGTTGTATCTCCACTCTTTTAAAAAGGGTATCCAACTTCTGCCTGCAAGTAAACAAATAATTTACCAACTGTTATGCAAAAACATCTCATGATGGGTAGAGGGAAAGAGCACTCCCAAAATATTGCAACAACACTGTTGAGCAACACAGCAACAGCACTGGATACCAACAGATTTCTTAACTCCTAATTGTTCCTGTAAGCACCATATGGGGTTCTTACATCTTAAGGCAAATTTGATTTAGGACTTTTTAAGACTTTAACGGCATTTGGAATGAAATTTAAGAGCAATTTTACAATACGTTAAAAAACATGAACTGGCATCAATTATGTAGTGTTAGGGAAATTTTTGCTTTTTCATTGCATTGCAGAGACAAGGGTGTAACAGACCTTGGAAAAACCTGGTAAAAATAGTAAAGTAGAGTTCAGTACTAAAGTGAAGTTCAGAGGTGGAACCATCACGGCATGGGGCTGTTTCTCTTCTCATGGTATCAGCAGAATCCAAATTATCAAAGGACAGCTGAACGGAGTCATGTAACTGGAAATTCTCAAGAAGAATCTGCTGCCATCCACCAGGATGACGAGGATAAGACATGACTGGACCTTCAAGCAGGACCACAGTCAATTAGTTTCAGATGAAGAAAAAAGATATTGAAATGTCCCAGTGAATCACAAAACTTAAACCTAATAGAACATTTATTGAGAGAAGATCAAGACTCGCTAGTGGGCCCCCCAAAATCTTTAAAATTTTAAAACAGTCTGTGTGGAAGAATGGGCCTAAATCCTACCTGGACACTGTGAGACATTATTTTATTTGTAGAGGAAGTGTCTTGAAGCTTGCATTGCAAATAAAGGCTTCTCCACCAGGTGTTGAGTAATGTTCAATACCTTTTCTTGTGTCATTCCACTTAATCACACATAACTTTTTTTGTGGATTGAAATGTTAGAATTTCTTTATCTGTGTAGTTTTACTGTCAATGTCTGGTCTGAATTTTATATGAATAGCTGTGTGGTAAATATGTTTAATAAAACACAATGGTGTGCTGAACACTTATTGCCCCTTCATGTATGATAGTCACCTACTGTAGATAACTTGGGGTTTAGAGCTGTTGTTAGGACAAAACAACTTGTGATGGGACACTGGACAAAAACGGTATTGATTAATCAACATATTTGGTACATTGCTTCATAATAAAAATAATAAACGTTCAGCATTCCCCTGTTATTTCGCCTTGCAGCATCATATAGAGTAGGCTATATACTGTATTGGCTTGCTCCAGCTCTTAAATACAGCTATGTGATGTTTCTACTGGGTTAAATCTTCTCACCCATGACTCCATGTTGTCATAGCTGCACCAAATATTTTCTAGATTATACTATATATTCTATATTATTACATAATTCAGCCTGACATATTTGGTGTCGTACCAATTTACCTTTCTCTATTCGGATAATGATTCCAGTGCTCTCTTTTCCCCAAATTTAAAATCTACACACTTCACTGTGTGGAGCTGGTGGAACTAATAGCAGATGGATTAAAATGCCATTGATAAAGAAACCCGATCCGCTTAATAAGAACAATGTTTGCCTGCACACAAAAATAAAATATAATGTAATGAGAGGTGGGATTTAAGATGTTAAAACATATCAGATTGTGTTTTGCAGGGATGGAAAATATTCCCCACAGAAAATAATAAAATGCAAATCCTTTTTTTAATAACTTTTTTAATAAATTGGTTCTGTAATAACTGTCAGAAGCTAAGGATTTTTTACTCTAAAGGTGTCACTCTTAGATGCAAAAGCCTCATTAATGAGAGAGCAGAGAGTCAAAAGGCAGAATAACAAGGGTCGCTCTGGCAGAACAAAATGAGAAGCCTTTGCATGTCCTGAATGGTACGAAGCTCCTCTTCAGCACGCTGTGAGTGATGAGCCAAAATTATTGCTGATGGTGTTTTTAACCTGGGGTTTCGAGAATATTCTTAAGCAAGAATTGTAATTCAGGATTAAATCAAACTGCAGTGCTTCATAACACATTATCATTTTATATATTATATACTTTATATGGATTTTTTACAGGGCAGGGAAAAGGCTGGCTGGGATGTGTAGCGAGCAGTTACCTCCACCTAACCCATAAGCATCTTTTAGACACACAAAACCAATACTGCCATGAATTATACATTACTGCATGACTCATCATCAGCTCGCCAGGCTAATGGCAACGAATAAGACCAAATCCTTTGAACTCGAGTGTGAGATACACAGCCAGACAGTGAAGACAGATGTAGCTTTCTACCATCTCTTTCTACATGTATTCTCCATTGTAAAAGCCTGAATAATATAAAGAAAGAGAAAGAACATGATGAACTGGGGAGGAAATGAGGGGGAAATAAGGGAAGAGGCACAGGAGGAGGCAGCTGTGCACAAATCTGCCCCATCAGCTTCTCCGCTGAGATGAGTCTCCGATCATTCACAACTGGCCGGGAACGCTCAATAAACTGTGAAAAGGCTCGGGTTTTTTTCAGCGCTAAATTACAAGGGACAGCGGCAGATCATTTCAGACGGAGAGGAAGGAGTGTGTCACTGGTGTATAATTCATCATCAGAGCTAAAAGCATATTTTATACAGATATTTTATCCGTCAGAGCATTTTTGGTGCCTGCCTCAAACGTCTACAGATCTCAGCAAATGCGCAATTATGGTCAGTGGCATGACATGCATGTAGGAATGTTGGTTTTGTTATGACTTCTATGAAATGAATTTGGAGTTTTATGGGCAGAAAATTACAAAGCTTGGGATCTGGCCATTTTTTAGTGTTGTTACTAGCGATTCAAATACAAACAACTGCTGCCTTAACATGCAACTGATGGCTGTTTACATCTGTCTCAGCTCAGAAGATGACAAACTGTATCAGATGACAGCGCAGTAATAACTTTTTCTTTTTTGATTTTAGAAAATCATTTTCAGCCAGGACTGAATGCACAACAAATGATCAGAAGTCTCTTTAATGAAAAGAGATGGAAGCAGATAATTTTGGATGCAACATCTGAATAAGGAGGAAGCAAGCCTCGGTCACCAATGCAACATTTTACATGGCACATGTAATCAGTCTTGATGATTTCCAACACCTGTCATTACTTCTACAGATCTTCATGAAAGCTCATGAAAGCAAGAGATGAGGATATTCCATCCCAAAAGATGGACAACTGATTTGTGGGAAAGCTATGACAAGTTCTGGCTCTTTCTAAATTGCTGTTGTGTTGGAACAGTTGAACAGTTTTGAGTCGTGCATTATCCTTCCATCTTCTCGACAAAACAATGAACCTTTTGTCTCACTTAGCGGCTGATAAACATTTCATGCAGATACATCATTACCTGTGTGAATGTTGGCATATAAGTAATGAAAAAATTGCTGTGGGAGAAGTCAAACTAGGTTTGACGTAATGTCAAAACACTGTCTCCATTTCATAGTTTGTCCTCCAAATACGACTGATTTCCCTAACATTTCTTCTGTCTTTATACTTCTGGCTTTTGCACAGGAAAATTACATCAAGGACCTGGACAGCAGGAAGGTGGTCTTTTCACAAAACTGGATTGTCTATGCAGTAGTAAGACACAAATACTTTTGAAATTGGTACTACATGACATGAGAAAACAGAAGAAAAGGGCTGTGGGATTTGCTACAACTACCAGAATGCACCACGCCCCACTTGACCAATAGACACTCCCGCTGGTGGATGACGTATGACAAGCTCGCCCATTTTAACACAGGAAACATGACAGCTGGCAAGAAACAAACGATCTTGAATTACAGCAAAACATGAAGATTAAATGTTTCTGAAAACATCTGAGGTGAGAAATAGGCAAAGCAGTAACAGACTCTCGGTTT
This sequence comes from Epinephelus lanceolatus, assembly GCF_041903045.1. Classification (NCBI taxonomy): domain Eukaryota; kingdom Metazoa; phylum Chordata; class Actinopteri; order Perciformes; family Serranidae; genus Epinephelus; species Epinephelus lanceolatus. The sequence continues at coordinate 34,299,659 of NC_135746.1, read as the reverse complement.
GCATTTGATCAGCACTGCCTAGTTCTAATGTCCGATCTCGCTTTTTTCAGCCTCTGTTTACAATTCAGGAAACACACAAATGTTGTGTTCACAAATTCTTGTATTACAGCCAAACAGTACACTAAAATATGTTTCTGAAAACATTTTCTAAGCAAAAAATAGGCAATATAGTAACAGAACTTTGTTGATGTTTGATCAGTACTGCCTAGTTTTACTACTTGATCGGAGTTTGGTCTGAGTTTGAGAGAAAGGAGCAGCTCTCTCTATACTCTTTATGTCTGTGGTGACAGGCATACAAAAATGCTAGTATTATCTGTAGTTCAAGCAGAAGCCCTAGGGCCAGCAAAAAAACTGCTGGATGATGTGAAACATGGCAGATTTGAGCTGAGAGATGAACAGGGAGATCTGGGTGCTGTTTAACACAGTTCACTCACACATGCTACCCACATTGTTAAGATACAAAGCTGGTTGAAAATTGGCAAAGTAGCCTTTCAAAAACGCCTGGAAGAAGTTCAGCTCTGAACTTGAGATTTCTGCTAAGTAGGCTACGATACGGTGCTGGTTACGGTCGCTTAGCAACGTTGGGTGCAACTTGCCTCTGATCCCTCAAAAGTTGGCACAAGTGTAGCACCCAGCATCTGACCTCACACTTTAAAAAACTGTTAAAATGTGGCATGTGCATGAGCCCTGATGTTGTGTACAAAGCTCTCACTTCCTCTACCAGTGAAACAGCTGTCAATGCGCACAACACCAGACATATTTGAATCAGAGTGGCAGGCAGCGATTGAGAGGTCTGGAACCAGGCTTGTGTTTAGCCATGGCATGCAACACTATATACTTAAACTCTGTGATGTGTTCTCAACTGTGTGTTATTTCTTGGTCATGTTTATTCATCAGAATTCCAAAAGCTCTAATGTCTCTCCAAAAGTGACTTATATTTTTTTTTCATGGCATTTTGCATTTGCACACTCAAAACAACAGCATAACAGCATACACTTTAATGGCTTGCCAACGAAATACACACACACACACACACACACACACACACTATTGACCAACACCAAGACGTATTCATGCTGTGGCTCTCTTGTACAATTAAACTTAAACCCCTCTTTCAAAGATCAGGAGACCATGGCAACTGTGGTCAGTCCTCCCTCCAGCCTTCTTACACTGTTGCTACATGACAACTGGAGCGCAGCTTAACCAATTAAAGTACAGAACGGCTCTGTAGCCAATCAGAGGAAGTCTCCATGGAGGCCTCGCTTCCGGCTGAAATGTGTCTGAGGCTCTTGGGACAGAGCGCTTAAACATTTAAACACACACCGACACACACACTCATGGATGTTTCACACACTTAATTACTTCTACAAGAAAGCAGTGGAGGAATACATTCACGTGTGATGTTTAATTTAACTGCATGAAACTGAGTAGGGATGAACTCGGTCTACCTTTTCTTTCCTGACACTTACACATAAGAAAAGTTCTCTTTATTTTTTACGACTTTGAATCTGTATACCTCACAGTGGGAAGTAAAAAAAACTCTGAGCTAAGAGTTAAGTTAGAGCTAGTTAAGAGCTAACTATGAGCAAAGATGATACAGCAACATTACTTTGGGTAGAACATTTATAACTGTGTTCCAGTGTTATACAATGACTGAAAGTTAGTAGTTAATTGGATCAGTCATGTCCGGATCTCTAGAAGAAAGCATTTAGTATTAGCAAAGGCCCCAAAACCAAGCGGCATCTCTGTGGTTGAAAAACAAAGCTAACGCCAAAGTACCAAAGACTGCAGTTCCTTGAATGGCCACTTGAGGCTTGTTTGGAAAGTCAGTCCCCATAAACCTCCATGTTCAAATGCCCAACTTTACAGCAGAAATAAACGTGTTTCCAGCCTAGTACGAAAAACGTTGTGCTCACTATAACCAATTTCAAAATTCATGACAACTGTACAAGAGATGATTTTTTATATAACTCACCCATTTAAATTTATTGAAACTTAATGCTATACATAATTAAGGTTGGGGCCACTTTGAGAGACAGGTAGGTGCTGTCTGTTGACAAGTCTCTACCACGGCAACAACGTTCTCGTTTTAGGTAACACACAGGCATAACCCTGGATTCACAGAGTATAGGAGTAGCCATAGTTGTTGCCATTTCAGTGTGTGTTTTACGTCATTAGGGTTAATTTTAACTTTCTGGTTGCCTAAAGAAGTCCTATTCAGCGTTTGGTTGTACTAAAAGACCCTCTGAGGAGTTGGATGTTTCTTTGTTCCTGGTAAGCATATTTTGATTAAATGGTTTTAAGCCTTTTTCTCACTAGCATAAATTAGCATTAGCATTAGTATTGTCACATTTAACCATAGCTGTAAATGTATCGTGCTAACTAAGCTAGCAGCTAGTTATCTCCACTTTCTCGTCCTAACATGGTAATGGTTTTTACTTAAAATTTAGCATTAGCATTATCACAGTTTACCATAGTTTGTAAATACAACATGCTAAGCTAGCAGTTAGGGTTAGGGTTAGCTTCACCCTGTCATCCATATTGGTCAACTCTGGCACCAAAAATCTAAGATGGTGAAAACGGGAGTTCACAAACCAATGGGTGATGTCATGGTGGCTATGTCCATTATTTTTATACAATGTATGCTCAAAAACCATCAAGTAAATCATATTGGTTTATCACTGACAACTGACACTGGTCTCGATTGTTGTTATGACCTGGGCGGGGATCATTTTCATTATCAATTAATGTGTTGATTAATTTGTAGTTTATAAAGAGTCAGAAAATGTATAACAGTAACTCAAAAAAACCCTTAAATATTCCATTTACAGTAACAAGAAAGATCCTCGCATCTACAGTAAGTACTAGGAACCAGAGAATGTTAATAAATGACTGTCCACTGATTCATTCACTAATGAAGTTGTTTCATCCAAACAAACCTTAACTGCAGTTTAATACTGTGGATTTCCAAGTGATGTCATTCAAAATCGAAGACAAGACAGATACAAGAGTTGCCTTCAGGAAACAGACACAAACAGTTCTGTCCTACTCACTCCTGAGGATGATTTGTGCACGGCTGATCTTCTGTTGGTCCTGAAGGAACCGGTGAACTCTTGCTACAGCAGGCATGTCTGTGGATACCTCAGTGATGGGGCCTTAGGGGGGTCCTTGGTTTATAAAGCCACTAGCAGCAATCGAAAAATATAGAAAAAGCTGGTGACCTCTGAGCTTCCCTTTTCTCTCACTTACTTTTTCACTTGCTCACAACTTTCTTATTCCCTTACTGCTCACGTCTCTGCCTTTCCTGTCTAATGTCTTCACAAGCCTCACTCTCGTATGAGTGTCTCTTCCTCTTCCAATGTTTAAGTCTCTCTGCTGTTGTCCAGCTGTGTTGCAGTGTGTAGTCTGCCCCTTTGCCAACCAGGGGGTCTGCAGCCAGAGACCATGAGCTCATCAAGAAAACAGAAAAGTGGGGCAGGTGGACAGATGGAGGGGAGGTGGGGGAGGGGGGGGGTCACGCGCTGTCACGATCCACTAAGCACAAACACATGCCAGACTGATGTGGCGCACTGTCGGAGGGGTGCCGTACCCCTACATGTTTACACCGTGCTTTCAACCACCCTGACCTGTGAAAACAAACCAGTCATGGCCTGGGGACGTAGACTGTTTCTATGGCGCGGGGATGAAGTGTCCCTCTGTGTGTCTCTACCTCTCTCAGGTTTCAACCCCTCCTCCCCACAAAGCTTTCACATGATGGGGAGCCACATGGCGCACTGTTGGCAGGGACCGTAAAGACTGAAAATAAGTTAGCAACTTTTCACATCTCTGTGGAGACAAGCTACTGCCAAGTCTAAAAATGCTGCTGACACATTCATTCATCTATAATTCTAATAATAAAACATATAATCTCATGATATAACAGTTTTGAATGGAACCATTCTATATTATGAGTGCTTTTACTTTTGATACTTCAGGTTTTAACATTGTGGTATTTGAACTTTTACTCACTATAAGCAGAGAATCCACCCAGAAGCCATTTAAACCTCAAATATGTCAGTGCTTGGCTTTTAATTTCAGTTTATCAGATGTCATTTCTCAAGGTGTCACTGCTGGTTGATATCTCATTTCGGGATCATATTCTTCATTTGGATCTGACAATGCAAACAATAAGACTTGCTCCAAAAAACACCTGTTCTAAGGGATTGCTAATTTAAAAAAAAAAAAAAAAAAAAACATCTGAAGGGAGCAAGAAGACTTGCTCCACTATTGCATGTTTTACTGCAAGAATTCAATACATCGTTTAGTCAACTGGAAATTAACTGACAGCAATTTTGAAAATCAATCCATCATTTCAGATATGTATCTGGCAAAAATACCCAAACATTGTCTGGTTCTCTGGTTTGTATTCTTTACATAATTAACTACTAACCATTTATCAAGCAAAATTAAAAGCACTACTATTATCTGACTTTTTGTAGACTAAACAATTGATGGTGGTCGATGGTGATATTCAACTGACCAGGGGGGAGCCAGATGTTGTTAACATTCAGGGCTCAGCTCAAACCGTAGGGGGTCTGGGGGCATGCTCTTCCAGGAGATATTTTCCCCATTTACAGCAGCTTTCTGTATTATTTTACTAGCCATTGGAGATAATAGTTTGTCTAAAAAACTGGTGCATCATTTGGGAAAAACATTATATCTGTCTGGTAAAAACAAAACCATCTTGTAGAGCCTACATCCTTTTTTGTATCCAACTATTCTCCAACTGTCTTCATCATTCTGAAACTGTAACACAAAAACAACTATTTTTAAGTTACATAACATTACAAACACTAATCTATTTATGTTAAACTGTGCTAAAGTAGAGTTCACAGAATGAATGTTTAGCCAACGAATTTGCTATATTTAAATCTGTGCCATAACAACCTGGGCTGCTCTAACTGCAAATCAAGGATCCCAAACAATGCCAAGTAAATATGGACCTCAATACCATGAATTGAATATTAGGCTAACAGAACATTCTCTATTATATTAGCCGGAGAGCTAACTGCAGCTAATGTTAGCTAGCAAGCCAACAAGCTAGTCACCTTATCAACAAACTGCAACTAGCCTACTGTAGGGTTACAGCTACCGATTCACAAACCAGAAACAACATCTGCCTGTGGTTCACTGGCTGACACTGCTGAACCACTTTCTGCATGTGGCTGATGCAGGCTGGCTCATCATGAAAAACTTCCTTATGTCCACAGTCTAAAAACTAGCTAGGAATCTTAAGAAGCTCACTGGGGTGACTGTTGACTGGGTGAAGTTGAAAGTACTAGAAACCTAAAGGTATTTAGGTACATTTTTAAAAGGTATTTAAAAACCTAAAAGATCGGGGCTAAAGCCCCAGACACCACCTCTGGACTCCGCCTCTGCAACTGACCTACAACAGTCCAGTTTCAAAACTGAAGTCATTACCTGCATCTCTCTCTCTCTCTCTGTCTCTCTCTCTGTCTCTGTCTCATTGTGTCATACAGATTACTGTTAATTTATTATGCTGATCTGTCCTGTACGACATCTATTGCACGTCTGTCCATCCTGGAAGAGGGATCCCTCCTCAGTTGCTCTTCCTGATGTTTCTATCATTTTTTTCCCCGTTAAAGGGGTTTTTTGGGGAGTTTTTCCTTAACCGCTGCGAGGGTCATAAGGACAGAGGGATGTCGTATGCTGTAAAGCCCTGTGAGGCAAATTGTGATTTGTGATACTGGGCTTTATAAATAAAATTGAATTGAATTGAATTGAATCAACTGTATGTGTCTGTGTCAACCAAAGAAATCAAGGCACATATAGAGAAAAACAGGCACATACTCAGGCCTAAATATTTAGCTGCAGGGGTGCCACACTTCATCCAGTCCCACCAATAGATGAGGCAATCACGCTGCTGCTCACGTTGCTCCTGCAGCCTTTTCAACACAGAGTGTTTTTACAAGCAGCAACGGCACAGGTCAGGCCAGGACAGCGTTGTTTTTTTGACCCTTTATTCAACAAGACTGTGTTTCAAAACGGGGGAGACACAGGACACAGGGTTACAGAGTGCTGTTATCATCCTGTAACTTGAAACTTCACAAACACATCTTTCCAAAACTTGTTTCCATGTGTGACATTTATATCCATCCATCAGTGTCTATTGTTCACCTCATTTCTCTCTCCCTCCCTGCCCTGACTGGACAGGAGAGGATTATTGGCCAGACCACAACAGAGACAGACGCCCGGCGGCCTGTGACCCATCCCTCCCTCTTCTGAACCTGGCCTTCCATCCCGCTCTACTTTCGCCTTTTTAGGAGAAAAAAGAAACATAGATAAACACAGCGTGGGTGACTGGATCTGATCTGCGCTCGACTGTGTGTGAGCTCACAGTTTTTACCCCAAGTCAGAAGAAGAGACTGTGCTGTCCTGACTTGAGTTGACACATAGCAATGAAGTGAAGATGCAGCCTGTTTCACTGACATAAGCCCAGGTGATAAAATTGGTGTGTGTGGTGTGCACACACATGCTGTATATAAATACAAAGCCCCAAGAGTCATCACAGATATGAGTGTGAAATGACTTTAAGAGCCCTAATAAATGCACACACACAAATACACACATGCCGCCACATTCACTTGCTTCTGTAAGATGGAAACTATTCTGTGCTTTGGTAAATAGCTTACTCACACATTCCTTCATGCCTTAGATGAACAGACACACACTTACATAGACACACACACACACACACACTGTTGATTCAACACTGTGGAAATAGATCAGAAAAAAGGTTTACACGTGGTGTTTTTTGGCCACTTGTACACCCCAGGAATAATCTGCATCAGTCTCAGGTTTATTTAACAGAGCAACTCTTTCATTCTGATTTAATGCATTTATGTTTATTGTACCTATATCTGTCTGTCGGTTTATTCATTCTGCCCTGTGCTGCTTCTTTACATCATCTCCACACACCGCAAAAATGAGCCCTCTAACCTCACATACACATGATTTTCATAGCTACTGACACCCGCCTACTGCATCACTGAGCATAGAACTACATGAATCACATGAAACCATAGGAGGTGCCACAGCACCCTGGGGTGCCTTGAGGCTGGGTCAACAGTGCCACTTTCTTACTATACATTTTTCTGCATAAATTAAATCGACGCCTCACAGTTGTATGCCTCAGCCTACCAGTCAAGCTACAGTTTACAGCCATGTCAGTCCAGACTCGTGTAGCCATGACAGCTGACAATGTTTCAAATACGGATTTTGCTCCAAAGAAGCTACAAATTCTAAAACATGGATGCTTCACACACATCTTCAACCTACCTAGCATCACAGAAGATCTACACAATCAGCACAGTTTCAAGGTGGACACCCCAGATTAGTGTCACCAATTCAGTATCTGACCAAATGTTTCCGCTTCTGTTCCTGAGATATGATACTGAGTAAAAGTACTGAGTGCAAGTTTTTGCAGAACATTTCGACGTCACAGTGAAGTTGACCTTTGGGATATAAAATTTAAACACTTCATAATTTTATCCCATTAGAAAATTGTGTGAGACTTTGTCATAATTGGCTTATTAATTCTTGAGTTCATCTTTGCATCCAAGTGAACATTTCTGCCAAATTTGAAAAAATTTTCTGACGGTGCTCCTGAGATACCGTGGTCACAAGAACGGGATATATTGAGGTCACAGTGACCTTGGACCACCAAATTCTGGTCAGTTTATCCTTGCATCCAAGTGGACAGTTGTGCCAAATGTGAAGTTCCCTCAAAGCGTTCCTGTGTATTACATTTACAAGAATGAGACGCACGCAAAGTGATAGTGACCTTGACCTAATCAGTTCATCCCTGATGAAAAGTGGACATTTGTGCCAAATGTGAGGAAATTTCCTCAAGGTGTTTCTAAGATACCGCGTTCATGAGAATGTGACGGATGTTAGGTTACAGTGACTTTGACTTTAGATCACCAAAAATCTAATTTGTTCGTCCTCTAGTCCAAGTGGACGTTTGTGCCAAACTTGAGGAATTTTCCTTACGGTATTCTTGAAATATCACGTTCACAAGAACAGAACGAACAACTCCAAAACAAAATGCCTCCAGCCATGGCTGGCGCATTTACATCAACTCAACTCAACTCTATTTTTATACTATGAAAAGAAAAAAAATCTCTAAAATAGTGGGGCTGTGGTTTGAGAATATAGGGAACCACCACAGTGAAGACTAAAATTAAATTAGGAGGAAAAACATTGTGCCGTGATAAAAGTGTTGTTCCTAATTACTTGCACTGACATTCTTCTGCTTTATTGATATTTTTGTAGTGGCAATTCTTTTGTGCCTTTATATGCAATCACCTTGAGGTGGTGTAAAACAGGACAATATAAAGGCAAGGCTTGAAAATGAAAGAGATATTATTTAAATTTATATGTATCCTCATTTCCACACTCTTCCTTACAGCAAACAGATAAAACAAGTCCTGTTGCTCAGTGTGTTATCAGGCCCAGAATAAAAGCAGCCACAGGCCACCAGCACAGTATAAATCAGGCTTATCAAGGTAAGGATACTGTAAATGTTAAAGCAGCTGCATAGATGATGCTCCATTGAAAAGCTAGCACAAAGAACATCTGCCAATACGAAGCAGTTTGCCTTGCTCCATATAAGTGTCCTTACTTGCTGGGGTGGACTGTAGATTGGTACCTGATGATTTATGTCTCCATTGATTATTACTGAACTGGTCCTGTAGAGTGTGAACACGGTATTAGTTTGCTGATATTTACTAGTACACTAAAGCACTTTAGATAAAAGCCTAGATAGCTCCTTTACAGTACTTATTGTATTCACACGTTGTAAATCAATACTTATTTATGTGCTAGTGAGAGAACCACAAGACATGTCAAACAGATGGCAGCTCATCTTTCCCTTCCTCATATTCTTTATGTGGAACATGCTGATGTAATACAATAAAGATGTTGGCATTGAGTCAGAAAGGTCACATCACAGCTAAGACATTAAAAGGATCATTAAATGTTTTGGCGACAGCATTCACACGGAACCTATCACCACATACAACAAAAGACTGCTCTGGTTCCAAAGCTCTGTCATGTGGCAGGAGTGAGTGATGGAGGGGAGGATTGTCAGGTCCACAGATGACTGCGGCTGCAATAGGCACCACCGAGAGCAGCTGTCAGGACAGAAATACAGTAGCAAAACAGCGGGGCGAAAGGGGAAACCCTGTCGTCTTCCTCTGGCTTCTGTATGCAGCTCACTGCGCCGCTGAACGAGAGGAAGGAGGAAGGGAAGGCAGTGTGTGAGGGGAATTAGATGGTGACAGAGAGAAGGAGCTGAGGGAGATCAAGTGAGGTAATGCTGGAGAGGAGAGAAGGGAAGAGCAGGAGATGAGGGAGCAAGAACTGAGAAAATGAGAAGGGTGGACGAAAGTGCCTGAGGCTGTGCTGTCTGTTAGTAAGACTCTTCTTCTCTGACTAACAAATACTTCAGTATGGGATGTGGATCTACCTCTGATTACACATTCAGATCACACTCTATAGGATCCAGAGCATCCACCAAAGACACCGAATAATTTGTGTTTAAGTATGATTCCTCTTTAAGGCAACAGATTGTTCAAAGCAGACGTGATGGGAAATCAGCTAGCAGGACAGGGTTGTGTCTGTCAGTGGGGTAGGACGATATCTCCTGATTCGATACCATCACAGCACATGGGTGCAGATTCAATGTATTGCGATTTTTAACTATTTTGACTCAACAAGAATTGCAATTTCAAATTATGAAATTATTGAGATTTTTGTCTAGAAGTGTATGAGTTAACTAAAAAGATCCCAAGCTGACCAATGGAAAATCAGTGGGCTTCACAGCGCTTCTGTCTCCAGTGTGAATCTAGCGTAAGTAGCAGGAAAGGGGAAAGTTGACAGAGGTTCTGCCAGGGACCAAGCTCACTCAACTGTCATTGGAGCACAAAACAAAAAAGGGCGGGACTTAAGGAGGGCTAATTCTCGATTGAGCTACAGTTTGCTTTTATGTGGTCAAAGTTCCCTTTGACCCTCCTTGAATGTCTCCCTATCCTTGTCACTCTGTGAGGACAAGAGACTGCGGAGTAACACACACACACACAAACATACCACACACACCTCATAGCACCATTAGCATAATGAGGCGCATCACTATCAGGTTAATTAGCAGATGGGATTAGAGTGTGATGAGAGGCTTGGCTTAGGGAGAGAGGAGGAGATGGTACAACAGAGAGGAGAGCAGAGGAGGGGTTGTGGGGTATGGCAGGTCACGCAGAGCAGCATCTGGATGCTGAGATCACATAAATACAAGGAGGATGCAATTAAAACCTCTGCTTCATCTTTGTTGGATTAAAAAATAAGGAGAGGAAAACAGAAAAGGGGGAAGAGAAGAGAAGGAGAGTAATCAGCAGCAAGTTGTGCCTCAAATAAGGAAGCTGCAGATTAGTCTCCGCTTAGGGAGTCTGAATCTGAGCGCAAACACTCATCAGGATAACAATGCTCTCCCTCCCTCCCTCCCTCCCTCCCTCCCTCCTCTCATCCCTTCCGGCAGGCGTAGATAAATGTAGACGCACAGCCAGAGGATGGAGCTACGTAATGAATACCAAGGTCGTGGTGTACCACTGAAGTTACAGCCTGCAAATATTTGAGGCGGGAGTTGATGGAGCTGTGTGAACCTGCATGTGTCGAGAATATTTAACCTCTTGCTCTTTTATGCTCAGATCTACGCAGGATTTATAAATGATCTCTGATTGGCAGATGTGAGCACCGATCATGCTCAATGATGCTCAAAAATGCATCATCCCATTAACTGACGCTGTTGCCACGAGTCGTCGTTCATTAACTGCCTGCTGGGCTCTCAGGCTGTCAGCACTGAAGTAAAGTTTGCAACAAGAAAAGTCGGGGCTGTGGCAAGTCGTAACTACAGCCCTCTGTCTTTGCGGTGAGCTTCCTGTGATTAATTAAGACATTTCACTCTAATCATTGTTTCTGGTGAACACATTGTTAACTCTTGTTCACATGAAAACAGTTTTAGTGTTGACATGTGTCTTTAGTTATCCTTTCAAATAATGTTCCCATGGACTGCAACTTCCTGTCTCGGAGTGTTTCGTACCTCCTGCACACAGAGTGGCAGCTAGTTTACCTCCAGTATTACAGCTTCTTTATTATTGGATACATGTAAATCCCTCAGACCTTTGGAGTAGAAGCCCTGATGTGTTGTTCTATTGTACTCTCTGTCTTTTATTCTCACCTGGTAATTAAAAAAATAAAGCTCATTTGCTATTTTAGGATGGGATTGTTTTATTCTAAGAAATATTTTACCAACCGGAAAACCGAAATAGGCTATATCCCTAATACAAAATAATGTGATGCTCATATCTGTTTTAGTGCATTATTTTGTCATACGTCCTGTTACAGTTAAGTCAAAGTAAGTACATGTTCTTGCTGTGTGTCATGCAGTCAGGCTGCTTGTTGGATAAAAAATTCTCAATGACCTGGACAAGATGAGGTGGGACCAGCTATTTAAACTCAGAACTTGGTAGAAAATCAAGAGAAATCAAATGACGCTCTGTTTTTATCCCAACAACACAGATATTGTTATCGTGCTCAGTGTTCACAAAAGTCTAAGTAATCAACAGAAAGTGAATTTGAAAAAAATCTAATGACTAAATACTGCTTGGATTAATGGATTATTTTTCTACAAAGACTTTATATGTGAAGGTGATTCAGTTCTGAAGTTTGTATTGGGGTGTAAACATTTTCAAACCGGTGTGATATAAAGCCAAACACCCGACCAGTATACCAAAGTTTACCACTGGGTGTTGCACTTGAGTCAGCAGCTGGAACATGATGACACCGATACCCCCTTTCCACCAAATTAGCTCTGGTTCTTGAACCAGTGCGGTTCCAGATTCTCTGTACCTTGGGTCTATCTAGCAAACCGGCCTGTGTTTAAGCAGATCCATTGTTATCAAGGATGTGTCATCAACTGAGGGTTTTGCACAAAGCACTATGAAAGTAAACAGTAGTAGCAAAATGGCAGATCGCACTGATAACCTGAAAGCTTTTTTTTCTCCTGACAATTTTACACTTGACTCCTCTATTGCTCTCCATTCTCCAAGAAGAAGCAGAGAATGAAGCAGCATCACAATGAGCAGGACAACTGGCACACCTTTTTCTGCCATGTGTGATAATGTCACCCCCAAAAAACACATTAACTTTCTAGTAAACAAACGCATCATGTGCTATCCACATCTCTCCCCCTTCCACCTATACTGAAGTATAATCTCCTTCATATTGCTGGGCTCGGCTCAGCAGTAAATTACACACGACCTGTCAGATACTGGTGGCTCTGCTGCTCCGTTTATAAACAGACATTATGTTAATCATGTTGTCATATTGCTAATTACTACTGCAAAACAAGTTGGATTTAGCGCTGTGATGCTGTCAGCACAGGTTGCTAATGTAGGCTACTTTTATTTGCCAGAACATGTCATAATGACAAATGCCAGTTCGGCCTGTGTGCATAAAATCAAACTAGTTTAAGCTTGTACACCAGACCAGACTGGCAAAACCAAAAATGAATTCAACTCATTACTGGAATACTGTGTTACATACATGTGTAACACTACAGTGGGGCATCCTGGAAGCCCAACGGTAAAGACTCACACAGTACCACATATCCTCAACATCCCCAGTTCAACTCCAACCATGACACTGCGAAGCAAGTCATACCTGTATCTCTTTGCCTCTCTACTTTCACACAAACAGACACGCACATACAGAGGCAGACCTACCTGTGTCCTGGGAGTTGAGCACCTCCAGGGCGTGCATCATGGCACTGGCAAATACGTTGGCATCCTCCTTGCTGCCGAAGTTGAGGCCATAGACCTGCCGGGCGTCGCGCCACTGGTGGAAGGTCTGTGTGGCCTGGTTGTACTTCAGCCCCTTGGGAATGGCACAGTTTATCACCACCTGGAGACGTCCATGATGAGCAAGGGGGGAAATAAGAGAAAAGGAAATGTCCTTTAGATAAGTACCCATTAATGAGATAGCATTTTTAAAGTAACCCACCTAGCAAGTGTTCAAAATACAACTTTATTTAAGGAGCCGCCAAGAACAACATGCTGTCCAGTCCTGTATAGCTGTTGCCAACGTGTTGAGAGCTTAAACTGACAGGAAATAGCCTTGTGGAAAAGATTAGGAAAACTTGAATGTGACAGCGTGTTTCAAGGTTGACCTGAGATTTATTGCTCAGAAGCACAAATAGAGACATAAAAACAGGGAGGGAAAATATTGTGGTTTCACTGCGTCAATCACCCAGTCTATCAATCATGACGCCACCTCTGTGCACCTGCTGCCAAGCTCAGGAGCTGACAAAAGATGATTCAGAACAAACTCACACACTCCCTCTAAAAAGCCAAGTCTCATTAAACACCGAGTGACAAGACTGGGACTCTGTAGCCATTATGTGGTAAAAGGTCATTTTTACCTGCTCGTAAAGTGACTTTATGATCCACTCACTCTGAGTTTAAGGTGCTTTTGATGCTAACGTTGGGGATTTTTAGCGTCCTGGGCACTCAGCCAAGCAGAAACACCTCAAGCTTGCTCCTCTCTGTTATTGAGACAGAAAACCTGAGGGACTGTGACAACAACAGATTCTCCTCTCTCCGCTTCTGCATCTTCCAAACACACAACGTGAAAAGCAGGATCTTTAATCTGCATCGTGATCAGTAAATGAAATGCGGGGATGATGTAAAAACACTTTTCATCTGATACAGCTGAAATAGCCTGAAAGATTGTGTAATGTGGTTTAATCTTATAATCACTGTATCATCTCATGTCCAGACTAATAAGAGGCTGAATCCAAAACATTCCCCAACAGGGACCCCGTGGTCCAAAGCTTATCTGACGGGGCCCCGTGGATAGTTAAGATTTCAGAAATCTCATGGTGAATTGAGAGATTAAACTGTGCTGAGACCTGCTCTCAAAAAGGTAATATTTTCTCCTGAGCTCAATATTGCTTTGGCCAATAAACAGCTCTTCCAGCACTAAAACCTGGAACCTATCCGCTAGTTTATGGAACGAGGTCTAGCGCTGGTGCCTGCAAAATTTATTTCAACCCAGCGAGAAATAATCTAGTGTCAATTTCTGTGGTAATCATAATGTCTCTCTGGCAGGCGGGAAGGGATTCACATAACCGTCCTTTTATTGTTGAAGGACTGAGTATTAAAACAAGCAGCCAGTAAATGTGAGAAGGAACTGAGATGGTGTAACTCTAGATGCTTATTGTAGGTGGCAGTGAATAAAACAAACAGAGGAAATGTGCATCTTATGATAGCGGTGCCACACAAACTGAAAATCAGCCTGAAGCTCAGAGTGTGAACCGCTAACACAAACGCAGCCGGTCCACCCACTGGTGTCCCATTCCCTTTTCAAAGGGAACCTATTATGCTTTTCCTTATTTTCTGTCATAGAAATAATTTTACAATAATAAACGTTGCCAAAGTTTCAAATAACGAGGGAAATGTATATAAAAGTATTCCCTGTCAGCAAAAACCTCGGGCTTCATACCATTCTGAATGCTCTGTCTCCAATGGCTTGTTCTACTTTCTAGACAAGCTGATGTCAGCTCATGACAGATTTCTTTATATACTGCAATCTGCTTCAGACACACTACTGCAAATGTTTACATTACATTACACTGCGACATACATGCTTACAGCATGGTGATTTTTCAAGCAGGAAGCGCTGCTATTCTCTGCTATAGTCATTCCCTGGCGGTGAGTACACTGCTACATGTAGCTACGTGCTTACAGCAGGGAAACATGCAATCTTGGTTGCTGATGTTTTTAATTTTCTCCCGATTTTGGATCATATTCCTGCTGAAGCATGTCTGGTTGTGAAGATGTTGGTTTAGAAGCTTTCAAAAAAGAAAGTGCTGCTATTCTCTGTTATAGCCATGCCCCAAGTAGCTTATATTGCTACAAGTAGAAGCTAATGTCAGGAACATATGTAACCTAGGTCGCCAATGCTGTTCATTTGGCCTCAATTTCAGACCATATTCCTGCTGGAACATATCTGATAAAATCCCCCAAAATAAGCTTAATAGGTCCCCCTAAATGTCCAGAGTCAAAGGTCATACTTTGACCAGCGTTTGTCATTTTTACAAATTTCATGATTTTAGGATTGAGTGTCAGAAAGTGCCAAGAAAAAAAAAAACAACATTCTAGGTTTAGAGTAATGCTAATTTCCCCTTTTTATAGGTATCTTACTATATAATGACGAAAACTCTGTCTGTCTGTGGGTGTGTGTGTGTGTGTGTGTGTGTGTCTGTTCCACGTTTTTCTCCTGACTGACTAGGTCAATCCATGTGAAATTTGGCACAGTGGTAGAGGGTCATGGGAGGATGCGAATGAAGCAATATTACATCAATTGGCCAAAGGTGGGGCGCTATAGCAACTGATTGAAATTGCAAACTTTGAATGGGCATATCTCATGCCCTGTATGTCGTAGAGACATGACACCTTGCACAGAGATGCCTCTCCTCATGAGGAACAAATCTGCCTCAAAAACCCATAACTTCCGGGCATATAGATTTTCTGCCATTTTGAATTTTTTGAAAAACACTTAAAATTGATCTCTTCCTAGGAAGTTTGACCAATCTGCATGAAACTCGGTGAACATAATCTAGGGACCAATATCTAAAGTTCCCTCTTGGCAAAAGTTGGAAAACTTACTAAAACTGAACTTCTATAAGGCAATGAATAATGCGGAGGGCGTGGCTCATCACATAAAGGTGTATAACATCTCAAGGGTTTCACCGATCACCACGCAACTTTGTAGGCATATGACCACACATAATCTGAGGGGACCCCTCCATTATTGACCCCATCAAACAAAATGGGGGCGCTAGAGAGCTAATTTCTTATCTAGGCCTAACCACCATATTGAGTTTTACTAAACTTCGTAGATATGTAGAACAGGACGCCTCAAGGTGACTGGAGAAATTCAACTCTAATTGGCAACTGGGTGGCTCTATAACAACAGAAAAATGCTTAAAAATGGCTAAAATGCAACCGATCACTGTGGCTCCCCCTGTGTTTTTGTGTTTTTTCTAATTTTTGGTATGACTAAGTCATGGTACAGTATGCTATACTCAATGTGTATGGACTAGTATATTATAATATTATAATAAACATCCCATTGCTCCCATTTAAGTTACTGTTAACACTTCTACCATATTTATTTCCAAGGTAAATTCCACAAATTCACTTAGTACAACACATACTCTACAAACCATTGCTCTAAGTTTCTCTTTTGAACAGAATAATGTTGTCACTCATTGAATAATCCCATTCAGCTCTACTTTGCCTTCTGTTTGACTGGTGTTAACCAACTGTCAAACTCAGATCTTCCTGCATTTCACATAAAAAGTTTTTCAGCTGTACAAAGGGCATTATCTCCTGCTTTTTTGGTTGACTTTTATTGTGAAACATTGACATGTTCAGCTTGTGTCCTTCAGCAGGGTCATCTCCTACACACAACACATTACATTACAACATTTAATAGTGTTTTTAAATGTTCTTTGCGTTTCACTTTCCCATGCACCTTGGAAATGGTGAAGTTCCAGAAATTCTTACTGCTACGGTATGACCTGATGTTGTTGTTCTGATTGTAGAAGAATGTAAATTGCTGAAGACACAGAGGCATCATGACTTATCCTCCTCCTTCCCTCCAGCCACACAGGAAAACTCAGACAACAAGACAGAGAGGATTGCGGGATTGCTGAGGCAGCGTGTGCTGACCCATGGGAGGGAATCACTCACATGCTGTCATCACACACACACACACACACACACACACACACACACACACACACACAAGCACAAGCACAAGCACAAGCACAAGCCTCCAGTGGTCCTCATCTACATATTTATGCCTTTTCTTCCAGTAGCTACTTGTTGTGTTTTGTTCTGTATTGTTACACTTGTGAAAATAAAAGCGCAGTGGCCTGGTTGTCATGCAGACACACACCCACAGTGCATCAGTCCTGCATGGAATACTTCTAGAGCTGCAACAATTACTCGATTGGTTGTCAACCATTAAATTATTTGCTAACTAATTTGATAATCGATTGGTGTGAGTAATTTTTTTAAGCAAAAAAAAAAAAATCAGATTCCAGTGTCTTTAATGTGAATATTTTTTGGTTTCCTTAGTTCTCTATGACAGTGTATCTTTGGGTTGTGCCGTACTGGTTGACATTTTTCACCATTTTCTGACATTTTATAGACCAAACAACTAATCGATTAATTGAGAAAATAATCAATGAATTAATCAACAATGAAAATAATTGTTAGATGCTGCCCAAGATGGTCCTATGGAAAGTGAGGATTATGCTTCATATTAAGCTGTGAGCTGACTAGAGCTTCTTACTGCTCCTATTACCTCTGGCTTTTAGTGCTGCTGTGTATGAGTGAATATGTATGTTTTTATATGAGCTTTGGTGTGTGTTAGGGCTGTAACAGTTTGTGCATTCATAAACTGTCTCGGAAAGAGGGTCACTGCATGCAGCCACACACAGAATACATGCTAAGTAAAGGGATGCAGGTAATGTAGAACCAAAGTTTACAACTGTGAGTTCCACCTGGAAAGACTCCTCATTATGCACAAGTTTTATGTTTTCATTATTACATGTATTTTGGTATTTTCAATTTCATATCATAAGAGATGCTTTTCAGTTTTATAGCCGCTTGTGATCTTTTAGGGCAAGTGTTTCTTCAGTGTTCGTATAGTGTAATACAGAAGTGTTCCTTTCCTTCATAATGAAAATAGTTCACCAAAGTTGCCAGTGGGCAAAATGTTACCTCTGTCCCCAGCTCACAATAAAAGAAAAATACACAGATCCTTATGAATTTTGGTTTTTAATAATGTCTTGCAAGAGATGAAATAGCAACACACAAAGATTCCTGGAACACTTTATAAAGTCACTTGGCTCTTAAGGTTTGGCTCCTGGGACTCCACATGACTCTCTTCCTCATACCTGCTGACAACTTCACTTTCTTTAAACTGTATTACTTGCATATTAGATTTAACAAGCTTTGAATTATTTACAGTCCTTTGTCAACCTTGAGAGTGCTGAGCACACACTGTCATATTTGATGCATATTTGTGGAGGGGTGCTGAATAGCTAGTAGTATGTGTGCACATAAATATCACAGGGTGCTGGCTATGTATTTGCATGAATAGTTATTTAAGTTTGTTAAGTTTAATTTTGAAATCTTTAATCTGACTCTTTCTCCTTGACTGCTGTAACACTGTAATTTCTCAATTATGGGATCAATAAAGGCGTATCTTATCTTATCTTATCTTATCTTATGTAGTCATGTGTTGACATCACTTGTTCCCTAAAACTGAACAGTTTTTTTTGTTGATGTTTTTCTGTGACTAGGCGACCAATGAAGTCTTGCTGACTAATGACCTTTCTGGTCAACTAACGTTTGGTCGACTACTATTGTTTCTCTGACTCCAGCAGTGGCCATGGTGTCTGGAAAAGTGCAGCTGCAGGCTACCAGTATGATATGTTGTGTTGTCTTTAAAGAGTTTTTTTGTTGTTGTTGTTATTTCTTTTGTCTTTGGATAAACAAGCGGTTTTGATGATTAAAACTGAAAGCTGATTTGGTCCATATTTGGTTCATGCATCTGACCAACTGACTCCATGCACTGAATGAATAAAGGTTCCATGTGGGTGCAAAATTGCCCGTTACTTGTTTCACTGACCTGATGATCTTGGATCTTGCGTCCCACTACGCGGAAGGCGTTATTGCCCGTATGGTGATAGATGTGGACTCTGCTGAAGCCCGTGGAACCACCAGCTGGGACCCACTTCTTATTGGCATCGTCATACACCATAACAGCGGCTCGCGCCTGGCAGATACTCTGTTCACTGCAAGAACACAAAGACAGGAAATCATTTTACAATCTGATATGATGGTCAAACATTCATTTCAGCTGAACTGATAATCCCCAACTCATGTAGCCCCCAGGAGTTTGTTAACCACCTTTGATTTCTCCTGTTTTTAATTCTTTTGTGTACCTCTTTGAAGTAAACCTTTAATACAACATGTGTTCAGTCTGAAAGTCACAATAGCCTGGGGGATGTTCTGAACTGTGATTATAGGTACGATGGTGATGCAACAGGTATGAAGTCAAACCATGTGAGAGTCAGGCCGGCTCTGCTAAATCTACTGCTGTAATTACAAAGACACGCCAACATCTTTATTCGGGACAGTATGACCCTGCTACACACAAAAAAGACACACTGCTAAATAATTCAGTCAGTGCGTCTCCTACTACAGCGCAGGTCACCATTAGACCAACAGAATCATTTTTAATGGTGCTTGTAACACCAAATACCCATTATGTTTGACATGGTTAAACATAATATTAAATCTGTTATCAAATGCAGCACTCTGGTCTCAATTAAACAGAAGTAATCACAATGCAACAACATACTGTCTTCCTATTTAGCTAGCAAATATCATCAGTGCTGTGATTAAAGGGGACACATTGTGCACATTTTCAGGTTCATACTTGTATTTTATTCAAGTAACACTTTATTTTACCTCATATTGTCTGTGCTGGAACACCTGTATTCACCCTCTGTCTGAAACACTATGTTATTTTTACAGTCTATGGTTGCACCCATCTCTCGAAGTCCTCCTCCTAAAAAAGCTGATTGGTCAGCATTTCCAGGTCTCCCATTTCTCAGTACCTCTCCAATGTCACTGCAGCCAGGGGAATGAGGAATGACTGTAACAGAGTATAAATCACCAATACAAGCTTCTAAACCCTGGTTATTCAAGAGGGGGTCTGGGACCCCTAGGGGGTCCACAGAGTTAATGCAGTTTGTCCGAAAATACACATTAACATGAATCCGCCATATTATTAGCAAAAATAAATTTGTCTATTTGAAAAAAATGATTGCACACAACATACCAATGATGACAGGCTAGCTGTTACCCATGAATCCTTGCACAATCATGTTAGCTAGCAAACGTTTAATCACTGTTTAACATCTAGTTTAAGTGGTGGACATTCTTGTGAGCAAAAATGGAACGTTTAATAACTTTTTCAAGCAAGAGACTCTTAAATACCTTCCACTTCAGAAACAAAATGAATGTATAAAAATATGAATTGCCATCTATTATTACTTTAATAGATAAGCATTGTATGCACCACACAAGGGCATGTTTAGACACAGCACTTTAGATTGCACTACACATTATTGTCTCCCCACTTCAATATGCAGCTCAATTTTAGAAAAATATGTAGTAGGAGGTCCCTGCTCTGTCTGTCTTTCAGCTAGAGGTCCTTGGCCTGAAAAATGTTGAAGACCCCTGTTCTAAACCAAAATCTTTACAACCGGACATATTCCAACAGGAGAATGATCTCAAATCAGGAAGAAACTATAAAGACAGCACCAAAGATCATCGGTTTCCCTGTCATTAGCATGTGGCTACATGTAGCAGCGTACTTGCAGCTTAGGACTGACTGCAGCAGAGAATAGTGGCACTGTCTACTGTGAAAAATAAATAAAAGCACTAAAGGCTTCTAAACACTACCAAACAAGTTATTGCGGGAATGCAATCCAAAATCTGTTTATCTGACATTAGCCTGTAGCTAAATGTAGCGGTTAGGGATGGGCAACACAAGCAAAAACACTATTCGAAAATCGTGGCAACTGTTCGACAATTTTTCGAATAATCGCCCCCCGGAACCACGCACACAGAGATCCATTCATCTTTAAAGGCCCGAACATACTCCGGCAGAACGGACTCCGCGGAGGTTCGCGCGGACTCAAAGCGGACGTCCGCAATCCCTGTGCGTGCACACCGGTGACTGCTCGGCATGTATTTTTCACATCGGAGATTTTTCACGGACATTTTTACAGGAAACTACAACGCGGAAGTGCGCTCGACTATGAAAGCCCGAATGACTGTGGACATTCCTCACAGAGTAGTAGTCTCTGCATGTTTCTCCTGTTTGTAGAAGAGCATCAAACTAGCTGGTAGCCCATCTCACACCGCTGTAGCAATCCTAGACTGCCCTTGTGCGGTTAGGAGCTGAACTGCATGTCAAATATAGGGGGAGAAATAAGACGGCGAATAGTAATAGTTGCATTAAAAAATCGATTTTTCAAAAATAAAACGACTATTCGAAATTCGAAAATCGTGACACATCCCTAGCAGCGGTGTATATAATGTAAACACTTGCAGTATTGTGCCTGGAACAAATGACCATATAAGCTGTCACAAGTTGTAGCCAAACTAGCACTTTTACAAACGTTTACTTCATTATTTGAAACTATTGCCACATTTAATATGAACATCTGACACTGTAACATTATATATACATATGAAAGAAAATAAGAGAAGACACAATAGATCCAACTAATTAAAGAATGTAGTACAGCCCTTCCTATCCTTTCACATTCCTCAGTGACGTCCCTAATAATCCAGTTTATGATTCCATAAACGCACAGATGACTAAGGAAGAGCCATAAGGGGAATATGTGGCGTAACAACTTAAAGACAGAGACAGAACCACACCAACATTTCCTTTAGCATTTTACACAGTCTACACACTGCTATTACTAGCATGCAAGCACAAGGAGTGAGTTCATATGAGATCTAATTCAGAGCATTTCAGCCCTTGAGCACAGAACTAATGAAATCTGCTTCATGGGTGGCTGGCTGCATTTTCTATCTCTCACTAAATAGCTATACAATCTTGCAAAGAGTTCAGTGACATGCCTTGGTAACTGATAGCTGGACACCTAGAAGCTGTGTGCCTTCACTCTAAAGGAATATTCAGGCAATTCAGTATTGAAGTTAGTTCCATAAGAGTTGGGAGACTTGCACAAGGCCGAATAAAAAAAGAGAAGGTCAAAATCCAAGCAACGGAGGCTGACATATCCTGATGTTTAGCTCTAAAACAGTACCCCTACATTTTCCATGACACCTATAAGCAGGGCTGGGCAAAATGGTCTAGAAATAATATTGTGATATTTTTAGACTATATCGCAATACACAATGTATACCTCATATAGGCAGTTGAAATGTGACTTACGCATATCCCTCTTATTACACACAACACACATATGCAATAGCAGTAAAGGGATACCGCAGGGTCAATCATAAAATGGCACCCCTGAAGCAGTTTGGGGGTTCAGTGCCTTGCTCAAGGGCACCTTGGCAGTGCCCGGGGCAAACTGTTATAATACAGTTATAATAAAGTTAAATACAGAACTGTTATAATAAAGTATTGTTATAATGAATAAAATTAAAGCAGAACCACTGGTGCCTTTATTATGGAGCACCTGGCTCAGGCGGAAATGTTGATGTTTTTGCTGTGAACTTAAAGATTCCCATCAACATTTAGCTGTTAGCAAAAAATTTAACTGCTACGTCATTAAACTGGAGGATTTATTCACTGTGAGCTGGAAAAAAACTAACAGCTCTTCAGTTCACATATTAATGTTTGCTAGTCACACTGGTGCTCTGTGGTTGAAAAATGCAACTAAATGTTCACAGTCTAGAGCCCAGGAAGTACTTCCCAGGAAAGTGTGGTCTTAATGGGCAGGAAAATGTGTGATGTATTATATGTGTGCCACTGGTTAAAAAACATGACGTGACAATTTATGCTCAATGTTCGTGAAACAGTAATTTTATACCCACGTAGAAGAAGCCACGATACATGATACGGGCAATGCTGTATAATCGCCCACCCCTACCTATGACATGACATTTTGTTAGACCATTACTGCCTGGCTAATGCCCATAAGGGCACATCATAAGGGTCCTTTCCTCCTCCAGAGACACACAACACAATGTCTGACGTTTTTTTCCACAGGCTGTGTAACACAAGTAAGCTGAAATCATGTGTGACTGCCCCTTTAATGTGCCATGATTGACACCCACAGTATAATGAATGCAGCTACGTGACAGACTGTAGGGAGGAAACTACAACTACTATAACCAGAGAATGACAGAAGAAAACAGATGAGAAGAAAGCACTCCAGTGATATGAATTTCTGTATGTCACAACCTGAATACGAGAAGAAAAAGTGACAGAAAGTGAGAGGGGAAGAGAAAGAAACAGAGGAAGAAGAGATCGAGAAGCGGTGAGCATAAAAATGGAGTAAATGACAGGCACAAATTGCTGGGGGAGAAGAAAAGAAAGGGTGAAGAAGTGGAAAAAAAAGTGGGGAGGGAAGTGATGCGAGGACAGATCCACTTCCACTGAGACACACACACTCTGTATTTTTTAAAGTATCTGTTTCAAGGTTGGAAAATGCATGAAAATGGTGGCTCTGCACTAGCAAGAAGACACTGAATGATGCTCATACACGTGCACACACTGCAAACAGTGCGCTACACATGCCAAAGCTACTTAACATGCACTGTTTGAAATAACTTTCTGTAACAATCTTCTTGATAAAGCTCTGCAACATTTATCTGTGTGTGCTTGTGCTTACAAGTGTGCGCTCAACAGCACAGTCAAGGACACACACACACACACACACACACACACACACACACACACACACACGCACACGACTGTATCCATATGAACACATCAGCTCTCACACACTCTTTCACACCTCTGCTAATGTGCTTCATTATGACAACAGAAGCTGAACTGTGTTAGCGCTCTACAGCAGCTGATGAACTTACATTACCTTTTTTTTTTTTTTTTTTTTTGCAAAAATCTCTTACATACTGCATTAAGAGTTAACACCTCAGCCCATCTCACATCTAACTGTGAGCAGAAATGAGCTGGAGCCGGTAATGAAGAGGAGAAAAGAAATCAAGGCAGGATAATTCATTCATGGCTTTTTACGTATTTTACAGTTAAATGATTAAACCTTACATCTTTATTAAACTAGGCAAATGGACTAAGATCCATTTATTTTCACAGAGGCTCAGGGCAGCAGCTATAGTGGTTACATGGCAGGATGGAGTTTTAAATAAACCCACCACATTCATGTTTTATATGCAAAACGAGACTAGATCTACTATTAGCTGTTAAGACGAAAGCTTCACCTCCCAAGCCCTGATTTTTTCCATCTGGTCTACACATTCAGACTCTGTGACATTTTGGTAAACAAGAACATCCATCAAGCAGTGCCACAGCACAACCACTGAGAGCCACCACAAAGCTGCCCTCTAACACGTGAGCTTTGATGTGTCAGTTGAATTTGCAGGGTCACTTCTTGACCAGGTGCAGTGACATCCTGGAGCTTTAAAGGTGTGGGTGGATGGATAGAGCCAGGTTAGTGGTCTCAGAGATGCTGATGTACGTGTAAGCCTACAACAACCAGAAGGAAAACACTACACAAAAGGACCTGATATGCTTTTTCTTATTTTGTGTCATATATATATACAGTATCTCACATAAGTGAGTACACTCCTCCCATTTTTGCAAATATTTCATTATATCTTGTCATGGGACAACACTATAGAAATGACACTTTGATATAACTGAAAGTAGTCAGTGTACAGCTTGTATAGTAGTATAGATTTACCTTCCTCTGAAAATTACTCAAAACACAGCCATCAATGTCTAAACAGCTGGCAACATAAGTGAGTACACCCCACAGTGAACATGTCCAAATTGTGCTTAAAGTGTCAATATTTTGTGTGCCAACCATTATTATCTAGCACTGCCTTAACCCTTTTGGGCATGGAATTCACCAGAGCTCACAGGTTGCTTCAGGAATCCTCTCCCACTCCTCCATGATGACATCATGGAGCAGATGGATATGAAGACACCTTGCGCTACCCCACCTTCAGCTTGAGGATGCCCCACTGGTGCATAGGTGAGTTTAGGGCTGGATACATACTTGGCCAGTCCATCACCTTCACCTTCAGCTTCCTCAGCAAGGCAGTTGTCATCTTCTAGGTGTGTTTTGGGTCATTATCATGTTGGAAAACTGCATTGCAGCTCAGTTTCTGAAGAGGGGCAATCATGCTCTGCTTGGAATTCATGTTTCCCTAAATGAACCGAGCTCCCCAGAGCCGGCAGCACTCATGCAGCCCCAAACCATGATGCTGCCACCACTATACTTGACTGTAGGCATGGGACAGTTGTCTTGGTGCTCTTCACCAAGGTGCCACACATGCTGAAAGAGCACCAAGACAACTGTCCCATGTATAGTGGTGGCAGCATCATGGTTTAGGGCTGCATGAGTGCTGTCGGCTCTGGGGAGCTCGGTTCATTTAGGGAAACATGAATTCCAAGCAGAGCATGATCGCCCCTCTTCAGAAACTGAGCTGCAAGTTTTCAGCGCAAGGTGTCTTCATATTCATCTGCTCCGTGATGTCATCATGGAGGAGTGGGAGAGGATTCCTGAAGCAACCTGTGAGCTCTGGTGAATTCCATGCCCAAAAGGGTTAAGGCAGTGCTAGATAATAATGGTTGGCACACAAAATATTGACACTTTAGGCACAATTTGGACATGTTCACTGTGGGGTGTACTCACTTATGTTGCCAGCTGTTTAGACGTTGATGGCTGTGTTTTGAGTAATTTTCAGAGGAAGGTAAATCTATACTACTATACAAGCTGTACACTGACTACTTTCAGTTATATCAAAGTGTCATTTCTATAGTGTTGTCCCATGACAAGATATAATGAAATATTTGCAAAAATGGGAGGGGTATACTCACTTATGTGAGATACTATATATATATATATATATATATCTATATATATATATCTATATATATATATATATATATATATATATATATATATATATATATATATATATATATAATGTTACAATGTCAGTTGTTCACATTAAACATGGCCGAAGTTTCAAATAATGAGGTTACGATTTGTAAAACTAATCCCTGTGAGCACAAACCTCAGGCCTCAGACTGTTCTGAATACTCTGCTTTCTACATTCTTGACAAGCTGACATCAGCTCTTGACAGATTTCTTCATAAGGTCATCTATTTCAGGCAGACTACTGCAAATGTTTACATTACATAGCCTACACTGCTACATGGTAACACCAGGGAAATTGTAATCTTGTTTGCAAACATTATTTTCTGCCCAATTTCAGATCGCATTCCTGCTGGAACAGCAACATTATGAAGCTTTTACTGGTAATTTTTCATGCTGTTACAGTACTTCCCGTGCTACAGGTACATTGCTACATGTAGCTTCATGCTAACATCAGAGGCTCCAGTAATTTCAGTTGCAGAGGTTGTTAATTTTCCACCGATTTCTTCCTTTATTTATTCCTATTGCCACATGTAGAGTAGTGAAGATTTTGGTTTAGAAACTTTTATTGGTGACTCTTCACAGCAGAAGGCGCCACTTTAGCATCAGAATCAGAAATCTCTTTATTGTCATTGTACGAGTACAATGAAATTGAAGTAGCAGCTCTCAGATTCAGTGCAATAATGGTATAAGTTAAAAACAAGGCAGCAAAATAACAGCTATAGGAATATGATAATAAAAAAAAAAACTATAAATTAGAGATAAGCTAACTCCATAACAGTGATCGCCTGCCCACAAATACACTGCTACATGTAGCTACATGCTAACATCAGGGAAACCAGTCATTTTGGTTGCCTATGTTGTGAATTTATCCCCGATTTCAGATCGTACTCCTGCTGGAACATATCTTGTTATGAAGATTTTGGTTTAGAGGCTATTATTGGTGATTTTTCACTGGAAAAGTGCAGCTATACACTGATACAGTTATTTCCCAGCTGCCAGTACATTGCTACATGTAGCTACATGCTAACAACAAAGAAACCAGTAATCTTAGATGCTGAAGTTGTTCATTTCTCCCCAATTTCTGATCATACTCCTATTGACACATGTAGAGTTGTAAAGATTTTGGTTTAGAAGCTTTTAATGGTGACATTTAATGGCAGAGCATGTTGCTATACTCCATTACAGTCATTCCCTGGTCTCAAATACATTGCTACACGTAGCTACATGCTAACATCAGGGAGACATGCAATCTTGGTTGCCAACATTGCTTATTTCTCACTGATTTCAGCTCATATTCCTGCTGGAACATGTCAGGTTGTGAGGATTTTAGTTAAGAAGCTTTTATTAGTATTTTGTCACAGTAGAAAGTACTGCTTTACACCATTAGTCATTCTCTGGGCTGCAATAACAGTGCAGACACACCAATATACAGAAGACCCAGAAATGTTGATCAATCAGTCAAGACTGAACTTTTTTGGGTGGGGGGGTGAAGGAGGCTTAAAGAGACAGGCGCTAAAATGAAATGAATGAAGCGTTGGAGGATAAAGACGTTTCAGCACAGATGGTCTGAGGAAAATTAAGTGTTTTTTGTACATTAAAGCATGTTAACATGTTCTAGTAGGAACCCAAAATGCAAGTATGAACCTGAAAACAAATCATTATAGGTCCTCTTTAATGAGGGATTTCATCTGAATGATTTCACATCCCAGAGCCTCCTCTACAGTCTGGTAAGGGCCTGGGTGGCTCTCCTGATTGCAGGCACTTTAAACAATCACATCTGAGCGGTAAAAAATAATGATTGCATGGCTGCATGTTTTGCTGATTGTGGTCACTATGGTCAGATGGGATGTCAGCATGTTCTCATACCATGGAATATATTCAGGACCACTGCAGAGACCACAGCCTTTGCCTGCAATGGTTTAAGTCACAAACCTTCACCACAGTGTTCCAGGGTCTCCAAAAAAATATATGCACAATAGACATGACTGTACATTTTTGTGTGGTGAATGTGCTGGGGTTTGCATGTGTGTGAAGGGTGATTATAAGTGTGCGTGATTCAGCTGAAGGCCCCAGTTCTCCACTTCTTTATAACCACTGTGAGCTAAAAGCCAGAGGAATCCATCCCAGAGTGTTTTGAGAGGAAGAAAATGTGGCGACTAAAAAAAAGGAAAAACAACATGAGACATAAAGAGAGGAGGAACACAGAGTAAAGCAGACATGACACAGTTGGTCCAATCACTGCTGAATTACTTTGACATTTAGGCTTTTTTTTCCCTTAGCCAGACACTGGATACATTAATGGGGAAATAAAGTGTACAACTATCTCTCATTTGCATTAATGGCACCATCATTAACGTTCCTTACTGAGATTACTGTGCATTATGTGTTGGTGCATTGCCCCTTTGTCTTTGCAGCTACTTGAGGGATATGATGTCAGAGAAAATCACAGTGAAAAGTGGATTTCCGCTTGTTAAGTACTTGACTGGTGTAATCTAGTCCTGTTGACCCTCCTCATCTCCTTGTTAACTCTTCCACTGAACACGTCAGCTGCTATCTCCCTCCCGTTCTCTCCACTGAGACAACACTACTGCCCACTATCAGCACGTCTGCACAAAGTGCTGTTTGTACGTTTACAGTGTACGCTGGGATTCCCTATGTATCTGCCCTCAGAAATATAGTGCATTTCTGGACTCTATATCAAATTAGACTGTATAATGTCTTAATACGAGATCTATTTTTATCATGCTT
This sequence comes from Epinephelus lanceolatus, assembly GCF_041903045.1. Taxonomy (NCBI): domain Eukaryota; kingdom Metazoa; phylum Chordata; class Actinopteri; order Perciformes; family Serranidae; genus Epinephelus; species Epinephelus lanceolatus. The sequence continues at coordinate 34,271,077 of NC_135746.1, read as the reverse complement.
TTCAGTTTTATTTTCAAGGTAATCAAACGGCTTCACAAGCAAAGCAAACCAAACCCATTCAGATATTCATTCTGCTTCTAGGCCAGTTATAAACCTACTGCATGTGGAAATTACTGTGTTAAAAGGTCTCTAATGGAGTGGAAGAACTCTCTCACACACACACACATACACACACACACACACACAAAGGAAAAAAATCTGCAGATGTGACGAGAATAGGAATGGAGAATGTGATATGAGATGAGAATATTTTCATCTTCTTCATTAATGTTAATGAGTCTCCAAGTTAAGAACGGTTCCGACTTCAAAGAGGAATAGAACAGCTCCAGGGGCTTCACCGCCATGATGTCACATCCTGCCAGGATCGTTGTGGGGAGGTAGGGGGGATAGAAATAGAGAGATGAACAAGGCGAAGCAGGCTGAAGGCAGACAGATGTTTACACTGTATCTCAAACGGTCAGACGATACGCTCTAGGCATGAGAGGATATGGAAATTTCATGTTATGATTATCCCGGCCAAAATAATTACAATTCATAATATAATCCCAATAATCATCATAATATGCTTAAAACTCTTAAAATGGCTCTAAAATGAATTAAGATCTTTTATGCCATTTGAGGTTGGTGTGTACGCAGCCTCTTTTACTGTTGGTTCCCTAGCAGACTCTTTGGAGCTTGACATTAAGTTTTTTTTAGCTGAGACAGTCACTTGTTTTTCATTGCGCAGCTGCCACAAAATCAGGAACACAGCCTCTGAGTGGCTGACAAGTCAGGAGGTCAGCCTCTGACTGGTCAACAGACTTATGTTGACCAGTCCAAACTTATGTATTGTTACACCCCTATTAGACATCACATTTATTTTTTTACTTGCTCGATCGAAAACCTGTATTAGGCATTCCACAGAGTTTAATTGCTCTGGGCAGGGTTGATGTTGATCCCTGACTGTTTGGGTGCTGCTGGACATGATATCCCCAATTATCTTCACATAAGAGATCTACTACGATCAGCAAATTTTGAGTGTTTTTTATGGTGATGTGCGTCAAAATCGTACATCTCCATATGATCCCTAATACGTTCAATACCGTCCTATGATGACACTAAAAGTTTTGATTACCTTCTTATTTGTGGCTACAAAATAATTAGCAGAGAATCAGCAGAGGGGAGAGAGGACATCGTTGATACATCCCCTAATTGCACTGCCTCACTTCATCACTACTACGGGTGGAAATTGTGACTAATTTCACTGCTGATAGGCCAAAGTTACATAACGAGCCAACAGTCTAAAAATAGAAACAAACCAAAAAGGGGTAACTGAAATCTCATTCAGACGAGTTCAGCTGCACTGAGTCTACTGTACATATGTGGAGAATCACTGACTGTGGTATCAGTTTCATCTTACACCACAGCTTTCCTCTGTATCGATGATCTGATTAGATTTTACACCTGATTGCTTCAAATCTGTTTATTAATCAGGAATCATAGCAATGCCACCCATCTAATGTGTCTATTAATGTAATGTGATGTTAGTCATTGGATATATTAATGTAATTAATGAACCCCACAGGCATCATCATCTTTACATATAATAATGAGAATGTTTGCTTCTACACTTACACAGTACAGAATGTAATAAAGGGCTGAATGCTTAAGGACAGAGAGACCTTGACCTGGTAGAGCTCTGGGTTCATGTTGTCAGCTATGTGAGATGTTACACCCACACTATCTTCTCATGGCTGGGATTGGTTTTAGGTAAGTATACACCAGTCCAACTTTTTCTGTTCCAATAGCGATTACAAGACCCCAATTCATTCTGCTGACACTGACAAAATGTTTTAATCCTGTTTTAAGCAAAAAGGTTCCAGATGAAAACAGCAGGCGTTTACAGAGAGGAGGAACTTTTTTATAGTTCTAAGAAACCCTTTTTTATTGGGTCTGCACTGCAAGAACTAGGAACAATCACAGTTCAGTCAGGACCCCTTAGTCAAAGAAAACTTTATTTCCATTTGCAGTATTGAGTTTGGCGGTATGGCTCTGTTTTGAGGCCTATCCTAAGGTCTACGTGGAAAGCCAAAGGCGGAGAGAGCACACCTCTCCACCCTTCCACATGCCTACATAGAAACCTTTAAGGTAGAGAGAGAGCACACCTCTCTGTCCTTCCACATGCCTACATAGAAACGCAAAGGTAGAGACAGCAAACCTCCCTGCCCTTCCATGCGCCTACATGGAAAGCCTAAGGAAGGGAGAGCAGCAGCAAAGACCTCCCAGGAACAGAACAGAGCAGCCTCAATGACAAACAGAAATGACACTGATAAGTCAGACACAACATGAAAAGGAGGAGCTGGGGTGGAGGCAGGTTGCAAAGCAGCTTGCAGGGGCAGCAGCAACAGTAGGCAGGCCAAAGTAGTTTAAATAAGATTTGCCTATTGGTTGTGTAGAAAGGAATCCTGTGATCTATCAGCTGACTCCCTTCCTTCAATCAGCTGCTCCATCAGTTGACTGGGCTGTTTGAGATCAGCTGATGTAGCTGGGATGTGAGCTGAGCTTGACATCGTACCCTGCCTGAACTAACGCCATGCTTAAAATTTTAGACCACCATTTTGAAGGACTTACTTAGCTCCTATTTCAGGTACTCTGCCAGCACAAGGGGAACCATTAAGTGTACAGTGATTGGTCCAACATGGGCCAATGCAGCGCTAGCAACCACGATGTTTAAAAACCTGTTAGCCGTAAAATTAACAGACAACACAAAACACAAACAGCTTGTAAAAAAAAATAAAATAAAATAAAGAAAAAAAAGGGAGGAGATTTTGACTCTTCAAAGCAAAATAGGCATATGCCTGCTTAATGTCACTTCAGCATTCTTATTGGCAGTGTGAATGCAAACAGGAAAAAAAAAAGCTCTTGAAGATAAGTAGTTCTTGAGAGAGCTCCCCAAAACTGTTTGGTCTGAAAAGGCATAATCTTTGTCATGCAATCGTAAACTCTTCGGCTTTCCACAGTTGTTCGGACAAAACAAAGCATTTGACGACGTCAGCACGGTGTCGGGGATACCAAAATCACTGTTTTCTGACATTTTAAAGACATAAGTATTAATGGACAAACCCAGAAAACAACTGGCAGATGAATCGATAATGAATATAATCATTACGCTAGATGCAGCCCTAATAAGTTTAAGCACGAAAGATATTTGGTTGCTGTTGTAAAAAGCATTCTTCACATTACACACATAAAGTTAAGCACTGGGGTTTGACCCCACCACCTCCTCCTCTACTACTTTAACATCGAACAAGCTACAGCATTGATTTTTTTTTTTTACAGATCCTCATACAGTTTGTACAGCACTCTAATTAAATGGTTTGTTTTATGGCACTTTGCTGACATACAACAGCTGTGTTTTACAGCATTCATTCATTTCCTAGATATGAGGGTCATTTCATTTAACTCTCAGGGGTGTCTCATGACCTGATGTACATTTCCTCTTGTAGTTACCTCCAACAGGGAGGCTGTGTTTTTGGTCGATTTGTCTGTTTGTCAGCAGGATTACAAAAAGCTACTGGCCAGATTTTCATTAAACTTGGTGGGTGTAACAAGGGTATAACATGTGCCAAGGCAGAAGCCATTAAAATTTGGAGTGGGTCCCAATCACAGGGCTAACATACTAATTAATTTTCACTTTCGTTAATATTGCGAGTTAGGGCAGTTGGCCTTGGCTGAGGTCTGCGCTCTCGGAGTGCCTTTTTAGTTTCTAATAAAATCACAGTCTGTGAACATTTCGGCTGCTCAGACTGTCAGCTGCTTTCTACTATGATTCTCTCTTTCACCTCTTCCATTTCCCTTCAGACAGACAGACAGACAGACTGATGAAAAGGTACATGCCCCTGTCACACACTTGGACCTCTGGCTGTGATTAGAATAGATTCATCAGTAAATGACTCATTGCGATGGTATTTCTTTTCTCTGACTACTTCTCTCTCCCACAAAATTGACCTGCTTTCTGCAGTTCGCCCTTTTTGGCTTGAAAATCATCCGACAATAAACTGACGCTGTGCTCTGAAAGGCCAGAGTCAGCTGTTTCCAAACTGGGGGAGGATGATAAATCCCGTGAAGCTAAAACAAAACATGCAAGCAGAACCATAGAAATGTTAAAGAAGGATTTCCCAAGCATGGGCGAGGAATCCAGGGGGAGTCCTCGCTGTGAAAATGAACGCGAGAGAGGAAGAAAGAAAGAGAGGTATCCTGGGACTGAGAAGTGCAGCTGGCCCTGGACGGAAGGAAGGAGCTCAGGATAGAGGAGCTCTGGAGAGCATCCCTGCCACATCTGCATCCTTTCTTTTCCTCGCTCTGCAACCATGTCTTCAATTTTCAGCTTCTTTTTTTGCTTTTTTTACTCAATTTATAACTTTCTGCCTCACTGACTCGCCCTCCTCAAACAAATTTTTCCTTGTCTGCCTCTTTCTGTCTCTCATTCCCTGTCTCCCTCTCATTAATCAGCAATCACTTATGGTCTGGTGCAGTGTATGTAGAGGGCTTCCAGCCCATATGGAAGTGATCAGGGGCAGGCAGGGAGGAACAGCAGAGGCCCCACAGACAAGAGAAAGTCCCTGTTGAACCGCTGCCTGCAGGTATCATGCCAATGTTTAGAGTCACAGTAAATCAAAACAGCAGATTCCAGTGTGAGGTCAAGGAAACAGCAGAGGTTTCTAAATGCTTTCAGCTTGGTCTCCTTAAAAAAAACTAATCACATCTTTCAGAATTTTCAATCCCTTCACAAAGTAAAAACCATTATCAAAGCCATCATTCTTTTATACTGTCCTCATTACTGTTATCTCCGTATCTACAGTACAAACCTCCTACAGCCATGCAATTTACTAAAGCCCCTATCAATGCTCAGCTGGAACATATCTACAATGATTCATCTCATTATCCACTAATCTGTTGATCATTGTTTCAATTAGGTTTAAGTTCAAGCTATCACACCCAAAGGTGATGCCTTCAAAGTTTGTTTGTCCAACCAAAAATCCAAAGCCAAAACATATTTAAAGGAATAATTCACCCTGAAACTGACCATTTGTATATCAATTACTCAGCCTGTGTTACGTTCAATTCAGAAAGGAACTGTTTTTCTTGCATGCTTTGATGGTGATCGAAGAATCCAAAAACTGACAAAATTCTTGATTAACTGAAGTCATAGGGGTCTGGGTTTAACAACAACAAAACTATATCAACACATCCATTAAAAACTCACACAACTTGTGCAGTATCCCATTTATCCAGTCGTATGTTCCAAACAGACAACCCTCTCCAATGGGGAACTGAACTAAAAGTGAAACTCATCTATGCTTTCTTCAAAGCCAGACTCCATTGAAAAAATAGTCCTTTACCTTGCTGAACATGGGAGCTGCTGTTCTAAGTTTTCCTCAATTAGTTAATTTGTGTTGTTGCCTTTTAATTAATTAAAGGGTAAGTTTGGATCCACCAAACTCACAAAGTACCACAAACAAACCATTGATCGAGGCTTTGGTTCACCAGCAGTTCCTGTGTTCAGTGAGGTATGCGAGAAAAACAAAACTTCTGGTTTCATTCTCTTGCCTTTACTGTCATGTAAAACCTGCTAAGTTGTATCATTCCAAATGACACATGGCAACAACTTTCTGTTTCAGTCAAACTCAGCCAAATTACAGAAGCCAGTCATCTAATTATTATAGTGTGTGGGTTTTCAATTCATGAATGAGTCTATATATGGAGCTAGAACAGTGACAGAAAGTTTTGGCATCTAAAATAAAGCAAAAAAGGATATCTGGCACTAAGAAATAAAACACATTAAAAAATTTTTTTTTAAAAATTGTTTTGATATTTTTTTGCATTCTAATTTTTTTATGACAACCTTATTATCTTTTTCTTCATGTCACTCTTATTTGTGTCTGGGTTTTTTTCTCAGTTTCAACTTTTTGACACTGAGGGCAGGAGTTTGAGGGGAGGGGCAAGGACAGTGTCATTTATGGTCACACTTAAATTGATAGTGAAAAAGAGTAACATGAAGGAAATAAATCATAAGACTGTCATTAAGAAACACCAGACTGCAAAAACATACCACAATAAGATAATTTTTCATGCATGTTTCAGCTTTCAGTGGAATGCTTTTCTGTGCCTGCGTTTCCTTTTTCAATGCCAAATCTTATTTTTGTTGCCAAAACTTACTGTTGCTGCTCTAGCTCCACATCTATAACCCATGCCACAAAACACCAAGCTGAAAGTAACAGATAGGCCCCGCAGACATCAGCTGGTCACTGCGCAGTCCCACACTCCCACACTGGACTCCCCATCACCTCCCTTCCCAACCCTGTTGCCTTTTTATAGGAACTGCAAACCCAGTTGTCACCCTGGCAACACAGCCGTACATGGGCGGAGGTTTGTGCACTGCTAAGAAGAGAGAAAGGGAGCGAGTGGAGGAAAGAGAAGAGCACACATGTACAGGTGTGCTCGTATGAACCTGTTCACTATACATCACAAAACAGCTGTTTGTCTGCATAGAGGTTACCTGCTCTCTACTTTGCTGACACACACTCTCTCTCTCACACACACACACACACGCGCGCACACACACACGCGCGCACACACACACACACACACACCCACACATACACACATATGATATGGTGGAGCCATGAGAAAATACCCTCTGCTCACAAGTATGAGTCATCCACTCTACCAGATGGTGGGAGAGAAAGAGACGGAGCAGGAGAGGACCAGTGTGTGGCATGATCGCAGAACAAACACCTGAGGTGTGACAAAGAAGCCATCACCACTAGTGGCTATATATAACCCAGCACATCCTACAGTGATACAGTGTGTGTGTGTGTGTGTGTGTGTGTGTGTGTAGCAGGTAGACACACAGCAACTCTCGGAGACGGAGTGATGATTCTCGGCTCTGTTTCTCTGAGCAAAGGTCAGAGTCTGGCCAATAACTTGGGCAGGATTCAATAAGGACTTACACTGTCATTTATATTTGCTACAGTACTTTATCAGTGTCAGTCTCGAAGGGCTTCACAACACCCACACCTCAAAACTGTGACTAAATTGACAACCTACTACACTAAATTATCAATGAGAACCAGAAAAAAAAGCTCATTATGAGAAGTGACTTGAAAAAGAATGATAAAGGCATCGCAGTCTGCCATTAACATGTACTTAAACTACACATCAGCCCAAATTTCACTTTAGATACAGTACATCTTAAGCAGTTACAGAAATCTGAGCACATTTGCCTTCCTAAGGTGGCTGATATGGATAAAATCATCTATAATAGTAATTCTAAACTGCAAAGAGTTGTGTAAAGTATTATATGATGACAAACATTTGTTGGGGAAATTACTATCAGATGGCATTACTTGATTTTGGCTACCCCAATTAATCAAATACTCAACAGTTTAAATCAAGGTACAAAACATAACACTGATACAAGATGCTGTAAAGCCAATATTGCCATAAAGCAGCCTTGGCTATTGATTTTAAAAATGACACAAAATGCCCTTTATACAGCTAGAGATATTATTAAAGGGATAAACAAAGTATAGCAATGTGATTACGGTTTGGTGAGGTAATGGAAATTGTGACAGTGAAGCATATACCATAACAGAGGATTTTATCCACATTGTCAACTTCTAGAGGCCATTTTCCAAACCGTTAAACTGTTTTCCATTTTTATTTGGTAGCAGTTTTCATAATTAATGTTTGGTAACTGTTTTAAGGTTACTCATCAAACAGTGACTTACATTTAAATCATCTGTGTTAACATTTTTGTTTTGTTTTCTCAAAATATATTAATATAATGTAAATATTTATTAAAAACCTTTTATGTAAACCATTGAAAAAAGAATTAAAGCACTCTAACGTGCAAGTTTATGTTTAAATTACACAAAGTTTAATTATAGGCAAGTTAAGTAAGCATAAAGTGAATAATTCTTTACAGGAGTTTAAATGTATATGTTAAAGATAATAAAAATGTTTATTTCATTACTCTATTTCATACATTTTTCATTATTGATTTTATTTCTACTGTAAAAACAAAATACCCTGTAAAAAGTACTCAATCAGGAGTGATTATTGAAATTACAATATCAAGTTAGTGTCGCTTAAAATAACCAAGTAAAAGCTACTTAATTAGAATATACAAATTAGAGATTGCCGTAAAACTTAAATTCAAAGCCTAGTCCCTTTTGACAAATAAAGGCCTGTCTCAATTAGAGGCCTGGTCTGGCTGCCAAGCAGTTCATTTTTATAGAAGTTCTTGGATGTATAAACCAGGTTGTTGGCTAAACACTTGAGCTAATGTTAGTTAGCTGCTTGGATCAGCTATACAAATATAACCATGAGCACCAACCCCATCCCAAATATAGGCCTGTTGAGTTCAGTGAGTTAGTGAAACTTAAATTTTTGATCTTACCAGTTTCACCAACTTCTCAGGTTTTACTGTGCATGCTTATAAATTGTCATAGCACCCAACTGTGTAAGTGTCAGATGACAGTATATGCGCAGTTAATGAGAGTGTATGATTGATGGTGTCTGCAGCGTTATAGAGATGGATATCCACAGTGGTCACTCCCCACTGACCTCAGAGTTCACAAGCAAGCAAGTCGAGTAGGATGGATGCATTTGCCTTTGCTCCAATATATCTTTTAAATGTTCATCCTACTTTGAGTGTCTTATATGCCTTTACACCTGAGTACATGTGTGGTCAAACACATGTCAATACAAAATGTATAGTAAGCAACATTATGAAACTGAGATTTCAGAAATTGTTCAACCAGTTTTAATGGTTTGCAGTCACACCTCATTTTTGATATTTAAAAAGGACTTCTTACAAGTTCTCTTGACAGAGTACAATACAATGTAAATGAGTCATGATACAGTAAGCAGTGCAAATATGTTATTGTGGTTTTGTTTTATCGCTGGTATTTCTAATTTAGAAATTGTATAATGTTTCATTTTTTTCTGCCTTGGTCTTTTTTCTCTCTAGTATTACTGACACTGGAAATCATATTCCTTTTCCTTTGGGGGAGATTTTAAAAATATTTATGTCTGGTTGAAAATTGGTGCTAAGCATACGCAGCTGGCTGTAATTTCAATGTTAGGTAGGTTCCATTTACAAGCCCTCAGGGGTTTCTTCATACCACCTGTGCATTTTCTTATGTCTTATTTTCTTTTATCTTATTTTATGATATGCACAAATAAAGAACAGAAGAGAGAAGCTGACAGTATATCTGCTTTATCTGAAGCAGAGCAGGGGAACAAGGCAATATATTAAAACTGTAGATCAAGAGATTAAACTGATGTGTTGAGTGTGTTCTTAAATGTAATCAGATATCAGTGAGGACACTTGATACGTACAGGCAACAGAACTTTTCTGCGTTGCTGTTATGTTTCTGCATCATTCTTCCTGTTCTCTTCAGAAGTGTTACCACAATAGTGAAGATTTAACTTTAACATGCTTTAGATGCTAAAGAGATGACCAGCTGGGGCTGATGGGTAGGGAAATTTAACACTAAATGCACAGCACTGGTTTCCAACAATGCACCTTTACAGTTTGTCAGTGCTCTGTTTAACTTACGCCATGCACAACTAGCCGTTCTTTAGAAATGGTAATATGTCTTACAATGTGGATTCATGCGTGTGAATGAGAATGACATGTAACATCAGCATGACATTACAATAGTGCCGCTTTGTTTGTTCCCTAATTATTTCCTCGTTACCTAATTCAGGTCATTATGGTGTAAAACATTATTGCCCTGTAATTACCTGGACCATCGACTGGCCCATTCAAGCACTATGCTTGTTTAAAGAGTAGTTGGGCCCGATACACACAATCCTCTTGGATTCAATTAGGCTTTGAGCAACTCACTCACAGAAACCATTAGCTGAGTGAAGAGGCAGAGCCCCAGAGGAAAGATCCACAGGTGGCTCCCCCTCTCTCATTGCCTTTAATGACTGTGCCCTTTTCAGCGCCATGGTAACCAGCATCAATGCGATCACTCCCTGGAGAGCGGGGTGTGAATCCCTTCAACAAGCTCATCTGACCTTTCACTAAATAAAATGGCACACTTTGTCAGATGGGTCACAAACAATTCAAAGAATCAGTGTAAGACACGTTTGGCCAACTTTTACTGCGGACTTATGGGTAAGAACGCAGTAGGAGGAAGAAGTCATCATTTCAAGTAAAAAGGCAGTTACCATGATTAAGCAGCAACTCTTTGGCAACTGTCCCCGAAGTGAGAGAAGAGAGGGAACCAGGGAAATGAGTGAAGGATGAGGAGGGAGAGAAATAAAAGTTACACTCAGTTTAAAAGAAATCGTCCAAACTCTTACTCATACAGGTCTGAAAGTGTCTCATCCACATACTGTAACACTTGACGGCTCTGGAGCCCCACCACACTCCAGATGCCACACACACACACACACACACAGTAGTGTATTAGGGGGTGTTTCCAGGGTTCAGAGTGCAGCCCGTGTGTTAACTAGGAGCCTGGCAGATTTTACAAGAGTCCAATCACGTTCCCATTCACACAGAGACAGGGAGCACATTGACCACAGAGCAGGTCTGGATTGGACTGAGCAACAGTCCTTGTATATAACCATGGAAACCAACAAATGAAGCCTTCAGAGAAACAACTGTATGGGCTTGTTTCGACAGCAGCATGAACACAACAGTGGATTGAGGCCAAATGGCCTTCAAAAGTTCATAAAATACCTGTGAGATTCTGTTGAGTTGCCAAAAACTCACATGTGAATGGGACATTTGTCCCTTGTGGGAACCTTTGTGTGGGAAATGTTGGGCTGTGTCCTCAATCACTCGCTAGTCACTAGCCCTTTTTAACCAGGAGTTGTGCAAATTTGCAGGAAAGCGCAATCAGTCTTCTTTCAGCATTGGCAGTATAAAAACAAAATCGGGGAGTGCAGCAAAATGCCGCCTACCTACTTTTGTTTATACAGAATACGCCTTTTTCGGGGCAATGGGGGGCATGAGCAAGTAACAAAACATGTAGCTCAGCGTGTGACGTAAACAGTAACGTGGGAGGGAAGCCACGGCTAGTCAGTCCTTCGGCGATTCTCTCGTAAGTAGGCCCGTCCTTCACCATTCCTCATTTCCTCAGATTACTCTCATCTCAGTTTCCCTCTTGCTACTAGCTGCTCGCTAATTCCTGCTATCAGCTGTTTCCTGTGTATCCACCACCAGTGGGTCGCACATGCAGCGTCATCAACAGCTCCTCCCGTGGCTTTAAACTAAAAGGGTTCCGCCAATATGACTATGAGGCGGAAAATTGGGCACCTCGAATCAACTTGCCAATCCAGCTCTGTATGTCCAAACCCTCGCAACTTGCCGGCAAAATGGCCCAACATTCGTGGAAAATCTGGCAGTGTAAAAGGGGCTACTATATAGTGAGTTCACCATTCTTGAGTGCTGTCTGAATGTATAGCGAGAATTATTATACCCTCTCTAAGGGACTCAAAGTATCCCAAAATGCATCATGAAAAGTAGTGTGCAACCGATGGTCATTAACCAAGCACTACATATCATCTGGCAGCGCGATTGCAACCTGTTGTACAAATGAGAATATTTGCAGGACTGTGAGAACAAAGAAAGATTAATATTGGGTGGCATTTTCACAGAGCTTTAAAAACAGTTCAGTATTTTTAAAGTATTTTCAAGGGGGTTGATTTTCCTTATGACTACGGGCCCCAGATAAATCCATGTATGTGGTATAAATATAATACGTTTAATGTGAGCAGAGCAGTGCATCACAACACAAATAGCCACAAAGTACTTACGCTTATGTTCACACCTACGGCCAATTTAACCTGCATGTCTTTGGACATGCAGGTTAAATTAACCTGCATGTCTTTGGACTGTGGGGGGAAACTGGAGCACCCGGCGAAACCTCACACTGACACGGGGAGAACATGTGGGCTCTACACAGAAGGGCTCCCCCACCCCGGGTTCAAACGAGAAACCCTCTTGCTGTGAGGCAACAATGCTAACCAATCCATCACTGTGCTGCCGAATTCCATTTAGCTGCTTCATATTCAGGGTCCTGGTACGGTGCATGCTGCCTCACTGGCACTCTACTGGGACACATCAATACACAGCAGAGCCATCCTTAATGCTATCAATAACACCTGTGGTTTTCAGCATACGCCGTTTTCAGGATTCTTGAATTGGTTGATCTATGGCCTCAGGTTTTGTTTTCTTTCATTTGTGTTACTGTGTTTTACCAATTGTTTACATGCCAACACAAACAGCAGCGCTTTCAATTTAAACACTGATTCATCACTGTGTTTTTAAATTAAGAAATGAGCATGTTAAGCACAGATGAGCTTGACTCAAATGTAGCTTGGGCTGCTTGTGTTTCCATGTAAACACCGGCATGGCTGGGAACATTTGCAGATTCTGGAGTGTTTGTGGAGCTGTAAATTCTACCTTACAATGTTGGGCATCAACCACTTCTCACTACAAGGCCTGACACACTCTCTCTCACACACACACACACACACACACACACACACTAGTCTGGGCACAAGACTATGCTGTTTACGCAGAAAGACAGACAGACCGGAATAACTAGCTAAGCTCACCTCATCCACCAAGCTGATCACAGAATCACTGACTTGATGAAAAGGGAAACAAGGTGACTGGTGGAACTTGACACTTCCTGAGCATTTTGGATTGTTGTTTCACTTTTAAGTCTGCCTTGGCGACTCCACACCTCCACAGCATGTCTCAGTGGCTCAACACCCTGCTGTCAATACTGGCTGTTCCACTCATCAGTTTTACTTTCAGTCTTTTACTTTCCTTTCCTCCCTCTCTCTCTACCCTGAGAAAACTCTAGAATGACACTAAATATGTGACACTGCTGAATTTTGTATCTTATATTCTAAATGCTCTTACAATTGTTAGAAAATATATTCGCCTGTGATGCATGTTGTAATGCATGACTGATGCTGCCGGGTGTTTTTGTCTCTGGCTACGGGGAGGTCAGAGGTCAGGTACAGACCATCATCCCTGGAGCTGGGACATTCACTGACCAGCTAAAGGACACTGACACAGCATGGATTCTTGGTGGGTTCCATGACAGCTCATCCAGCTGAAGGATGTTCTCTTGGTCCATAAGGCCAGTCAGACACAATGAGATGGATTTGTTTATTTTAGTCACACTCACAAGCAGCCATTTTCCTTTCCTGAACGTCATCTTTTAATATCGATGTTGATAAATCATCAATATAGTGTGTCCCCTGGATGGTTAAGCATCATCCTGTCATCATCAACATGAGTGATTACAGCATCTACTGTCACAGCAGACGTTGCAACATAAGATTACAGACTGTCTGTAGTAATAGCCTACATATTCATGAATATAGAGTGCTCCAGGAATGAGTCCCAAAATTCGGAAATGAGTCAGCATGTCCCCGCTTACGGTTCCCTCATCTCAAAGTCAATGGGTTTTTTAATGGGTTTTTGGTTAGTTGTCTGAAATAAGGTCTGCAGTTGAACACAAGCTTAAGAGACTTTCACAATTTGTTCTACAACATAAAATACATCAGTAAATACCCTACTTGTGAACTTTGAAGCCTCTACAGTCTTGAAAAAGGCGGTTGCTTACAAGTGGCTAAATGAGACTACAGAACATCATCATGCTGAACACAGCTTTACAGTCTTGTTATGGTGGTGGTGTTAAGCTAGTGTTAGCTATGGTCACATGACCTTTCCTGTCTGGAAACTGCATTTACACCTTCGACAATCAAAAACTACGACAACTACAATCATAAAAGTGGTGTTTATTTTTGAAGATTATGTTGCTGAACAAAACTTGTAACTTGTACCATAAATGTCTGTTTGCCATGGAGCCCATTTTGTGCAATAATCCAAAATCCAATGGATTTTGGATTTTAGACGTGGGAACCAGTGCGATGCTAACTTTTGCTTCAGCCTACCGAAAAACCTCATACCTGGGGCACCCTATTGTCTACTGGCAGTCCTCAAGGACCTACATGGCGCGCTGCAGTCACCACTGTCGTCACCAAGCAATAGCTGTGCACAGACCTTCAGAGAGCCGAGGATGAGAGTGGGCAGAGGGGCAGCTGTCAGAACTGTGCAGAGCACCAGAACAAAAGTTCAGACACATCACCCAAAACATATGCTTCAATCTCAGTGGTATTTGTGACAAGAGAAATACTTTCAAAATACTAATGTTTCAAAAATACAAAAATGGCACATACCCCCACCTAGTGGAAAAGTCACGCCACTGTTTCTATGATCCACAACATAGCATTATCAGGGAAATAATAGGATGCATCCCCTGGACGCAATGACGGTGAGTTTACTGCGTCCTTTCCAACTTAAATGCATCAGGGATGCATGTTGACAACAGGGATCCAATAACATATCTGTTGCAAAGGGAATACCTCCCCCTTTGTGAACATAACAATCAGCAAACTAAGCTTAAGAGAGATGTTTTCTCACATTTTAGCAAACTGCATCAATAATTAAACAGTGTCTTTTTCCTTACCATTATGTTACAGATGCTAATGTAGATGAAGTTATGTTGTTAGCTGCATCCCAACCAAGCCCCTAGGGAGACCAGGCCGTTCCTCACAAGTACTGCAAAAACACTAAACTAGAGCTTCTGCAGGACAACAGTGGGTATGCATTTAGCAAACAGGTTTTTAAATAAAGCACTCCGACAATTAATCACAGAACTGCTAGTATTTAGTTATTACAGATTCAAAGTCTTCGGTGGTATTGTCACTTTTTAGAACTTTGTTTTCTTTCTGTATTTAATGTAAATTAAAATCCAAGTGTGCCCCTGGAATAACGATCTTTAAACATTGTCTTCAGCAAAGGATCAACTCTACTTTAAAGTTTAAAATCAACCCTCCATGCTCCAGAGCAGGTGTAATCAGGTTTGTGCTTCAAATGTGATAACGTGACACACTGGCAGAGTGAGGGGCTCGACCTTGCAGTTAGTAACAGGCTTGAGAATTCCTCCTTTGCTGTCTTCAGTTAAACTACTCATTCATGAGACACGGGGCCTTGACCGCTCACTGATCAAAAATGAGCAGTAATAAAGACGGATGCCGACAAGGTTCCTGCAGTAGAGTGAGCATAACAACAGAGGTTGATAAAGACACACAGCAGAAGAAGAACCCACTTGAAAAACAGCAGGTACGTACCGGTGGATTTCCATTTTGGAGGCCAGCACACATCTCTGACTGAGGATGAAGCTGGAGGCTTTGGACTGTGGACCAGAAGACTGGATCTGCATGGCTCCACACAGCCGCTTCCTGCTGAACTAACCCAGCCAGCCCCAGTCCTCTCCCCTCTCCTCCCCTACCAGCTCTCCCCTGTCTCAGGGTCTTGACTCCACGAGCTTCCTCTCTGTCACTCAGTAGCCAAGGTAATCTCTGGTTTCTCTCCCTCTCTAACAAACAGCTTTCTTCATCATCCAAAGCTGAGTGCCCCCCGTCCCACCCCCAGCCTCCCACCTCCTCTCCTCACAGCCCCCGTAGCAGGGTGATTCCTTCCTTATGCATATGTGCGATGTCAGCGAGTCAGCCAGCAAGCGAGCGAGCCATCCAGACAGTCAGCCAGCTGTGGTTTTCCCATGGCAGCAGCACCAGCCAGCAAACACACACACACACACGGTTCAATCCTGGCTTTTCGCCGCCGCGGCGACAGCAGGGGTATCCAGGCAACAGGCTCCTGCTCCTGCACAGCCCACTCTTGCGCTCTCTGGGCTCCGTGGCGGAGGCTGTTAGGGGGGAAATCACCGCGGCGGTATCACGCAGCACGGCACAGCTCAGCTCAGGAGGGTTCAAGTAGGGGAGGGGGGGAGGGGGTGTTTCTTCTCTTCTGTTGCTCTCTGTGTTTTCTTCCTCTCGCCTGGCTCCCTCTGTTACATCTATCTCACACCTTTTGTCTCTCACTTGATCTCTCCCGCTTTCATCTGCCCGCGGCTCCCTCCCTTCCTCCCTCCCAGCTCCTCGCTCTGCTTTTATCTATGCGACTCTCCACGCGCTCGCACTCTCTCTATTTCTCACTCACCATACACCCACCCAACTCACCCTCTCCAACAGAAAGAGAGTTAGGGGGAACGAGCAGCCAGAATTAGTGGCGTTTGGCGGCACTGGAACGGGGATTAGTGAAGTGTTTTGCAGCATCTGACAAACGCACAGTTCTGACAGGAGGGATTCTCCTTTTCACCGCATGACTCTACATTGACTGTCTAAATGTGGTGCATCTGTACTGGAGTTCATCTTCTGTCTTTTCTTTTTAGCTGCAATCGAGCGGTACGGAATAAAAACATACAGCATGTAGACTGAAGTCATGCATCAGAGCACAGGAAATACAGCTGCACTGAGTCAATAATGAAATCAATAATATTACCAACAATATGCACACCAGTCATCATTATGTTCACTACTGTACTGTGTGAAACCATAATCGAAAGTTAGAATATCTGATATCTTTAGATAGTGAGGCAGTGCCTATATTTAGAAGGTGTTTTCAGCCAAACATTTGGGCTTTCCCACTGAGCTGATATTTATACTGCAATCCTTACTGGGTTTTATTGGTTGCTATGCCAACTCTTACCATACCTTGGGAGTGAGATGGCCATCTTTTTCACTTGTGTCTTTCTTACATGTATCTAAAGAACTTGGAGAAAAAGCACTTTGTATTAACCATGTTTGTATGTAAAGTGCTATATAAATAAAGTTTACTTTTTTTTATGTCGTTGAGTGTATTGGTTGCAGATTTCTGATTGAAATGCGAGGGTCTAGTTCCATAGTTGGATACTGGACCCTTTCCAGGTCAATAAAACATGCCGGTTTGCTCTAAGCTAACAAATCTTTTTTACTTCCAAAATGTACGATCTACTGGCAAACACCGGCAGGGGCAGATCATATCAGCTGTAAATAATTAGAGTTAATGCCGCTGGTAACGTTCCCAAAGGTCACAATGAAGCTTGGCTGTTGTCCAATGAGTGTGGCCGCAGTCTGCTCTCAGCTAAACATTATTTGTGAGGTAAATTAAGCACCAGTCTGCAACATCACCGTCACAAGTAGACAAAGTGTTTTTGGAGTTTGACAAGGCCAACAGGGAGGAGCTTGTTTTCTAGGTGTCTGGCGTTTAAATATTCCAGTTCAACTTTCTTTCATATTATATCAATAATTTAAGCTTAAGCTCACCTAATATTTCTGAGTGTTGACCTCCAGTATTGTGAGCAAGTAACTTGTGAAAAGGTGTGCTAATGAAAGTAGGCTTCAGATATATTTAACCTGTCAAGTGAAGACCCTGACACACCAAGCCGACGGTCGGCCATCGACCAAAGTCGGGCCGTCGGTGAGCGTCTGTTGGTCTAGTTTTTGTGGTGTGTCCCACACCATTGGCCCTTCGGCGTCGGCGGCTTTTCGGCCGATTGAGCATGTTGAATCAGCAGTGCAGGTTGTCGGTGAAAGAGATCACTCTGACTGGCTGTTCAGGTTTTATTCCCTCGCCCCTGTAGCAAGTGAATCTCCCTGTAGTGAAACCGGGGCTAACCGGTGCTTCCTCCTCAGGCTCCACTTCACTCGGCTGCCCACAGACCCGCTGCTTCTTCCCACTTTAACCTGAATAACAAACCGGAGCTAGCTGTGAGGCTAGTGGAGCATTAGCCGCAGCATGACGGAGGGAAGCACAGCCAGTTAGCCTCCACTAGCTTCCCAGCTAGCCCTGGCTCTCTGTTTGAATCCAAACGGAAAGCCGGAGCTAGCTGGGAGTGGCTTGCAGAGCGTTAGCCGCAGCATAACGGAAGGACGCACAGCCAGTTAGCCTCCGCTAGTCTCTGAGCTAGCCCCAGCTCTCCGTTTGGATCCAACCGGAGCACCGAGCCCTGGTTTGTTATTCAGGTTAAAGTGGGAAGACGCAGCGGGTTTATCGGGCAGCTGAGTGAAGTGGAGCCTGCGGACGAAACACCGGGACCGTCTGAATGTGATAGTCCGTGGAGATGCTGCGGTGCTCGGCTGCACAAATAGGTAACACCTCGGCTGTCAGGATGGAGCACTCTGTCACTACGCTCTCTCTCACGCAGGCGCAGAACGTACGTGCCACTTGGCCGTCGGATGTAGTCCGTGTAGTGTGTTCAAATGCAACTGACACAGGGCGACGTGAAGCGACGTAGACGACGCAGCAGTTGGCTTTCATCGCCTCTAGTTCTCTGATGTCGGTTTGATGTGTCCACACCTTTAAACACAGACCTCACTGAATCTTCAAGCCTTTCTTATTCTAACAAATAACAGTAATGTAAAGTTGCAGTTACAAATATGAAGAGGTGAACGAAATCTATTCCATAAGCCCCATAAGAACCATATCCCCGTCCCTTGAAACCTATAAAAAACAATCTTATTGGAAGTGTTATACGCTCAAACTTGTGTTATGAACCATCTGTCACTACACTGTAACTTTATTATAACCATAACAGATTAAATGTTCTATGCACAAGTACAACAGGGTTTCCATTAGAAAAAGTTGGTGCCAGTCCACCACATGTCCTGGATTTCAATGTCCCGATCAGCTGTGCGCATGAGATCAAACCAGAGACGTAACCACTTAAAAAATGAGTGAGTACTTGGTATCTTCCTACGTTTACCCTTTAAACAGAAAACACACATTTTATATTGTGATTTTTACTAGAGATGACATAGAAGAAAACCATCAGCAAGTAGGCTGTTATTAGCAATGATCATTTTCCGGAAATGTTGAGCTCCCTAGCGATCTCCCGCCATCCAGCTGCCACCTTATTTAGGATTTTGCAGTCAAAAGAGGAGCTATCGTACAGATAACAGGAAAAAGTTCGACCAAGTCCAACAAAAATGCAGCTCAAAATGCCAGCACTGTGACACCGGTTAGGACATTCCAATAGCTTACAGTTCAGTCAAACCTATTTTGTCGCTGCAAGCTCGTCCGCTCATATTCAGCAAGGACAAGGTGTCTCAAAAGGAATTACTTTCACCAAACACTGTGACTGGAGAGATTTAAAGGTTCTATATGCCACGTTCAGAGCATTAATATAGCAGCAAACCACTATTTGCTATGTGGAGATAAAGTGGAGTGATGGTGTCTTGAGCAGAGATTGAAGTCACGCTACCTCTGTGTGTGTAGTAAGGCGGTCCGGCCAAGTGAGCATGTTAGTGTATGTATGTATCCCACTGGCTAGCTCATTGTCGCCACTTTGGACTGTGCTTATACAACAGTTACCGCTGATATCAGTACAGTGTTGCCATTGCCGTTGTTTAGCGCCATTTATGGAGTTAGCACTGTTAGCTGCTAGCCGCCAGCTAAGCCACCTCCATGTTGACAACTGTGTCCACTGTCCACACAACTCATACGCTCTGAATTTTGCAGAGACCCTTCATATATGTCAGACTTCAACAGCTTTTCCTGTTAAAAAACAGTAAATAAAGGATGGGGAAACTACTGCATAATCAATTATAGTTCCATAAATGTAATGTAGGCATAGTGCTACATCTGAGAACACATCTGTAAGATGCTGATGACCCTTTGCACTGAACCCTATGGGATGTAAATGAACCATGTCATTGGCTTTATTACACATCTTTTTAGATAGCCGAGTACAGTTTTAATCTGCTGAACAATGGCGCTCATCGGCTTCCCATGCAGCTGCCACTGACAAAGGACCAACTTGTTGAACACATGCTTTTTCCAGGGTTTGAATTCAATTTGTGATTCACCCTGAAGGCTACAAACTAATTCAAGGGTTGATGTAATTACTACACATGTTGCAAATAAAGGGCTTTTTTTTTCTTTTCCCATCGGACAGCTGGCTTGACAGGCATGAAATCAGCTACAATAAGGCAGTGCATTTCTATCAGAATGTGCTGTGTTTTCAGGGTAGGGCACAAAATACACACACACACACACACACACACACACACACGCACACACACACACACACACACACGCACACACACACACACACAGACGGGGACAGGGCTGCGAGGGAAGGCTGTACCAAACTCTCGAGGTCGGGAACAACAAGGGCTCGAGGAGAGATACATATTTGTGCCTTTGTTCAGCACATTAACACGCACGCTGACGCTCTCAGCCAACGCTGTGCCCAACTGAGCCTTCAACACAGCACATCCCTGACTGACACATGCACACCTACACACACAAACAGTCTGTTACTGCTTAAATGATCATCAAGCATCATGGCAATAATGAATACACCAAAAATATAGTTTTTCAGTAATGGAAGATCAGCTGATGATGATTTATGATTATACACAATTAATCACTGGTGTGGTCCTAAAATGGAGCAGAACTATTAAAATGACTTTTTAAAAGCAGGGAGAGGCAGCGTGCGCCCCGGGAAACGGGCTGTGACGGATGAAAGGTCTACGACGAGAGCAGTTTGTCACACTTCGGTTAAGCACACAGTCAAAAGCTGTCTAAACACTGCGCGCGCATCAAGAGCTATTACAATCAATTAGAGGGAGAAGACGACAGAGAGGGATGAGGAGGGAGAGGGGAAATGAGGGAGCAGCGTGAGGCACCTGTAATAAGCTCCTGCCTCTTTTAGCAGCACAGATGATGCGAGGGAGGAGAGGAGGAACAGGGGGAGGAAGGAGGGGAGAAGAGGGGTACAGGATGGAAAGGAAGAGACAGAAGGAGGAAGGGCAAGAGCGCTCAGTCATCAGATATATCCATCATCATGTCCATTAGAAATGTGTAAGTGCTTGATTTGTGCCAAAGTTCGCAACTGTCCAAGTTTTAAACTTAGCTTTGTAATGTCCAACAGACAGGACTGTGACTGATCAGTGTAGCTGTGGTAACACCCTACTTACTTGTAAAGTTAGCTACACTTAAAATAGTATTTACCAAGGAAAGTATTATTTAAGGTTTTACCATGCTTTGCTTAAGATGCTCAGTTAGCAGTTATATCTGCTCATTTGTTTGAGTCTGATCTGACTGATCATCCTAATGCTAATACCACAGGACCTCCCATGTGATGGGTATTAGGGCTGCTCTATGAGGAAAACGTGCAATACGCAGTAACACTGAATATCACGAAAAAAATAAATGACTTGCAATGAAAAAAAACACTCTTCTGCCTTTCTGCTGCTTTCAGTGTATTGCTAAAATACAACCAAATGCCTGTTGAATTTAAAAAAAGGATTTTTTTTCCAATATTGTTTCATTAAACAAATTTAACATTGAACTAATCCAATAAAAAAAATAATGATAGGTAAATGTTAAAGTGCAGTTGTCTACCAATACTCTCTTTCAACTAACTCAAAAAAATCCCCGAGTGCAATATCACAGTCTTTTGCAATGTGACAATAAAAAGAGACATTTTTGACCAAAAATAATCCAAAACATATTTGAGGTTTAAATGAGCATTCAAAAATATGTTTTACCACAAGATTCTTTTTTTTTTTTTAAATACTTTATTTTTACGTTTTCCTTATAAACATACATACAAATACAAATACCAATACAAATACAAATAGGTTGGAATGGATTTAGAATCCATTGATAGTCTAGCTTCAGAGGCTCAAGACTAGACTGAGGTTTGGCAGAATTTAGAGGAAAAGGCGCCAGGTCATTGACGTATAACGTACATTTTAGTTGAAGAAATGTTAAATGAAATGGTTTGTTTGCCTACCCTTGGTTTAGAGAAAAAGTTGACATTGCAATTTGCTAAAACAATTGTACAGCTCTTGTGCATATTTCAGTTACAGAACTGAGAACTGTGCCTTTTATCATGATTTTTCTACTAAATATTGTTAACACTTGAGTCTGTAGCTCAAACAATATAAAGATGATAGCTGGAGATCAAACAGGAGAGCAATACAGACTTTAATAAAAGTAGGATACATAAGACACAGAGTAAATAATCGCACAAGTAAATATTGTGACCAGGGTTGCAAAAAACAATTTCAGACTTTTAAGGAACACTCTCCCCTCAGGCTCAATCCATTAGTCTACCATCCGTGTTTAGTTGAATTCTTAATGAAACCTTTGTTTTTCTCATATGCCTACACAGTGAACAAAGAATCCAAAAATGGAGAAAGTTCGTAATAAATTTAAGTGATAGGGGACCACGTTTAACAGCAGTAAAACTAGCCTATATAAAAACATCCATATACAAACTCTCACAAAACTCATGCAGTGTAATCCAAGTATCATTTATCCAATTGTATTTCCCAAACAGACAGCCCTTTCAAACGGAGAACTAAACTAAAAGTTAAAGTTTTCTACTGAATGCTCTCTTCAAAGCCAGACTCCACTGACAAAAACATAATTTTACTTTCAACTTATCAAGAAGTTTTCAATAAGTTCTCTTCACATATTTAACATAACAGGACATAAATGATATACAAATGGTCATTTCGGGAGGGGAACTATTCATTTAACTCCCCTTGAAAAATTAGCTGACCCTTTTTACCCTAGTCGTGGCCCTGGTATTCAACATGTTAGTCAAGCTTTAGTACTTATGGATAGATATCCCACCTGTACACACTGAGAGAGAGATGGTAAAAGATGGAGAGGGGATGATGGAGGATTTATAAAGAAGACAGAAAGGCTGTGAATAGCCCTGTCAATAGAAAAAAAAGGCAGCAGGAAAAGAAAGACATGGAGGTGAGCAGCAAGACGTCTTTTCCCCCCTGAGGCTTGATGCCATTTCAGCTCGCGTCACAGCAGGAAGCCACAGGGCACAGGTGGCTCAAATGCCACAGACACACACACATACATGCCTCATAAACCCCAAGCTTTTTCCCACAAAACACTTTGAAATGACCCCAGATAAGATGCTGTGTAGTGCTGTACACCCACTGAGAAAAAGAATGACATGTACTATACATAGAGTTGGCTCGTATTCACTCCGAAAGTGCATGTGAAGTCACACAGATCAATTTTAGAGACCCTGAAAAAAACACTTAAAAATATTACAATGAAACTCATATTTAATTAGAGACTTTCTCCAGTTATATCAACAGTGTCTTTAAGCAGCTCTCTGACCGAGTCCACAGAGGGGACAATAATTCACCGTCAGCCCTCCTCTTTAATTAAACTCTACAAACAGCCTCCCCTTCTAAATGTGTTTGTGTGTATGTGTGTGTGGTGCTGAGGGAAGTAGATGACATCATCAGGCCAGTCAGCAGGCAAGAAAAAAGCAACTCCAGCTGACTAAATAGAAACAGAAGAGACAGAGCTGCTTTTTTGTTCTTTTCTTTGTGTGTGCAGCCACAGTGGAGATCCCCCATCAGTTACTATACTCCTCTGATATCTGCTAAGACGTGTCAGAACTGTAGTGATTCTGCCTTCAAAATCAAAGCATGAATTTACAATCCTTACTTACTGACTGCACTGGCAGGAATATAGTATGATGACTCAGATTATGGGGTAACATCTCCAGGAAGTCAGTTTAGGGGCCACGGTATTGTTTTCTCTGAGTGGTAACATTTTAAAGCCTGCCATCATCTGACGTGACATTCTGTGATGCTGTATTTCTGCCATGTCCGAGCCAGCAGATAACTCCTGGAAGATGTACTGGGCTTACTGGACAATTTTGAGACTCATTTCTCTGGGCACACTGCAGATGGAGAGGTAGAAATTTGCTAGCCTAGCAACATTAAGGCTGCAAACAACCCATAATACAACACTCTCTTAAGTATCAGGATGATCGTAAGTTACAACTGTCCTCTCAGAGTGAACATCTTCTTATAGTGACACTAATACTAATAATGAAACTGTTAAGAGAATCTGTGTTTAAGGGGAAAATAACAGGGGGTATAACTATGGACGAAACCAAAACTGCGTACAGTTAGGATGATAAAATAAGAATATATGTATGTGTGCATGTAATGTAGGGCTACTTGAATATGTCAGCAATCATAATCTAGACTATTTGGCTTAATATTGAGATCATAATTATTTAACATGATTATTCATCAACTTTGGAAACAACAAGCATTTATTGAACTAAAGTGGATTTCTTAAACTTTAAATATAATTCAACTGAACTAAACATGCAACAGCCCGGCTGAGGGTAAGTCTGGGCTTTAAGGGAGGGGTGAACATGCCACACTATAAATAAAAGGGTTGCACTGGATTTATAACAGACCAGAGCTCTGACTTAACTTGATTACCACCGTACAAAACCGTCCAGAAATATAATTTAAACTGTCCCAAAGTAAATGTTCACCGTCCCAATTTTACAGGTACACTTCTTTCAGATGTCACTGGCTACGGTTACATGATGGCTTCTCATTCGGAATGAAATAAATCTGAATGAAATCATTTGGAATTAAAGTCTTTCCAGGTAGTTTACATTGGAAATATTCATTCCGAATGAGGGTTTACATGGGAGATCAGTTCAATCGCCTTTATTCAGGTCTGCGCAAGGTTTGGGGCAGGGAAGGTTTCTGATTGGATAGGGGGCAGAGCGGATGTTACGTGTTTACGTTTGCCAGAAGTAAACACTGTAGTCCTCGCTCCAGATAACAAGATGCTTGACGACGCCGTTCTTAGTGCCTTTATCGGGCGTGTTTTGCTTATATTCTTGAAGCAACAGTAAGACAACAACCTTGTTCTGCTAATGCTTCGTCTGTTGAGGAGGAGAAGAGAGGTAGAAGGTCAAAGAAGGGAGATAGAAGACCGTGCTGTGGCGAATGGAAACCGGTGAGTGCAACGAGTCCGACTCCTCTATCTCAGCCCGTTGCTATGCGCGCTATATACCTCATCGCGCCAGAAGGGCAAGGAAACGAGCATGCGCAGAAAGACCGGAATGAACTTAAAGAGGAATGAATGTATACATGCACACAAAATTCTTTCATTCGGAATGACAAACGGAATAAACCACCCCCTTTAATCGGATTTAATTTTCAATCGGAATGACCATTTACATGACCACTTTTAATCGGAATGGCCTTTCATTCCGATTACAAGTGGAATTAAACTGTCCATGTAAACGTAGTGAGTGTAGCAGTCCATCTTCTCACTGTGTGTCATGAGTCAGCAATCTCAAATTGTGTACTCTCTTGCAATTTTACATTGATAGCTTTGTCAGATATTAATGTTATGCTTTAATCACAGTTGTTGTTGTTTTTTTGCAATATGTGCCTTATGTGCTGCCACTGTCCCAAATTGTATTTTTTAATCGCCCCTAATTATTTTTTGTCTATCCCCAGGAGGACAGGTTGCCCTCCAGTTAGAAACAGAATATAGCAAAATAATTGTTTCATCTTGATTATCTTGTTTACATAATTGCTGGAAGCCAAAATAATAATTGGACATAAAATTTGATTGATTGTCCTGCCCTAAACTGACATGTCTTGTAATACTATGTGGGACAGGCCAAATGTTTGGCATGACAAAAAACTGGTTAACAAACTAACATCAGGTTTTTTTGCATTTATAAGAGTCTAGTCCTAGTCCATATGACCTTGACATTTTAAAAAACTAGTTTCCACAAAAATACCTCTGTTTACACCAGTACAGTGTACTAAAGACAACTTTCAACACTATCCTTTTTCCTGATTTCAATATTTTTTTAGATGACCAATATTTGGTTATAATGGATCATTTTTAACATTGTTTTATGTTTTATATGTTTATAGTACAACCAAATAAAACAAATGGCCTGAGAAAGATGGGCTGTTTTTTTCGCCAAAGAGAGCAAAGAGAAAGATGAACTGCTGCAGTGTCAGGCTGTTTCCCAGGCTGACCGGAGAGCATGCAGGGACAACAGCGGAGACAGACGAGAGGCAGTGGTACAGCACAGCAAAAACAGAGACAAGACAAACAGAGAGATGGAGTGAGGGCTGAGGAAAGGCAGAGAGACCCGGGCAAGAGGAGACAGAGAGGAAAACATAAGGACAGCGGGACAGGAGGAAGAAGAAGTCTAAAAACAGAGCCTGATCGTAGGTGAAAAGATGGGGTACATAGTGCCAAAGTCTCTATAATCAGGAGAGAATGACTTCATCAATTATATAATAAATGACTGCTTGACACAGAGAAACACAAAACAAGACGGAGATGATCGGGTGACAGCACGGTCACAGGCTGAGCCCATCCATTTCTGTCAAAGTGTCCTTGAGCAGACAGTGAAGCCTTGTTTGCTGCAGGGGTAACTACACAAACTGTCCAACCTGCAGCTGAAACACAGACATGGACGTGTCTCAAGGGACGTGCATAGCAAATAAGTTCCCTATCAAGTGGCAGACAGGTGCACCAAGAACGTGAGGGGGGTGTGTCCCTAAGACAGCGCTGGTGCTGTGATAACAATGGTGCATATTTCCCTCTCTGACAGCACATGATATAGTTACTGTTCTCACACAACAAGTGGGGTGTGAGAACACTCCCTTCCAATAGACAGAGAGCTTTCTATTACTGCCTCGTTGGCAAAACCGAGCAGAATACAGTGCAAAACAGCAGCCTTTGTCCTTTCATATCTCCCACAGGACGTTCAGGTACACTGAGATCACGGATCATTTTACATGAGAGCGCAATGAGAAGAAGACCTGAAACACTGTTGTTGGGGGGTTTTTTTCCACTCAACCGCAGTTTGACCCTGAAACCAAGGTGTGAAGTAAACCTTGCCATTTGCAAAACTGAAATGGCTTCACAGATCTCAGATAAAGAAGAATAATGCAACCTTGGATCTGGTTCCCATCTCAAAGCACCGTTTCCTTTTATCGCTTGCGTGAGAAATTCATCTTGTATGACAGGGTTCTCCTTGCCCATAAAATCAAAGGCAAAACAACAAGACTTCACCTGCCAATAGTGACATCATGTCAGCTGGCAGGTGTGTCGGCGATGCAGGTGATTCACTCTGTAGAGATGTGAGGAAAGGAAGTTACTGATCTTCCTTTTACAAGCTGAGAAAGCGTACTTCATAAAAGACTTGTGGTCTCTTTAATAAAAGCAGAGATTACTCAAGATTCATTACAAACATCTTCCTCCAGATATGAAACATTTGAGGGCATGAGAGGTCATCAGCTGCAGCTTAGTGTTGCCACATCTCAACTTTTTCACATGGAAAATACACTTATATACTCGTATATATAATCTGTCTGTCTCTGTTAGGATCGGGTTCGGAAAGTTTTGTTTGCACACAGTTCCCGAAATTTGCTTTTCTCAAAGGGTGACGAATCTTTTGTCTGTCCTCCTTCTGTTTTATTTGCAATGCTCAAAACAAATAGCAGGCTTCTCATTTTCAGCTGACAGTGAGGGTCGGACCCTTACTTTGAAATGAATGAAATGTTGCTGGTGGCAGAGAATGTCAGCTGTAGCTAGTTAATGACAGAAGCTTTTGTCTGACGCAGCACTCCAGTGTGTTTTTGTGGTCTTCTCTTATGTAATAATTGAGCTGTGTCAGAATCCATCAGTTCAAAGTCCCCTCTAGACATGTTTTAAAGTATGTCAAAACACTGATTACTTTATTAATATTTTGTTAAATGTGGTTTTCCCATATAAAAATCCCCCAAAAAACTCTGAAGGGGGCTGGAAGCAGATGTATATTTTGTTCATCGTTGATAAATTCTGGATCTGGCCCCCGCCTTGCCCACCACCGCTGCTTGCTGAAGAATTTGTTTTCACTTTCTGCTTTCCCCAGCACTGGCATGGCACTATTAGAGCTACACCAGTGACTGGTTGGTTCAAGATGGCTAGCATTAGTGTTCGAAGCACGGGTGGAATAATGAAGCAATGGGCCCAAGGGCATGGATATTCAAAGGGCCCCAACACCTTTCATACAAAGAAGCAAGCCACACAGTTTTTGTGGTAGTTTTGCCTCTTTTTTGTTGTTGTTGTTGCATCTCTTTGTAGGCATCATGCACATTTTGTGGCTGTTTTGCATCTCTTTGAGGTCATTTTGTACCTTTTTTGTTCGATTTGTATCTCTTTGTAGTTTTTCTTTTCTCTTTATCATTGTTTTGCCAATTTTTGTAGTTATTTTGTGTCTCTGCAATTCTATTTCATCTCTTGGTAGTCATTTTGAGTCTCTTCCTGGATGCTACATGTTAATTTGAGTGACATTTTGCAGGTGAAGGCCAGGGGGCCTTGACAGTTTGGGCCCCTGGGCCTGTGCTCGGCAGTTATCCATCCATGATTAGGAGAAACGTCGTAAGGATTCAGTTTGAGCCTAGGTCAGGCCCTGACTCAGATGAGGAGTCACCAAAATCAGCTACCAGTTGACAAATCAGAAAGTTAAGTGTAGTTAGCATCTTTGATTTGTTAATGTTGTCCGTTTGCTGTCAAAACTTTCCCTATGCTAATGCTAACTCTGCTTTATGCACTGACCACTCCGTCAAGTTACTTTGCCAGTGTTGTGTCAAAGTCTGTTGCCCTGCCGATATGTGTTTCCCATATTAGACAGACCTGGCTTTCATATTGGTGACGTTAAAACTTATCTAGCTTGCCCATCATAAATTTAAATCTCAGATTTTAGGTAACTGCACAGACATCGCTCCCCTCAACAGAGGAAGGTGAAAACACCTCTCTCGTGACAACCTGCACAGATAAGGTCAGACATTTTAGGGGATGTAAACAGAAGAAAAACACATTTCTGAGTGGAGGGGGACTTAATTTATATCATATTAATAATTTAAGTTGGTCAATCTATTGGTTTTCTAGACTGCCACTTAAAACTGCAGAGGTGCTGACTTCTCTGCCAGCAACAAGTGTAAATCTCAACTGAATCTATAAGTCTGACTTATTTTTAACTTTAGATACAAATGTTGAAACCTAAACCCACACAGCTTTGAAAAGAGATCGAAACGAATCCATTCGGCTTCAAATTATGTTCAGGATGTTTTTGGCCACAGAGCACCTGCTGTGGGTGTGTCCACTAATGAGCCAAATTACAGCCAGAAACAACAGAAATATAAGGCCTTTCAGGAAAACCATAGGTGAATACTGAATATCATTCCTAGTATTTCTGCTATGATGAGCCAAACTGTCCATACAGTGCAAGTCAGACAATACAACACACTGATAAAATGTAACCAAATAAATTCAATATACAAACAGCTTGTACAGTTAGCACATTGTGCTCAGCAAATTTGGTTAGAGCATAAATATAAACTGTATCTCAACAGTTGGAGATCGCGCAGAACAGCAGGAGCAGGACTGTGTGTGTTTGTCATCTGACCTGCACCGCTTCTGTTGTCCAGTCTGGACAATGATGTCATTGTTGCCGGGCGAACTGACCGACAACAGGTGACATGCGGACAGATGCTAAGTCAACACTGCAGCGCAGTGAAGGGGGTGACGACACACTGAGCAATAGATGGATAAAAACAGAAATCACTAATTGAGCTACATTACTTACAACTGATGCACTCTGAACATCACATGTAACCACAGATGGAGGGCTCATAGGAAACTAGAAAATATACCACAAGGCTGAGAACACACTAACCACAAAAAATGCTACAACGTAGGTAGCTACATGAAAGGATGACACTTTTTTTAAGTGTCTGCTTACATGACTTAGTGGATGCAGACATTTATAGGTCACTTTCACTCAAGGCTAAAATAATGTAGCATTCGAGGACACCTATCAGCAGCATCTCCACCGCAGTGGAATGACACTCTCCCCATTACCACCACAAAACATACACTCTTACAGTAACCCCCAAAAAAGCCCACAAAGAGCTTTTCTATATGTTTCTACCACTGCACAAGTTCACTGGAGATACAACAGCAGCTCCAGAGGCAGTGTCACCTCATGGAGAGATGTATCTTATCCTGTAACTGAACTGGAAACTCCCCCTGATTGGACTGTGAAGAGTTTAACAGCCACTGCGGTTCTATAAATACAAGCTTCTCCTCTGGTGAGAGGCTCCAAATAATGAATGAAAAGGTGGATGGCGCTAAAAGCTAAAGCTAGTTCTTCATCTGAGTGGGAAGAGAGGCCACAGAGATTAACAAAAGTACAAGTAGACAGGTAGAAAGGCAGACTAATCCTCAGTGATAAGTCTATATTGTAGATGTTAAACCTGCTAAAGGTGATAATGCTGAAGGTAAGGAAAGGGAAAATGTTTAACACAGACCATTATGCCACCTTTCATGTGTTAGTGTGACCTGCTGCAATCTTAAGACCCTTAAATCCTACAGCAGCTCCAATCGCTTCTCAACCACACGCTGAAACTTACGAGTCACGAGTCATCTCGGCGTCTCGGGTGAATCCGGCACCTCGGCCTAAAGGAGAATCTGTCGTTGGGAGCGTTTGGTCTATTTCTTGAAGTGTCTACTTTCTCCACAGACTGACTGAGTTAGCAGCTGCGTCGCTGGCTCAACCACTGACTGGCTGACTTCAGAGGGGGGAAAGTGAACTGGCGTTTAGATGGACAGTGACAGTGGCGAGGCGCCCACCCACCCACTCGCAAAGACTGCTGGTAGCGCCCCCCTTCTCATTCCTCCCATGCACCCACCCACACTCACTCACCTCACTGGAGCCAGGGCTAAAAGTGGAGCAGCTGGGTGGGGGTGTGGGCCTACAGTTGGGGGTCATCAGGAAGGGAATGTCTCCCTGCCCTTTCCAAAAATAGGTATTCTGACCTACACACGTCATCAGCCTGGATTACGTGGCGGATTGCTAGAGGTTTACTCATTCTAATACAGATGTTACCATTGCCGACCAAAGAAGGAAACATGTCATCCTAAACAAATGAAGCCATTATGAAAGTCACACAGAGTTTACCCTGTCTAACTCAAAGACTGGCTGCATTTATAATATTGGCCAATGCCTTGGTTTCAAGCTGAAACGATCAGTCAAATTAATTAGGCGATCAACAGATAATTAACTGGCAACTATTTTGAGAATCAACTAATAATAATAATAATTGATAATTGTTTTAGTCATTTTTTAAAGAAAAGAATGCCAACAGTTTGCTGGTTTCATGTTTCTTAAATGTGAGAATGTGAAGCTTTTCTTTGTCATTCTTTACAGTAAACTGAATAGCTTCTGATTTTTGGACTATTGGTCGAATAAAACATACCATTAAAGTGACATAATCTTTCCAAGTTTCAGTAAAATGTGGCTCTTGGTCTTTTGAGAGTTAACATTAAAAGGGGACTCAAACAGCTTTACCAGTTTTGAGGAGTACTCAGCCTGTGAAAACTGTGTGTTTCATGTCTTCTGAAGCTCTGCAGGAGCTTTGTCAAGTCCGACAAAATAACCCCTGATGATGTCATTAGGGTTATTACAGCTTGGACCTGGAGATGACACATTTCTAACAGAGAATGGTGTGGGTGGTGAAGTTGGGAAGATGTTGGCATTTACAAGGAGGGGAGGGTCTCACAAACAGACACAACTAGTTGCATCATGAGAAGTGGAGAGCCATCGTTTTTGAAGTTTGAGGTTAGAGTTTCCACACGAGGGACCAAGAGTCCCAGGAAATAATACAAAATGCGTCTGGGACAAACAGATATCTTCCATTGGACACTCTTGGAACGAAAATACGTAGTACACTCACTATTGTCACGTCAGGGGAATCACCCTACTGTTTCCCTGATAATGCTACATTGTGAATGACAAATCCGTCTTGAAATCGGTAGGAGGAGAGCTAGTTAGTGTTAGCTCCAAGCAGACGGTGGCCACAACTAAAAGCTCACAGACGTTGCAATGAGTTACATTATGATGCCTTCAAGCTCTATTCAGTAAAAATGAGAAATGGGCGAAGGTCAATTATAACATTCTCATGATGTGTTCAATGTAATCTTGTAAAAGTCAGTTTTTGGCAAAAAATAGAATAAATACAGCTGTTTGAAGAAGAAATATGTTGATGTCTTCACTGCAATACAAAATAGATATTAGCGAAGGAATTGTAATATATGTATACATATATATATATATATATATATATATATATATATATATATATATATATATATATATATATATACACATACACACACATATATATATATATATATATATATATATATATATATATATATACACACATATATATATATGTATATATATATATATATATACACATATATATATATGTGTATATATATATATATATATATATATATATATATATATATATATATATATATATATACACACACATATATATATATACATATACATATATACATATATATATATATATATATATATATTGAAGCAGTTTTTGTTTTTATTTCATATGAAATGTTAAATTAAAGGTTTTTTTCATAAATGTGTATATATATATATTTGTGCTCAACCAAAGATAGTGTAATAAAATACTGAATGACAGTTCAGTTATATTTTTATGGATTTCTTAGTTTCCCTGGAACAAAACGGGAAAATAAATAACAAAAACAACACACACTGGTATTGGCCATCGGCCACTTTGTCATTTTAAACACCAGTATTGGCCAGGAATTTCAAAATCACTGCATCCCTACTTCTAAGTGCCACTTTGATTTAGACCATTCTTTTTTATCTGTCTCTTCTGAGTCCCCCATTTTAATGGAATATTATGGATACTGAATCATTTTGCAACACCAAAATACAGATGCATTCAGAAAAATGAATAACTCAGAGGTTTCAAACTCAAGGTTTTGCTGCCTCATAAAGGCTACTGTACTGCAGTAACTTGACAGAAGGCTGAAGGCTTCAGACAAATCATCTTTCCAGTGGCAGAAGTGGCAGAAAGCAGGGTTTGAACTTCTTTCACATTCTCTTTTTCACTCTTCACACATCTTCTGTCATGTTTTGTGTCTAGAAGTGCAACACCATGAATGCCTTCGAGTGTGTCTTAAAGTATGAATCCTCATTTCTTCAGTTCATTGCATCAAGACAACAAAGACATACAAAAGACACTGAGCTCTTGAAGATGAATTGGAAAGGCAATGCCATGCAGCCAGGAGGAGGCATGAAGACAGTTTCTTGTCCTGCCTTTAAGTGTGGCCATTCAGAGCAAGTAGAAAGCCTTTGAATTTGAATGCTGGGGGATGAAACATTGTAAAACCTACTCTGTTTGAGGGATACTGAAGCCTTCACTTTGTTGACTTAAAAAAAGCAAGAAATGGAACCTGAGTTCTGATCATTTATGTTCAATCAATAGTGTTGTTTGAAGCAAAAACGTCACAGCTGACACTCCATAATGCTCAACCAAAATGACAGTATATCAGCTAAGCCATGAGTTACATACAGTACAGAGGTCTTTATATAGCCTGGCTGCACTCAGCCCACTGGATCAATGGCTGCGCAGAAATAGAGACGTTGGGCCTTCAGGCCTCCCACAGGGACATGAAAACACAGTCTGAGGATCATGGCGAGAAAAATGCATTGGGTCCATTCTATGGACAACACTCTGGAGTGTTTCAGGTCAATATGAAATCTACTCACGGTCATTAAGAGAGTGCTGGTGAAGTTTGGGGCGGCGTGCATGATCCTTCATATCTGGACTTGCAGTGAAAAGCTGTTGTCACCCACTTTTAAGTGCAAGTGCTATATTCACCTGAGAGAGGCAGACACATGGTGATTTATGACACTGTATCAGTGACACAAGTCTATCACTCCGTCACATAAGGCCTTGACCCTAAAAGAATATGTAGGTCATGTAAAATACACCATGAAGGTCAAAGGTCAAATGTATCCAGTGTCCGTCTTCCAAGACGCACCAGGAGTCGTTCAGGTTTACTTGTGTGACCCAGTGCTACAGTATGTCAGCTCTTAAATAGTCTGAGCTGTCTGCACATTCCTCACCCTTCCATCACCAAAGACCCAAATAGATACAGTATGTCTTTCATCATCTTTGACAAAATGTTGCCATTCCAACACTGCAGAGACTTAATAAATGAGATCAAAAAGAAAAAGAGTCCTCTTCATAACCTGCAACGCAATTAACGAATGAGACCTACTGACCACAAAGGTTGGCAGTGTAATTCAAGCCCATACAGTGTACATAATAATAAAGCTCTGACCTTGTCCTTCTGATGTCAGAAAAAAAGCACAATTACCGCCTTGTGGTTGTACACCTCCTTGAGCAAGTCAAGTTGCGTTTACAGTTTATATCCATGTTTGTGAAAACACAATTGCTTCACACACAACTTCCCCGCGGCAGCAAAGAAGATGTGTACAGTCAGCACAGTTTCAAGATTGTCACCAACTCAGTATCTGACTAAATATCTCCCCTTCTGTTCCTGAGATATGACTTTGAGTAATGGAAAAGAAAATTATGATGTCACAATGAAACTGATCTTTGACCTTTGGGATATAAAATGTCAGCACGTTATCATTTTATCCTATTAGACATGTGTGTGAGATTTTGAGTTGTGGCATAGACATGTTTTGTGAGGTCACAGTGACTCGACCTTTGACCACAAAATTCTAATCAGTTTATTCTTTAATTCAGTTGAACATTTGTCCCAAATCTGAGAAAACTCCCTCTAGGCCTTCTTGAGAGATCATGTTCATGAGAATGAGACGGATGCAAGGTCACAGTGACCTTGACCTTTGACCACCAAAATCAAATCAGTTCATTGGTGAGTCCAAGTGGGACCCTCAAGGTGTTCTTGAGACATCAAGTTTACAAGAATGGGACAGACGGACAACCTGAAAACTCTGCGCTATTGCCGGTAAAGAGGCATAGAAAATATTTTACCTGCTGATAACCTACAGTAGAAAAACAAAAGACAACACACTGTACAAACTAGCTCTTTGGGTGCACAACCCAACCCTCAAATCATTCACTGTACAAACAAAGCAACTTATTGATCAAGTCATAAATTGTGAGACCTTCATCTGTTGCATCTCTGGGAAGCACTGAAGGCTCTCTGGGCCTTACTCAGGGTTTACAAATTGCACCCTAACCCTGAAATGGAGGCTTTTCTCGGAATCCTTGTTTGAGCCATCAATACACTCTTTAGCAAAAAGTGAAACACTGGTTTATTATATCCCTTGTGCCAAAATCTGGGAAATACATCTGCCAATTTACAGTATAAACTATAGTGTACAACAATGATCCATTTTTATTTCCTAGTCAAGACCGTGGTAATCTATTTTTAGGCTGATGATACAAACTGTAGAGGTCTAATAAGAAAGAAAAAACGAAATTACATATCCTTTAATGTACCATTAATGGAGCCAAAGTAACAAATGGATGAAGGAGCTGACTCCCCAGTAGAGTTTTGCAACAAGAGGTTGAAACAGGAGCACTACACACAACCAGAAAAGAGAGACAGACAGAGGGTGAGAAAGACAGAAAGAGACAGACAGGCAGTGGCAAGGAAAGCAGAATTATCCATGGCAATAAACCTCCTCCTTGACTAAACAGAGAAAGAGCCAATGTATCACTTCTTTTAAAAGTTTCCCACTCCCCCCTCCTTCCACTCACTCTCAAACACACTCTCCATTCATTCATCCCTTTCCCTCCAGCCCATTCTTTTGCTCCCTTCTTCCCTCAGTATCTCTTTTCCCTCTCTGTCTGTCCTAAACTCCCTCTTTCTCTCTTTCACTCTCTCACTCCCTCATTCACTGTCTCTCCCCTCGTCTCCTCAGCTCACCTCTCATGCTAATAGGCCATTGATGCGGTCTCTATGGTGATGTACTTTTCATTCCATTGGAGAGGAACGGGCCAATGGACTGACAGGATTAGGGAGACACGGAGCGACCTGTGAATGTGTGTGTGTGTGTGTGTGTGTGTTGGTGTGTGTTTGTGCGTGAGCAAATGGTTGTGTATGAGCTACACATAGTGAGTAAGAGATTATTCCAGCTTTTTCCATTTAAAGTAGTGAGTGTGTGTGTGTGTGTACATGTGACTCAATACTTAGTTAAAAACAACTTATTTTTGAATCCATAGTTTGGCTAAATGAATATAGCACAACTGATACATTCACCAGAAGCATAAGTCACTTATTTTATTAGGCCCATTCAAAGATCATGCACATTTAGTAACTTTTAGTAGTAAGTCACCACATAATTTCATATTGACAATTGGCAGTACTTTCTTTGGGGCTAAAAAAATCCACTGAAATATTCCACTTCCTGTAACTGAGTCAGCATTTTACTTTAGTTCTGAGCATTTCGTGAAGATACAATGTCAGATTACACAATGCACCAACACCAACAAATAAGCAAATAATACATCAAGTAGCTTATTGGATAGCATAAAGAAAACATTAATGTTATCAAATGTTAATGTATCAAACATTATCCACATTTACAGCAAGTGGTGAGCTAATGAGTTGATTAATTGACCCTTCGCTAAGCCCCGCCCCTTTGCAATGGTCAGTCAAGTTGTCGGAGCTAGCATGGTGCCTACGCTGTAACTAACTGCACTCCCTGATGAAATATTATCACATTTTTGGAAACATGAAAAAGCTATTCCAGGGAGAAGCAGACAGAGGGGTCTACAGTCTGTGTTTGAAAGATATATCCAGGATGACCTTTTTTGCTTCCACGCTGGCGACAGCCGTGGCTGGAGGCATTATGTTATCAGGTTGACATCCGTGTTCAAGTTGACATGTGTTGCTCTATCCTCATGACCACGATATCTCAGGAACACCTGAAGGGAATTTCTGCAAATTTGGCACAAACGCCCACTTGGACTTAATGATGACGTGATTAGATTTTGGTGGTCAAAGATCGCTGTGACCTCACAAAACACATTTGTGACCATAACATAGGAATTCTTAGGCTAATTATGGCAAAAATTTCACACACATGTCTCATAGGATAAAATGATGGAGTGAAGACATTTTATATCAAAAAGGTCAAGTTCACTGTGACATGATATTGTTCTGCAAAAACACTTCTGGAAATTATTCAGTGTCATATCTCAAGAACAGAGGGGGAGACACTTGGTCAGATACTAGGTTCGTTCGAGATGAGCCAGGCCTGCACATATTCGATCACCAGCAATCGACGCACAATGCATGCCGGTTAGTTTTGTGTCCAACTTCATCCCGACTTGCTCTAAGGTATTACAAAAGTGGACGGTGATAAAACCACGAGAGCGAGGCGGCCGCAGTTTTTAGAGCCAGGCGCTGCAGCTGCTCTCCACCGACTGCATCGCCTGGCTCTCACCTGATCTAACAGCTGATTGGTTAAGATGTCGACTCAACAATATGACGTTTTGGATAAACTATTCATTTTTGTTGAATTTTAGAGATTAAGATTGTATTTGTCTGATCTGAAGGTTTATTCTGTGAACAGAAAACATGTTGTGTGACTGATGGTGTAGTTTAGTTGTCACAGACTAAATACATTCATCATAAACTATACAGAGTCTACTGTATATTAATATTGGACTGTTTTAATTGTTAAAGTATTTAGCAACACAGAGACTTGTGGTCAGTGGGATGTGAGGATTCTTAAAATAACATCAGATGTGAAGCCCTGACTGTATCTGACTGAGTCTTAATGAAAGCTGTTGTCTTGTATAAAATATGAACCTTACAGTCAAACACAGTTTATTCAGCCTGTGTAGTTGAGGGGACAGATCAAACTGATATGATGCTGATTTACAGGAGAGTTCATATGAAATGGAGGATAAACCATGAACATAAACTACAGATTACCTATAAAGCATTTTAATAAATGAATCTATCATAATTAAAACAACTGGAGACTGAGAACAAACTGATATATGGGTCTGATCACTTTTTTAATGAATTGACATCATTCCAGACAGGATGTTAGTGTGTCTGTGACTTTCTGTACGGACTGAAGGCTGCTGGAAACTGTCGGGAAACTGTCCGACTTCACCGTGGCTTTTTGTCACCGCCCCCCGCTGCGGCCGCCTGCTCTCGTCTACTTTCCAGGCGAGGCGCAGTTCATCTCGAACAAGCCTACTGTGCTGATTGTATAGATCTTCTGTGCTGTTGGGTTGAAGATGTGTGTGAAGCATCTGTGTTTTAGAATATGTAGCTTCTTTGCAGCAACATCCATAGTTGGAGCATGTTCTACTGTCATGGCTACAACTTAGTTTTCTACCCCGTTCCCCTGGTAGTCCACCACAGACTCATTGGTTTTACTGATATTAAGCTTTAAGTGATTGTCGATGCACCATGTGACCTGATCTGCAATTTAACTAGTTGGGGGACACACACAACCATGAGGTGGTAATTCTAGTTATTGATTATCACAATACAGCTCCTGGAAAGTGCGAGAACAGTCCCCAAATTATTTCACACACACACACACACACACACACACACACACACACACACACACACACACATACATACATACATACATACAAGCCAGAGCCTTACAGTACATATCACTGTCACAGCCTGACTGGTTAAACCTGCTGAGAGTGGGGACAACACTTACAGCAAAGTGTGTCTGTGTGTGTGTGTGTGTGTGTGTGTGTGTACATGAGAAACATAAAAACATAGATTTGCCAGCATGCTGGTGCTGACTCGGCAATCTGCAGAACAGCAAACGTTAACTGTGTTTGGTAGCAACGCCCTGTTGCTACAATAAGCTCCAAGACTCCCATCTAACAAACTCCAGTGTGGTTACATGTGGATACACCAGAATATGAGAGGGTGAAAGAGACTAAGAGAGATGGAAAGAGACTAAATATAATGCAAGAATTTTCTGTCCACAATAACAACACTAATTCATTTTTCCACAATGTTAAAGCAAAGAGGATTTCTAATGGAACGAACTTTGCAGTTCATAAATGAGATGCTTCATTATTTTAGTGAGACGTCTTGACACAGAACCCACAAACTGCAAGGTCCAATCCTGGAGCCCTTGGTGGAGCACTCTGCGGGAAGAGGGCTCACCTTGGGTGATGGTGCGAGCTTGTGAGATGAACAACAAAAAATCAAATTCTGGCTTATGAAACAGAAGAGGGGTGAAACTTAGATGGATGAGATAAAGTGGGAGGTAGCAGGAAATGCACAACTGCAGCGAACAGTGTGAATTTCAGTAAACTGCTGAATTGATAGTTAAAAATAAAATACTACAACTAGAAATATCTAGCATTACTAGGGATGGGAATCGAGAACGGTTCCTGTTAAGAACCAGTTCCAACTGGTTCAATTCATCGACATCATTAGCCTTTATGCTTAACGATTCCCTTATCGATTCTTTTCATTATGCCAAATCTTTACGTCGATGACGCACGTCACGCTCGTCAGTCAGCAGTACGTTCAACAACAAAGAAGACATAATGGTGGAGAGACAGAAGCGGTCGAAAGCTTGGCTTCACTTCAAAAAAGACTCCTGACATTCACTCATCACAACAGCATGACATGCAATTTATGCAGCACTGTAATTACATGCAAGGGCAGAAACACCACCAATGCTACAGTGATTTGTTTTCCACTACAGGGCTCTACTGTGCGAGCATTTTAACGTTACTCGCATTTGCGACTAAAAATAGTTTTGTGCGAGCAAAATAAATCATTCAGCACGCTGTGCGACTACAGATTTCAACCAGCAGCAGAAGCGAAAGGCAAATCCTGCCGGTTGTGGATTGAACGGGGGTCGCAGACACAGACACGGACAGGAATACGTATTCCTGTCAAATACGGCGGCCATAGTGCTCCGCAGCACAAGATAACGGCTTACCGGCGACCGAGAAGCCCGGCTCCAGGTCCAATAATTTCCTCTTCTTGGTTTCATGACTGCCCAAAAGTACCTGAACAGCCGAGCCGTGATGGCACACAGCTATGTGACGTGTCAGAGGAGAAACGAACTGTTCACATTTCCACAAACCTCACCGCACTTTAGGGACTGTTCTTTACTTGTCAGGGGAGGAGGGTGGCTGGCTGATTCTTATTTTATTTTTTTATTTTATTTTGATCCCCCCCCCCCTATGTTAATCACTTATTGATGCTGTTTTTGAAGTATGAATAAGTCAATAAGAAATTTATTCCATTGAAATATCATTGATGTATTATAGAAAAGTGATTTATCTTTTTATAAATGACAAAAGGCACATATGCCTCATTTTTGCTGTGGTATCATGATACTACTCAGAACCGTGATACTTTAACTGGTATCGTACCGTGGGTCCCAATTTTGGTACCATGACAACACTAACAGATTCTGTAACGTTATTTGACGTAGATGAAAACAAATGCTGTACAAATATTCTTTCATTTGTTCCATTTTAGATGACAGCAGTGGACCAATTTCATATTTTGTTTACTTACTTTCTTAGCACTTATCTCTTGTTTAGAATAGAAACTCAATAAAATTTATGTTGTTGACACCAAAAACCTGTAAGGTCTACTTTTTCTACACAGAAAATTCACAGGAGGAATCGATAAAGAATCGGATCAATAAGCAGAATCGATAATGGCATTGATATCAATAAAATCATATCAATTCCCATCCCTTAGCATTACTGCCTCACAGAGTGCTCCACCAAGGGCTCCAGGATTGGACCATGCAGTTTGTGGATTCTGTGTCAAGACGTCTCACTAAAAATAATGAAGCATCTCATGTGTGCCTCTGCCAGCCCATCAAATTGCACTTACAGTTTACATCCATGTCCGTGAAAACATGAATGCTTTTCTCACATCTTCCCCCAGGGCAGCACAGAAGATCATATTTCACATGGTCAAAGTTTCAAATAATGAGGTAAGTGTGTGTAAAACTAATCCCTGTGAGCAGAAACCTCAGGCTTTAGACCGTTGTGAATACTGTTTCCAATGTTTTTTCTACTTTCGAGACAAGCTAACATTATCTCAGACTTCTTTATATGTTCATCTGCTCTAGGCATGCAACTGCAAGTATTTACATTACGTACAATGCTACATGTAGCTACATGCTAACATCAGGGTAACATGTCATCTTGTCAGTTTTGGGGTCAATGTCCTGCTGGAGCATTTTTGGTTATAAAGATTTTGATTTAGATGCTTATAATGGTGATTTTTCACAGTAGAAAGTGTTGCTGGACTTGGTGCAGTACGGTGTACACCGCTACATGCTAACATCAGGGAAACATGTATTCGTGGTTGCCGATGTTTTGAATTTCCCCCTGATTTCAGATCGTACTGCTGCTGGAAAATGTCCA
Source organism: Epinephelus lanceolatus (assembly GCF_041903045.1). Taxonomy (NCBI): domain Eukaryota; kingdom Metazoa; phylum Chordata; class Actinopteri; order Perciformes; family Serranidae; genus Epinephelus; species Epinephelus lanceolatus. The sequence continues at coordinate 34,230,031 of NC_135746.1, read as the reverse complement.
GTTTTGAAGATTTGGTTTAGAAGCTTTTATTGTTCAATTCTCATGTTAGAAAGTGCTGCTGTTCTCCATTACAATCATTCCTCAGCTGCCATATCAGTGCTGAGATGCCAAGAGATATGGATGGTGACCAATCAGAGTAGAATGGGCTTTTTTGGGAGGGGGACTTTAAGAGACAGTCCTTAAAATGTTGTGTTTCAGACAGGTGAATGTAGGTGTTCCAGCACAGACAGTATGAAGAAAATAGTGTTTTTTAACATTAAAGCATGTAACCATGTTCTAACAGACACCCCAAACACAAGGATGAACTCGACAATAAGCCTTAAAGGTCCAATTTAAGCTTATTTTGGTGCAACAATGAGTGTTTGGAACATACTGAAATTAATCAAGTGTAAGAAACATCTGAAAGCCCTACCGCTGTTTCCACAGCCTTCATTATCTTCAGGTTTGTTGAATACATGTGTTCTTTTTCCCCAGCCCCAGCAATTTACAGGTTTTAGTCACAGACAATTACATGTGGCAGCTGTTGGGTACAACTAGTCCTCTAATGTCAGGGATGGGCTCCCACTGCACCAAGCACCAACCCAGGCAGGAAGAAAGACAAGCTGGTGATGATACACATTGTAACCAATGTAGACTTGATAATACGTGTATTGATGTGATTAAATATTTTGAATCCCAGTGTAACAATTGTAAACTGTATGTCTGAATGCAAAACTGCCCACTGATTACAAGCCCCCAGCTGGACAAAAAAAATAAAGCAAAAAGCAAAAAAATTCTCGCTGCACACTGCACGCATGATTGGTCAGATAACAGAGGCACACAAAACTTAACTGTATGCACATACAGTATCAGAGATTTGGACACGTTATCTCACTCACCAGACCTAATTATTTCTTTTGTTACATTAAAATTAGCAGCTTTCATTCAGGAAAAGTAGTTAAAGCTGCTTTAAAGCCTGAGCCGATCCCTTCACTATCTTCTTCTCTGTCCCTGTTTCTCCATAGGCGACACAAAGGTGTCTCAGGCAGCTCCTGCAAGATAACAGCAGCCTTCATTATATTCTACCTCAAGTAATCCACAGAATTAACGCTTCTGTCTGACAAGTGCTGACAAAGAAATCTCTTCAGAGACTTCTGCCACATGAGTTGCAATTTTCGACACTAATACCACCACTGACTATCAGTGTGTTTTTAAACAGCCGTAGGAAAACACGGTGCTGCCACTGACATGTCACAGAGCCCGGGGCAATATATTATCAGCAGCCTTTATGATGATCGACCTGGCAGGTTATTATAGTGACAGCAACATTTTATTGTTGTTCATTTCGTTCTCATCCTGCCTGCATACAGCAATGACCTCTATACCCTCACAGCTCAAAATCTGCATCAGACAGCCATGTCATATACCTCATTAAAAAATCCATCATTGTACATCTTTTAAGGCCTATACACATCAGGGGCATGACAAATAAACAACATGAAAAAGCAAAATACTCACTCATGCAAATACTTTGCATCTATACTATTCATATCGGCAGGGATGAACATTTGTGACAGTTGCAACACTTGTCAAATAACAAGTTTTAAGAGATTCACACCAGCTCATTCTTAAAGAAGAAGAAGTCCAGTATTTTGCACTTTGAGCCCCATTTCTGGGTTGTTTATGATGAAATAGAGTGGCTAAGACCAAAATAGTGACGATTGCTCATTTTCAGAGAATTTGGCTTTCCCCTGCCTGGCTTAACATTGCTGTCTATGGCCATGTGTGAACCTGTCCTAAAACCACCCTAAACATTCATTTTCAAAGCCATGAAACTCAGCGAGTGGTCAGTGGTGTTCGTTGATGTTCTGACATAAAAATCGGAGCAAACTGTGGTTTCCATCCGTGTTTTCACTATTCATCTCAATTGTGGAACTATTTTTTCATCTGCCTCACACCCGTGTGTAAGACCCTGAAGCGTTATACACTCCAGCCCACTTGATGGCGATAATGCTCCTTTACATGGGTGTCGCCAACCAGCAGGAAACCATTGCAATGTAATGGGACACCAAGCAGAAGCAGAAGAAGGTTAGCGTTGTGTTCAAAGGCATCATACTGACAAGGTTGTTTATAAGCAAGTAATCCATTGTGCAGTTGTTTAAACTTATTACAGAACTTTTTCCTTCAGGGTGGTTTTAGGACAGGTTCACACATGGCCATAGACAGCAGTGTTAAGCCAGGCAGGGGAAAGCCAAATTCTCCGAAAATGAGCAATCGTCACTATTTTGGTCTTAGCCACTCTATTTCATCATAAACAACCCAGAAATGGGGCTCAAAGTGCAAAATAACGGACTTCTCCTTTAAGATAAAAATAAAGACAGTTTGAATAGGGCTATCGGGGTGAGGGAATTTCCACTGCAATGATTAATGGTGGCTCAGCAGCGTGATGTGTGGTATTAATACCATTTTTTGTTGCTTCTGCAAATTACTTCAATTATCCTGATTAAATGCTTAGTAAACAAGCTTTATCCTAGGCAATTATTGGGTATATCATTGCTTTTTAAATGACAAAGATGATGAGATTAATAATACTTCTTCACTATTAAATGCAGAACACAGAAAGGCAGTGAGGTGCAATAAGAGGCAAAGCATTTTTTTCAGCTAAGATGCTTTGGTTGCGTCTAGTTGCTGTGATATAGAATACTGGCAGAAGTAAAAATGTCAGCACAAGGTACTTTTCTCCTTCATTGTTGTGGTTGTTCAGTAATGTGACATTTGGTGTATGTGGTATTTGTCCACTGTGGCTGCAGGATTAACCCAAAGTTCAACTCTCTGCGAACATGAAATTCACAGCAAACTTCAACAAACGCTCAGCACAGAGTAGACGCCCAGCGCCTCATCATGCTGAGGGCATTGGTAGCATAGTGTAAATACACAGCACTCCCACAAAAAAAAAAAAAAATAATAATAATAAAAAAAAAAAAAAAGGAACATAGCGGTTGTGGTGGTAACTTACCATCAACTAGGGTGGCTTGTCAATAGTACAGTATTGCATTATTGCCGTTATCAAGAAAGCCCAAAATTTGCAGGTCCTTCTGAAGATGTCTGCGCTGTATCTGAGGAGGCAGACGGGATCATACTGACCCAGAGCAGTGTTAAGCTGTCTCTTTGAGGCCTGAGCTACTGTCAGCTATTTTATTGAGTTTCCTTTTAGCAAAATGCTTTGCATAAATTTTAGTTCCCTCTGGGATACAGGTACACAGTGTATATGTCTAGGGCTTTTATTATGAGAGGCAAAAGTGGAAGAAAATCTGGTAAGCGCTGCCTTTGTCAGGGTTAAATAGAATAATAATAAAGTTAGCTGTCTTGGTTCGGACTACAGAGTTGATCCCTGATTTATTTGCGGTGCAAAAGCTCTAAAAATCAACCTCATTACGAAAAAAAATTGTCCCTTTTTTACCACATAATATCCGCTTTCAGTATCAAAGTAGTCATGACAAACTCAACAGTTCTGAAAAAATATACTGACGTGCAAATTAATCACATGGAAAAAATGCCTCCGGTATGTAAAAGCCGTTAAGAGGAGGACAAGGACCTGCTTATGTTTGACATGCAAAGCGTTTAAAATCTTCCCTCAAGCATCCTGTGACAAAATAAGAGTCCAGTTTTCCACCAACTTGCTTCTTGCTTATGTTAAAAAAGGTTTTGTTGGGGCCATTCCTGCTCGGCCTCGGCCTCCTCTGCAGCCAGTTTGTGCTGAGCCTGCGGAATTCCATTCACACAGGGGTCTGTTTGTGAGTGTGTTGGGGATTTATTTAGACTTTCAGGGACCGTTTCCTGGGTTTGCGAGTGTGCGTGTCGTCTGTGTTTTGTTACAGTCCTCTGCTGCCATAACAAGGCTGATGGCATCTGCAGACGTGTAAGATGATGAGCTACAGAAAGTCTAAACGTACAAGTGGAAGCTCCACAACAAAAAGTGGATGAACTCAATCAAAGTGCAGACGCTATCAGTGGTTTTGCAACAACTTGATGATCAGATGAGATCCAGACCACAGAGACCCTCTAACGTCCGCATTTCACAATTTAAGACACAAAATGGGCTCCTCCAGGAATCTGGTCCAATATATATTCCAACTATACTCATAATTTCCATTAATATTAGAAGGAGAAGAACTGGTTGCCATGCCAACACTTAATTGGAGTTACTTCCCATCTTTCCTGTTGGGCCCTATTTAAATCTCGAAGCGGAGCAGAGTGCAAAAGGACTTGGGGAAAAGTGAATGCAGATCAAAAGTTCAGATCAAAGATAGTTTATTTACACTCCGAAGAGTTCAGTTTGCTGTTGTTCAATCATCAGATTGGCAGCTGAGTGATGCTACAACACAAACAGAAGTGGTTCTGAAACATCTATTCCCAGCTCAAAGTCAAAGACTCATATACAACCACAACACCAACAACTGGCTTTCTGCTACCTCATTTAAATTAACCTCCATGTGGTCTTCGATGGACACCAAGTTACCACACCAGTGGCATCAGGAGCACTGCCTGCACTGGCTGTTGTGGGTCTACAGTGGTGTTGTCAAAAATACTGATTAATCAATGAATATCAAATCTGAATATTTGAAACTGTTTCAATACTCATTTTCAACAGTCTCGATTCTGTCAATACTTCTTGCTCGCACTCTCCTCTCTCCGACAGCGAGTTCATACACACACACACAAACACTGCCGGTGTGCCCCCTGTAGCCACGCCTCCTCTCCCTCACTCTCTCTTCTCAGTTTAATTCAATTCAATTCACAGGGGCTTTACTGCCGTGGGAAACATACATTGGCGGAAGCAAGTGCGAAATAAAAAAGAAAAATGTACATACACAAAGTAAAGATCTATTAAAATATAGAAATGTTTCATTTTGTTTTTTACTTGCACTTTGTTGCATTTTGAGTGTGACAATCTCAGAGGTTTCTGCACATATGTACTACCACGAGATAAAATTTGAGAGGTCTAAATTGTCTCTGATCTTCAGCAGTTTTAGTAAAGTGGCAAATGTAGTAAATGGCTGGATGGTGGTGTCAGAATAAAAGTCTTTAATATGGTTATAAAACAAAGTCTTTATATTTGTTAACATTATGAGCTACTTATTATATGTGAGGTTCTGGTTACCACTAACTCATCCAATATTTGTTGAGATATTTCACTCTGAGACACAAATGTCCTGGTGTGCCTATCCTGCAGTAGCCTGGGAACCAGACCAATGTGCAAGCTCAAATATTTTTTTATTTGCTCTGGCAGATGCGACTGGTCCCCCCTGCTGTTCAGACAGGAATCAAGCCAGCCAGGCCCAGGTTGGGCCAATCACAACCGTTGATGTGATATGGAGCATGTTTCAGAGGATGACTGACAACCTGCAGAGTTGTACTTTATGTTAAAAACGAGGTAATGTCATGTACTCATGCCAAGGAGACTAAGGCAAGCGTTAACCTAGCAAAGAGGAACACTGATGAGTCATTTTTGAATAAAACCAAGATGGCTGCAGCTGACGTGGCACTTTCTGTTGAAGAACTACTTTCAGATTCTATTGGCAGAAACCACAACACTCATTCATAGACATGTTGATGTTACACCATCACAGCTCATCTCTGCTGGCTCTGTCTGATTGCATTTGTCTGTTGCTTAACTTGACATTTTGTTGCTCTGATTGGTTGTAAATTTATCCTGTTGTGTTCAGAGGCAGTTTTATCTACAGCTGTTGATACCCCCCCCCCGGAAATAGAAAATGAAATGAGAGGTTCCAAAATAACTCGCTGTGATTTGATCTAGCAATGTCAGGCTAATCCTGCAGGTGGGAGTTGGATGAAAAACTCTCTTATAAAAGTTGAAATGCATCAAAAATTTGAACCTGCTGGTGGTGCTAGAGGAAAAAACAGGGCTTTGTAACAGTTGGCAGGATTCATTTTCCCAACACCATGAATTTCATGGCAATTCATCCAATAGTTGTTGAGATATTAAAGTGTAGACAAAGGTAGTGAAGCGACTAACAGCATGGTGCTGCCCAGAGTACTCTGCTGCAGCTCACAGGTGGAACACTAAATTAAACTCATCATTACTTTTAGATTGCCTATTTGATGGATGGAAGAACAAAGCAGAAATGTTAAATTAGGCCTGTGCTCCACTGCTGCGACGGTGTGAGTCTCTCCTGGACTCCCTTTTCGAGCCTCAGCAGCTCACTGGGATCATGATATTAAGAAGACTACAGTGGTCACATCAGAGCTGTGGATCCAGCCTGCTGCTGTGGTGTGGCAAGGAATAAAGATAGAGAGAATGAGAGAACGAGTACAAAGGCTGTTAATAGGCTGATTGACGGTGGAGAGGCAAAAAAGGAGTCTGGCCTGCAGAGAGAAAGGGAAGCTGTTTCACAATTTACATGTTCGGCGTTTAGCCTCAGCAGTGCAGGGCCTTCAATAATTATCTTGTTAGTCCTTTTATAAGAGCTGACTGTTTTGTAACTTTCATTTCATTCAAGCTTTACAACTTTTAGAAGAAAGTGCTACACAAACACATTATTAATTATAGCACAACTCCAAAGTATTAGATGTTTCAGAGAGAACATGTTTCACTGGGTTTTATTAACAAGGTACTATCCTCAGGCCTGCAGCTGAAGCCACGCCATGGACAAAATTGTTCATTATTTTTTAATTAAGAAACCGTTTTAACATCTCAGCTAATCATCCCGCTGGTTTCCTGTTTTCTGGCCATGTTTTCTGCTGCCAAATGAAAACATATATGGTAACCAACCCTGAGGTAAACAGGTGAAAAGCAGATTGATTCTTCTAGGCCTCCGTACCTGCTGTGGTTTATGGTGGTGTGATCAGGTCCAGATGAGATGACACACACATATAAATATAAATCACCTGGGGAGTCTTAAAACTTACTGGCAGGCTGTAAAGGTGTATGTGTGTGTGTGTGTGTGTGTGTGTGTGGACATATCTTGTTCCACATTCCTTTATGAGGACTCGACAGTACATGTGTGCAGATACTGTAGGACCTTCAGGGCGGGTATTACTTAAAAAATGATGATACCTGTACCAAAACCAGAACTCTTAAAGTGATACTGATACCAACAGTCTACTTCATTTGATGCCTTTTTTCTATCTCAGTCAATGCCCATCATGTGAATGGAAGCTGTCAGCAACAGGCGTGTAGTATAGCCATACTTTTGAATGTTTTGGTGGCATTTTGGCACACTGAAATCCATTAAATACACTGCGCTCAACTTCACCACGCCACAGTGGTAGTAATTTCAATTACGTAAAATACCAAAAAATGTTCATCAGGGACCTTTTATCTGTGACAACGATGAGACGTTGAAAAGCTGAAAAATAGGTCTATAATAAAAAATTATGACAAAATGTATGTGTTGTTTTCGTTGACGACACAAGACGGGACGGTTAGTGTTGGACTATCGGACGTCAGAATGACACAAGAGGAGAACTGAATCATTAATTATTAATTAAACGTTATGGAAAAATGTTTTAAACTAGGACCACGCGTGCATTTATTTTCTATGTCATATAGTAGTATGAGATTGGAGCACCAACAGGTTGGTAAACTCCAGTAAGCAGTCAGCGCTATGACACTTCGCTAGCCTGCATAACACTCACACTAGAGCAACGTCAGCAGTTATTCTGAGTTGTGAGCTCTAATACGGCAGTAAATAAGCAGCCATGTGTGTCTGACTGTGGATGGTGGAGCTGTTTAATGGATTTGTGGAGTTTGTTGGTTGCTGCGGTGGCTGTTAGCAGCTAGCTCCGCTTGTTAGCCACTGAACCGCAGCAAAGCAAGAAGCCACCAGCCACCAGCCACCAGACAAGTACAGTTTTAATCACAGACTCTATGAGAGGAAAAAAAATTAAAACCTCCAGACTAAAATGTTGCAGATTTAGAGAGAATTCAGGCTGAAAAAAAAAGTTATTTTTCTTCTTCTTAACACTGCGATCGCTAAGTCGAAGTTTACAGTGAACCTGGGGCCTCATTTATAAAGCTTGCTTACGCACAAAACGGGGCTTGAAAGTGGCGTACGCCACTTACCACGCAAAGGTTGTGATTTATAAAAATAAACTTGGTGGGAGAATGTGCGCACCTGTAAGTAAACTCATGTCATGCATGCGCACATTTTGGAGTCACTGGGAAATGGCGACGCAGACAGCGAGGTTGAGAAGTGGAGTCGGACTTTTATTGATGTCTCACAAAAATTTAATGTCACGCTATATCCACCTTAGATCCATGTTAACATTGAAATTAAACGCAGCAGCCTAATTTTGCGCTTGGAGTGAGTTTTGTTTCATAAAAATGCTGTAAAATCCAACTCAAATAGGATTGAAATTCTTTCTAAATACTTATTTAATCCGCACTGCCTCTAACGTCTCATTGTCCACTCTGTGAGCGCAGGAGGGGGAGAGGATGGCGCGACTGCATGGAATATATTTATTTATTTAGCTAAATATTTCCAGTGCATTTATCATGTCTCGAAATACAGCCATTAAACACAACCGTTACACTCATTTCATCAGCCCTACTTAGACATGTGCTGTTCATGACAAAAATGGCATGAAGAAACGTGTTCGCCTATTACACTTTAATCTTTGAATTGTATTTCAAATTACACGTTGTATTTTGGGACAGGGATACCACTGGTTCATGCTGTAATTCAGGCTAAATGCTGTAATTCAGACTAATTGCCATAAACATATAAATACTGCGGTGACCCTCGTGCGTAATTGCGCAAGATGGCACTGTCTGTGCAGTCCCACAGACACAGCTGACAGCATCAGCAGTGTTGATGTGTTGCCACTTTTTTTCGCTTTCTTTTATTAGTGATCCCGCTGCTGTGGCCACCAAATAAAATCTTTCTTCAGTCCTCCACCTCCCGTTAAAGGGTCTCTAGCTCAGTCTCGGAGAAATTCCGTTTTTTGGTTCGTTTCTCACCCGTCGCCGTGACTCACACAACGAGAGAACACTCGCATGCCGGCTTATTTATATGCAGATCGCATTCATGAGGTGATGTGCATGACCATTTATGGTTGAACTAGGGTGTGTAAAGGGCGGAATATGAGGCGGATCTGGGTGCGTACAACTCCAGGAGGTCTGTGATTTATAAAGAGAACATTGCGTGCAAGTGTGCATGCGCACAGTTTTATAAATCTGATTATTTTTTGGCGCGCGCCATTTTCAGCTTTTGGGCGCACGTCAACTTTTAGTATGAATCCTAAGCACTCTTTTATAAATGAGGCCCCTGGTTATAAATAGTTCTCTCAAATTATTTATTTTTGTGCTTTTCAAATGATGATCAGTAAGTGTGTGCACATATGTCATACTTTAAACCTGTCAAAAACTGCTGGAGAAATGACAGTTTGTAAGTATGAGGAAAATATTGGCAGTTGTAGAAAAAAATTATGTCTAAATTAATTTTTTATAGAACCTGTCACCTTGATTCCATTTTTGAATACCTGTATTAGCTTAACTAAATTAATTTCCTCCATCCATTTTCGTAACTGCTTATCCTCTTGAGGGGGGGCTGGAGCCTATCCCAGCTGACATTGGGTGAGAGGCAGGGTACACCCTGGACAGGTCGCCAGACTACTGCAGGGCTGACACATGGAGACAGACAACTATTCACCTACGGCCAATTTAGAGTCACCAACTAACCTGTATGTCATTGGACTGTGGGAGGAAGCCGGAGTACCCGGAGAAAACCCACGCTGACACGGGGAGAACATGCAAACTCAGCACAGAAGGGCTCCTTCCTGGGACTGTACCAGGAACCGTCTTGCTGTGAGGTGACAGTGCTAACCACCACACCACTGTTACAAAATTAATATAGCTCTAAATTAATTTAAGGAAAGAAAACATTTTGACTGTAAGTTGATAAATGTCATGACTTTTTGTTGACTAAAACTGGACTAAAATGTTTTCAGTTGTCATTGACTAAAACTAGACTAAAACTATGAAGGATAAAAATGATTAAAATGTGACTAAAATTAGTAAGCATTTTCATCTAAGGACTGTCAATAAGACTAAATCAAAAATTGCTGACAAAGTGAACACTGATTGGTTGTAGCTGCTGTGGTTGTGGGCCAATAACATGTTGCACTGAATCAAAGAACACTTGCTGTGACTGGCTGCAAGCAAAACCATACAAATAGTCATTTTTCTCTGGGTCTGTGAACAAAAAGGATGGAATCCAGGTATCATTTGACTGGAAAAGTTTCGATGCTACTTGGCACTGGGTTATTTTGGTTGATACCTGAAAGGTTTCCAGTATCGATACCCAGCCCTAAGGACCTAACAGCCCATACAACAAAATACAAGCACTATTGGAACTCGAAGCCCAACCACAATGGAACAATCCTATAATGGACTTTAGCCATCAGCTCACATGAAGATTCATTGGACAACAAATGAATTTTTCGGACTTGTTTCTCCTCCTCTTTGGCAGTGAGTCAGTGAGGCCCAGAATGGAAAAGCCACAGCAGTGACTAGCTGCAACATAATACACCAGCTAACCACACATCAAAGTACTCAAAGGAAAGGTTCAACTTTTTTAGAAGCCAATCCCATTAATCTCATTTTTGAAGTAATAAGAGACAGAACAGTTTGAAAGGACTTGTTGCTGAGGAAAAATATAATGAAGTCTCAGATCCAGGCCTCCGCCGAAATCTAATCAGCTGGCTCACGAGTGTTTGAGATAACCTCCTGACAGGTTCTACTGAAGCTGAAGAAAATGTGAAATACCTTCAAATGTTTGTAAGTGAAAATAAATGCTCTCCGCGGTTCATAATCTGGGTGACATCTCAGCTCAAAGGTAACATCACCAACTGCTTCAACTTTTTAAACACAAGGGAAAAGCACAAAGACACAAATGGTTTTTACAAAGAGTGTCACATTCTCATATTAAATGAACGGTAACAGAAAATGTACATAAATTGGGTTTTTTATAGTATGGGATTACAGTGAAGAGAATGTTACATAAGTACTTGGATGACAAAATAAAAGCCTTTTCACAGGCTGAATCCTCCATGTTAGGTAACAGAATACTGGGAATGAAAACAAACCTTTGCCTATCCTTTCCCATCTCCCACTGTCAGACACCAGCACCGCCAGTAAAGGCTTTCACATGCCAGTCTGTATTATGAGGCTTCATTAAAGAGATTAATACCGCGTTCTTTGCTTTGTATGTGTGTTTATACGTCTCTCTGCTTATGTTTCCAAGTCTTTGCAAACAGCAGATAAGAGTCAAAGTGCGTCTTTGTGTGTGTTTGCACAGAGGTCTTTACTCAGCAAGGAATTTCACAAAGGCAACAGCAACTCAGCCAAAGCATCAGCAAGAGAAACAGAAAGCAGCCCTCCTCTCACCTGGCTTTCCCTTTGCTTTGCATTTTCTCAATTACTGAAAATATTTATGAAAGTCAGGCTGGTAGCCTCCCGTCCGTGCTGAATGATAAAACCTGTCCAGCCAATCCTCCCCTCCTGGGCCACTCACATACTGTTTTTAATAGTGTTCTGCCTTGTTGGGAACTCAGCTGTTAACTCCTGAGACCAGGTTAGGACAGTCTGTGATGTATAAGTGCAATCATTATGAAGAGATTAATTTTGAAGCATATCAGTGACTCATTTTCATGGCTGCCAGATCAGCCAGAAGTCGTCTCTAACATACATGCTCTCAACTATAGTCAGACTGAGACTGGACTTTTTTAAGGGTCCATATTTGGGGGTTTAAACAATGTGAGATAGTATGTTTAAACTATAACTTAAACAGTCTCGACATTTATTGTGACCTAAATGAAAACTAAGCACATTTCAAAGTGTATAAAATCATCTCATCAGTGTTCTCTGATTGACAAACTATGTAATGGAGGCACTTTCCAAATGACCTCAAACCTAGTCTGGCTTTTCCGTCCTGCAACTCCTTCATCATCGGCCGACATATACACAGATAGTGATATATGTGCAATAAACTAATATCTGTAGCCAGGCCAATTCATCAGCGTGGCTGTACTCTCAACAGGACTACAATGTGCATGCTCTGAGGACTGAAAACACCAAAGCCAGAGGAAAACCTGAAAATATTTTACCTAATGCGCACAGTGAGAGATGCAAGTAAAGACTGGGGAGCCATTCTGGGACACATTATCTCTTAAAGGTATACCATGCAGGAATGGTTAGCGACTGTTTGTTAACCGTATCACCAGCAAAAGTGAAAGCCTTGCCAACACCAGCTTTGTCCGTTTTGTCGCCGTGTCTGCGATTTTCGCAGCTTCCTCTTGGATATCATCTGCTTACAGTCTGGCACCTGGTTGCTACCTTTTTATAAAGTCCTGACCTCACCTGAGCGCTGTGCCCAGGAACGTCCTGAACACAGCAACGTAAGAAGATAAGAAAATACAGACAAAGGGCAGAGTCTCTGCAGATAAATACACCACCGCACACTTGTAGTGGGTCATAAATGATGACTGAGAGGGATTACTTTTGTATGAGTCAATACATTGTTTTTAGGGTAAATTCTGCATAGTATTTTAATATATTCCAGGTCAGTACGCACTACAACATATGGGTAGGGTTGCAGTGATACACCACATAACTATGGTATAAAAATTGATGGTAATTTTATTTTGTAAATTTGCTTATCTACAGTATTGAGAAACACACCTGTGCACGTGCATCTCCCTTACTCCTCGACTGCCGGGCAGACTTCTTACGCATATATCCGTTCACAAAAATCTGAAATAACACAACATGCCCAATATGTGTGCTATCGCAGCTGCTCCTCTCCAGTGATCTGATTTGATCAGTTCTGAATGGATCAACAGATCAATTATCCATCCCACGTGACTCAAATAGTGCTGATGAGAAAGAAAAGAACTCATGGAGAGCTTCACCTACATTGTGATATAAAAAAGTAGACTGTTATCATACCGTGTACATTTTCTTATCTATGATATTGAAAAAAAAAATGTAACTGGACGGAGAATCTCCCCTTATTTTAGTTATTTTCTAAGGGGAGACTTTTTACTTCCATTTACAAAATGGTTTCAAGTTTCAATTAAAGTAATAAGTCATGTGTTCAACCAAAAATAACCCTTTGATTTTCATTCCTTTAAGGGTTATTCTGACTGATAGTAATATAAATTCTGTAATACTGTGATATCGTGAAACCGCAATATTTTCTAAGACAGTTACTGAACCATAAAAATCTCATTCCATTGCAACCCTACGGGGCTGGAAAAGTTAATGCTAGGTTCTTTACTGACTGGTCATTACTATGATGGTCATTTTGAATGTTTCGCTCTCTAACAAACCATCTTTGGCCGAACAAACAGACACCACCTTGAAATGCATAATTACAGCTAACAGTTTCATTCTGTAGCTTGGCTAAGTCGGAAAATAAATGTTACAGCTTATGAAATCTAAAGAGTAGAAGCCTGCTAACAGCATTGATCCTGCCCCTGGTTATGCCCTTAGGTTTTAAGGGGGCAAAATAGTACGCTCTGGCACAAAGCCTGCCATTAGCATCTTTAAATTCCATCCGCAGAGAAGGAAACAGCACAGCTAGTGGAACAACAGTGTTAATATTCATACGGTGCTGCTAAGCATCTAGACATTCTCAAGCCTGGGCGTTTATGTGTGTCTGTGTGTGTGTGTGTGTGTGTGTGCTCTACTCTGCAGTGCTCTCAGCCAGTGACAGTGGTGCTGGATTCTCCAGTGCAGGGTATGCATTTGATGAGAGCTGTGGCTTTAAGCCCCGATCGTTGTTGGACCTGCATACTGATAATAACCAACAACGAGCTGAGGAAGTTCTAATACGCACACACACACACTCACACATATAAACACACTCGTCACAAACTGGCGGCGTTTGCAGTGTGAAACAATAGCTACGACCCATCTGTTAGTGTGGGCGTGAGAAAGACGGCCAACAGTGAGAGAAGTGATTGCGAGGTGGAGCGTGAGAGGAGGAAAAGATGATCGAGGGACAACATGGAAGTGAATGAGGAGAAAAAGACAGTGACAGTGAAAGATGAGGAAGGGAGTAGTGAGAGACAGAACAGCTGAGGTATTTTACAAGCTGAACACAGATTTACTTGTCACAGATCTCCTAAAGAGCTGATAATGCATCCTGCTGCTGCTCAATGCACACACACATTTTAATGAGGGAAAATAACCGGAGCTTTTATCATGTGCGATTTCTGCTGGGTAAAAAAGCTGCATCAGCACAGACAGTGACACACTTTTGTGGATGTGAAGAGACTGGAGGGGGAGGCTTTACATGTGGCCATCTCAACAAGGTGCATGAGGTGAAAAAGTTAAATTCAGACAGCAATTAAAGAAGACAGCTAAAACCCTGTCTCTGAGTTGTTAAGCAGAACATCAGAAGTCAATAGAAGGATCTGCAAAGCTGATTTGTTCAACTGTTTGCACCAAATGTCCTTCACAATTTGATGTAAATACACATGGAAAACAGAACAAATCCAGAAATTGAGAGGAGGTGGAAAACGACAGAGGGAATAAAACCAAGAGACAGAGAAACCAAGAAGCTGAGGGAGAGAGAGAGAGAGAGAGAGAGAGAGAGAGAGAGAGAGAGAGAGAGAGAGAGAGAGAGAGAGAGAGAGAGAATCTGAACAACGTTTTTCTTTATCTTGAGCTGATAAGACCAGACTTGGCTCACACAATGGAAGATGTAGGACAGACACTGCTCTAGGTCTCGCATACACTCATACATACAAATTCCCAGGCTGACTTTGAGGAAGTTTGCGACACTCACAAACACATAAACAGATTTTTATTAAAGGATAAGTCCAGTGTTATTTCATTCTCTCTGTAACAGATGCCATGACTAGACCAACAGTGAGTTGATCCATCTCCCAGTGCTCTCCTACTTCCCTGCCCTCTCTGTAAGTCACAAATATATCATTTCACTTCTACAAAACAGAAAATCATTTCTTACAACAGCGGGGCATTGTAGCAAATGTTAGTCAGGAGAGAATAGAGCATTTGTTGGGGACTAGTTTCAGTAGTGCATTGTTACACACTCGCCGTTTCCTAGAGCTCAAGGTGATTTCATCAAGGGTCTTGTTTTGTCCTACCAAAGTTTTCACTTTCAACGCAGACATGAGCTGACATGGAATCATAACGAGAAAACATTTGGATCTTTTACACTTGATGCAGGTTTTTACCTGGCAGCAAACTGATACTCTCCCAAACTGCAGTGTATCCAAAACTAAAACAAACACAGGACTTTGACCCAGAAGACGGCTGTTTGTGTCCTGTGTAAAACCAAAAGTAAATGGTGTGTAATCTTAACAACGTAGCACTGTATGTGATGTTTGTCACGTGGCATCGTCATGTTATGTTAGTAGGAAACGTATTTCAACCTAAACCATGATCTTTATTCTAAAACTAACTAGGGCTGCAACAATTAGTCGACCAATTGATGACTAATCGACTGTTAAAATAATTGGTGACTATTTTACTAGTCAACTAGTAGAAAAGTACTATAAAAGTACCCCAAAATACTCTTATTGCAGCTCCTTACGTTCAGATATTGGCAGCTTTACACACTCTCCCATGACGGTGAACTAAAACCCTTTGGCGTGAGTACGAAACAAGACATTAGATGATGGGGGTTTGGGAGAGACAGACCGACATTTTTCAACATTTTAACAATTTTTTTTAATAGAATGATTAGCCGACTAATTGAAAAAATAATCAACAGATTAGTCGACAATGAAAATAATCGTTAGTTGCAGCCCTAAAACTAACCACATACTTTTGTCCACTATACTTTTGTTGCCTGAGCCTAAGGAAGTCAACCTAAAAACTAACTACACCTACATTGGAAGTTTGTTTTGAAACAAGACTGTATGCATATAACAAGTGGAAATTATACATTTCATCTGAACAAAGAGGTTTATTTTGAAAAGACACAATGCTTTTAACATACAGAAATTGATACAGTGTCCCTGAGCATCCAAAAGTGACGCTAGAGGGGTACCTAGAGCATCATAGTTTGATGTGTGAGGCCACTGACGAAGCGTTGTGTGTTTAGACACGAAGAAGAGAAACTTAAACAAAGGAATGAACGGAAAAAATAATCAATTAGCAAAATAATGGCTGATTTATTGCAATTAATGACTAATCGAGCAATCAACCAATTGCTCCAGCTGTGTGTTTGTGTGTGTGCTCACTGTAACAAAGGAGCATGTCACCCAGTGCAACAGTGTGGCTCACTGATGTGTTTTTATAACAATGGAGTTTGATGGCACAGGGAGAAAATATGCCAGGCTTTCGATGCACACACAACACATTTAAGCTTACAGTTACTGTTGGTTTGGGTCATTTTATGAGATTTATTGCAGAGAATAAAAAGAATAGAATAGGGCTTTAAGGGGCACCAAACCTAGCACGACTCAAAACACTCACAAAGCCACTGAAACACAGAACTACTACACTGCTACGTCCAGGAGACAGATGAAGAGTGGAGCTATTACTAGGTAACACCAAGTGTGTTTTACGGGAAACTATGGACTGACTGACTTGTACAGATTGTAGTTTGTGACCCTCGACCTGAGCAAAGACAACACACAGAGGAGAAAGGGGAGAGGACAGACAGCTGCTGTGGGAGAGGGGACAGATGGACAAACAGAGCAGCCACCTGTTTTTCCTCTTCAGCCACATTTACACCCAGATAGTCAGCTTTCTTCAACCAAAAATCATAGCATCCCATCACACTGGACTTCACACACACACACACACACACACACACACAGATATTCAGACAAAAAGGCTGCATGCTTCAACAGTTGGCAGTCTTTCCCACACAGAAAGGGCCCACAGTGAGTGTGAGAGGAAGCAGAGAGCATCTAGTCTGGACTGGATCCTCAGACTGCCCCCACACACACACACACACACACACACACACAGGCTGGCAGGCAGGGTAGGGTATTGGGCATTAGGTTGGCAGAGGCATTACAGCCTGCCACATAAGCCTCTTCCAGTTTTTTACTACCAGTGACATCTGCTGCCTGAGGTTACATGTGTGGATACAGCACTTACACTGATAATACAGCACCACTGACAGCAACACTGGGAATGTGATCTGCACAAACATGATTCAGCCATAGTGGAGAAGCTTAAAAAACTACAAAAGATTTGAATAATTGAGGTCATTTAGGTCATTCAGTGCAGATTACAAACAAAAAAAAGAAGTGACTGCAGGTTCAGCATGCACGTCCCTCTTCAACTGTATCACGAGCTGGAAAACAACACTTGTTCCACTGCAAACAAACAAACACTCAAGGTACTGGACAAAAAGGTGCCAAGTTACCATCACTGTAACATCTTTCTGAGGTATCATCTCCTGACATTTGACAACCTTCTGTGTCTTCCTGATGTTAGTTCAGTGTACAGAGTGATCAATAATCTGGCTCCTCCCCCATTCAAAGAGTTCCTATCACCATGTTTGAATACTGGAAAGGCAACTACAACAATGGCTATGCGATACAGAGTCTGGCAGATCAGCTCTCTCGATTAGAGCAGCAAACTTTTGGAGCTCAGTACCAAGTTATATAAGAGATTGTTGCAGCTTTACCGACTTTAAATTCAAGATAAAATCATGGCTAAAATCCAAATAGTGAATATGTAGTGAGTTGTTATTATGGTTTTATACTATGGTTTTCATTTTCTTAACAGGTATGTTAAACTCTGTTTCTGCTCAGGGACTAGAGCCCGACCAATGGGGCCGATGCTGGTAACGATATTAGGAAGTAAAAAAATTCCGATATTGATACATTGGCCATATTACATATACATCATGTATACATATATTTACAAAAACAATTTTTTTTTTGTTGCAATCAAATGCTATCACAAAAATGTGTAATGGAGGCAGAACATTTTGCAGTTCAACAGTAAACTTTATTATTATAAATGACATCAGTGCAGTGAAACAGTAAACTTCATTGGTGATTTAATAATCTTAAATGATCCCCAGCATCTTTTTCTGCATTTTGTTCTGTAAAAAAAATATCAGACGATACCGATACACCAATACCGATGCGTCTGTAATAGGCCAGTATCAACCAATTTTATTGGCCAACAAACATATTAGTCTGGCTCTACCAGAGACCACAGATAGAAATTAGCTTATAGCTAACCCTGGCAGAAATGGTGCCCTGTCCCTGTCAAATAAACAGGTAAAATAATTTAGAAAAACCTTGATTTATATTAAATGACGCAACCTACAGCCACTTGTTTCACAGGGCTGTAGTAACATCTACTGTCAACAGTTTAAAGGGCACTACTTATTATTCTGTGCAAAACAAGTACAGCTTTAGGGCTCGGGTTTGTTTTCTAAATTTTTTGTTATACCTTTGGTGTTTCCATAGTTTGTTGACTTTGCTACTGTGTTAAAGAATACACCATGAGTGCCACAAAAAGATGATTCCAGCATTAATAAAAAATACTTCACTTTCATGAAGTTGGGAGACTTGTAGAGTGGTGCAGGAATGAGTCCTAAAACCCGGAAATAAGTTAGCATATTAGCACTTCCAGTTTCCTTGTCATGATATCAGCAGTGTTTTTGAATGGGTTTTTCTTTAAATGCCTGAAATAATGCCTGTGGTTAACATAAGTTTAAGAGACTTTTATGTTAAGTTCTACGGCATAAATCAGTAAATACCCCACTCGTGACCGAATGTTATCACACGAAACATGGCTTTTACAGCCTCACTATGGCTGCGATGGTGAGGTCATGTGTATGTGGTGTGGTACTTTTATAGCCCAACGTTAGCTTTATACTTCTGCCAGTTGCATTTAGACTTCAAAAATCACAGAAGTAGTGTTCATTTGTGAAGATTATCTTGCCGAACAAAACATGTATCATAAACTTTTGTTTGCCACAGGGCTTATTTTCTGCAATAATCCAAAATCCAATGGAAAAATACCAAAGGCTTTTTGTTGAGGGAACCAGAGTAATGCTAACTTCCTAGTTGCCCTACAAAACAACATCATCCCTGCAGCACACAGTAAACACCCACAGCTTTTTAACACCCCTCTTTGTTTCTCAGTTCTCCTGGTATGAATTTGTGAGTTACTCTGGTGATGTCACTTATGCCACTTTCTCAGACTTGATTAATCTCCTCCGGATTCACATAAGACATTATACAACCATTTTCACAGCTTGCATAGTACACGCAGCACTAGTGAAACTGACTTTAGCATGTAAAACTGGCGGAGTGCCCCTTAAAGGAAAGCTGTCATTCAGGTTAATGCTATTTAATTGTCAAGCATATCTTCTCTAAATTGGATTGGCTTCACTTATTTCAGTGTACTTGAAGTGTGCTCAGTGCAGCTGTTGGGCAATGTGTGTGCAACTAGCTATCAGCACGTGTTGGATTGGAGGAAATGTGAATAAATGATTGGACATCCCTACTGAAGTGCCCATGAGCAAGACAATAAATCTCCACCAGCTGCACCTTAGTTGACCATAAACTCAAGTATCAAATGGCAGTGACCATGGAAGAGACAAACACATGCCAGTGTGTAGAAGGACTGCTGGTATATGTTAAAGTACAGCAAAGAGAGTTGAGGCTGTGCAGGGGGAAGCAGGCCAGTGGGCGTCTGTCCAGGCCGTCGTACAACAGATTGAGGTCTAGTCCAGGTCTCACCCTTCTAATCCCACCTGACTGTCATCTTAACCCCGCTTCATGCTGATTTGTTACACAATAGGCCGACAGCTCAGGTGTACACAGTCACTGATGCGCAGCCGTGTGCAACCACTAATAAAATGCATCGATAGAAGCAGAGGGAAATGAGAGTATTCCTGTTAGTCAGAATGTAACCCTGGTTGATCTAGCGGTCCACTTGCCTAACTATCACATAACATGTCCGTCACATGAACAAAACAAATCATTTGGGTCCCAACCAAAGGTTAAAAACCCAATCAAGCCTGGTGGCCTCCTGTAGTGCAGGACTCTCTGATGGTCAGCAGAGAAAGCTGTAATCTTGTGTAATCTGACTAACATCCACTGTGGAGATTACCGTCTGACCTTCTGCAGCCCACGCCCCGGAGACACTGACACACACACACACACACACACACACACACAGGCCCTGTTTACACCTGGTATTAACACATATCCTGGGTGATCATGTCACAAGTGGACAGCTCTGAGTGGAGGTGTGCGTGCACTCAATGCTCTCTCAATGCATCTTGAGATGCAATCGCTCAGCTCGCATTCAGAGGTGGTCTAGGCCACATGTGGACACATTCTTTCAGCAGTGTTTACACTAATGTGTCTTGGGCAACACTGAAGGACGGCCTACTCAGATGATATGCTTGCTTATCCAACTCCACTTCCTGCTGTTGCTAACACAAAGCTAAAGGACTGTGTCTGGAGCTACTCTCCTCCTAGCAAACGCTCAGTTTGTTGCTCAAAGCATCTGCATAACCTAACACAGCAGAAGCAGCTGTTTGAATGGTCCCAACAAACTCACACCTACGGTGAAATGGCTTAATTCAATCCTTAAACCTGTTAATAACCATCAAGTACGTTAGCCTGTGTGATGCTAACAGTTAGCCCTGTCACTGTGTGTGTGGGGGCGAATTCTCAACAACTGTCCCTGGTGCAGAGCTCACACTCCTGCAGCAGCAGTCTCCTAGAAAAGAGAACTTAAGTGCGCATATAGCATGAAAAACCTCTCACTGGTTAAAAACAGAAACAATGTATGTTTTTTATTTGTATATAGATCAGGAAAGTGAGATCCAATCACAAATGTCACTCGGGATGTATGGAGATGCATTTTAATGCCAGGAGTGAACAGACAGACTGAACCCCTTGTCCACCAAAAGCATGTGTATGTGGGTTTTTAAACATGGGAACATCTGCTAAAAATAGGTGATTGCCCATGGACAAGTATGCCTTTCTGTTTCTGTTTTTCTGTTTTTGTTTGTTTGTATGTTATGTATGTTCGATTTCACAGACAGGCAGGAAAACAGGTTAGTAGACAGTAGAAAGCAGAATGGAGGCCAGTGAAAATATTATGGTGTTACTTCATTTCATATCTCTTACTTATCCCATTTCAAACTCTGCAGACTAAATTTGGATCGATATTCGAACACTGCCTGGGCGGCCCATCATTGCATCTCGCCAGTAAGGAGCTAAAATTAGCACGTACACCAAGGTGTTGTTTTTCCACTACTGCCGATAGGAGCTGGAGCCGATATCAGATATATACCGGTGACTACTGCAGAGTCATTTGTCCCGGATGTGAAAGCCAATTGTAACCTTTCCCATAAAATACAATAGCCAGATATTAGCGGTTGGTGGGTTTTTGTGCAGTGGGAAAGAGGCTTTAGAGCTGTCCACTTGTGATCAGATCAACCAAATCACATGTTAATACTAGGTGTAAACAGGCTAACACACACACACACACCAACGCAGACAAGAGCAGCATGCAGAATTGTAATCAGTTACAGTTTCTTCATAAACATAAGCTATATGCTGTAGACTGCAAACATAAACACACAGTTAAAAACCTACAGTGAAAAAGGATGACAACAGTAACTGTCCCCAGGTCAAGCTAACAGTTTACACACACCCACAGCTGTTTGTGTGTGTGTTCTCAAGTGTCGACAGGTGATAAGCAGGCTGCTTCTGAGCAGCAGCTGTGTGACGGGGGGCTGTCAGGGCCCGCAGAGAAAGACCTCTGAAAGTTTAATAAGTGTCTTGTTTTAGAGATGAGGAGTCGCTGCGACAAGACACAGGAAGTGAAGCCCTCGGCCTGCTGGCTGTCCTTTACTACACATTCTGTTAGGTCCCTAACAATGTGGGTCTCCTTTTAGATCAAAGCCAGCCAACAGGTGGATGCAGTGATGGGCTTTTTCAGGGATTTCCCTCATTTCGAGTGCTCGTATGGGATGTCACTATGGTTATACCTATATACTATATCTAACATTCACACACATAAGAGATCGAAGTAAACACAGAGCTGCTATGAGTTGGGTGCAAACTGTGGCCTTGTCCAGCCAAAATGAATTATTCAGCCACACACACACATACTGCTGTTCTCACGCTGCAACAAGGACCTGGGGTGTGCCTCATTTGACAAAAGTTATTAGAAAAGCTACTCTCTTAGACTTTGTCCCTCATCTTGCTCTTCTTCCTCTATCATCAGATTTCTTTTTCTTCTCTGCATTGCTCATTTTTCTCACAGTTTTGCCTTCTTGGATTTAGTGAGTGAACTCATTAAGTAGGTGAGCTGTTTGTGATAAACGTTATACCAGATAAGACAGAAAAATAATCTTGTTTAATGAGACTTCTTGTGTAAATTTGAAGTTAAAGTAATAAGTAAGGGCAGAGAATGGATATCAAAGCTCTACAGTCTACCTGCATTGCAACTCTGTCATCATTTGAGAAGTTAAAGCAGTTCCAGTTTGGTGCCAGAGCAGAGTAAAGGACAAACTGGTCTCAGTACAGCCTGTTGAACACAGCTGACCGCGGGGAGTTCATGTGTCAGATGATTCTCTCTCCCAGTGCACAGCCATTGTCCAGGGGAACAAAGATGGAGAGGTTTGTCCGGGGTCGCTTCATTATGGAGGCCAAATGAGGCCTGACTGCGACGTGGATGACCTGTTTCACAACTCGCTCTTTACACCCCTCCCTCCCCCCCTGTTTGCCTCGCCTGTCTTTTGCCTTCTCCGTCCTCCTGGAGCTGCAACTCTTATTTCTTCTGCCTGCTCATTCCAGATCTAGCGAGGCTACAATTGGCCGAACAAAGAGTGTCAATTTGGTGGCTGTGTGTTGCCGGGACGACGACTTCTGATGACAGAACTATTTAGGAGGGGGGCTGTTCAACGGGTGCAGCGTGGCAGAGACATGATACGTTGTTATGGAACTAAACAGCTACTGGCCTGTGTGTGTGTGTGTGTGTGTGTGTGTGTGTGTGTTTCCATACATGGCCTGACCTTCATGACAATGATATTTGCAAAGAGAAGGAAGAGTATTCACTTTTTAACCAACAAAGACTAAAGTTACTGCTGTTGTTTTGCTGGTGTTCATCATCCTGTGGGCTGCAGGGCGCTGAATAAAACTCTTCTGTTGCTGCACCCTCAACCCATAAAACAAACACCTCTGCTGGGATCAATAAGGAATCATTTCATTATTGGTTTGATTTCAATTTGAAGTATAAGTCATTTCAGATTGAAGATCTGTATACAAGCAATGATGAAATCTGATGCACTTTACAGTGTCAACAAGAAGATCAAGTTCCTTCTTAGCTAGCTTGCTGACCTTATTCATTCAGAAATCGCTTGGTTTTGTTCAGAGTTGAAGGGTGAGTGAACTCTTCAGCTTCACTTCTGAAGTGCTGTGTGAAGTCACTATGGCTAATTTTAAGTTATCTTTTGTATCTCAATTAGGGCTGTCCCAAATACCACTTTTTGGGCTCAGGAGATTCGGAGGTCATTGACAGCGTTTCCCACAGAATTAGATTCTATTTGTGGTATTGGCTTACCAGGGTGGACCAGACCCTAGTAACTCCTTGGCAGTCCAGTGAACTTTCTGTTGCTGCCATTACACAAGTTAGACACAGCGCCCGGCGAATGGTCAATTCAATATCTGCCTGGTTAAAATTATCTAACACAGCAGCAGTGGCTGACACCCAACACAAAAGAACTCCAAAAGAGGTTGGATCTGTCGTTACACAAATGTTGGATAACGTTAGCTGTGTGATGCTAATGGTTAATCCAGTCACTGTGTGTGTGTGTGGGCAGACTCTCACCACCTGTCCTTGGTGAGGAGCTCACACTCCTGCAGCAGTAGTCTGCTAGCAGTGGGGAGGCGGAGGGACCGCAGGGTGTGCTAGCAGTGACAGCGAGAAAGTGAAAGCAAGAGACACCACAAATAAATCAATAGCACCTTTTCCACCAACATTTCCAGGAACTTTTAATACCAGGAATTTATTTACCTGGGTAAAAGAATTCCTGGTAATCTGTGTGGTTTGCGTTTCCAACACACCTCAAAGTTTATTCAAATTAGCGTGATGACGTAGATGATTTGGCATGTGTCCTGTATTTGGCTCCGCCAGCTTATTGGCTGGTTACATGCTGGTAGAGAGTTGGGGCTGTTTGTCTCAGCCAGCAGCTAAGTTTAAAAGTATTTTAAGATAAGTGTCAAACTAAGTTAGTCTACATACAGACAGCTGTCATTTGAGCTTATTAGTAACAATTCGCTATCAATTGAACTAGCGTGCTGTCCTTGTGTAAGACATAACGCTAGTGTAGGTGGATGAGAGACTGTGGACGGAGCATATTGAATATCGCTGTCTACATGTTTACATGTTCATACTTGCTGAACACATGAAGTACTGGCTTCTTACTCGCTAAGGTTTAATGTCACTTACTGTAATGAGTCTAGCTGCTGTCAACTCGAGTCATTTTTGAGTTATCTTCACTTTGTTTCCACCATGGCCACTCGGCTGTCCACCAGTTACCGGGCCGCGTCAGTGTATGTGTGTGTATGTGGAGGAGTTCAGCGCCGGCACAGAGCGCAGAGGAGAACCGATACTGTCGGCGCTTATCAATACTACAGTCTTTGATAATTTAGCTCCGGGGCTAATTTCGGTGGAAACGCGGAGGTTTTTCAAAATCCTGGGTAAATGAGAAAAGTTCCTGCAGTGGCAAAGGGGCTAATGTGAGGAGTACACTGATATTCATTTAAAATGTCTATATTGTCACTAAAAAAAAGTAATGGGTAATGTAACAATTTACTTCTGCCCTTACGTATTTAGTGATGTAAAAACTTTTATAAGAAAGGAATAGTCACCTTAGTTTATATAAACGTCATCTTTAATGCTTTTAACAAAACCGGTTAGAAATCCTGTAATCCTGTCAGCTACCACCGCCTGTACCTGCAATGTTATGGGCTCGTCTTCTGGCCCTTTGGGAAGTGCTTCACAAATAAATGTATTTTTTTCTTTTTTAAAAAGGTGTAATAAGAAATGAACTACATTTTTACATTCTAAGTAACTTGCCCAACACGGTTCATTATTCTCTCAAGTGCAACTACGGCTGAATGTGTAAACATGTGAGGCGAGGTGTTACACACAAGCAAAAGATAAGAATATTTCTGTGCTCTGATCCAGAGTGTTGGGCCTGTAGATTATTAGCTAGAAAGGGTGCTGGTGGAGAAAGGTTATCGGTTCATGGAGTCATGTTTAGGTGGAAAAGGAAGGACTTATGAATCACGTTAAGGTGCTGACAGACAAATGAGCAGTTGTTTTTAATGTTTCCATATACAACTAGAATGAGAGAGAGAGAGATCTGTTATGCATATTGATTGCGCTGTTATCTAGTGAAAAAAATCTGCCTGTAGGACAAGGATTAAACACACACACACACACAAAGCTCTAGCATTGTGATGCCCCAAGAGAAACTCAAACCACAAATTAATGTGTTGCATAACAAAAGAAAATGATGCTTGTCACAAAAATGTGCATTTATGTTAATAATATTTAATTTAATAAAATAATTTAATAATATAATGTTAACGCTGTTGAATTGATTTGTGTGTGTGTGTGTTTCATCTGAACAGAGAACTGATATAGGGTTCAAGGAGTTAGCATTTAGCCGTGAAGGAACAGCAATTATCCCTTTAACCAGACAAACCCAATTCAGAGCGTTCCTTCGCTCCTTCTTGAAGAATGATAAAAAAAAAGTTTAGCTTCAAGTTTAGTAATCCACTTTAATGTATTTCCTGACTGACTCTCTGCTCTCTGTGAACAGCCAATCTACAGAGTGAAAATGTGAGAGGAGGGAAATTGATTTTGAGCTGGCCAGCTGCTTGGTGCCTCAGCCACGTCCACAGCTCCTCTCCAGCATCAATTCAGCTGGAAGGATGTGCCGCCATGGAGGCAGTGGTACAATTTCCCTCCAACTTGAGCTGAGCAGAGCTGAGCACAGGTCTAATTAGTCACAATAATTCTCGCCCCCTGTGTGAGTGTGCCGGGCTCTGCAATATATTAAAGATGCCCCAATCAATTGGCTGGAGACTGGAATTAGCCGATCAAACTTACATGCATGTACTGCATATTAGTTCACATCCACACGCAGCAGCACAGACAGACTAATGCTCACAGCTGTTGCAACCAGTTCTCATTCCCTGGTTGTCAAATACCAATGCTTTATTACGCCCCCTGGAGAGCAACTTCTTGGTAATTTCATTTCTAGTGAGTGACTGGTGATAAAAAAATTGGAACTTATTCAGACTATGAGGGAAAAAGGTGTATTTCATTCCCAATGCATTCTGCACATGGTTTGAAAGCTCCTGTGTTAATCTAGCCAGCAGACTTTGCTTTGCCACACAAATCAATGTCAAATAACTCAAAGCTAATGCTAACTACTCCATTAAAAGTTAATTGAAAATGCTAAAACAATGATCACCACATTACAGAAGGCTTAGTTAAACAGAGAGTCAGGTTTGGGTGGTCTAGCATAGTTTGCTAGTTAATCTAGTTACCTTTCTAACCAAGTAGGGTCCATTTGAGGGATTTTGTAGTTTTTTCTTTAGCAGGAAAACGTTTTAATGTTAGCGATTAGAAGGAAAATAAAACGGTATCATTCCTTGAGCTGAAAGGGAGCTGTCAATCAAGTCTGAACTGATCACACCCCCAGCATCCTGAGAAATGGTTTGATCAGCCAAATTAGTTGTTTTTGAACTAGATTTTTTAAGACACTCATCTTTGATATCATATATGAATTTTTACAATTTCAAGCCAGTTTCAGGTGGTCTTAAAAAAAGCTTACAAAATGTTTGTGTATGCTGTAAATTGTAGTTCTTCGAAAGAAAGAAAATCAGCCACAATTGGAATCTGCAGATCAGACTTGGAACTCTGAATTGGCCAAGAAAACCACAATTGGTGCACCTCTAATATTACCGTAATATTACATTATAGGAGCAATGTTTATATATATGTTTACGTTAACATAAAAAAGGACAGAGGTTTTGGTTTATTTGTCATGAACAGACACAAATGATGATGACAATGATGGTGATGATCATCATCATGATGGGGCTGCAAAACAAGATTATTTTCTTAACCAATTAATATGTCAATTGTTTTCTTGATTAATTATTTGTATTGTCAATAAAATGTCCATCGCAGTTTCCTTGAGCCTGGGGTGACATCATCAGAAATGTTGTTGTGCTTGAGTTAAGATTGGTTTGTCAAACGACTGTTGCCAGGGTCAAGAGTGAACTTTCATGCTGAAACTAAACAATTATCGGAGTTACTACACCGATTTTGAAGCACTGTGTTGTGTATACTTGTGTCAGTTTCCACCCCTTACTCATTTTTCATTCAAACTCAACAAAGAAAGAAGGGAATAAATATGCTTCTCCTCCTCTGCCATCATTTCTGTCACTCCTTGCTGCATGCTGACCGACGGAGCTGAAATACACACAATCTCAGAAGAATACAAGTGAAGTGGGTGGAGAGGAGAGGTTGGCAGGGCACAGGCGAGAAATGCACATTCATGAGCTGTCGTGGCTCATCATGCTAGCCTGGCCTCCTGCTGGCAAATCACACAGCTGAGCGCACCGTGGGCACGCAGCTGGTCAGAGCTGCGCTTCATGACAACCGACACGTACCGCTGACCGACACTGCCCCGGACACTCAGGCACACGGTGAACACAAAAATACAGTGGCAAGACCTCACATGCTGCTGAACGGCCGAAACACACACAGATTACATGGTAGAGCCGGGTGCACAGGTATGACATATCTGTGGAATGGGAACAGCCTCAAAGAGGAGATTAATATTGAGGAAATAAAGATTTAAAGAGAGCTCTCAAACCAAGTGGCTGTAAACATCAGAGATCAGAGATGAAACGCTGAATCTGAGGTTGTTTAGATTATTCTGCTTTCTGGAAAAAGCTAGCTGTGGTTGTCATAAATAACTTCTCATATACCACACAAAATATTTCTGTATGTAAACACTTCGTTGAAAAAAAAGGATAAAAAAGACAACTGCATGTGTAAACATCTGTTTGACTTTAATCAAACCCATGGTTACCTGCAAAGTATTTGCAGCTGAAACGTAAATTAGACTAAATGTCTCAAGCCCTGCCAAAGAACCTGGATCCTGAAATAGCCCCTCAACGCCACAATGAAAAAATGTTGGACTAAACTACACTCTGATAATGTCGCTATTTTTAGAGCCTTACCTTTCCATTTCAGGGCAATCTGACATTTGATTCCATCACTTCTTGTGAACGAGCAGGCATTTTTGACTGATGACAGCACTACACAAGGTCATTAGGATTTATCTTCTAGAGACCAGAAATAGTCACAGTACATTTCATGACTATCTGGACAGTAATCGTCTAGATGGTCTGGCTGAGTAATATATTAAAGTAACTCAAAGCCTTTGGTTAGGATAGAGATGGCATTGTGGTCTTCACTGAATATTAAAATTCAATGCCAGCCGTACACCAAATGACTTTTTAAGTGATTTGATTGATTTCCAATGTTGGAATAAAAATCATGAGTTTTACCTCAATTTGTGCATGTTCCTGTGATCTCGATAGTACAGTAATGATCCTTCCACAGGTTTGCCTACGGAAACCTTGGTACGACTTTAACTTCCTCTAAGATACTCAAGTTTGATCATCTTCTCGGCCATCGATAGTAAGGAAATCATAAAACTCAGTCCGAGCTGTCTTTTTCTCATCTGGACGCTCCATTAAAATCACATTTAATATTATTGGAAGTGTTTAGTCTTGGCTCATGCAAATACTGAAGTTCAATGACATGAACATTGTCAACAACCAATAGCTGTGCTCTCTCCAGCAACAAACACAAAGCAGCAAACGGGATGGACAGTAAACTCGGAGGACTCCAGGGAGGCGCAAGAACGTGAACAAGTCTCGGTTCCCTTAAATTGGGAAAAAGGAAAAGAAACTACTGAAGCTGTGGAGTGGTACCTGGTAGCCAGGTAAGTGGACACAAATACAGTTTTTCTTTCAATTATATTGATTCTGAATTGACAAGAAGACTGTTGACATAGAATGTCTTTTATCTTGTGTTTCTAGAGTTATATGCTTTTGAAGACACATAAGATATCCTTAATATGTCATAGTTCTTGTTGGCAAAATATTTTCTAGAAGGAGCAGGATGGGAAATGATCTCAGAAGGAATCTAGTTGTAGTCTTGCAAAAATTGACACCGCAGGACTCACAGTCTTTGCAAAATCTGTGACTAAAAACTCACATTGTCTTTAGATGTGAGAGGGTGTCAGTCTTTAGTCTTTCCAAAGTCTTCTAGTGTATGGTAGGCACAAGATGGGATATAAACCTCAATCTGCCATGTCTAAGTCAAAAGCTTTGCGCACCATGGCCATCCAGTCCAACCTCAACCCTGTAACCTTTTCACTGTACCACAATACTGTCACACTACTTCCTACACACGAGTTTAAAAATGTACAGGCTGTACTCCTGTCAATGTCCTCATCCTGACAGCCAGACAAACGTGTCAGAGCTAACCCTGGCCCAGGTGCAGACACCACACTGTGGGTTCACAGCATTCCACCGTCATCGCACACAGTAAATGATGTCAGTGACAGGAGCTCACCAAAGCCACGGGGTGGTGAGGACAGCACCTCACAGGTTAAACACACAACCCTCCTGTCAATCACACACGCTGATGGAAATATTTAGAGCTTAGCAAACAACTACTACTATTAGTACTCGTAGACTGTGACCTTTCCAAGTGGACACTAATACTGACACTAAAACAACTAAACTCACTAACTAATAACTCCGTTATCTCATCCTTTTTGGTCAGTTGTTAGGACAAACATAGCTACAAACAATACTGCCAGGATGCTAGAATTATATTATTAGCAAGTGTGAACTACGGTTGCAATACAAAAATAAAAACTAGTATGCATCCTTAACAGGTGGGTGTAAGCTTGTGAGAGAGTGAGACAACGCTGCTAATCTGGCATCACACCTTCCCTTTCTAAAGACAGATGCAAGGAACATAAAAAACAAAAGAAAAATTGTCCTTCATTGGGTCAGTACGACCCTGCAATTGTTGAAAGTGTCCCTTTCTAACAGCCTGTCACATATTTCTGGACAGCTACAGCTCTGGAGAAGCTCGGGGCAAATACTCTTATAGTTAATTAAATTAGTGAAAGAATGAGGAAAAAAGTGCAGATAGGAAAAGGTAGACTTAAAATAATGTTTCATCCAGTTCATACTTTTATTAAAGAATTAGATCAAGGAATTCTTAAAACAAATTCTGGAGTAATATTGGTGCCAATATTGAATGAGGATTGGCTGGGGCATGGCTGATCCTCATTCAGTTTCTTTGTTTAAGTCATTACAAAATGTTTTTTCCACAGTTACAAGCGGTCAGCTTTGTTTTGACTTGCACAGCCATGCCTGGATGTTACCTTACAGCAAAAATTATTCCAATGAGTTCCACGCAATTAAAAAAACAGGTTTTCCATTTGGAAAAAAGAGGGGTATCAGAGCAGTATTTGGTATCAGAACTGTTACCAGGAGAGGACAAGCTGGACCAGTGCATCCCCCCTACAAGGTAAAGGCAAGGTCGGATCATAATTTAGAATGAGTGCAGTACATAGGTGTTTATTTGCCAACTGCCTAGAGCTGGCAATGCCAATATTCAACTGTTCGGTTATTTGTTCATTGGGTAGGAATTCGGTTTTCAATTTTGGAATTCAGATATTCCTTTTTTTCCCCCTTAGAAATGACAATACAGAAATTATGGATCTCAATATATAAATCTCAGTGTTAACCATTCATGGATTTATTTGTGGTGGGCAACCACAACGTCAACATTACGAAATGGGTAAAATCTTATTTCACTGTACACTTGTGCGCAACGTAGTGATTCACTCAGCCTCTGCCCCACACTCTTTCATTTTGTCTGTTCATCATGAGAGTTCTGCTAAGCATCAGGGACAACATGTGAGAGTCTGCCTGTACCAGGCCCCTGGGGGAGTCAATCGGACTTTTGAAATAGTAGCCACACCAGATAACGAAAAACTCCCAGGTCAATCACATGATGCCATCAAGCTCAAAAAGCCGTTTCCCCATAGAATGACATTGGAAGAGAGACGTCTGTAAATCAGTGGATACGTTTTCTTGAGCGTCACAATACCCACACGTGGACTTGTTTCATTATCAAGATTTGATCCATTCAGTCTGATAACAGTAAGCCCCTCCACCAGCAAAGCCTCTAGTAGGCTTGCTCTATGGGTGCAATGATGCAATAGGTCTGGGTTGTCCACTAATCAGAAGATCGGTGGTTGGATCCCCAGCTCCTTCCCAGTATCCTTGGACAAGATGCTGAATGCCAAATTGCTCCCAATGACTGAGCTATCAGTATGTAAATGTCGAAGCAGGTGGCACCCTGTATGTTAGCCTCAGCCTCTTCCAGTGTGTGAATGGGTGAATGTGTCTCTGTTGGGTAAAAGCACTTTGAGCGTTTGGAAGACTAGTATGGTGCTATACAAGTGCAAGTCTATTTACCAATTTTACACCCTGAAAGTTGAACTTTTTTGGCTTCATGAACCACTGAGCAAATTTCATGGGAATGAACAAGCCCGCAATAACGCAGTTTCCAGTTCTTATTAAACATCCATGGCCCGCACACTCACACACACTGACAGGGCTAACTATTAGCATCACATAGCTAATGTTACCTAATGGTTAATAACAGGTTTAATGACAGAGTTAAACCAATTTGGTGTGGTGTGAGTTTGTTGTTTAATGAGTCAGTGTCAGATATTAGCCACGGCTGCTGTGTTAGCTCGTGCTAACCGGGCAGACGAGACGGTCATCAGCATTGACTCTAACCTATGTAACAGAAACACTGAATCTCATTAATCGAAATTTCAAATCTTAAATTTGTTGGAGATAGTATGCTGCCTCTGTGCTTCTGTTTCACAGCACTTTGTGAGGTGTTTGGAGCCTATTATGATGAGCATTTATGTTCAGTTCCCCTTTCCCCCCTCTTGGCGAAGCTTCAAATATTCACTGTTGGTTACTACCAAAGCTTTGGAGCCAAAACAAAAAGGTATTTGGGACAGCCCTCCAACTGCCTCCAAACAAAGGAACAATTATAACCCCAAATTACACTTCATGAGGGCTGCAAAACACCATGTGAGGGAAACAGAGGGCAGCTTCTTAACATGCTCTGTAATATCCTGAATGTAAATGGAGTGACTCATCACAAAAAGACAGGGGATAAAGTTAAACACCAGTATCCCCCAACATGACTAAACAAGGGGACGTACATACAAGACATAATGGGTGGTGGAAGCCTTGAGATTAGAGAAGTGAGCTCGTGACAGGGAGGCTGCTGGTTTACTCACCAGGTCAACGAGGACACCGAGTATGATTGAAGTGAATGAGTAATGCTCCATTGTAGCTTATGATGAAGACGCCCTTGAGCAAGGCACTTAACCTTGAGCTGCTTTCTTTGCCATCTAATAAAGTAGAAATACACACTTGAATACCGTCATATTTTGACAGCAGTGTTTGCTGCTTGTGGCCACACTCAGAGCACAAAGTCACGTCTTTCCCTCTAGTGAATCAGCAATAATCCTGAGAGAATTGTGCCTGTGATTACTTTGCTCCTTGGGTTGACTTTACCTCTGCAAACAGTCAGTCAGCAGACAGCTGAAACCTAAGATGTGAGGGATGAAACTCGTCTGGGAATGGATGGAAATAATAGAAAAAGAAGTTGCCTGTAAAGCAGCCCTTTTTGGAACAGATAGAAGGGGAAATGAGAGAGTGAGATTAAGGGGGGGGGATTGGCGGAGAGAGGCTGCGGAGGGAGGAGAGAAGGAGATAAGGAGTACGCAGAGCAGATGGTGGCGGGGAGCCAGTCGCGATCAAAATCTTCCCCAAAAACTTCAAAGGAAATCACTGGAGCACAATAACTTCTTTCTCCCGTCCTACTTCGCATGCGCTCAACATTTTATAGCTCAATCCACCTTCAGATACGTTCAGATCAGCAGAGACATGGGGAGGTTGTTTGGGTTTAGACTCTTCCAGCTGATTAGTCAGTTTTAATGATTTCTTTCCGACATTTCATATGAATTATTCAAGATTGTAGTCATATCTCTGGCATAAGAATAATATAAAATCATATTATCGCTCTGCATGGATTAACGGCAGATCTGGAGGGAAACTTGGATCAGTCTCTGCACTATAATGCGGACAATAACACAGAAAAAGCCACTGGAGAGATTTATTAACTTAATGATCCATTCAAAAAGTCCATAAAACTGTCTTTGGCATCAAATGACATATAATTGTTGCAGTCTGGACACAGCCTTGGCAGCAGTTTTCTAGGTCTACTCGACTAAGCTCATCAGGGATAGACGCTAAGATTTTTAAGCACTGTCCCCACGGACCACCAAGCTCCTAAATTTGGTGGCCAGGACATTTTCGATGGCCCAAATGTAAACTTAAATATGAAAAAGAAAAAGCCAAAAACAAAATGAAAATATCTTCATAAACAAATGGTATATTCTCTCACAGTCCATCGTTTCTCTTTTTGTTCGTTGTTAGTGGCATAATATATGTTGAAGAAATAAATAATTATTTTTCTGCTAGTCCTATGGAAAAAAAGTCACATCAAAAGATACATGAATGATTTTAAAGTCATGCAAATTATATCACAGTTAACTACCATTTCTCACTGTTCTGTATTTAGTTTATGTAAAACAGCCAAAACTGTAACATTTAAAGATATATAGTTAGACATGGTGGTCCGACCTGTCTGACGATTCTGCTGTGCTTATTTTATGTTTTTTTGTTGCTTTGCTATCATTTTTGATGAGGCACGAAAGGTAAACAATGTACTGCTGTGGACAGGTTAAGAGCAAAACGTATTCTAGCTACCTAAAATGTACCAATACCACTTTTTCCTTCCCGATACCGATTCCAATCCCTGAACCTTAGGTATCTGCCGATACCAAGTACCGATCTGATACCAGCGCATAAAATAAAAATGGATGGGATATGTATTGTTGTATGTCTCAACTCCTAAAACTCTATGTAAAATATTAAGAAATAATATGCTTAATAAAATGCTTTTTAAACTCCGTTTCCGTTTCGTTTGCCTGTAGTGTGCGTATACGTAATGACGTGAGGCATTACATGGTATCAGATTGGTCATAGACTATACTCGCCGATACCGCATTTTAGGCAGTATTGGAAACATTTCTGATACTGGTATCGGTACAACTCTAGTCAATATCAGTGTAAGGATGCTATATTTGAATATCTGCTGCCCTTTACCTTATAAACCAATCAACGCAATGGCAGACCAGCAACTCAGTGTTCTGCAAAATTAAATTCCTTTTCTTTGTCGATGGATTTAGGTGGCTTTGATATAACCATCTCAATTACCTGTCAGTTACCAGTTACCATGTCGCCCCCTGCTTATTATCAGTTTGCGTGATAAAAGAGAAGAGGCAGAGAATATTTGCTTCCAGAGTTTGCCACCAATTCTACCACACCACGTTTCCACAAGAGGACTGACACAAGACAAAACAAGTACTGTTACTGAAGAAATCTTAACCCATGGGAGTTCAACAAAGACTGTTATATTGAAACTGACAGAGTATTAGGTTATGCTCCCTGG
Organism: Epinephelus lanceolatus; assembly: GCF_041903045.1. Lineage (NCBI taxonomy): Eukaryota > Metazoa > Chordata > Actinopteri > Perciformes > Serranidae > Epinephelus > Epinephelus lanceolatus. The sequence goes on along the minus strand of NC_135746.1, from coordinate 34,195,317 downwards.
TAATGAAGTCATTCTTCCTATAATGATGTTACAGCAACATGATCTTTTAATCTGTCCTGTAAAGACAGAGCTATACCATGACTCAGGTCCTCTGTGACTCTTTCTTTGCATCTCATTCTCTGTCAAGACTCAATAAAACTCAGGACGTGACTTGAGTCACTGACTGTATCCTGAGTCTTTTAAATCAATGTACAGGACAAGTTCATTCTCATTTTAAATTAGCCTCGGACTGACCTTATTAATACCTCATTTGGATGGGATAACTTGACTTCAACTCCTGAGTGACTGGGGGTGTTTCTCTACACAGAAACAGTTCCTCGGGTGCGTCAGTTAGATAGATTAAAAAGTTCCCTCAGCTCCTGTCATTCATCTGTGGCATGAACCTGCAGCGCCAGGAGAAACGAGGCCTTTCAGCAGTTGTCAAGGCTCGTTACCATGACACTTCACAGCCCTGACACCCTGACGATGCTGCTTATCAAACAGCCTGAGATAAGCCGACATCAGCACTACGTGCCGCCTGACATAAGGCAGGGAAACAAACTGACCACCATTATACATTCTCATCCTCATGGGTTAGGAATCTGCCCTGGCCGGGTATCTTTGACCTCAGCAGTTAAACTGATAGATAAAGATAAACAGATAAAACCACCATGTGCTGCTGAGTATCTGCTGGGCCTCGAGACTTAGAGAATCCACAAATCATAGAAGCCCTACACAGCCATGAAATAGTTACTGTGCTCAGGCTGAAGCAGGAGGTGCTATGCTGGAAGAACTAAAGATTTAACGCCAAACAAGGCTGCAAGGTCTCATAAGGCAAAATAAGTGGATATGTGGGTGTGCAGAGTCTTTAAAGTGAGCCCCTTTCAAACATTCAGTCTATCCCTGAAATGTTCAGGAACATTTCCTGCATGAAGTCATGTGTGAATGGGAGCAATGGAGCTTTGATATTCAGGGAAATCTGTATCGCCAAGGACCAAGTAACATTCCAGGTGCATGTGTGCATGTGTGAACAGTGAAAATAACTAGCAGTGCCTGAAAGTTTCAATAGTTAACATTGCTATGTGGCACTTAATCTTAAAAAAAAAGATATACATACAAAAAAAACCTCAGAGTTGACCCAAACCATGAAAGCAATGGTTCTCTGATCACCACTTCTGAGTTACTAGACATTTAAATTGCTTTTGTAAGGACCCTGACAGCTCTGATTGGCTATAATCAACTTGAAGTCCATCTTGCGCTTGTCACACAGAACTATTGTTCCTGACATGTCAGCTGAGCGAAGCAGGGAAATTTGATTCACTGCTGATTGATAACCATGAAAGGTTCCTCCATGACAAACTTGTCTCAGCTTTCATTGTTCAGTCAGCTCTTGCTGGAAATTGATGGACTCCTGGTGACTTCAGTTGCACAAGGTGTGTGCAACACAAGTAAGTTGTGTGAATGCATGACACGAAGTTGGCTGGTGAGATAGTGATAATGTATAGATAATGCTGAACTCCAGCAGTATGTGCTGAAGAACCAGTAGACCAATAACTTACACCTTAAAATTTGAATTTTGCGGCCGATTTTGGACAGACTGTGTGCACTGTGTGTCATTGGAAGTTAGCATATAAAATAAATAAGCTAACAAACTATTTTATCCAATTCAGTTCAACAGCATGTTTAGCTAACATTGTGAGCATGCTACCTGTGTAACATAGAGTGCGGGCATAGTGGTTTATAATATTTCACAAAACTAACTTCCCGCCTGACAGGCCAACCTCACTTATTCGTCACCATTTCTGCAGTGACGTTTCCATCCATCCACAATGAGAGGCATTTCCTTGATTTGAACACTAGAGCGCGTACATTGTATGGTATACAGAATTATCAGTGACTGTATATAAAGATGGACAACATGTCTCTGCTTCCTCCCACTGTACAAAAATGAAGCCGAAATATCCCAAATAAGGCCGCTGCTGACGTAATTTTGAGCAAGAGTATTCACAGTAGCAAAACACACCAGTCTGTCCAATACTGAGCACCACATATCGCAAACACACCAACTGGCACACACAGCTGTCTAACATGTCATCAAACCCCCATTTATAGCTTCAAATAATTAATCAAAACCAAAATTATCAGAAAAACGAACATTTGAACATACAGCAGCGTGGTAAGAACTACCTGAAATAACAGAAACCATCTTTGGGAAAAAATGTATTTGAGGTCTGCTTGAAGTTTTTGGTTTAGTGCCCATGTCCCATCCAAAGTTTTGGCTTCACTTTTGCGGAGCTGTCTTGTCATCCACCTTTATATCTGGTCTGTGGGAATAACAAACCAAAACTGTGTGGAAACAAGGCGTTAAGGTTGTCACTGAGGCCACAACCTTATGGCACACTAACACACACTCACAAGTGTCCTGCATGAGTCAGCTCTGAGCAGCTGGGGCCGCCACTCACACACACACACACACACACACACACACACACACACACACACACACACACCTGTTGCACCCCATGGACACATCAATACCTCCCCAGTGGTCATTAATTTCTCCCTTTGAATGACAGCAGGGACAGCATGTGTTTAAAAGCTACAGAACAGCCTGGTCAACAAAAAGGACCCATGTCTGCCTGCTGCTGCTGCCATCAGTGGTTTGCTGATGTTCAATCCCAGCACTGCTCCAGTTCGAGGACACATAATCCAAAACGCATAGGCAGTTTAAAAACAACTAATGAGAAAGCTGTTCAAAAGTATGAGGAAGAGGAGGGAAAAACATGAGAGGGATGAAAAGTTAGTGGTTTCCATTCTGGGACATGAACACAACATGCGGCTCTTTGAAACAACCAAAGCTATTGTTAACCACAGTTTGGCCTACAGAGAGGTTCCAACAGCTGGAGTCAATTAGGGGCTTTCTTTAAGGGGGCAGGCCCAATCCACACTGCAAGTCTCACTTCTTAATACACATACACACAAAGTTAGATCAGGGATGGAAAAAAAATCAGGGCCAAACACTTCCATAGAAGCTGTTCTGACATTTGAACTTTCTCTGCATGGAGCAGAACATCACTCACAGCCCCACGCCAAGGGAGAGTATGTGACAAAAGCTGCTGTGCTGTGTTAGACGCATCGAGCGGAATCAAGTAAAAGCAACGCTTTTTGCCTCATCAGCAGCCTCGGGCCATTTTTAGGACGCATTCCTGAGGGGAATGCAATTCAACACAAACTAACAACAAACAGCTCTCATGCATGTGGTTCTTGATAAACAAGGTCGTTTCTAGACCTTGACACGAAGATGGCAACATAACTGTGGCATTTCAAAGACATTTTAGCTCAAGCAGTGTGCAACAATAGTGTTACAAGAGATTTAGAATCCCCCCAAAAAGAAAGCTAAATGTATCATGTATTGACTCCAAAGTGAAAAAAGAGACAAATTATTCAGCATGTTTCTTTTCCAGTTCTGCCCACATAACCTTCACTATGACTTAATACTGAGCAGTTTCCCTCTGTCTTTAAGTACACTCAGCTTGGGGTCATTCTTGCCCTTCAAGAAACAGCCAACATCATGTTCGCAAGGAAACAAAGACTCCATCCATGTTACACAACAGCCACACACTCTGTACATGGCCTCAGACGAGGCATCTGATCCAGCAGTATGCTCATGCAGCCCGTTCTCATTCTGAATTTGTCTGAATACCAATGCTTTGTCAGTGATCTGGGCATTAGATATAGACGAACAGAGACACCTTTCGTGGCAGTATAATACACACCGTTCGGCAGCAGTTGTTGACGCAGGCCACCAACCAAAGTCGTCAAATTCTGGCGATATGTCACTGGACATCAGTATAAGATACTGACACACAAGAACACCTTTCACAGTGTATTGAAACACACCAGACAGCAGCAGTTAGGAATGCCGCCAGCAATAACATAACCAAAGGAGCTGGAAAGGCGCTGTTGGGTGGGTGTGAGGGGAGGTAGATGGATCCAACAATACCTGAACTTTCACCCAGGAGCCCACTGTTCACTTCCTATGTAACCACTGCAGGTATTTAGGTTCCTTATTGTTGTCCTCTCAGCTATAATCAATTCTGTAACTTCTTTTTTGTTGCTGCTAAGAGCTCTTTGTCGACCACCAACAAGAAAACCAGCACTTCATCTATGCACATTCCTGCCTTGCACTTTATATCAGGAGCTGCTACTTGGACTGCCTTTTAGTGTTTTGTATGTTGTTCCTCCCTGCACTGTAACAACTTAGTCATTTTAAATGTGGAAATTGTATGTCTGTATTGTCTCCGTGCTGTCCACTGAATGATTAATGCTATTGCACACTGTCCCTTGATAAATTAAATAAACTAAACTAAACTCCTATGTAGACGGGAGAGAATTTAATGCATGTAACCAGTGTAAGTTGACACGGCGTCCTAGAACATCAACAACAGACACAACGGGTTACCTTACATGTGAAAGTCAACAGACAAAGCGGCAATATTTGATGAGTTGGGATGAGAATGTGTTGGCTTATGGGTGTCAGATGCCGAGGTATAGATTTGGGGGAAGGGGGGGAGGGGTGCAATGGACATGTCCTGTTCAATATTTATAACATGTGCAGTTGCCCCCACCAATAAAGCATGAAAAGTATTAGAGGACTTCTATTTAGACAAAATTTAAGACATTTACATCATAAATTGGTGCAGAAAAGACAGAGTGGTGAATACAAATTCACCAGAATGCCAGAAAATAAGCGTTTTATGCACAATTTTTTATTTTTTTGGCAGAGGACGCCCAACCCCCCCTTTAATCTGTGCCCTCCCTAATGTTGAAACCAAACCTACGCCCTTGGACGGGGGCACCCTGCCTGCTGTACAAAGACTGTCACCATTGGTTTTAAAAGGTGTAGCCCCAACACACCTCTGAAATGTGTCACGGAGTGTGTGTGAGTGTATCCTCTCCTTCGCACAAGCACAAGCGGTGTGTCTACTGTGTGTTTAGAGACTCTCCATGTCATCCCCCCAGCTGACAAAAGTGCACGAGCTGCTTTGAGGACCGACAAATACAGTGTGAGTGCGTGCGTGTGCGTGTGCGTGTGACAATGATAATGTGGCATCAAATAAATGCCACCCCATCACCAGTGCTGAAAGATAATCCCTCTTATGCAGTGTGGGAGTAGCAGCAGGAATGAGCAAGCGAGCGCCATTCCAAACCCATGCACGTCCACAAATGCAGCACAAAGTGAGTGTACCGTTGAACGAGCCTGTCGGTGCCATGAAGCCGACGACATTCAGCCTGTAATAAAGCTAACATGGCACTGCGGGAAAACGCTGCCAACAGCTTGTTCAACACAGTGAGCCAGTGCTGCTGTGTGTGACATATCAAAGCAACATGTTCAGCTAACATCTCAGCTGTGGCTCCCAACTCCTGACTTTCATCTTGTTATCTCCCACCGAGCACACACTTCTCCGATATCCCTTCATATTTAAGAGCCCCAGAAGCTTCTTACCTCATGACGAAAGTGTTGTCAGGCCAAATATATCACAAAGTCCTGCAGGGGTATCAACGACGGGTGACTTGTAGTTTTCCCAAAAGTTCACCGCTCGGTTCAAGGCTACAGGCGACCAAGATGAATGGGGCTCCGACGGCGTGACAAGAGGCTTCACAGTTTGCAGGCTATCCGGTAAAAGTACAAAAAAAGAAAAAGAAAAAACAAAATTGGGATTTAAAAAAGGAAACAGTCGAAGCCTACATTGTCTAGAGCATCGCGGCTCCGCTGGTGGTGAGGAGTCAGTGGGAACAAAGTGGAGAATCGCAGCGTTTCTCGCCTTTTTCTGACGCACTCGGGTCGGTGTGATGCGGTGCTGTGCCGGGCTGCTGCCGGTCTGCTGCCGCTGCCTGCTGGCTGCAGCGCGTTCAGGGCCGCACCGACAGGCTCCTACTTTAAACATGCCACTGTCACACAGCTGAAAAACGATTTTTAATTCACTCAAGCGTCATATTTTATTAAAGGGGGTACATTGTAAGGGAAAGGACACAATAGAAGAAGGCACATATAGCCACTGGGTTGTTTTAGTGCAAAAATGAACTCTCTGAATCCTGATTACATTCTTACAAAGTTAAAAAAATGACTGAAAGGCAAGGTGATAATTATTTGGACAACATAATGTATCTATTATTAGATGTAGAATTTACCAGCCTCCCCACATTGCATGACAACCTCAATATATTTTTCTATGAAACACAGTTTATTTAATTAACTGTAGCCTGTTAGTGACCGCACATCGCTTAGATTGCTGGGGTCACATTTATAACAAGGCTAATATGGCCTCTGATGTCCGCCACCTAAAATACACATCTAAATGTTGGATTATATAAGAAACTCTTTCGTTGCGCCTTTTTATGCGCGCTGTATTCATGCGTTTTCGATTTCCCACGGTACCTGAAGGCAGCATTTGACGCAACTTGTGGGACGTAGCACGTACAGGTTGCCCCTGACAACTGAGTTGGCTCTCTTGCTGTATCTGTCTGTGATGTTGAGCTAAGACCAAAGTGGACTGGAACTATTGCAAAATATGTATATGTATGTTAAATCTGCTTTTTTATAAATAGCTACATTAATCCCAGAATGTTTTTCAAATCATGCTGCACAAATACAACAGTACACATTGTAAGTATTAACTATAAAAATAAAAATAAAAAGTCACTGCTACAGCTTCTGACTTTTTCCAGTGTACAATCTGGACTAAAATGCGAATTGCTATTAGGGCAAACCTCAAATCTGTAAAAGTATGGTGAAGATGCCCGTTAGGCCACCTGAGGACAGTGTCAGTGGCTGCACTATGTATGAGGAAAGTTTGGACTCCATTACCCACATGGCACAAAAGCCAACAAAATGGCTTCTGATCGTCAACAAACATATTTTTCCAGGTGACCAACGCAAAAACACAAAAATGTGAATCACCCTATCTACAACCACTGTTAGGTTTGTCCATTCTGGGCTACTGTAGAAACATGGCATTTCAACATGATGTACTCCATGGACAAGCACACAATATTAACAGCTCATTGAAAGGTAACAAAAACATACCAATTCTTATTTTCAGGTCATTAGACAGCAAAGAATACATACCTATTATGTTGTTGTCCATTTCTGCCAATGTATCCCCCTAAATCCTACACACTGGACCTTTACACATGGGCCATCAGCAACAGCGAGGGTTGGCTTCTGGAGCTCCAGCCCTGAATCTTTTAGATTTTTAAAATGCTTCAACTTTGTGTCATTTCCCCTCAGTCTCTCTGACTAGACTGTAAAATCAATGGAGCAAAAGTTCAGTTACTTCTGTATTTGTGTATGTCACATTTATATACTGACTCTGTTAAAAATAGTAACATTAGAGAATTTTTAGGTGGTAGAAGTGAAAATTAGTCATCCTCAACATTTGTTGTGTTATGGCATAGGAGACATTTAAGTTTATTGATAACATGTCCTGTTATTTTGTTTGAATATATCTTGCAGTGTTATTTTGGATACTTGGTGGTGGTGATTAGATGCACCGAGTTGTACATGTGGGGGCATAAGAGACAGGAAGTGGAGGGCACAGGTAGAGGGAGTACATACAGTTCTCACCAGAGCAACAACACTCTACAGCCTGCAGAGCTGCTAATAACGACTGCAAAATCTGTTGTATTGTGTTTGCAAAAGATCACTCCCTACCTGTGTATCAATGGCATCTGGAAAAGAGGACATTGGGAAAGTTTGAAGAGTTGCCATTATGTTAGTTTCAGAGTGATGAAGACAGTTGAAGAACAATTATATAAAATAAGAAGTAGGCTCTACGGGATGATTTCTTTTCTTGGCAATTATTATGTTTTTCCCAGTTGCACAAAACACCTTAAGTCTTCTCCTTAAGGTTTCATTAAAATGTTCACCTAAGTTTTTGTGGTTTTCTCTTTGTCTTGGCCTTATACTTAAGGAATCCCTAGACCGTTGCACAAAAGACCTTAGCAGCCAAAGCAAGGTAAAAAAGAAAGAAAGAAAAAAACTTAACGAACCTCTGACTCTATCTTAACTGCAACATAACCAAGTTTATGGTGATAAAAAAACTAACACACCCTAAGAGGAGTGTTCTGCGACCAGGAGAACCCAAAGGCTACGCCTTTGATCTTACACTATAGATCTGACTGAATTTATTTTCGTTGCAGTTTCTTCCTACAATTGTTTTCTGTTTTTTGGGTATTAAATTTACTTCGTAGTATGTCTTCTCTATGATTGTATTCCTCCAGAGGTATAATCTTTTCCTCCTCTGACCAATATGGTTTCTTTGTCACCATCTAACTACGAGCCAATGAGTCCAAGCAAACAAACAATCTCCATGGAAACTTTTACTGCTGTAAAATCTCTTTCAACGCAGTAAGTGAGTCAGTGTTTTCCGTTGACTAAGGAAACCTTTTAAGGGATTCTGTGCAATTGTGTAAGTCCCTCAGCTAAGGAGAAATTAATCCTTAAATGTCATACTTAAGGAGAAAACTTAAGGTGTTTTGTGCAACCGGTCCCAGATTTTTAGGGAATTCTGTTATCTTCAGTGGGTTGAAAAATGTGCAGATAGCGGCCTTTAAAAGAGACAACAGAGAAAAACATCTTCACAGGGAAGCATGCCCCCGAACCTCTAAATGTTTACAACACCTGGCTCGACCCATGGAGGACATGATTTCTGCCAAATAAAATCCACAAAACTGTGCACTGCTGCCACAATTGTTCATGATAGGAGTGTTTATGAAGGCCGCAGCTCAAAGGAAAACACTGAAATCAGGAGGAATCAGAAGGTTATCTTTACAAGGATAAAGAAAAAACGTCTTATCTAGATAGCTTCTGATACCTTTGGGTTTTGGAAATTCAATAAAAGTGCTAAAAGTCATTTTGTCACCCTGATGTCATCATGACTGCAAAAGCATGTGTTTCTGTGTGCCTACCATGTGTGTGTGAGTGTGTGTCATGTGTCCATCGTGTAACATTATACATCACCATTACTATAATGGCACAGCAGCAAATGAAGTCAGTACTATAAGCCACTTATCCACAGAGAGACCGAAAGAGGCTTACCAGAGCCGAGGCCAACTCAAAGTGTTTACCGCCAAAAATTAAATTTCTTTTTTTAGCTCAGGGGGATTCTATTCTCCATTATATTATTTTGATCTGACTGCAAAGCAAAGAGCATCATGAAAATGTTGATCATAAGAGAATGGCATGAATAGCACAGATAGGTCCTTTCTAGCCTTGCTGTTAAATCCAAGCTGAAGGGAAGCCCTGGCTGGCCTTGTTCAACCCACTATGTGAAATAAGTCTCAGACTGTATCCTGACATGTAGACTGAGGAAGACAACAACACAATAACAACACATCTGAACCCTTGATCTGCTGTGAATATGTACTAACCATGTTGTTTAAAGGAGGCTCAGCTGCCCCTGGTAGTTGTCTGATGTTTTTGAAGAGGATTATGAAAGGGTTTTCTAAAAAATAAAAAGGTAGAGGCAAAGGTCACATGATCAGCTCTTCTGCCTTCATGTAATGCCACTGCACTTTGGTTTAAAGGTTCCCCCTCTGCGGAAAGGGCAGATTGATTTTAGCGAAACAACACCAGCACTTTTAACTTGCAATTTTTGCCTGGTCTTTCACGTTGTCAGTGGGACTTTATGCTACAACTCTGTGTAATCACTATATTCAAAAGGCATATATAAAGTCACATTGGAGTGACTGTGACACTGACTGCTTTATTTCCATGCTTTTCATGCTGCAATCTGAAATAGATGCAAGTCAGGCACCGGGGTGACTGAGCTTCAACTGACTCAGCTGATGATGAATGAGCCATCAGCACACCACCCACTCTTCACCAGCTCTGTTATTGTGACATCTAACACACTGAACAAGTAAATGTCATTAGATCTGAAGGAGATGGAGCTTACACTCCTGATACACTCGCTGTAAAACGCACAGGAAAAAAGAGAACCGGCCAAATGTTGACGTTAACCTATATCAGTCTTATGAGTTCATCTGAAGTCCTCAGCGTTCCAAAAAACATACCTAAACTTTCGCTGCCATCTAGTGTACAACTCGTGAAACACCACCAGCTGGAGCACTTTTTCAAAAACACTACTAGTGGTAAAAGTACTTGAGCACCAAATTTTGAGGTAGTTTCTGAGCACTTGAGATACTTTATACTGTAAACTTCAAGGGGGTATGTTAAACTGACAGCTGTAGTTGCAGATTCAGATTTTACAGACAAAACATATGATTGATTTGTAAACACTGCTGCTACATATTAATAGCAGGAAGTAGGGGAGAGCAGGGTCGGTTGAGACATTTTTGTATCAACGGTAACCCTTTGAGCTCTGAGCAAATAGGTGCAATTTCTTTCAAAAACATGGGGAATAAAGGCAATGAGCAACTCAGTAAGAAAAGTCCCACAGATTGCAAAAAAAATAATGGATTTAAAAAAATATATTTACAAAAAAACTATGGAAAAAAAGCTAGGGAAAAACGATATGTATTCTTTTACTTTTTTCAGAATTTTTCTAATTTTAAAGGCACTTTTCAGGTAATTTCTTTGTTTTTTGTTTTTTTTTAAACTCATTTTCTTGTTTTTAATTTTCTCTTTTTAACTAATTCATTTCTTGCTCACTGCCTCCTTCCCACGTTTTTTTTTTTTTTTTTTTTAACAAATTCAAGCCCCGGGTTTCAAAGGGTTAAATAAACTCTTCCATTACTAACAGACTACTTGAAGAGAGATGAAAATAATTTGATTCCTGAATAGATACAGGTGTCTGATAACAATTTATCAAGTATTCTAGAGCCCAACCTAAATGTAAAAGGCACCATTTTGTTGGGGGAGTGACTAAGGTCAGTTGGGGTACATTGTTCTGGGCAAAAATAACTAAATAAATTGCAAAAAATTGCAATCTAAATTTCCAATATATCTTTTTTCATATGTGACATAACTAAGAACAGTATGGTAGAAGAAAAATAACAAATGAGCCAGATTGTACTTACATTCTGTGGTCCTCAAAACTGTGACTAAAATTTGAGGAACAGTTAGGGTTGAGAGACTTTCTCCGAGTAAAGAAGACACTGTCCCAATTATCCCCCTGTCCCAGCTCTCCCCTAGATACAATTAGCTGCACCTCCACCAGCTACAAGAGTGCTGCTCACATGTTAATGCAGCAGTAGTACTGACTATTTCTACATGACAAAAATGACACACTATTATTCTAATATAGTACTTTGTATGTTTGCATTGTGGCATTGATACCTTAGAAAGATCTGGGTACTTCCTCCATGACTGAGCAGCAAACATTCATTTCTGGTTTTAAGAAAACACATCAGGACAAGAGGAAAATAAAGATTATAATTAATTTTTTATTATTATGTTTGAATTACGAAATAATCAAAAGTCTTGTGCGATTCTGCGTGTGATGTGTCTCTATAACCCAGCAGGAGCCATTGCTTGACGGCTGTGGGTAAGTGCCCGGTTCAGTCTAGTTTATTACTTTAAAATGTACTAATCTCCTCTCCCCAGCAGATCTGGTCTACCCCCAGTGCTGACTCCATCCGGCTAAGGCCTTGACATTTATAATACTGTAAAAGCCTTTTGTTGGGCAAAGGTAAATCGTTTTCAGACAGCTTTAGTGCAACCACTAGAGGGCGACATACAGAATTCCCCACACCATTATGTACAGGAATGTTTCCGGTCATACGACTGGGCATAATTTCAGAACAAAAGTCCGTTTGGGGTATGAGGCATTGGTTATGTACAACTTTGTTAAGTGGTTGATTCAACCCAAAGTATGAATCACTATGAACAGACAGTATCGCTTTGCTGATTTTTATTTGAATCATGGGTGTAAGGGTGACAGTGAGTTGTAGAGTTGAATGAGAACTTAATTGCCTTCTTGTCAAGTAGGACGGACATTTGTTATGGTACATTTTAAACTTGAATGGAGGGGTTCACGAATACAACCAAAGCTTCTGTTTTGTTTTTGTTTTTTTTTTTGTTTTTTTTTTATTGTTCACTATTAAAGATTTCTCAACATAACTCATATTCGACATGCTTTTGTTTTGAAACCGTAACCCGGAAGTGGTTTCGGCTTCACTCTCTCTTCACGCTGATTGGCTGTGCTCACGCTGGTGCTGATGTGGTGTTCCGAAGTTAGCAAAGCTGCTCGGCCGATTTAGACAGATTCTTTGGTTTAATATAACTTAGCTTTATAAGAATAATGCCTTACTATCAGACTTGGGAGGAGTTTGCCCGCGCAGCAGAAAAGCTATATCTTACAGACCCCATGAAGGTAAAAACACTTCATTTCATAGCTAGGTTCGCATGCTAGCGAGATAGCATGTTAGCCGGATAGCTCGTTAGCGACATGAATGTGCCAGCTGCGGGTCTGGTTTCTTGACTTTTAAGTTGACTAGTTACTTGTATAATACATAAATATTATTCTTGTATTTATTACGTGTTGTTCTGTTTCTAGGTCAGAGTGGTTCTGAAGTACAGACACTGCGACGGCAACCTTTGCATCAAAGTGACCGACAATGCTGTGGTAAGTGAGACGTGGAAATTATGCTTTAATGAGCTGATAGTATCACATCATTATGTTTACATCAGACACATATAAAACCTTTCTCTGGTTGATCAGAAAACTATACTGTCTGCGTCCTGTGCCTATTGTTCGTTTAATCTGAGGTAGGACACCAGTGTCTAATTCATAGAGTCAAGTTAACAAGCTTATTTCAGTTATATAGCATTGAAAATAGCTACACAAGTTTTGCAACAGACACATGCGTCTTGCATAATAGTGTTGTGTCTGGTGGTCATATCCCAGGAGTTTCTTGCATTTGTGTGAATTTTTATGCAGTCATCTTTTACATAAATGAAATAATTAATGTAAAGGAAGACAAAGTTCATGTGGCAGGGTACAATTCAAAATAAAATGGAATATAATGCAGTTAGGCTCTTGGGGATACTGTTGTGCTTTCAGATATTTAATCTGTATAAAGTTACTCATTTAATCTTATCTCTGCTGTGTCAACACATGTAGCATGATTTACTCTTTCCTTCTCCTTTGTGGCTTTTGTTTGGGTAAGTATCCTCTTCAATGTGCACTAAATCTCGTCAGCAATAAATTAATTCATCTTAATTAATTTACAAACCCCTGAATTCAGCAATATTTCTGCTCCTGTTCAAAGCTTTCTGGACATTCAAAATAAATCCCACATATCTGTGTTCACTGAAGGGTCTTCTTGACCCTGTTTGTGATTGTGTCTGGATGAGACAGAAAGGTTTAGGGAGCTGGCAGTGCACTGCTCTACATCAGAGGTGGAAAATCATAACTACTTGAAAACACTTCTGATCTGGCATGCCTAAATCCCACCATTGCATGGCTTACCATCCACACAAATATCACCTGAATAGATAGGCAATAAAAGCCCTTCTTGCCAGAGGACCTGAGGACATTAACTGCTGTGGGAGATACCTGCACATCAGTGGGCTGAAGGTGACAATGTGTTGAATGAAATCATGTGGCTAATAAAGTGCTTTTGTAGTTGTAAGATGCCAAATTAAATGTGGCAATACTCCCAAAAAGGGGCATTGGCATTTTTCTTTTTTAACTAGTCCTGTAATGTTATCACCACACTTACAGTCAAGCTCAGCCTCCTGTTCCACCTGCAGAGACGGACCTCTGGTGTTGTGTGCTGCCCACTACAATATATCACCTCAGTACAGTATCTGAATAGCAGTTTGATAAAAAGAGGAGTATCTGTATTTTTGATGGTATTAAAATCATACTTCCGGGATTCCTAAATAACCCTGTATAGTGTAATACCTTGATACCACCCAAGCCTAGTGGACTGTCAGGAAATGCTAAAACATGAACTTGTGACTCAAAGCAACCTATTCTATTATGACTTTAAGCAGCTGTGCGGAACTTTATGTTTTCATTGATTATAGTGCCCCCCTTTGGTCGAAGTGGTAGGACACCCACAGCCTGGTGTCGTAAAATTCCGACTGCAGCCGACATTCGGCTTCATTCGTAAAATCTCGACTGCAACCGGCAATTACCGCATGCATTTGTTTTGGAGAGCAAGAGGAAAATCATAAATGTTCTGGTGTAGGCCTAAATTTCTTATAAACTGAGGACAACTGCCTGCTGTATATTTGTGTTCATGGTCACTGTCACAGATAATTTTGTGGCGTTTGTTGTAACGTTACTAGACAAAAGCAGTTCACATCAGCTAACGTTACATTTAGCTTGCTTATAACTACCATGTTATCATATATTGCAGTGAAACAACGTCTAACAAGTTGCGGTATATTCTCTAAATAAAAACAAAAATTACATACCTGTCGATTAGGAAAAGGGCCAACTCGGGATCAGTTTTAAAACCTTTCAAATCTCTCAGCTCTCTCCACTTGGTGAATGCCCGACTGAGGTTTACAAGCATTTGGGCTCAAGCCCTATCACTGTCCCGTTTAGCCTTCTTCTGTTCTTGTGTTCTTTTTCTTTTAGATGGTGCTCCTTCTTTATCCGCCATGACATCAAAAGTACAACCAAGTCCTTATAGATACATCTGGTAAAACTGTTATGTGTTCAGCAATGCCTGTTGTGTACCGCTTACTCAAAGAACACTCTCTGTAAACACGGTTCTTCTTCTTCTCTCAATTTATTGGCGGATCGCAAACAACTTCCAGGTGCATACCACCAACTACTGTACAAGAGTGCAATGTGTCTGAAATCATTTACTACTCCCTACTACATGTCATTTAGCCTGTTTCTTAAATCCTACTCGTAAACACAGCTCCTTCTTCTTCTGTAGTTTATTGGCTGCGGGCCGCTGCGGGCGTGCAGACTTACTTCCGCCTCTGGGTGCCGTATTCTGGTTTGCTGACTTCCGCTGTGTCCGACCCGACCGAAGCTACGCTAAATAGCCATATAGAGAAAGGCTTTTTTGTCGCTGTTGGGTTCAAATAAATATGCGGATCTTCAAGGGGGGGGGGTGATACGAACAAGGGACAGTTTTATAAATGGTAAAAAGTTCCGTACAGCTGCTTTAATTCTCAAAATCTCTCTTCTTTGTATTTTAACGGTGGCCCTAATACTCTGTCATTGTTGACAAACTAGAATTCTGTCTTTTGGCTTGCCTGTCTTGCGCAAATTTGTGGCTGCTTTAGAGTAGCATCTGCAGTGTTTGCTCCAGTCCTCCCCAGGACTCCTCATGCAGCAGCAGCAGCCAGCTCTACTTTCATGTTTTTATTTAGGGAGACAAGTGTGCTAAATGCACAAGTTCACATGTTCTAAATATTGAGGGGGGCGTACCACCTGCATCCCCTTTCGAGGTTTGCACCCATGAGTGTGTCTACAGACATGCTTTTGGCTCTGGGTGGCCTTAATGTTGACTGTAAAGAAAATCAAAGTGTTTGATAGATCAACCAAAGAATTGCTCAACAATAAGTTATGGCCTGATGATGACACAAGATAAAGTTGGAGTTATTCCTGATTAGTGCCATTTAGATTCATCTTCATGGGAACATGAACATCTGCACCAACATTTGGTGCCAATCTGTCTTGAGAAGTGACAATTTTGGCCTACTGGTGCTCAAGGAAACATCAAGGAAGGCAAAAGCATGAATGAATGGTTGCATTTAATTTCACCATGGCCAAGGGAACAGGTCAAGCCAAAACAAATGGCACTTTTATAATTCTATGTTTGATATGTGACTTCTTTATCTGTGACGATAAAACTGATTGTGTCCCCCCAGTTGGTCAATTTAATGTAATAGCAGCTATCATGCCTTCATGTAGTCTTTTGTCCATCTCCACAGTGTTTACAGTACAAGACAGACCAGGCCCAGGACGTGAAGAAGATCGAGAAGCTGCACGGAAAACTGATGAGACTCATGGTGTCCAAGGAGACGCACAGTGGTTCCATGGAGACAGACTAAAACACTCTAGAGGCGCTGACCTTCTCGAGCACCTGGACTGAGTTCAGTGGACACAATGGTTGTTGAGAGCACAGTACCATCGCAGTGCAATGTGGAGTCTGAGAGATGGGCAGTTGTGTAGAGGGAGTGTGGTGAGATTGATGTGGCTGCCTACACTGATTTAATACAGTCAGAGATGTGATATATATACTGTATATATTTTATTCTCAGGATTCTGTTTTTATAATACTTTCTTCATCAGAGATCCCGTTATCCTGCTTTTCCTTACCAGGCATTGTGATCACATCCCTGATGGTATTACTATAAAGTAAGGTCAGTGTAGGCTGCTGAGAAATTTTAGGAAATGTAGAGAAGATGAGAGGTAATGTGGGACAAAGTGTCCAAAAAGTACAAATCCTCTGCTGCAGTGGAAGCAGCTTTGGCTCCTTGATTTCTTTAGAAGAGCTTGCATTTATTTTCAGTTTTAAAGATGATGAAAAGAACGGGCAATGAAGACATTGCATGTCTTTTCTATTTACATCTATGTGGCTATGTTGGATTCGGTTTCAGCGTAGCAAGTGTTTTTTTGTTTGTTTTACTTCATGGACTTGTGCCACATGAATGAAGCAGGACCTTCTGATTTCCTAGCAAAAGCATGGAGATAATTTCTACAAAAAACCCTCCCACACCTCCAAATGCCATTTTGTTGTCAGAGAATGATTACGTTACATGTTGAATAAATGTTTATTTACCCCAGTACAGCCAGTATCTCTCCTGTATTCATCTCAGTGTGTGACCAACCATAAATGTCTTCATGAGTTAAGCTCACCAGGATGTAGTCATAACAAAGCCAAGGTGTGTTCTTAGGAAACAGAAGTTAAACTAATCACAATTTAAAAAAGAAAAAAAAGGTGCTAGTTCCTTTTAAAAAAAAATGGAATTTTTAAAATTCATGGTTGAAAAGAAAAGTGGTCAAATGTTGCTTTACATTTTTACAGGTCTTACAGATGTTTCTCTCTGTGGTGTACTTTGAAGAAATTGCCATAGTGTCAAAATAATGTTTCATTTTGCATGTTTGGTGAATATCTCAAACCTAACAACACCTGTGATCACCATGTTGGCTAGTCCTCATCTGCAGGATACTACATGTCCCATCATGCACCACTGGCAATTAGTCACTTAATAAGACATTGAGAATGAGCACCTTCACATTTTACAATCACATGCTACTGCTAGTAGCTATGGAAGCCCATTTCCACCACTTGATGGAAAAAAATAAGATCTAGTAACTCAAAATAATGAGATACTAAGTCGAAATAATGAGATACTATCTCAAAAATAATGAGATACTAAGTCAAAATAATGACTTACTAACTCAAAATAATGAGACACTATGTCAAAATAATGAGATACTATCAAAATAATGAGATACTAAATCGAAATAATGAGATACTGTCTCAAAAATAATGAGAAGTCAAAATAATGACTTACTAACTCAAAATAATGACTTGCTAACTCAAAATAATGAGACACTAAGTCAAAATAATGAGATACTAAGTCAAAATAATGACTTACTAACTCAAAATAATGAGACACTAAGTCAAAATAATGACTTACTAACTCAAAATAATGAGATACTAAGTCAAACTAATGAGATACTATATCTCAAAACAATGATACTAAGTCGAAATAATGAGGTGAATGAGTACAGTTACAGCCTTCGACAATCCATGCTCTTCATCTCTCAGTCACGATAGATAACATCATTGAGGGATACTAATTCAAAACAATGACTCATGTACATCGGATATGCCACATACTACACTTTGATGTGACGTATGGGGTATGTTTGGCTACTTAAGTAGTCTACAAATTACAAAATGTAGTAAAATAGTGTTGATTTTAAGTGTTCTGTTTGGTTTTGAGTTAGTATCCCTCAATGATGTTATCCATTGTGACTGAGAGATGAAGAGTATGGATTGTTGAAGGCTGTAACTGTACTCATTCACCTCATTATTGGACTTGGTATCTCTTTTTTTTACAGAAGCGTTGGTCGCACATGATGTATCCAAGGACTGTCAGAAAGTTGAAAATCCAATTCCTATTTCTGTTTTTACAGTTTCTATGATAAATGGTGCAATTTTGGCAATTGTTTTAAAAAGAGAACCTGCTACATTTGGAGGGCATGTTCTCTTTAAAAATCTGCAGTGAAACAGGAGAAAAACTACGATTTAAATTTGTATGCCCCTCCCCTAAACCAAAATAAAAAACATAAATCCCTTCCTATTGCTTTATAAAAATTACTAGACAAACCTCCTCTTTTTGCACCACCCCGTCCCCTCACAAGTAGCGAACAGTCCCTAACACCCCGCCTCTTTCACATGAACGCGCTCGTGGCTGGAGAACACAAACCAAGAGTTGACTGAACTACTGGATGACAACCTAGTGATTTGACAGTCAGTGTCAGGGTTAGTGAAGCCAGATAAAGACAAGATATCCTCCTGGGTAAGTGAAAGTTAGCTTCGCAGTACAAACCTCAGGTAAAACTTTCTGTCCTCTGTGAGTTTTGGTGACTGTCGCAGGCTTTTCGACTGTATCATTGCTAAAAAGGTAAAGTTGCAAGCTGTGGCGTTCTGTTAGCGCTAATGTAGCTTTATATAGCCTAATAATGCAGCTTTAAGTAACGGTAACATGGCGCAGTTAACTTCAATATAAAAAGTGCGTCGTGAAAATGGACCCTCTTACTTGATAGTTTGTTAGCAGTTAGTTACGCTAGCTAGCTACTTATAAAGTAAACATCTGTGATACAACATTACCCTGTGTCTTTTTTTTTTTGCTATGCTAGTCAGGCTGTAGCACACAGACATGTTACACAGATTATAGACAGTTTATGACACAGTGTTGGTCTGTGGCTGGTGATATAACCTCTCAATATGAGTGTCCAGACCTGTCCTCTGTTGGACGGCTGTCTGGGCTGTGGTATCTCTGGATTCAAGTCCTCAGCCACTGGTAACATGTAGCAACACAAGTGTTACAACAGAGCATAGTGGTATAACGGTTGGTGTGTACACATGGCTTGTAGCTCTGCTGAATGAGAAAGGCTTTGTCATGCAGGGCTCAGCGGCTGTGACTGAGGGGCCTGGTCAGCCCTGTTCTTTACCTAATCCTGTCAGCCCACCACAACAACACTGACACTTTTGTTTGGCTGCCTTTTCTCTAAACTCATGACTGATGAAAATATTTTGCTCCAGAATCACACCACACCACTGCCAGAGAAAGTCACTCACAGGCATCTTGGGGTTCAGTTAGTTTTATTAAGATTCTTCAAGATTCTAAGATTACCATGCTTAATATGGACTGATAAGGGACTTTGCTTTATTTATCAGAGGAGGGGTGTGGTTGGGGTGTGACTTGATTTATTTTTGTTTGCTGTTTTTTTTTAATCTTGACCTTCCCCAAAGCTACAAATATTTGTCCCTGAGCCTCGCAGAGAGACTGAGGGACAATGCATGACCCTTTATGAAATTTCAAACTTGATGTTTAAAAGTAAAACGCTGAAAATGGGAGAAAATCTTTTTCTCATGATTGTCATGCAGGCAGGAGTGCAGAATTGAATGTGTTTTACAGGATCTGGTTAGTGAAAACAGTTTCTTTTGGGGGAAACTTTAAATGAGACATGTAGAATAAGTGGTTTTGAAGC
This sequence comes from Epinephelus lanceolatus, assembly GCF_041903045.1. Lineage (NCBI taxonomy): Eukaryota > Metazoa > Chordata > Actinopteri > Perciformes > Serranidae > Epinephelus > Epinephelus lanceolatus. The sequence continues at coordinate 34,175,668 of NC_135746.1, read as the reverse complement.
CTTCGTTGCAAATGATAAGTTCAAGGACCAAATCTGTGGATTTTTTTTTTTTTTTTCAGTTTCTGGCTATATTAAATAGTGTCATTTTGGCTACTTCAAAAGACAACATGCCTTTCGAAGCTGCCAGCAGCATTTGGGGTTCAGAGGGTATTTAAAATAAATACAAAATACAACTGTTAAAAGTCCTTTCCCTCAGTCAAAATAGAAAACAGAAGTCCCCTCAACGGCTGCAGAATTAATGGGATATTAATCACAATCACGATTTTGGCTTCTTAAAATTAAATGAACATGATCGTCTGCGATACTGACACTTACAATGCATGCTCAGCTCATAGAAAATGAGCAGCAGCCTGTGATAAACTCTCCTAATGTTTGATTGAAGATGGGCAAAAGCAAAATTATCCATCATCAACCATCATCATCTGTTGTTTGGACATAGGAGAGAACAAATCATATGCAAAGAGTGCATGAGATGTGGCTGCGCCCAAAAAACATGACTAACTTGTTAAACCATCTGAAAAAAACACCACAATCTGCAGTAAGATGAATGAGTGAAGGCCAAGAAGAATAACATTGCTAATGTTACTGTTAATCCCAGTCTTTGTCTAGCATCAACTCAGACAGATAACAGAGTGAAAAAGTATGTGGCAGATATGTGTCCACTGAAGATGCATTGAATTCAGGTGTAGACCTTATTTTACCTTATTATACGTCTTATGTTGATGCAAAGATTTGTTAATTAGAAGGAATGTAGCACACGGTAAAAGTGAAAGGGTAAAAATGTTTTGGTACAATTCTAAAATTTTATATTAATTTAATTTCTATTTATACACTTATTTTGACCTATTTTATTTTCTGTCTATTTGAATAGCACTGTGTTGTTGTGGTTGAGGGGAAATGTGGTTGTTGTTTTTTGTCTTTTATGAGCTGCTGGACAGTTGAATTTCCCTTTGGGGATGAATAAAGTTCTTTCTATTTCTATTTTCTATATTTTGTTTCAAGGAGATGCACTGTGATTAAGGACCAGTCTTATTTCGATGCAAAGATTGGTACATTAGCAGGAATGTAACATGGAAGTGAAAGCAGTGTTCTCTTTATTTAAATGTGAAAGTGTGATAAAAATACTTTGTCCCTACAAACAATGAATAATTATGATAAAAAATTGTGATCTCAATATTGTTCAAATTAATTGTGATTATCAAATTCTGTTATACACCACTCCATTCCCCCTTATACATAAGGAACAGTCCCTAAGTCAACTACTTTTTTTAATCCAAATTAAGAATACTTTAATGGTGTAGTTTTGTTGTTCGGCCATGCAAAATATCTGTTGACAAATATTTTTCATCGTAATGACCTGATGATCTCTTCCTCATATCCTCTTTCCCCTGCCCACTTCTGTACCCCTGTCCTGGCACAGACACTGAGCACCATGTTCACAGAGGTGCTGGTCGCTCTGGTGATTGGAGGACTGATCTTCTTCCTGGTTCAGAGGAGCAGGACCCAGGTTCTTAAGACAGAGGATGGCTGGTGGGGAGCTGGAGCACCCCCTGAAGGCGGGGAGGACGTCACCATTCGCCCCTTTAAAGTCTCCACCAGTGATGAAGAGCTGGAGGTTAGATTCCCTCTTGTCCCTCAAGATAGTCACTCCATAGCGTTTACTCATGCCTCCACATATCCTCTCTCCTCTCTTTTCATCAGGACCTGTACATGAGGATAGACCAGACTCGCCCTGTTCCTTCACTAGAGGACAGCCAGTTTCATTATGGCTTCAACTCCCAGTACCTGCAGAAGGTGGTCTCTTACTGGAGAAATGACTTTGACTGGAGGAGACAAGTTGACAAACTCAACCAGTACTCCCACTTCAAAACCAACATTGAAGGTGAGTTTGCACTGCTGACACTTTCATAAAGAGGAATGTCCTACCTTTAACCAATTCTTACTTTCTGAACCTCCATCCAGGCATTGATGTCCATTACCTGCATGTGAAGCCCAAGAACGTGCCGGAGGGAGCTACTGCTATTCCTCTGATAATGGTTCACGGCTGGCCTGGCTCCTTCTATGAGTTCTACAGATTAATCCCTCTGCTAACAGAACCATCAAACCCACATGACCTTGTGTTTGAGGTGGTGTGTCCCTCCATACCAGGGTACGGGTTTTCAGAGGCCCCGCATAAGAAAGGCGAGTGTTGAAATCTTTTCTTGCAGACATGGGAGAATATTAATGCTAAGATTTGAGACAAAGCCCCCATGATGTCATCCATTTGTTTGTGTAGTCCCATTTTGAAGCCTCCAGTTTGTAGTTTTGGCAGTTGCCATCTTGGATTTTTGGAGCCAGAAGTGAGCATATTTGGACAAGAGAGTGTAGCTGAGCAGTTAGTAAATGAGACGCCTAGCAGACAGCCTGTCACTTAAAGCACCATGCCTTTAATTTTGCATAACTTTAAGCCTTATAAAATTTAAATGGGTGAGTTATATAAAAATTCACTTTGTACGGTTTTCATGAACGGGGAAATTAGCTATAGAGACTAATGCATTTTTTTTTTTGTACCGGGCTGTAAACATGTTGATTTATGCCAGACAGTTGGGCATTTTAACATGGAGATCCATGGGGAGTGATCTGTTATTGAAACCAGCATTAAGTGGTCATTTGAGGATCTGCAGTTTTTGGCACTTCCATGTTGGCTTCATTTTTCAGCCCTGATGGTTGCCACTTTGTATTGATGTGGAAATATTTAACTCATCTTTTTTTTTTTTTTTTTTTTGTAAAAACTGCTTGGGTTCAAACTGCAATTTCTACATGTGTTTGTGTGTGCGAACAGGTTTTGATTCAGTTTGTGCGGCACACATCTTCCACAAACTGATGAAGCGTCTGGGCTTCCAGCAGTTCTACGCTCATGGAGGAGACTGGGGCTGGCTGGTCACCACCAACATGGCTCAGCTGGAGCCCAAGTAAGACACACACAAGAAATTCCTTAATGCGTGACACACACACAGTTTTTTTGTAAATGTTTAAAGTAGGGTTGTCAATCAATTAAAATATTTAATTGCGATTAATTGCATGATTGTCCATAGATAACTTGTGATTAATCACAAATTAATCGCACATTTTTTATCTGTTCTAAATGTTCCTCAAGTTTTTATACTCTTATTACATGGGAGTGGACAAATATGCTTGCTTTATGCAAATGTATTTTATTATTATTTCAACAAAACAAAATGAAAATGAAAATCCAAAACAATGAAAATATTGTCAACAATATTCTCCAGAATAACCGGAAAGGTACTGCATGCGCAAAACATATGCTGAACCCCTTTCTTTATCTACTTCTGCTCACAGTTCTGGTCTGCCAATCGCCATAGGTACCGCCAAAGAGAATGAAACATCTAGATCTGTAATAAGGTATTAAAACATTACTACACAGCCTTTTGTTTTTCTGTTGTTTTGTTTTTTCCTTCCTCAGGACAGTCAAGGGCCTGCACGTGAACTTCGCCCCGCCCTCCAAGCCGGGGCTGACCATGGTTTTATCCATCATGCTCGGCCGTCGCTTCCCTAAGCTGTTCGGCTTCACTGACATGGATATTCAGCATCTCTACCCCGCCATGGAGAGACAGGTGGTGGAGCCCATCAAGGAGTCTGGCTACATGCACATCCAGGCCACCAAGCCTGACACCGTGGGTAAGGACCATAAACTGTATAACAACAATGGATGTAGCAATCGTGAGAACACCAGCTGGTTTGTGGACTCCTGTTTTGAAGCTGTGGGTTTGGCATTTTGATTGTTGCCATCTTGAATTTTTGCAGCCAGAAGTCATAAGAGGTGACCGTATTTGGACATGAGGGTGGAGCTAACCCATATCCTAGTTGCTAGCTTGGTTAGCCAGAAGCATTTATGGTTAACTATGATAATGCTAATGCTAATGTTTGCTAGCAAAAACAGGCTTAAAATCATTAAAACAAAATGTACTTACTGGAAAAACTGAAAATCTGACGATTTACAGGGTCTTTTAGTTCAACCAAATGCTGAACAAAACCTTTTAGGCACCAAAATGTTATCTTTCATGAACTGTAAACACACTGAAATGGAGACAGCTAAGGTTACGTCCATACTCTACTAATCTGGGGTTACGCCATGGTTACATTACCTAATCAACTTTGTCACTGTGATAGTTGATTGTGGATTGAAGTGGACTGACTTGTTTTTAGAGCCAGCCTCTAGTGGCCATCAGAGGACCTGCAGTTTTTGTCACTTCTGCATTGGCTTCATATTTTGCAGCTCCACAGGTTGGCAAGGACCTGGCAACATGCAGGCTGCACATTACAACATGAGACTCCAGACTGGCCAGAGTTGAAACAGAGTCATGGAAGCTTAAATTGTGTTATTATTATAGTTGTTTATACTCAACAAATCTATTATCGAAAACATTTCTGACTAATTTCCCCTCAGGTCGAGGACTGAATGACTCCCCAGTGGGTCTGGCTGCCTACATTTTGGAGAAGTTCTCCACGTGGACGAGCCGCGACTTCAGGAACCTGGAGGATGGAGGACTCACCAGGTAGATACATAGTGTCAGTGCTGATATTAGCCATCACCACATACTTTTTCATTATCCTCCAGTATGAAGATGTATGAAGTTCTAAATATCATCATTAGTTGTAGCATATAGTCCCCAAGCCCTGTTGTTAAATGGGACTGTCAGATTGCCACGGCACCAATCCAATATGTTCAGTTACAGAATATACATATGAACGATGGGTACCACTCAGTTGCCTCATTACTGTCATATGAAATCTTGTGTGTGGTGCCTTGCAGGAAGTTCTCGCTGGATGACCTGCTGACTAATGTGATGATCTATTGGACGTCTGGCTGCATCATCTCCTCCATGAGGTTCTACAAGGAAAACTTTGGCAAAGGCCTCAACCAGCCTCACGCTAAGTGAGTGACAGCCACAGAGTCTAATGTGACCAGTTGGTTTCACTGAGCGATACAAAACACAAATGGTGAACCAGTGTTATGGTGTGCGAACTCATTTGAATATTCAAATAATGCAGTTATATTTTAACCACATATGTATCTATCATCTGCAAGCACTATCCGCACTTTCCCCGAGCTGTTGTCACTTGCCTGCAGTATCATTTTTGTTACAGTGTAGCCTGGTTGCTTGCTGAGTAACCAAGCTACACTGTAAGAAAAATTATATCACTAGCAATTGACAGCGTAGCTAGAGAAAAGTGAGCATGATAAGCCACAAATAAAAACATGCAAGCCAGCTTAAGTTACATTGTTAACTTACCATAGATTGTTGGTGTAGTCGGCTTTGGATATAGATAAACTGCGGTGGATTGGGCAGCAGCAACTACGGGTATTTCTCCAAAGAAACGAGAAATAGGCTCTTTTTTTGCCGGCATTTTTTGTGCATGCATCTAACGACAGTGTTGCATTCTTCTGATCGTTCTCGTCCTGGTGGATGATGGTGGTGCCTTACCGGTGCAGCAGTACTGAAACTGTAATGCAGTCACAGATGTATGTATAGAGAATTTAATGTCTTCAAACATGGTTTATCATAACCAATTACTGGAACTATCTGTTTTATAAACCTGAATTCGAGACTCTAATACTGAATATCATTAATATTTCCAGTGGAGACATCACACTGAGGTCCAGTTTAGAATAGCTTGTTGAAATTGTTTTTTTTTATCATGTCCAAAAGTTGGCACTAGCTTCATACGTAAGCATCTAGCAAGGGTGGACTGGCAATCTGGCATGCTGGGCAATTGGGCGGACGTGCTTTTTGGGCCGACACAGCTGTCTTTTTTTTTTTTGTCTGACCAGTCATTAACAGTCTGTCTCCCCTCCAGTGTTAAAAGAAAGCTGAACCTTTGCATCATATCTATATAAACATGACGTGTGGTGGGCCAGTCTGAAATGACAGGGCCCACTTTCTATCCCAGTCCACCCCTGGCATCTAGTGTTAAAATCATCCCCTTGTGATATTCTAACACATCTTTGTCTCTTCACAGGATACCTGTGTATGTCCCCACTGGGTTTGCCTGCTTCCCCGATGAGCTGATGCACACTCCCCAACTATGGGTCAAACAGAAATACCGTAAACTTGTGACCTTCACACCCATGCCCCGTGGTGGCCATTTTGCTGCCATGGAGGAGCCCCAGCTGATGGCCGAGGACATCCAGAACTTCACTAAGACAGTGGAGAAGAAGATTAAATAGAAGGGGGGGGAGGGGGGGCAGACTTATGAACAGGTTAATGACGTAAAAGTGCTGAATGAAGGTATTGATAAGCAGTAAGTAGACTGCTTTGAAAGTTGAACAGTAAAAGAAGCAAAACAGAAAGAGCAAAAAGTGAATTGATGGGATTTGTTGACTTGTGTGTTTTAGTGAGAACAGCTGGGTTGTACAGCAATCAAAGAAGGTGGTTGTATGTGAAAATAAGCAGAGAAATTGAGCAGTTGTAAAATACCCAGCTAATAATGAAGCTACTTCCTGTATAGTTCTTTCTCTTTTTAACTCTTAAGCAATACACGTTTTTTTACATAAAGGACACATGTTTATAGCCTGTCAGCCAGGAGCCAGAAATCAGTACCATACATTGACAGACCTCCTGCTTTCCTCACAACTTCCTCTAGCCTTTAACAGTTTACTACACAGCTGCAGATGGGAGGTCAGGGGGCGCTTGTTGTTATTGTGTTGACAGCCTGGACAAGGTGCCAGACATTCCTCCAACTGATAACACGAAGCCTCAAACACGAAGCTGTATTATCGCCTTAAACCTCTGAGTTGTTTGATTTTATTGTAATTTTTCCTTTCAAATGTATTCACAACTCATGTTAGCAGTTTAAAATCTTTGTTGAAGTCAGATGTCTTTAAAGCAGGGGTTCATACCAAGGCCCCCTGGATATATTTTTGTACTTTATTGCATAATTCATAAATACTACTACAACTACTAATAATAGTAGCATGAAACAACAGCAATAGTAATAATAATGTCACTAAAATAAATTGCAGCTGAGCTTCTGTTAGCTTAGCTGGTGGTCTTTTCCTTTTCTAAAATGTGTGTTGTGAGTTAGCACCAGGTAGCTAGATGCTAGCAAGCAAGCTAGCCAGCTAAATGTCAGGAGCAGAGCAGCTTTGCAGCAGGCACGGACAGTTAACAGTCAACATTGACAGCTTATGAAGTGATGATAGATGTTTAACTGGCAGCCAAATACAGTGGAAAGATGGGTATGACAAGTAGGATTTTAATATGATACAAGTTTGCTATGCATTAATTAAACATTCTCACTGATTGACCTTGATATGCTAGTTTTAAGCACTACAATTTATGACTACAGAGACTAGAAGCAGTGGTTTTACAGAGTTGTTGACCAAGAAGCAGTGAAGAAAATGTGGCTGTGGGACACATTCGCAACAAGAGAGAGTATCATTTCATAACTCAGACAGCCTACTTTCAACCGGTCAGATAGGAATATTCAGGTGGATCATGGTGATGATGACAAGGAGGATGTAATAGAGGGTAAAGACGGCACACAGACAGAGAGAGGGACAATGTAGAGACAGAGAGGGTGGACAGCTCAGCCCCTTCGGCCGTGGTGCGACAGACAGGGAGGTAACTCCAGAGAAGCAAAGGACAAAAAATGTCTTTCCACTTTGTTTCGTATTGTGAATAGTTGCTACAAATAGAAGAATAAAACGCGTCAGACTCAGGTGAGCAAAGGCCTCAACAATTCTGAAAATCAGGAGTTAAACTGTGATAGGTGCTCTTCGTGTTGATCTTGAAAAGACTGAATAAATCTGTAATGCTGAGACAAGTTTTTTCTGAATTAAATGATGAAAAATATTGAGTTATATTTAGAACAATGAAAAGGTGTTTTCATGATATGGGCATCAGAATGTATATCACAATAAAATGCCAGTCAGATCATTTCCTTTTAAAGCTATGCAGTTTAAATGAATTGCAGTGTATGCTACCATTCCAGGGTGACCTGTTGTATCTCAGATTGTGACAGTGTTCTATCTTTGACCAAATAAAATTGACTCTTGAGTAGTTCATTGTCCTAGCTGTTAATCTGTTATTATCAGTTAGTCTCTGAGGCATCCACACAGCTCCACTGGCAAAGCCACATCTCATGTGTTGTGTGTGTGCTTTATTCACATTTCAGTTATTCTTTGTTTCTACTCAATTCCTGGACTTCATTCTATGAAAGAGGTTAAAAAAGTCAGTCCTATTGTCAAAAGCCTGATGTTAGTTAGCCTGAAAAGCTGATTATGGTTTAAGCCATTCCTCAGAGCGATGGTGGAGCTAACATACCAACCTGGTTTTAACAATCAACACAGCAGCACATTTAAACCTTAAAGAGACAGCTGTGATTTTCACATACACAGTACAATACAAAGTGGTTGTTAACACTTGGAATGGTAGTTCAGGTGTAACTACAGCCCTCTCTATTTCTATGAAGTGCTGCTGTTTTATATAGAAACAATGGTGGTAATGGTAGACTGTCAAACTGACTTGTGGCTGCAGTAAAATGAGACGCAGGATTGCTGTTGCTTTGAAGAAAAATTTCAAGTTAGCACTTTGGTTGATATTTGGTGCCTGTAAATTGGAACTTGAGATCAAAGCCTGAATTAACATCTCTCAAAGCAAGTTAGTTTTAGGGCATCAGTTGTCATGGTAACATTTGTTAAACTTGATTCCTTGAGTAGGGACAGGTGATCTTGTTGGCTCTGAAAATATAGGATGCGCGACGGCACTCCTTGACGTGCCGCCCCGCAGCACTTCATGCCACTGTCCTATTTCCAGCCTTGCCACCTCCAGAATTAAATGCACTTGTCCCCAACCCACTCTCTGCTTTTATATACCGGCTCCCGTAGCAGCTCTGTTTCTCTGCTCCTATGGCAGCTGGACTCCTCTCCTTATCGTTGATGCAAAGAGAGCTCTGTTGCTGTCTCGTGCGTGACAAACAATTGATGAGGAGAGACTCATTGTTGAGGTTGAGAAATGTCCTGAGCTAAACAATCCACAATCCTGTCATTATAAAGACAATGGCCAAAAAACGTACTTACTTACTAACGAAATGCAATGTGAAGTACGTAGTTACAATAACTTTTGGTTTCAGCGGTGACACAAACAGCGGTCTCCTGGGTGAAAGTCCTGTGTTTAAAGTAACCACTCACCCTAACTCCCTCCCTATGTTTTATACTACATTAGTTGCTCTGATAATGACACTGCCCTGTGTGTCTAATACAGATGCTAAAGGGTGTGGTGGCATTCGACATCAAGGGCCACTGACTAAGTGATTGTATTAGACGAGTTGGGAGTCAGAACAGGTTGCATGAGTAAAATTATGGTCACAAAATGGGATTTATGACATTAAAAATTGCAGCTCAAGTGAATGTGACTTCTTCCTGTTCTTTCCATGCTGTCATAATGAGGTTGTTATGATGCTGGGATGCCCTGAATGTCTTCAACAAACCAAAAGGCTCTTCCGCCTCTCTTTGGTAAGGTTCAATGTCGCACTGCCCCGAGCTTCCAATCCCACCCCTGTCCAGTTGTTAGCAGAGCTTTGAGTTTCCCAAGCCCCCCAGTGCCCTGGCTCAGGACACCCTCCCAGTGCTGCACTCCCCCAGGCCTGACTGCCTGCCTGCCTGCTCTTCTTGGCAGCCAAACAGCCAGGGAGGATCAGGACGACCGGGCGGCTGAGATAAGGACCGCATGAAGTTCCCCACATTACCTCACCCGATAAGGAAACAAGCAGAGACAGACGGAGAGGCAGAGAGAGAGAGAAGGTCAGACTGGGAGGAATTCTGTGGATGGACGGTGATGCACTGAGAAGCAGTCGGGGATTGTGGGTTTTTTGGGGGGTCTGGGTGGACCCACAGAGGCCTGGTGAACTCTGGAGAAGAGCTTGGAGATGCTTGTTGGTCCTCTGCAGCTACAGAAAAGAATGTGTATGAGATCAGATGAGTGATTTCAGCTGTTCTCGAGCCAGTATTTATATCTACACTAGACTTTTATAAAGCTTTCAGATTAGATGGAAAGATGACCTCAGACTGTGTTCTGTAGTGTATTTACCAAAACACTTAGTGAATGATACTTCACAACAATCTCCAACACGGGAGAGCAAACCTCCATCCAGCCAATGAAAACAGACTGAACGAAAGTGAATTTAGTTCTCAAGTCTTCAGGAGAGTTTGCTGCATCGCTTAGGCAGCACCCATGGCGGTGAATCCTCTGGAAGGGCTCATGTCGGTTGCAGCGAACCACCAGCTGGTCTCATGCTCTACAGCTGAGCCACAGAGGCAGCAGCCCTGCGCAGCCGGCAGTCCAGCATCCCTGCACGGACATAGGCAGAGCACACGCAACAGCCAGGAGCCCAGGAAGTGGGTGAGTCTGAAACCCAGGTTTCCAAGATCTGGCAATTAATGATTGTGAGCAACCAGTGGGATATTGCACAACCTAATTTAGACATACCAGGATTTAACAGGCAAAATGGCATAGAAACAACCTGCTTAAAATTAGTTTTCTAAATGAAATTAGTCAAATGTAATCTCTAACAAAAAAGCTGTGGGACATAATGCTTCTGTATCAAAGAACAACTTGCAAAGTATTTGTGAGATCATGCAGTACTTCCCAACAAATTGACACACAGATTGTTAGACAATGCTACTAACTTAAGCGTGTGATATGGAACATTAAGAGAACTCAGCTATGTTCACTTAACTTGAACTAATAAAGCATGATAGAGAAGACCTGTGCAGGACGTACTATGTCTTTTGGTACAAGTCTGCACATTTCAAGCACAGTTCATACGTTTACAAGAAGTCCTGAGGAGCGCTGACTGGGTTAAAATGCACTAATCTTTATCCATTTGTGTTCCTTTCTTAACCATGCAATAGAGAAACATGGATATTCTCTGGTAATGTCACACAGCTTACATTTTTTCTGAGCACTGACGCAGCTAATAACAAGGAGCACAAGTTTCTTCTCTTAGTACAATAAAACTCAGTAAGTATCAGTTTGTTTGTTTGTTTGTTTGTGTGTGTAGTACTTGTAAATGATAAGTTCTGTCCTAAGACTCAAATGAAAGTTGCTAAACTAACATGTCTGCATCATGTGGCGCACTAAATTATTTAGTTAAAATTAACTCAACATTGATCTTTGTTTTTACAAGGGACACAAACAGCAGTCTCCTGGGTGAAAGTCCTGTGTTCACCCCACGCCTCCATCTCAACCACCACCCTCCATGGACTTTTTCTTGCTTTTCATACAATGTCAGTTGCTCTGAGCGTCTCTTAAGGTTGCAGCCTGTCTCATAAATATGCTCAAGGGTGCGTTGGTTCAGACGCCAAGGGCAACTGACCAAACATTGGTATTTGAAGAGTTGGGATCGAGAACAGGGTTGCTAGAGTTATACTACATCTGCCCAGAATGCTTGTGGCATGTTGTGTTATGCTGAAGTTAGTCACATAATGAGGTTCATGACATGTCACACAGCATAGATTTTTTTCTTAACAAGTTAGCAATTTTTATTATAGAAAATTACTGATTTTCACATTGCACCATGTGGCAATATGTATGCATATAATACATGCTACAAAAAGACGCTGCATTTTAGAATTAACCAACTAACAGAATTTGAAATTTTATTTGATCAAAGTAAGTAAAAGGATATTTGTCAAACAGTGTAAAATCAATTGTTCATTTAAAGCTGCACTTGTTAACTACTACAAAAAATGTTTTTTTGTGGTAGTTTCTGGAACTGTCACTATATTCTGAAAGTATTTTAAGAGAGATAGTCTGTGAAAACAATCACGACCCTCCTCCCCCTCTGCACCATGAAAACAACCAATCAGGGCCGAAAAGCTCTTTAACGCAGCTGTCACTCATATCAATCACACTTGTGAACTGAGGTCAAACTGTCAAACTAGGCAGCCCTGATCAAATATGAATCAAGATTCTGTTACTGCATTGCCTATTTCTGATCTCCTATGTTTTCAGAAACATATTTCAGTGTACTGTTTAGCTGTAAAATGAGAAGGTTTGTGACCTGGCCACCCTGTTGTAGTCGGGTGGCACACTGCCCACCACCTACTGCTCACCGGCCTGAGTAACTTTCTCATTTTACAGCTAAACAGTACACTAAAATATTTTTCTGAAAACATCTAAGATCAGAAATAGGCAATGCAGTAACAGAATTTGGATTCATATTTAATCAGCTCTGTCTATTTGATGGTTAGATTGTAGTTCATAAGTTGTGATTGACATGACTGACAACTGCAGAAGAGAGTCCTCAGCCCTCAGTGGTTTTAATTCACATGCAATTATGCATTATGAGTGCCACAAGGAGGCAGAAAATTAGAAAATTACATATTTTTGCACACATTACATCTCATGCACTACTATGTAGACATTTTTTAGCAAGTATGATTTTTTTAGACTCACCAACTACAGCTTTAATGAATTTTCTGTTATCACTTTTTTTGCAATGTCTTAATGTTTCAATATTTTTTAACTTCCCCATTTGGACAAAACAATCCAAATCAGCTGATCCTATTTAGTTCGATTTGATTTTACTGTCAGGCTCTACACATGTCTTCTGCTGCAGGTGCAGTCTGTGTGTGGGTCCAAGTCAAACTCTGGTTCTGGCTGTGGGTCTGCAATCCAGTCCAGGACAATAAGGGGTCAGCACTCCCCAGAAAATGCAGCTCGAGAGAGGAGCCGTGTACGCAACCTGCGACAGGCCTTCCACAGCCTGCAGGTACTCATGACACTCACAGACATTCACTTTTCCAAATGTTGTCTTGTGCTTTTATTAAGTCTGAAACATTTGTGTTTTCCCACCTGCTTCTTGCTTGGGTGTTGAATTCAGTTTGATTAATTTATTTTGAACATCTCTAGTGTTTGTGCATGTATACAAGACAGCCCTAACTCTAGAAAAAAAAATAGCTTGAGTTATAGTCAACTTTTTTGTTTCAGAACACTGACATGTGTCCCAACAGAAACATTTTGTCTCTTAACACAGCGACCTAAATCCCCAACAACAGGTAGCATTACAATATGGATCATGATTGTCTTTTATTTATTTATTAAGCAAAGACAAAGACTCCATTACAACTGAAAGAAAGGCTCTTTTTGTGCCTTCATGCCGGTGGCAGCCGTGGCCAGTGGTTTGTCCGTCTGTCCGTCCGTCTTATCCTTGGGAATGCAATATCTCAAGAATGCCTCAAGAGAGTTTCTTAAAATTTGTTTAAAATGTCCACTTGGACTTAACGATGAACTGATTAGATTTTGGTAGTCATTGGTCAAAGGTCAGGGACGCTGTGACCTTTTTGTCTCATTCTTGTGCATGCAATATCACAAGAACGCCTTGAGGGAATTTCTTCAAATTTGGCACACACATTTACTTGGACTTGAGGATGAACAGATTACATTTTGGTGGTCAAGGGTCAGAGGTCAAGGTTGCTGTGACTTTGTCTATCTTGTCTAATCTTTGGGGGGAGTTTTTCCTTATCCACTGTGAGGGTCCTAAGGACAGAGGGATGTCGTATGCTGTAAAGCCCTCTGAGGCAAATTGTCATTTGTGATATTGGGCTTTATAAATAAAATTGAATTGAAATAAAATTGAATTCTCATAAAACACTTTTCTGGCCATTATTCAACATTATATCTCAGGAACAGAAGGGGAGACATTTAGTCAGATACTGAGTTGATGACACTAATCCTGGGTGTCCACCTTGAAACTGTGCTGATTGCATAGATTTTCTCTGCTGCTGGGGGGAAGATGAGTGTGCAGCATCCAAGTTTTCACAGACATGGATGTGAACCGTAAGAGAAACTTGGCTGATGCACGGATGCATACAACTGCGGGGTGGTAATTCTAGTTATTGCATAGACTGTGTTACCTCACTTCAATTAATCAGAAATGTTGCAGCATGCTTCAACAGACTTTGTTTGCCAGTTTTGCAGTGTATAAAACAGCTACAGATATAAATATACAACAGTGTATACCTGATCCATCCCTGGCAATCTTCTTCAGATGTTTACAGACATCCAGCATTCATTGTGTCCATCTCATCATGTCCCTGCTGGTCCACCTCCATAAGGAGAAGAGATCCTCAGTGGGGTTTGAAAAACATTTTTCTCAATTGCTTAGAAATAATTCCTGGAGCAACTCTTCTCACACACACAACTTGAAAAACTCACACCCAAGGGTACAAACATCCAACTTCTGGGTTCAGTTCAAACGTTGTCCTCATACAACACACACAAGCTGTCAAAAACAAAGACTACATGTGTTTGCTTCACACCACAGGGATTAGGCTAATTCAAAACACTGCTACCAAAATGTTTAGTAGAAGTTTTTTCAGAGAGATTATTTAAAACTTTGTAAAATTACAGCACTGACTATCCAGTTAATTGTTTTAGGGACACCCTGACCAGATAAATTCAAAAACAGCCCTGTAATAAATACCTCTTACATTCGTGGATAAGTGAATGCCAATGTATATGCTGTTTTGGTGAAAAACCTTGGTAATGTCACACTAATAAAATGTGTAATGAGAAGTCCATGCACAGTAAAATGCAGTTTCCAAAAGCTTGATTTCCAAATGCTGCAAATGTACAGGTTAATCAGCAGCAGCATGCCCATCACCTCATCTCAGGTCTGGGTCAGGCCATAATGTCTCATCAACACCCCACATTATCTTGCACTAGCTATCCAGCGCACAAATTTCATCTGAGATTACTTGTTGTTGTCTTCCTCTCTGTTATCTTGCAATTTCAGCATTGTTAGGATCCATTACTCCATAACACATGCACACACACATGCCCCAAGGCCCTATTTATTGACCCGAACAATTCTGATTGGTGTGTTAGCAATTTTTGTGGCTTAGTGTTTGCACCTGGAAAAAGGTGTGGTATTTAAGTTTAGGTTGTGATGACTTGAGTTAATTATGTTGAGAGCATGTGCTTGCTGAATAAACACACAGTGCAATGGATGGCTATTTGGCCACTTTTGTGTAAGGTTTTGCTGGGAGAGTTTTTAAATTTTGAAACATGTGGAAACAGTTTACGGTTATGGAAAGTGTGTGTGTGTGTGTGTGTGCTTTTAGGAAATGACGTAAGGGTGTGGGTTTTTTGTGATTAAGCAATTGAGAAAAACTTTTAGGTGGAATAAAAAGTGACACCATCTGCAAAGAAAAATGAGTCACAGTTTAGCCCACTCAACCTCTGTTGTGCTGACTTGTGAAAGAGTGAACTCAGTATCGAGAACATCTGTAAAAAACAATGATCTCCATATTGGTTAATGAGCAGATTCATTTTCTTAAAGACTCATATTTTCTGTGATGCTCAAACCTGTGAGGGAATATTGGTCTAATTACTGTATCACACATCTGGGTAATGGACATACTGCACACATTGTTGTTGCGCTTATTAAAGAGACAAACTAAAGTCTCTTTTAAACTAGGCCATCAAGCCATCCTACATATTAAAACCAATCATTTTCAGTTCACTTAGCTTTAGAGGGAATCAAAAACTTTAATGTGGTCAGAGGTCTCACTCACAGATTTGACAGTCCTTACAAGCATTTGTGTGTAATGTCTGTGCATAATGCTTTTGAATTTAACATCAATGAATGCAGTTCAGTTTAGAGCTTATTCCTCCTCGTCTGTCCTCAGGCTGCTCTGCCCTCAGTCCCACCAGACACCAAGCTGTCCAAGCTGGATGTTCTGGTCCTGGCTACGAACTACATAGCTTACCTAACAGAGACGCTGGACCAGGGAGGGACGCTTGCTGAGCACACCCTACCGTCCAGGCCAGGTGGATACCTGCATCCTGTCAAGGTAAGGATAAGAACCAACAACGTACTGCTTATCATGTTGAATACGATACACCGACTGTTATTCATATACAGGACATGACCTGGCCTGCTGGATATATAGATGATAATCATCCTATGAGACAGTAAGGGGAGACAGGCTTAGGGTCCTTTCTCACTTTGAGGGCCCCAACCACAAACGCTAGTTAAAGATTGACAGTCACAAATCATGTGTCTGTAACTGTGATAAAAACCATGACATACAGGCCTATCTGTCAGTCGGGAGATACTGAAACTTTTAGTAATGTTATGATATGACTACTGAAAAAAAAGTTAGCTAACTAGCTATTTTTATTTCGTTACACATACATAAAACCATTGAGATTACCTTTAGATAACTAGCTTATTTTATTTTGCTATAATAATTACATAAAGAAACCATTATGACCTTAAGCTAACTAACTGAATTTATCCAGTGATGAGTACTTAAAACCACCTTTATCATTTTGGATAACTGGCTATTTTTATCTAGTTAGAAGTGCTTAAAACAGTCATTCTGACCTCAAGATCTGTCTATCCCTCCTAGTTGGAAGTACACAAAATCACTAATATTACCTTGAGATAACTAGCTAATTTTATCTAGTGAAGTACTTAAGACCACTATTATGACCCTAAGATAACTAACATAAAACCACTAATATTACATACAGATAACTAACTTATTTGATTTACTTACATGCAGATTAAACCACTAACATTACCTTTAGATAACTAGCTAATTTTATCTAGTTATAAGTAATTATGTTCACCAATATGACCCTAAGATAACTGACTAGTTTTATTTAGCTACAAGTACATAAAACCACCAATATTACCTTTAGAAAACTAGCTAATTTTATCTCATTATAATACATAAAACAGCCAATATTAGCTTTAAATAATTAACTAGTTTTATTCAGATATCAGTAAATAAATCCACTAATATTTTACTTTTAAGGCCCAGACACACCAAACAGATGTTGGAGAAATAGCGGTGACAAGAGCCCCCTGCTGCCACGTCTCTCGTCATGTCTCGGCCAGAAAGTTGCACATAAACACAGCAATCTGATGGGCAACAGGCATGTATGTTCTGCACCTGCATGAAAGGACATACCCCTCCATACCAACAGATGGCAGTCGTCTGTAATTGTCATCCAAAAAGGGAAACTGGAAGATCGTCTTGACGCTAGTTAGCCAGTTAGCACATTGATAACACAATCTAATGTTGAAAGAACAGAGCATATTTGCTGTGTGCCAGTGAACAATAACTCAAACCATCAGTAAACGTTTCTGCCAAAGAGCTTGTGGCTAAAGAAAAACAATCTTACCTCATGTAACAAGTTTAATTTGACTCCCTCTTGACTTAACTCTTTGTTTACATTCCTCACTTGCGTTTCTCTTCTCGTGCACTGAGCTGAAATGCTTACCAGAATGATTTCATTCGCTGACGGACTCCACTGTGACAACGCCAACAATTTCAACATGAATCAGCAGAAAAAAGGCCAACAAATACTGTCTGGAGCCAATGATGCGGGACACACTGCACTGCCTAAGGTGGCAGATATTCAACAATGGCCCAACTTTGACTGATGGCAAACCATCAGCTTGGTGTGTCAGGGCCTTGGCTAACTAGCTAATTTTATCTAGTTATAAGTACACAAAATGATTATTACCTTTAGACAAGTAGCTAATTTTATTTAGTTGTAAGTACATAAAACTACTGATATTACCGTTAGATAACTAGCAATTTTTTATCTAATTATACATACATAACACCACTGACATTACATTTAGATAACTGGCTAATTTGATTCAGTTGTAAGTACATAAAACCACTGATATCACCTTTAGATAACTAGCTAATACAGTGAGCAGCCTGTGTGTAGCCTGAGAGGTGTAACTCCGGACAAAAGCAGCATATTGTTACATTTATCCAGATGAGTTCTGACTAGTTCATCATGGTGCTAATCATATTAGCATTAGGAGCTAACTCAGTGTCCCGTCTCTGTCCTCAGAAGTGGCCCATGCGTTCCCTGCTCTACTGTGGCAGCGTGGGAGAGCTGCTGTCAGGAGCCCCAGCCAATCAGACCCTTCCACCTGGACAGGACGGAACACACCCGCTGACCCCCACCTTAGAGGCTGACAAAGAGTGATAGCAGAGCATGGGTCATAACTTTCACCCTGTTTCTTATCTCTGGTGTTAACCAGCCACATAGCTACTAGAGGAATAAGGTGACGTAAAGACAGTTTTCAGTAACAAGAAGCTACATAGTTGCGGAGGTTGAACTTCAGGTGACACTTCATGCAGCAAGTAACATCAAAACCTTTAACACAGAAGTAAAAGGAAGGCAAACTTTTAGTGTTTTGGATGGAGATTAAAAAGAGACACATGCTTGCAGTTTCTGGTTTATCTAATAATAAAGGACAGGGCTTAAATTAACATGCAACAGTGGCCACTTTTAGCTCTGGTTGTTTGGAGAGTCAAGACATTTTGAAATCAAAGTAGCCTGGTGGTTACTTCAGTTCATTCTTTCATCAAAAACATGCCAAAAGAAAACAGTGTCCTTGTTGCCTTTGACTTGTTTGTTGGTACAGGTACAGATAGACACACAGGTTACTAGTACACACAGCACACAGAGGTTAAGATTCACCCCTGTTGAAAATATTCCATCATATCTAAGCTTTAGACAGCAGGTTGTCAGGAACTAATTTAATACAAGGAAATGAAAAAGCTGCATCACTTGACTAATAACACCACAAATCACAACATGGAGGTACAGTGTGTAGCCTATTATCTTGATTTAAAGGTTGTACAGTGTTTTATTTTGTCAGATGTGACTTTTACTGTATCAGAAGAGTTCAGTCAGTTTAAAAATATAACGTATTTTGTTTGGCTTTGATCCTTTTTATTTAGATGTTTGTGGTATCGCATGAAGTCAGTGTGTGTATGTGTGTGTGGGAGTGAAAGGATGGATGGACAGATGAGCAGTGGGGGAGGGACTGTTGTGGGAACACAGCTGCTGTCTGATCACTTCATATCTCTGCAGTAATGACCACTTAGTTCTCATTACAATGCTGCCACAGAATGTAACCTTTTTACTTGGAGTAAAACACCATCTACAATAACAGCTTGTGTGAGTTTGTTGTTACTTACAATCTAACACACAGTGCCAGACCCAGCACATTTGGCACCCGAGGCTACGTTCCCCTACTTAGTATCATATTTATTGTATTTATTACTAACAAAAACAAGAGCTGGTGAGAGAGCTTGAGGCACAAACAGTCCCACTGTTTGCATTAAACCTCAGTGGGCAGTCTTAGCACATTGGAATTAGAAATTAAAATCAACACCAGCTTTCTCACGAAGGCCTTGAGGGAATTTACTTACGTTTTGGCACAAACTTTCCCTCAAACTCAAGGATGAACTGATTAAGATTTTGGTAGTCAAAGTTCAAGGTCACTGTGACCATTTTAATCTTATTCTTGTGAATGCGATATCTTAAAAAGACCTTGAGGGAATTTCTACTAATTTTGCACAAACATCTGCTTAGACTCAAGGATGAACTGATTAGAAATTGGTGGTCAGTGATCATGGTCGCTGTAACCTAGCGTCCATCTTATTCTCAAGAGGGCCTTGAGATAATTTCCTCAAATTTGGCACAAACATCCAGTGGGGCTCAACAATAAACTGATTAGATTTTGGTGGTTAAAGGTCAAGGTCACTGTGACTTCTTTAGTCTTGTTCTTGTGAATGTGATATTCTAAAAAGACCTTGAGAGAATTCTACTAATTTTGCATAAACATCAGCTTGGACTTTAGGATGAACTAATTGGAATTTGGTGGTCAATGGTCACGGTCGCTGTGACCTAGTGTCCATCTTAATTGCATGACCAGGAGATCTCAAGAAGGCCTTGAGGCACTTTTCTTGGCACAAAAAATCACTGGGATTCAACAATAAACGGATTAGATTTTGGTGGTCAAAGGTCAAGATCAAGGTCACTGTGACTTCTTTAGTCTTATTCTTGTGAATGTGATATCGTAATAAGACCTTGAGGGAATTTCTACAAATTTTGCACAAACATCCGCTTGGACTCAAGGATGAACTGATTGGAATTTGGTGGTCAATGGTCACAGTCGCTGTGACCTAGTGTCCATCTTAATTGCATGACCAGGAGATCTTCAGAGGGCCTTGAGGTAATTTCCTCGAATTTGGCACAAACATCCACTGGGACTCAACAATAAACTGATTATTTTTTGGTGGTTAAAGGCTTTACAAAACATGTTTTTGGCCATAACTCATCACCACAATTCATATGCTATTCATGACAAAATTTCACACAAACGTCTAATACAATGATTAAGTGATGACATTTAATATCCAAAAGGTCAAAGGTCAGCTTCACTGTGACATCATAATGTTCTGCAAAAACACTTTTCTGGCAATTACTCAATGTCACTTCTCAGGAACAGAAGGGGAGACATTTAGTAAGATACGTCCACTTTGAAACTGTGCTGATTGTATAGCTCCTCTGTGCTGCTGAGTTGAAGTTGTGTGTGAAGCATCTACGTCAACTTCTTTGCAGCAAAATCTATATTTGAAGCATTGCCTACTATCATGGCTACATATAAGTCTGGACAGACATCGATGTAAACTGTAAGTGCAACTTGATTGGTGTGCAGAGGCATACAACCACAAGGCAGTAATTCCACGTTTTCTTTTTTTTTTTTTTTTGCACTCATTAGGTACCTCCTCTAGTTTTGCTCAGTGTGCAGACATTTTTTCCTATATTATGGGACGGTGTACTTTGACTACATGCACCTGACACTACTTTTTGAAAAGCCTGGATTGAAATAGTCCAGCACAGATAAAACCAACCAAACACCAAGGACATCTTTATGTTTCCTGTATTTCTGTAGGTAGGTAAAAAGCAAAGCAAGTTATAAGTAAAACTGTAATAAAATAAGTAAAATGTTAAATGATCAATACAGTTTGACTGGACAACGCCTAGCAATACAAACAAGACCAAGTTTCCAATGTCTTTCTTTTTTCCACAATATTTGTAGCACATTTGCAGTGCATGATTTATTAGATTCTGTTGCTGTGTGATTGCACTATAATTGCAGAAATGAGAGCTCAGCATCGAAATCCAATCCAATAAGTCATGTAGATATGTTTGTAGGGCGGATAGAAGAAGCCTGATGAGAGCCCAGACTTACTTAAATCCTCTCCTCCTTGAACAAGATGGGCTCAGCTCCACAAGCAACAGTCCAACATTCAAGGCTAGCACTATAAATCTGTCCAGAGGGGGGCCGGCTGCCCCCGGTTTCCCGTGCGTAGCGATGACTAATTTGGAGCTGCTGGAGTCGGACTACTAAAGCAGAGGTTACAAAAGGACAGCCGAAGCCAGACAGTTTGGTGAAGAGACTGCAGCAGAGACTAAGGTCTCTGTGTGTGCAGAAATAAGTATAGAAGACACTGAAATTATAAAACATGAAAAAACATTAAATATAATAAAATGAAAAAAACATCTGAAAAAGAGATTAAAACATTATTATCAAAAGGTTTCTAAACCACAATCTTTATGCTGCTTACGCAGACAAATAGTCAGTATAACCATCCTAGCAGAGTAAAACAAGCCTTTTTTTTTTACTCAATTACACCTTAGTGATTTTTTGAATCAACTAAACTTTACAGCACTTCACAGTGCCACCGACTAGTGTTTTGGAGGTGTAACTGCAGAGTGACACAGACACACCACCGCACAAGTATAAATGCTCACAATGGTGTAGGCCACGTGCGTAGGATACGGCGTGGGCTCTGCATAGAACTGATGCACAAGTATAAATCTGCCTTAAGACATCCTGCGGTGAGGTTGCAAACTGCTGAAACTTCTCAGTGTGCCAAGCGTGAGGGAGAACCACGATAGCCACCAAAAACAACATGGTGGACTCTTGGGGAACGGACCTGCACCCAGTGCAGATATAAATACCTCATTCTAAAGTTATGGAAACACAGTTCTTATTTTCAGGTGATTATAAACTAATGAAAACATAGTTAAGAATATTATCAACCATTTCTGCCAGTAAATGCCCCTAAATCCTGCACATTGGGCTTTTAAGTGAAAACACTGAATTTATTGACTAAGACTAAAACTTTTTCAGCATTTCCACTCTTAATGCCATTTCATCTTCTTTCAGTATTTCAACTAATTCAGATGCCAAACTGCAAATTGTTATAGAAAATGTAATTAGAAATTCCCACAACTTCCACTGTTCGTACACAGTTTACTCCAACTGCTGTCAGTGCTGATACTTCAGCTGACACCTCAATTAACATCTTTCTGTTTATGCATTGAAGTGGCACAAATTTATTGTAGGACTCAGTTAATTGCCGTCATCTCAACATTTTCTGCACTTTTCTGCACTTTTTTAGCTGACACTTCAGCTTCACTCAGCACCAACATGCAGCATTTCAGCTTCTTTCATTTCAACTGTTCCGAATATTTCAACTACAGATTTTCCAAAGAAAAGTTAGCCTTTTCTTCTTTAATTTAATTTGTATTATTTTTCCTCTTTACAAATAACATCCAGTGTCCACTAATCTTACTATCAACTCTTGAACTTCAGGTGACACTTCAAACCCTTTCAGGTCCAAGGTTCTTCACTTAAAACCAAAAACAAAAATGCAGCTTTTCTTCCCACAATGTGCACTGTTCTGACAAAATTTTCTCCAGGACATTCACTTAAATATTTCTAGCTTAATTAATGACTTATACCTCAACTATTTAAGCTCCTATCAGTGCTTGAACTTAAGTTAAATCCTCAACTTCTTTCAGCACTTTAACCTTAACCGATGCTTGAATCGACACTTTCACTGCTCACACTTTAACTATTTCGCCTGTCACTTCCACTGCTTTCAGCATTTCAGCTATTTCAAATATTTCACCTTCAAATTTCATTCAGTGAATTTATCTAAATTAAAGCCACATGGAAACAAGATGCCCCATTGCACCGATAGGCAAGAACAGTTGTGCATCCCCTCATGTTGGGAGATAATCAACATATTTTCACTATCTCCTGCTCATTATGGCCGGTACACGCTGATTACAGGCTGGATTTATGGAGCTCTGAGGCCACACTCCCACTGCTTTGGCCAGGCCTCTGCTGGAACAACAGAAGTCGAGACAGAGGATGACAGTGAGGAGGAGGAGGAGGAGGAGGATGACTGGAGAGAAGGATGAAGAGGAAAAGGGGAGGGTGGAGGAGAAGAGCAGAGAAATGAGAAGTGGACTGTGGAGGAAATAATAGAAAGAAAAGAAGAAGACAGGAGGGGAACAATGAACGGAGATGAAGGTGAAGGGGGAGAAAGGTTTTTATTTGTTATGATCATATTTGTTCAGCCTGAGATAAAAAAAAGTTATAGTTAACTGTAAGATTTCTCAATATTTCCTTTGTAAGATTAAGCTTGGCTAAACATTCTTACAAATTCAAACATTGTTTACTTACTTCTTTTCTCTTTTGTTCAGTGTACCATGATGGAAAAAGGTCCATGCTGCTGTTTGACATTTGAAGAAAAGCTCAGTGCAACATTTCAGTAAGAAGAGCGTTGAGCTGCTAATAATAAAACCTACCTCACCCCTCCTTGGGGTTTGTTGGGCTTTGTTAAAGGAAAACTTAACCCACCAGATGATCATTTGTATATCAGTTACTCACCCCACGTTACGTTGAATTTGTAAGGAAACCTTCGTTTTTCTCCCATGCCTCCACGGTGAACGATAAATCCAGAAACGGAGAAAACTCTTGATGAATTGAAGTAAATGGGGGCCGTGTTTAACAACAGCAAAGCTATGTCAAAACGCCTTTTTATAAACTTTCACATAAGTCGTGCAGTACAATCCAAGTCTCACTCATCTAATTTATCTACTTCCCCAAAAGGTTTTTACTTAAACCACAATATTACAGTCTCGTCTCATGCATGCTCTATGCTATGCACGAACACAGTTCAAATGCATGTTTGCCAAGGTGTGCTACTCCTAATCAAAGGTGTTTTAACTAGTAATAGGAACTCGGCAACTCACACTAAAAAAATCTAGACTGATGAACAGCACAACAGGCAAGAGGAAAAATATGTATTTTTGATTTGGGGGGGAACTGTCCCTTTAACACTTCTGCAGGGTGCCCCCCATTCGCAAATTTGCAAATCCTAGGATGGTGAAGTAACGGCCCACTTTACTCTGCCTCTGACTGGCTTACCCTGACAGTCTTACTCTAACCCAGGGGGAGGCAAGATGCTGCTCAACTATGGTGTGTGTCATACATCTATGACCTGGCACTTTCTCCTAAATTTTGGTGAACCTAAATAGTGGTGGCCAGTTAGTGGTGCAAGTGGACAGATTTCTTTCCTTTCACCACCAACACTACAATGTTTAAGGACCAAATAATCATAAATGGCCCACTGCAGAGTAGCCACCTTGTGCTAAAACATATTGATGACTGCTCATTTAGAACTGTAAGTAATAATGATAGGCCTATTTAGACCCAACTGGCTGCATCACCTTAGTTATAACACACAAATATGTATTGTGGATCCAGACAAATTAAAAAAAAAAGATTTTGGCCAAGCATGGCTCTTTTGATACTACAGGTCGCTGACCCCTGCCGTAACCTTAACCAGTCCCCGTCCTCTTGCCTAAACCTGACCAATCCAAGCAGCAAAGGCAATGAGTACTAGCCAATCATAGGGAGAGTAGGGCAGGTCATTCTTTCACCAACGTAGAATTTGCAAATTTTCTCGTTCATTCTTAATTCAACACGTGTTTAACCTTGCAGATGTTAGTTAGCAGCTTTTCACAATAGTATACGAGTTCCTAATAAAAACCTTTGACCTCACTATTTAGTATTTTAGTTAACTTTGCAACAGAAAGAAATTCAGAAATTAACTGATGTTCTGAAAGTAAGATGAATGGTTTTCACCTCATTTAGAAATATTATCAGCCGACCATTTATAAGGATTACTTACAGTATATAGCAATAATATGAATTAACACTTTTACAGTTTTGTACGGTACTTTTGGGGGGTACACTGGGTGCCACTCCTGTCAGCTAAGAACAGGAAACTGAGACTACAGTTCACACGACTCACCAAAACTGGACAATGCAAGATTGAAAAAACGTTGCCTGGTCTGATGAGTCTGGATTTCTGCTGCAACATTCAGATGGTAGGGTCAGAATTTGGCATAAACAACATGAAAGCATGGATCCATCCTGCCTTGTATCAACGGTTCAGGCTGGTGCTGGTGGTGTGATGGTGTGGGGGATATTTTCCTGGCACACTTGGGCCCCTTAGTACCAACTGAGCATCATTTAAACACCACAGCCTGCCTGAGTATTGTTGCTGACCGTGTCCATCCCTTTATGACCACAGTGTACCCATCTTCTGATGGCTACTTCCAGCAGGATAACGCACCATGTCACAAAGCTCAAATCACCTCAAACTGGTTTCTTGAACATGACAATGAGTTCACTGTACTCCAGTGGCCTCCACAGTCACCAGATCTCAATCCAACAGAGCACCTTTGGGATGTGGTGGAACAGGAGATTCACATCATGGATGTGCAGCTGACAAATCTGCAGCAACTGTGTGATGCTGTCATGTCATGGACCAAAATCTGTGAGGAATGTTTCCAGCACCTTGTTGAATCTGTGTCACCAAGAATTAAGGCAGATCTGAAGGCAAAACGGGTCAAAAACAATACCAGCAAGGTGTACCTAATAAAGTGGCTGGTGAGTGTATAATGCTTAGTAATGTTTACTTGTTAATATTCTTCTTCAGAGAGTATGACTTAATAGGATTCTACAAATTAAGTACACTGAGCAGGGACAGTTTAAAGTTACAGAGAACAAACCACATCAGAAATTTCTAATCACATATTTGCATTTTTGAAAAAGCAACAACAATCAAAGACCAGGAGGGGATAAAACAAACATTTTACAACAAAGTCAATGCATTAAACAGTTAACTCATCATTCATTATCTTTTTTTTATCTTTTATTTTTTAATATCATCTTAATTCAGGTACATCATACTTAGAAATCTAATAGTCATACATCCAAACAACAGTGAAACATGTCAAATGCAGTCAGTTGAGCTTTTCACTGAATTAAAAAGGTGCATGCACCAGTTTTCTGTTCTATACTCTGTCTGTCTACAGGACGGCTTCTCCCCATCATATCATGAGACACAGGATTCTTCTTTGCCATTTCAAGAGTTAAATCTCATGACAGAAGTACAGGAGATTTTTCTGTGTGATTCACTTACTCATTTAGACATCTGGGTTTGGACCACTCCTGGAAAGATGCTCGGGACTGAGCTCATATTCCTGACAGGGGCGGAACAGAGGGGGGGGCTTCAACCCTGTTAAAGCCCTGATTCTATGTTATTGTCTAAAGAGTAAATGTTCCTCTGTTGGTGTCATATTTAATTCAGAGTACTGATAACCACATTTACTTAGCATTGTTGAATCATATATTTACATTTTGAGCAGCCAAGATTAATATGGTATGGAATCAGTTGTAGCAGATTTGTCCAATAAAAACTCATTTACTAAAACAAAAAAAAAAGTTTCAAGATTAGTAAAGCGTCAACTCCAAATTCATTCCCCACCTGTTATATAACTTGAGAGAAATTGTCTGATGTTACTAGTTTTATGCGAAAGGAGTAAAAATTAATCATCCTCAACATTTGTTGTGTAATGGTTTCAGAATATTTCTTCCTCTGGACGTTTTCTGTTTTTCCTTAGGCCTTGTTTTCACGGATACCGATACATATAAAAACAGATTTTTATTTATCCCATATAAAAGAAATTCCGGGTTTACACAATCAGTTGTGAAAACGATACTGAAAACACAGAAACGGCAGCTTTTTGCTGCAATTAGCATGCCAGGTCAGTAGGTGGCGATACACCATATGTCAAACACTATAGAAGAACGTTCCGCGCATGCACAGTGATGTTTTCCTCCTGGCGCTAGTGATAGAAACAATGAAACTACATTTTAACCCTGTGTAGCAGTTAGCTGCTATTCACTTACTAGTATTGGGCACAGCAGACGTCTTTGATGTTGATGCAGTAGTGCTAAGTTCATTTGTAAGCTCGCAAGTAGTCCCAAAAGTGCTAACAAAACGTAAACAACCCGGCATATATCCACCATCGTTGTTGTGGTTCCCAGGGCGCCTAATGGGCATGCGTGAAATGGGTTGAAACGTCATCGTTTTCCAAAATCTCCATCTATCCTGTTTACACATCTCCATAGACACAGATATTTTTTAAAAACTTTCACTTTGGAAACCGTTTTTGAAAATGAAAATCTCCGTTTTCGTCGAGAAAAATGCCTGTTATGTGTAAATGATGGGTGCAAACGCAAAGATAAATACCCGTTTTCAGAAATATACGGAACCGTATAAACAGGCCCTTAGATGATATACCAATCTTTAGGCGTTCTATTACCTTAAATATCTTGACAAATAGTGCACATAGCTGCCGTGAATGGGGGGGGGGTGGGGGCGGGGTGGGGGGGTGAAGATCACCCTGGTTGCATGCCCCCGGATTCCCCTCGGTTTGGGCTGAGTCCCCACCGGTTATGTCTAGCTCTGCCCCTGCTTCTTGGTAATATCCTGGACTATATATGAAAACTACATCAGGATACAGAAGGAAAAAACATTATCACAAAATGAAGGCACAGCCAAAGCAGAGGAGTCGTCGTGACTTCAGTGCTTATGGGTTGTTTCAGGGTTTCTTTTTTGGAATGCATAACAGGAAGAATTCTTGTGGATGGGAGGACAAATATAATAAATATTGTTCAAAACAATATTTATTATTGCTGGAAATTACTAAGTGCCATGCATTTCTTTCACAAGCTGTACTCTGAACTATATTACTGTACGGTCCAAACTGATTTACCATCGTAAAGGCCACTATTGCAAAGAATAAGCCATTAGAATCAACTTAACACTGCATCTAAGCTGCTTTACACCAACTGACTGACGGCTTCAGTCAGACTGTGTCAATATCAGGACGACTGAGTCCTGACATCATTATGCTTTATTAGGTGTCATAGTGTTCATCAGTATCACAGTGCTCCATCCAGTCTGGGTTGATAAAGGACATCTTTAACAGCAATAATATCAATAGTATGTCAGCACTTGAATTATGTTTCCTGGCATTATAAAGGGGTTGTATCTGTGTATCATTAAGGTAAAATTACAGGCACACACTTCAAGTAATTTCAGGTATGAAGGAAAAGGATTCAATACTACGCAATCATAAATAAAGTACACATTGTCACGTCATTTAAAAGTAGTTCAAAAACTCTGAACCATTAAAATGTCTTGAATTGTGACTGTGGAGGCCAGCATATGGGATGTAGCACTTAAAAACATTCCCTGTGTGAAATGTTTTCTAAGGCAAGGGATGCTAGTGTTACGCTAAATGCTATCACATCTCAGTGGACTGCTACATTCCCAGTCCTGCCTGACATTCATTAAAAAAAAAGGACACATTTCATGGTTCTTGCATATAGAATTCCACATTTCAACTCATGAAATGTGGCTTTACGTGAATTTACAAAAATATACAAATGATCTCAAATATATATTCTGTTGGTAACAATAAAATAAAAAAGAAAGAAATTCATGTTCTATATGCTTTGGATAAATCGAGGTATCTCTGATGGTACAAACATGTTGCTCGTGTAAGGGATTGGTGCTTTAGGGCTCAACATTCCAACAAACAGGGGATCTAGTGGTTTGGAGAGTCCATAATCCTTTCCAAATAAATGAGACATGCTAAGCTGCTTCTTTCCTGATGCTAAACTGGGTCACCTTGATTGTCTGGCATGTACTTCCAATACAACTCCGGCAAACTCATTTAAACGGTAAAATGTAAGGCAACTGAGACAGCACGCGCTGATAGAGCGACGTTACTGACCGACTGTTTAAATGAGATGTCGGTTGTATTCATGTACTTCACGTAGACTCTCCATAAACTGTAGAAACTCTTTGGAAACATGTCAGAGCGGTTTGGCTGTTACAAACTTAACAATGCTGAATAAACAGTAAGTCACATGACCATGCAGTCCATTGTTAAGAGCACAAACTACCAACTCAAAACACCATAAACACACACAACACCTCTCCTCTTACACAATGACAATGGAGGAGGACTTCAAATGCTAAAATGGTGATGCTCAAGAATTCTGTGATTCCAAAAAACATGACAATGGTGATAATATTCAACTACACAATATCAGGCAAATCAATCACATACTGGCACTGACAACAACCTGAATTAAATAAAAAGACGGGCACTTACAATGATGTTGAAAATACAAAAATACCAGAGATGACTGACTCGTAGTTACCTTTAAATATATCAAGTTACTGCCTAATGGAAATAAAGTAGGTCCACCTCAAAGGTCCAAGATGGCGTCTCTGTGGTTTGGAGCAGTGCTGGCAGTCAGATGGGAGCAGGGATAAACACGTATAATAGCCACTTGTGCTGTAAAACATATAAAGCTAATGAAAACAAGACCTTACAGAGCGCCCCATGTTAATCCCAGCTCTTCAGAGAACATTCAGTCAATGAGGCACTTCAGAGCTTCATGGGGCTTCCTGTGAACAACATATCCTGACAGTGTTAAGGATATGTTCACTGTGACTGAACACAACAGAAAAGTACACAAACTGTGTACATCAAAAACATGAGTTTTGACAGTGTGCGATTTTATATTAAAAATACTTTGTGTATTCCCCAAAGGGTATAGCTTTCCTGATTGATTTACGGCCAGCATATTGGTCTCTAGTGTAGCGTCAATTACACTAACTGCTTAAACACACAACACACACAACCAGATTCATTCTACTCCTCCTGTCATGTTTTTTTAAAGATTGAATATCTTGATACAATAGTCACATGACGTGTAGTAGAAGAGTTACTGGTTGCTGCAATCATTCCTATTCGTTGCTGCCAAGTGCTAACTGATACCATAATGACATGCGAGTATTGTATTAAGAGCTACAAGACAAAAAAAGCAAACTTATTCTTTAGGCAAGACATCTTATGTCTGACTCGACCAATCATGCCACCAACTTCTCCAGAGGCTGTAAGAGGAGAGAACAGAACACAGTCTGTGTCCAATGTGTTCCCTGTGCATGTGTATGTATATGTAATATGTGATGTTAACTAATGAGTGTGTGTTATATAGGAGGTAGTGAATGAGTGAATGATGGCAACTCGTGAGGGATTTGTTGCTCTAGGCTTGTACAAAAGTCCTCAAAGAATGACAAACAGTGGATAATATTAATCTCCTTTGTGGGAACAACCACAATGAGTATGGGGAGAGAGCAACTCTGCATGGGGAGTAAGCAGCTCTGCAATCGGACAGAGCAGCTCTGCACACTGACTGGATTACATTATCCTCATGCACTGTTGGTAGAAACCAGATTTATTGTGCTCCATCTATTTTAACTGCCACCACAAGACGCCATCTTTGCTCACCTGAACACACAGCGTTGCCATTTGTGGACTCATTATTTAAACATCTATATTAGCAGCTGGTAGGCGACTATTAGTGTTAAACCAAGGCCATGTAAAGACACTACACGATCACAGTACTGTCATGCCTTCCGTTCAAGTTCTGTCTCTTTTCTTTTTATATTATATTCTCTCGTACATATTCTGGGACTGTATGGCTCCATCTTCTCTACAAAAATATCACATCTTGTTTACATCATTTACATCTTGCATCTATTAACTACCTGATTCTTTTGTCAAATAGAGTGACGGGATCCAGTCACAGTGGAGCAGCTCATTGTGCATGAGAGCTACTCACTCCATTAACTTAAAACTGCACACATCTGGACAGAGAGTGTTGCTATGAAGGATCAACTGACTTATTTCTTCTTTAACTGCCGCCATTTGGGCTTTCAGTGCACAGTTCCAGCCTGGCAGAAATCGATCTCTAGTCGGGTTTTATTTATTTATTTTTATATTTTTTTTTTTTGAGAAAAATGTGTGAGCAAGTACCCATGAACCCTCTTAAGTTCATAACCAGATTCAACTGATTATGACATTGTAAAACATGAACACCCAAACCTGGTGCTGCAGACCCTCAGGACGTCTACTTACTGATGGACTTCACATCTATGATCTGTCTTTTTCTGCGCTTCCCCCCAGACAACTGGACAGTGCAGTAGCTGGGGGTGAAAGTGGGTATATGCTATAAGTAGAAGACAAAAGGATCACAAGGCTGTCTCCTGAACCGTGTGAGCCGTCAGTTGACATGATGGCAGAGCAATCCTTGTTTCTAAGTCTTCCTCCTCTGTTTCTGCTCTGTCACTCTCTGCCTCTTTGTCCTCTGTGACTGTATCCTCTTTGCAGTAAGCTGTTCCGTTGCTGTCTTTCTTGGCCATCAGATAAGGCTGTGCGAGGATTTCTTTGGGCTGGTAAACAAGGATAAAACACTACTGAAAGCTCAGGTGACGGTAAACAAACAAGAAATACACACACCAATGTAAAGATGAGGCTACCTTCTGAGCCAGTGGAGTGACACAGCAGAGCTTCTCCCTGTAGCGCTCAGGCAGGAAGAAAAGCAGTGTTCCCAGGACCGGATACACTGTGCCAGGGGTCAGCTCCTTCTCTTTCATAGGTCCTAACATGTTGACAGATGCATGAACAGGACAGCATTGATGAGGTATTCAAACAATGGGGCCAATTAATGTCAGTGAAAGCCTCTAACTTAGCGCATATGCCAAGAAGTGACTATAGTGTGTGTGTACTACTGTCTTTTTCTGGTCAACAACCTGAACACATAACTACCATGAAAATAATATTCTAATAGGACTATTTGTGGCTTTAAATATATTGGACCTGATATGATGGATGTGATAAATCAAAGAGCGGTTATTAAGTCTTTGGGGGCATCACAGGAGCTGTGGTTCCAACACTGGCAACTAAGCACTCAACAATCAAGTACAGCCTGATCTCAAAGATTTACCTTCTGGTTCATCTGGTTATGAACCTTCCAAACAAAAAAGACCACAGCTCTAGTGTGATGCTTATTCAAACTGTTGCAGAGCAATAAGATCATTAAGGTGATATAGTTGGTTTTGGAACTGATGAGACAAGTCTAAATTTGTGTACCTGTCAGCAGACTGACTATCAGTCCAACCACCACCACAGTGGTGGAGTTGTGAGCACTGTACCACATGTAGGACAACGAGTAGAGCGCCTCCACACCTGTCGGCCTGAAGGAGAGGGGCAAGAGGAAAAACAAAGGAACATTAGACCTATCTGATGATCACTGTGTGGCTGACCATCTGCAGTCTACCTGTAGTGTTCAGTGACAGTGATGGAGCCACCACAGATTTTTAAGGTTAGTTCTTGGGAGTCATGTGTTACCTTGGCTTGGCTGTGGTGGCGCCGACCAGTGTAGTCATGACAGTGGTGGTCATGTTGTCAAACAGGGGCAGGGTAGTGGTGTTGAGTGGGGGCACTGTGCTGGCAGCAGACATACGCATTACGAAGTTGCCAATGCCAATCCAGAAGGCCATGGCGAGGCCTGCGACTAACCCAACTACTGCACCCTGAGGAGGTAACAGATGGTTTATTCAAACCTCAACTCAAACCAAACGTGAAGTCATGTTTGTGACCGTGCGTCACTGCAGTGTGAAATGTTCACACGAGACTGTATTATCACTATAACCATCTCCCTCTCTCCCACCAATTATCATTTAGCACATTGTGATTTTATTCTCCCATCATTCTCTATTGCATTTATTTCAAATTAGCAGACTCACAGTAGGGTTTGCCCAGGGAAAGAACATTCCCAGACAGAAGAGGCCCAGCAGAGGACCACCCACCATCCCAAAGATGCTGAAGGCTGCCTGAGGACACAGAGGACAGAGAGCATGGCAGTGCAATCACTGACTGACTCTTTTCTTCAGGTGCTGATAGTGTGTGTGGTACTTAACTACAACCATATTTTATGATGCGTCACAGCTTTAATTAAATAACTTTTCTTCATGTGCAACTCGGAGCATGTCAATAGTTTGTTACCTGCAGCACAGATCCCATTATAGAGGCGAGGTAGGCCATAGCCAGACACACCAGGCCGTAGACCAAAGCTGTGGACCAAGTACATGACAAAGACATATTTAGTGCCAACTTGCTGTTGGGAGGAGGTTATACACTGCATCAAATAGGTTCAAGTATGTACCAAACTGACTTTGAGTACTGCCACTTCTTTATAATCACAGTATAATGGTAACAGGATGTCCTCATCCAGTGTCAAAGGTTGGTATCGGGGCTGATCAAAGTGTTTTGTAATTGATCTTGATCAATCATACTGAACTATACGAAGCTTGGTCTGATCCCTTGTTTTACATGACCTGTCACACAGGTGGTTCATGCACAGCAACACAGAGTGTAGCCATCATCGACTCTCAAAGTTGACCAGACTTTTTTTCGTAATGCACCGCAGGTCGATTCAATTGTCAAGCATAGGTCATACATCGGATTGATTTTAAAATAGAATTATTGGATTGGGATATGCCATCAGCAGATAGTCAATATTACATGCCTCAGATCAGGGGCAGCAGGGAATGCAGTGGCCACAGCAGGCTTTTTGTCTCACTACTCCCGAGTTTCCCTCTGTGACAGCAGGTCGACCCAGCTTAAAAGAAAATATCATGGGCTTGGGCAGGTGAATCAAAAAGTGACAAAGCAGTATTCCACATTATCAATAATTTACAAAAACTTTGCGTGCAATAGTCTATCTTCCACCCCCCATGACCCCTAAAAACGGAAACACTCCTTCGAGATTCTCGCTGTGCATAAACTCGTCTGTCCTTGTCTCAGTCCTGCTATTTTCGCCACTATAATGTATAGTAGCGATGCACCGAATATTCGGTAACCAAATATATTCGGCCAAATATTGCAAAAAAACACACATTTGGTATTCGGTGGAATAAGTGAAAAGCAAGGCTGAATAATAGCAGTGTGTTTTGATAACGCAATCAAACAGCGTGCGGTGACGGAAGGAGTAAAATGTCGGCAGTTGCGACTAAAAATAGTTTTGTGCCAGCAAAAGAAATAAAAAAATTCAGAAGCACGCTGTGTGAGTACAGATTTCAACCAGCAGCAGAAACGAAAGGCGAATCCTGCCGGTTGTGGGTTGAACGGGGGCCACAGACACAGACAGGAATGTATTCCTGCCAAATATGGCAGCCATAGTGCTCCACGGCGCAAGATAACGGCTTACCGGCGACGGAGAAGCCCGGCTCCAGGTCCAATAAGAATTCGTTGGTGTCATAACTGCCCAAAAGTACCTGAACAACCAAGTATGAATAAGTCAATAAGTAATTTATTCCACTGAAATATCATTGATGTATTATAGAAAAGTGATTTATCTTTTTATAAATGACAAAAGGCACATCTGTCTCATTTTCACTGTGGTATCGTGATACTACTCAGAACCATGATATTTTCACTGGTATCGTAGCGGAGGTCCACTTTTGGAACCGTGACAACACTAATCTGGAGGGGGTTCATCTGCAAAAACTAATGAAAAACTAAACAACGGCATTCGGTATTCGGTATATATCCCTGCTGCGTGAGGGTGACCACAGAATAGCGATCACTTTTCAATAATGTGGAGTAAATGAAATGACTAGTGAAATCAGAGCCCTATGTTGCAAACAGAATGGGCATATTTATCTCATGATCATCCAGAATGATATGAATCAACTTGAAGAAACATTATGGCTGCAACACAGATATGTCAACTAACTTTGGGCAGAATTAAAATCTGTTTCCACCACATCATTTATACTTTCCATAATAACATATTTGGGTATGTCCCTAATCTAGTAGTGCATGACAAAAAGCCTTAGAGCACTCTTCTTACCGAGTCCCTTGGACAGCAGCGTGGCTTTAGCTTCTGTCATGTTTGGAAAATGAGGTTTAATCAGGTCCTCCATGGTTACTGTTGCTAGGGAGTTAAAGGCTGATGAGATGGTGCTGGGGGAGAGAAAACAGGACTGAATGAGTGACTGGGATTTTGTAACACTACATGGCTCATCTGTATGGCACAGTCGTTTAGGAAAGCGCATAGATACATATTGTCGTTACCAGGAACTTTCAAAAACTGATAAATGTCTTCATTTCTTGGGAAACACAGTGAGATTTCCCATTAAATTTAAAAGGAGGACATGTTAAAGAATACTCACTTATAGACACACCAATAATTAACAATTTTATGTTTTTGACTTGCTGAATGTCCAAGAGCAGGGATTAACTATGTGCATGGCAAAGTCATAAAACAAAGACACTAAACTTTACTCTCTTAGTCAAAGACCTTTAAATTAATAACAAAACATTAATTTAATGGACAGCAGCTCTTTGATGCTTTAATACCCAGCTCATAAAATAATCTCATCTGTCAATCAGGCATATTATTGCCAAACTTTATTATTTCAGGACTGACTGGGAAAGCCAAGAATTATAAATTACTCAGAACAACAAAACAACATGCTGTGATAAACCAGGTGGAAGTTCAACAACTGGATGACCAGTTGTGAATCAGCTTTGTTCTTATATCAACCTGCTGATTGGTCGTGAACAAACAGCAACCAAATACTCTTTCCAATCTGTTTTCTTGGGTCATTTACCTGAGAGCTCCACTGAAGAGACAGGCCACAAACAGTCCTGCCAGCCCGGGCAGATCCTTGAACACGTCCATCACAAAGTACAGCACCATCTGAACAAAGCAAGTGAACATTAGGATGTCCCTCCAGAGCCAAGACTGACCAAAACACTCAATATTCACTACTTTGGGGAACTGTGACAACAAATTAATGTCAACCTGGTCATTAGTTTTGACGTAGCCCTTGTCCAGAGGGCTGTCCTCTCCATAGCGAGCAAACATCACCAGACCCATCATACAACCTAAACACAAGACGATCTGCTGGCACGGAAAAACTACATAGCAGGACCTGGAAAAACAAATGAAAGACACTGTCAACAATGGAGACAAGATGACTGACATCGTTAAGTAACAATAGAAATACGCAGGACACTTTCTCATCCCACATCCCCTTTTTGATTAAATTTGGGAAGAAAACTCTGGTTTGCTCACAAGCCTTGACAATGAACGAAGAATCCAAAAATAGAGACATCAGTCTCCTGCACTGTTAATGTGCAAAGGTTTAAAATGGTTTGAAATGGTACAGTTTTTTAGTGAGACTTCATATGATAGGTTAATACTGGATAAATGTGGCTTGGACAATACTGCATGAGAGGTATGAGAGTTTGTAAGCAGATATTTTGATATAGTTTTGCTGTAGTTAAACACAGACCCCTTTTACCTCAATCAGAAATTTTCACTGTTTTTGGATTCTTTGTTCACCGTGAAAGGATGCAAGAAAAAGAAAGTATTCTTCATGAATTCAATGTAACACTGTGTGAGTAATTGATAGACAAATCAACATACTGGGGGGGGGATAGTGCTCCTTTAATATGGGTTAATACTCCGGCTGGACAATTTATTGTTTCAGCATTGACATCAAGATGTGCGCATGTGCAGTAATTGCATCACAGGATATACAATGTCATGTCATTAACTCAAACACGTCATGCTACATCTTTTTTGCTGCTTAATTAAAAAGGAAAATCTCGCCTGGTTCTCATTTTCCATGACTAATGTTACTGGCTGCGTCTTCCGCTCAGACAGGTTAAGTGTGTATGTGACGTAGTCTGGTGGTATTTGATATGGTAAGTGAGACTCTCATTCAATTGTGAGTGTGTGTGTGTGTGTGTGTGTGTGTGTGTGTGTGTGTGTTGAAAAGTACCCTAACCGGGTGAGTAAGTGCTACAGACACAGTGAGAATGCACATGGTTTTTGGAAGCCACAGTAGTCAGCATAAAGCATCTAGATAAGCTCAGGTTCTGGTATAATGACTGTTGAAAGGACTACGTGTTGTGTTCTCTGCGGAGGAGGAGGAGGAGGAGAAGAAATAAAGCCTCTGTATATTGCAACAGTATCACAGTGTTGCCCAACCACTCTTCACAGCAAAGTTTCCGGACTGTAAAAGCTCGTTACCAGCTATGAGCCAAGCTAAAGCTAATTGAGCTAGCTTAAAGAAACCAGAGGTCTCCCAAGGTTCAGAACTGCAAGGCTGGAAAGATAACTTTAACAATAACGTTAATTTACAAGAGAAACCTGTCTGATAAACAATCAAAGCACGCCCTACTAGTAGTCAACCACAACCTGAAAATGAGCAAGAAACATGGTGATTCAACCAGTGTGTTAATTTCCCCCCTCCTCCCCCTTAGAAAAGTCTTCAGAGTATTAAGTCATTTTTCAGCTTCCATTATCTTTATTTTCTATGCAGATGCACTTCCCTACAAAATCAACCTAATAAATCCAGCATGATTACTTATTTCCAAATAGAGCTATTCAAGTCATCTTGTGAAAATCTCTGTCCTTCATATGAAAAAAATATTGCAATGTCAGTTTTTTCAAATATTGTGCAGCCCTAGTTAATGCGCCATGATCAAAAACACAAATGTCTCTGCATCATGTTGTCCTAAAACAGGGTTATGTCTGCATGCTGTCAGACACTGACGGTACTCACATGACGGCCTCTTTCTCCGAACGAGAGCTGAGGTATCTTTGGACCTGGGCCTGGTTGACGCCGTACAGTGCCAACATCAGGAAGACTCCTCCTACACCCAGCGTCCAGAAGGTGTGGCGCTCCAGAGGGTCGGGGTTCAGGCTACACAGGCAGAGAGTTAACACAATATGAACATTCGAATATTGATTTCTACCTTTATGCAGTACAACACGTAAAGGTAATGAGGAATACCTCATTCTATAGCACTTAAAATATGCTGACTACTCACTCTAGTCCAGCAATGCGGCTGCCATTGACTGCTTTCCTCCACACCTCTGCTATGCCCCCTGCCTGATTGGCCCCCACCACGATGACCGCCAGCTGACCTGCAAACATCACCACCGTCTGGAATACATCGGTCCAGATCACCGCCTTCAGACCCCCCTAAGACACAGGAACAGTGGATTCACTTTAAAAATCACACCATCACCATAAAGGCATGTCCTGATCAGAGCCAGGATGTACTGACAACAAACAGAATGAGTGACAGCTACATTCCTAGACTAACGGAAGAGGGTGGTAGGGAAAAATGTAGACATTACATGTAAGAGAAATTGATGATTTTTCAGGAAGATTTCTAATCAAGTGTTGGTGGATGTTTTGGGAGAGGGGGTTGTTATTCTGGATTGTGATCACTAGTTAACTAAAGACACTTCCTGACTACTAGTGCTGCACGATTAATCTAATCGCAATCACGATGTCAGGCTGTGCAATTACATAACCGCATAAAAGGCTGCGATTTGCCATTTAATGTAAATAAATGTCAATGTGTGTGCCTGTGAACATGACTACCTCTCCTGTAGTGTGTGGAGTTTGTTGACATCACGCCCCGAAACTATCCTGGTGTGTGCAGCACGTATGGTCAGGTGACCACCTGGCATGCAGCAGTGACCAACACATATGCTGAAGAAGAGCATGAGCACAACCATGAACAGGCTGAGTTGGTGGCGAAAAAACCGCAACATCTATTATATGGCGATACTTTGGATTCAGGTATGGCGATGTTGAACAGAAAGACGTGCTGTGTAAAAGTTTAAGTCGCCACGTCCTGCGGCAACACGACCAATCTATATCAGCACTCCAGACAGCACAGAGAAAAGTACGAAGCATGCATGTGAGAGAAAGACAATGAGACAACTGAAAGCCGCCAGAGCCTCATAAACAACATACAAGCACAGTTACACACACATTTGTAAGTGTCACGGGGAAATCACAGACTCCATAACAAACTATATAATAACAAATGAAAAATTGAGCAATTTTGCTCAGTTTCGGCCCACTTGACATGCTGCTGTGTTGTGCTATGGCATGCTGGAATTTGTTATTTACGTGACAACACCTGAACGCAACACAGGCTCGCTCTGCTGTGTGTCCAGTGCCGTGCTGCGCTGCTGTGTGAGCAGCGTGTTTGACTGTGCATAACAGCAGTCTTCTGATGGTCATTTACACACTGTCCATAACAATAACTATGTCAGATCAGTGCCCCCCTAATATAATGTAGGGGAAACACTGAATCAAGCAAGAAGACTAATGATACCATTTATGTATTATATTGTAATTGCAAATCGCGATATTGTCCACTCAAATCCCAATCGCACATTTTTATCAACTCGTGCAGCACTCCTGACTGCTGTAAAGTTTCTTCATCTTTTACATCTTTGTTTAGTTTTACAGACATTTTATTTTTAGTTTAAAAAGGCTGATCTTTATGTCGTTATTGTTTAACTTCTGCTGTAGAAAATCAAATGGAGTAAACAAATATTTTGTCAGTTGTCATTGATGAAATTGGAAAGATTTAGGGACTCACCAGAGCAGTATATAGAGTACACACCAACCCCATGGCCAGCACTGCCCCCCACAGGTCAAAACCTGTCACTGCAAGTAAACACAGTTGGAGCGTTACCTATCACTGCAACACAAGTTAGTGTGAACATCATAGAACTACAACATGTCAATGTCAATATGAATTAGGAACTGTTTGTGCAAAAAGTGGTATAATATTTCTGTGGTAAAATATGACAAAAAATATGCTTCTCTTACCTGCATTGAGTGCCAAGGCTGGGGCATACAGGACCACCCCCATGTAAATGACCTGCAGAGGAAGAGAAAAAAATGTTACAGAGCAGGAAGACTCATAAAACAAGAGCTGATCTCAGGTCATATTTCGAAGCTAGCTGACTTGCACGTGTCAGATTATTACTGATTAACTGTAAAACATTCTGTGTCTTTAGGAGAGAAAGAAGTTTGCTTTGACAGGTCTCACTGACCTCAGGAAAGTTTTAACAGGATAGTTTGGGTCTTTAAAAGTGGGGTTGTATGAGCTACTTATCCACAGTCAATGTATTACATACAGTAGATGTCAGTCGGCACACCCCCAGTTTGGAGAAGCCGGCTGGAGTCCAAAACAGAAGCTAAGCAATATGAAGCTAACGCTATATTTAGAACACTTTCACAGCTTTAACTTAATGTCAGACTGAGAACTGAGGGAACTGAAGCCAATGTATCACTCCCTGCAAAGCCAGACTTAATTGAGAAAAGCAGTGATTTAACATCAGCAAACACAGGAGCTAGAGCTGGTCTTCTGCTGCCTTAATTAGTTATTTTTTGTTACTGTGTGGCTTTGGTGTCTATAAGGGTTAGTTGGGATTCACTGAAGTCACACTATAACACAAACTAACAAGCTGATTGAGGCAGCAATAGACCAGCAGCTCCTGTGTTTAGTGATGTAAAAATACTGTTTTTTTTTTGTCAATGGAGTCTGGTCACTTTGACAAGAGCATTGATAGGGAACTAAAGCCATTAACTGCTACCTGTTGGAATGTGTGGTCTGATGGCAAGGTAAAATAGTGAAAATACTCTCAATAGAGTAAACTTAAACTGATATTTTGTTTTTGCTGCCCCCCTCCACACCAGTACACTGCTTGGCTTCCACGTCAGCACTGCCTGCTTTTCCAAACTGGAAACTTGCTGACCGCCATACATGGACAGTTTTATCTTTTATTGGCCAGCATAAAAATGGTATTGCCTTTCTTACTTAATATTTTACTATCTCACCTGCTAACTTTAGTTACTGACTTGCAAAACTAAATGGGAACTTGCAATAAAATAATTTTACATCATGTACTGTGTCTTGTCTTTACTAACTGTCCATTTAGGTGACATTATGCCCAGGGTGGTGGTCATTTTATCAAAATTAGCACCAATTAGATCCCCAATTCCTGCAAGTGTTGGCATAAGACAGCCCAGAAACTAATGAACAATAAAAGTATGATACAAACATACCATCTGAAAGATGAAGGTCACAGTCCCACATATGCGAACCGTCTTGTTAAAGCGCAGCTCCAGATACTATCAAAGAGAGAATGTCAAAAGGAAAAAAAGAGTTAACAAAATCACAAGGCTGTTTAGCATATCATCTCAGTCATTCTGTAACATAGGGTCAGTGCTGTCGGTGTTTATTCTCAGAACTGCCAGTTTACTGCCCACAATACCAAAGCCAGAATTTTAAGTAATTCTTTGTTGACAGGACATTCATGCAGCACTTTTCTCTGGCAAATTAGTAATGAATGTCCTTGAGGTTTACGAGAGGAACAGTCTGGCTATAATAGATAAAGACCCTTATAGATGGTGAGTCTTGGGAAAATAACTTTTGTTTCTGTTGAATGTTAACACGCCAAGGATATGCAGACAAGAGGACAGATAAGAGTTTTAAGAGATCATACATGAGACAGACGAGTGAAAACAGAAAAACTGCAAACACAGACAAGATGGATACTGTTTAGTAAAACTATCCATGCACGTTGTGTGTTAATTCTCTGCTTGCGTGTACCTCATAGGCGCTGGAGAGGCGCAGTCGGTAGAAGACTGGTATGAAAACATGAGCTGGGATGAGCAGGCCCAAAAAGTAGGAGCAGCCCAGGAACCAGTACTGAGTCCCGAAGGTGTACACCTCGGAAGGAGCACCCAGGATGGCCACAGCGGACTGGAAAGTGGCCAGCAGGGACAGAGACACTGGCAGGCAGCTCATGGAGCGGTCAGCCATCAGAAACTCCTATAGCAAACAAAATGGCAGTGTCAGACGTCTCTAGAAAGTCAAACTGTGTGACCCATGAAATCTGGAAATTGACCCTGTAGTCTTAAAAGGAATGGAATGACAGTAAGGCTGTCAGGAAAGAGATGGAAGAAAATCTTTTTTGTGTCTACACATCAAAGTCTACCTGTGTTGTGCGTTGGCGCCCACCAGAGAAGGCGTAGAAGAGGCCGATGCCAGCTGAGGCCACCAACAGCAAGGCAAAGATGACATAGTCCACCGTGGTGAAGTGCATTTGGATTACCTCTCCCATGATAACAGTGGATGTGGGGGGTGGGGCTGGGAGAGTGAGGACTGTTGGAAGCACGGTCTCTGGGGCTGATCACGACATCAAAGCGCTTCACCCCTAGGGAGACTCACTGAGAGCTGGAGGAGGAAGAACAGGTGAGGGGGTGATCGAGTTAACGTCGGCAGACACTGTCTCCACATGATTATTATCTGATAAAGCTTACAGTAAGGGCTGGCTCAGGCTGGCCTTGCGAAAGTGCATCATATTCAGACAGAAAGATGTACAGTGTTTGACTGCCCTAGCACAGCTAGTTCATCTACGCCCAGTCCAGGTTTGTAACATTATACTAGCAGCCAACACGTGGAGTTAATAACCATTAGCTATTTTGCGACCCTATTTACTAAATAGGGTTTCAGATTTGGGATTTTATTTGTGTATTTTTCAGATACTTATAAATACATGAATATAACCATAATTATAGCCTGGGCTGGGTGCGTGGGATTTCCCCCCGTCTGGTCTATATATCCATAGTGATTAATGTTACATCACCATATAAAATACCTAGAATACCTAACATACCTAATATTTTTACTTGTAGGCTAGATTTGTTTATATATGCTACAGTGATTTGTTATCGAGAGAACTCTACGGTGCGAGCATTTTACTGCATTTGCGACTAAAAATAGTTTTGTGCAAGTAAAAGTTATCATTCAGGAGCACGCTGTGCGAGTACAGATTTCAACCAGCAGCAGAATCCTGTTGGTTGTGGGTTGAATGGGGGTCACAGACACAGACAGGAATACATATTCCTGTCAAATACGGCGGCCATAGTGCTCTGCGGCGCAAGATAACAGCTTACCGGCGACGGAGAAGCCCGGCTCCAGGTCCAGTATTTTCCTCTTTGTTGATGTCATGACTGCCCAAAAGTACCTGAACAGCCGAGCCGTGGCGGCACACAGGTATGTGACGTGTCAGAGGAGAAACAAACTGTTCACATTTCCACAAACCTCACCGCACTTTAGGGACTGTTCTTAACTTGTCAGGGGAGGAGGGTGGCTGGTTGATTTTTATTTTGTTTATTTATTTTATTTTGATCCCCCCTATGTTAATTACTTATTGATGCTGTTTTTGAAGTATGAATAAGTCAATAAGTAATTTATTCCATTGAAATATCAGTGATGTATTATAGAAAAGTAATTTATCTTTTTATAAATGACAAATCACACATCTGCCTCATTTTTGCTGTGGTATCGTGATACTACTCAGAACCATGATACTTTAACTGGTATCGTACCGTGGGACCCAATTTTGGTACCGTGACAACACTATTATTTTATGTATTTTACATTTCAAGTTGTAAAAAGTAAAATGTTTTGTTAAAAAACTATTTTGTTGCATA
Source organism: Epinephelus lanceolatus (assembly GCF_041903045.1). Classification (NCBI taxonomy): domain Eukaryota; kingdom Metazoa; phylum Chordata; class Actinopteri; order Perciformes; family Serranidae; genus Epinephelus; species Epinephelus lanceolatus. The sequence continues at coordinate 34,132,347 of NC_135746.1, read as the reverse complement.
ATGAGAATTGAGAAAATAAAGCAATTTATGTTTTAAATTTGTTTTTTTCTTCCTCAAAAAGTATCGATAAGAGTACCGTTAAAATACCGGATCGATAAGCAGTATCGATAAGAGTAGTAGTACCGTTAAAATCTTAACGATACCCATCCCTATTGCGAATACAGCTGTGGAAAAATCGAATGTGCACTGTGAATTATATTTTGTTTTGTTTAATCTAAAACGAAGCCATGAGTATTAAAGCTGGTCTTGTGTTCATACAGGCCAGGTTTTTTCTGTTGTGAAAAGCAACTGAACTGTGATGGCGAGCTAGTGAAAAGGGCCGTCGAAGAACCTGCTGTAATCAATCATAAATTCAATTTTATTTATAAAGCCCAATATCACAAATCACAATTTGCCTCACAGGGCTTTACAGCATACCACATCCCTCTGTCCTTTGGACCCTCACAGCGGATAAGGAAAAACTCCTCAAAAAAACCCTTTAACTGGGAAAAAAAACACGGTAGAAACCTCAGGAAGAGCAACTGAGGAGGGATCCCTCTTCCAGGACGGACAGACATGCAATAAATAATCTAACACCGTTATTGCTAAATGCACTGTCCATTTTTCAAAACAACAACTTGTCAGAGAAAAATACCAACAACAAAGTCATACATGTAGCCGTTACTAAAATAAGACAGAAAAAGCTATAAAGAAAAACAAAATAGGACTTACCCTATTTGCTGAGTTCAAGCTGCTGCTGGCTGGCTGACAGTGACACACACCGGCCACTCAGATTTAAGGCTCACTTGAGGGGAGTATCTTTGTCACAACCTCCAATCACGGTCACTGTGGAGGCAGAGGAGAATTTGCTTCATCATTTACCACAAGTAAGAAATGGATGAGAAAAATAACCTGTCACAATATTGTTGCACATGATTCAATACCTGTGCAATGTTTTCCAGTAACAGCGGGGTCTTGTCTTTTGGGTGCAGATCATTTTAACCAAACAGAACCCAATCCCTTGTTATGTTTTTACAAGAGACATGTAACAGTGTTCACTTTAGGGAAAATAAGTTTTTAGCTCCTCGCTGTGCTCATCTGAAAATAACTCTCATATTCCACTACACACAAGAACATGTTCCCCACAGTGTGGTGTTAAGCTGCAGTCTCTTATACTATTTCTGATGAGGATGAGCACAGGGGCAGCTGACTGCAGAGAGGTGAGGGGAGAGTTCAATGAGGCTAAAAGGAATGAGGAGAGGAGAGCTCTGTGCTATAAAAGATCAATGGAATGGAAAAGAAATGATGGAAAAATATGAGGTGGCATGTGTTGATCAGAGATTAGCTGTGTGTGCACGCAGGGAGTGGAACAAAGAAACACCTACACAGTATCAAAACATTTGGTTTACGACACATGGTGGATTGGATTCGTTTACAGCCAACAGCTGAAGCCATTCTGAGCTGAGCATAACAGTTACTTTAAACTGAATTTTTCACCTTATGTCTCCAGCAGTGCTTTCACACAGACTAACACAATCAGTCTGTCTGAAAATGAACAGGAATCTCCAAATTCTACTCAAGGATCAGACTCACTTGGTAGGCCTTTATTTAGTCATACACAATGTAGTAAAAATTGAGGATTTTTTTTTAAAGGGAGTCCAGGTCAGGAGAGACAAGTGTCAAACAGCCCTGTGCCACTTTGGGCCTGCGATCGATGTGAAACGATATTATCTGCCCATTGAACACAGTCGGTTTTTGCTTTTGGCCATATAAGATTAAAAGAACACATAAATAATGTAAGTTCTTGTAACTGCTTAAGTGCAGTAAAGTTTACTTTAAACTGACTCCACTAACACTCATATACTAACGTGGAAAGTTAACCTTCAGGACCTCCTGTAAGAAAGACCTTTCTGGGAGAAATCTTTCATTTTAACCCAAACCATCATCTTTTTCATAAAACTTCAGGAATATCTGTCTTAAAGCCCTGAAGGAAAACACAGATTAACAACAAGATCACTCAACAAAAGTATAACATTCATCTCAGTAATAACCGTCAAGGTTCAGAGACAAAACAACTGTTTTTTGCTTATCACCAATTATTAGCGTTAGCATGTTTAGACTGCATAAATTAGCCTAGCGGCTAGCAGACATTTTTCGTTCTCTCATGGCTTAACAAATTACATGCAACATTATTAGTTTTCTAATGTGCATGTGCTGTCAAAATATTTCCACATGGCTGATTTATTCCCTAGTAAATAATGCTATCACTGTCGTCTTTCTCTGTGCTGCTTACCGTCTACCTGCCGCTGTTTGACAGTGACACAGACTTTCAAAATAAAAGCATTTTCTAAAGATGACGATATGGATCGATGTTTTCACTGTGCATCGATGACACTGGATCGTTCGTCATTTGATCGGTAAATCGATCCACATCAACTGATCATTACACCCCTAATATTGATGCAGTTGACACTGTTTATAAGGCGCTGCCAACGTGCATGTTTTATGTCACACTGGAGGCTTGTGCTACATATCAGGACTGTGACACCTCTTTGGATTCCGTGATGCTGGCATGCTGTCAAAAATCACACACTGGAGCGCCATGATGCAGCCGTTGTTTGAGTCTGTGTAAAAATGCAAAGGGGGCATAAAGAAGGGACTTCCTAGTGTCTCTATAGTGCGATCTCTGTGTAAAAAGGGCTAAAAACAAGAGACAGGGCAATGCTGTCTTTGCAGTCAGTTTCTCCTGGTTAGGATTCCTTCAGTGTTCATCAGTAAGGAGGTTTTTATCAGGAGCAGAATTATCCACAGAGGTCTCCTCCTCATGAGCTCCCAATCATTTTAAGTGATAAATCTCCTGAATTAGCCAATACTGGCTTGTCACAGATATCATCATATTGGCGTGTGTGTGTGTGCAGATAGGTGCAGCAAACTTGAGTAATACATGTATGTGCTGCTTGTGATACGTATTTGATATAATTCTAGTTTAACGTTTTTGTTGGTTCATTTTTGCAACCCAGGAAACTGATTGAAACTCTTACTACGTACTACTTTCACATAGACAACTGCTGAGCTGTTCTTCAGAAAAGGACTTAACCAGCCATCTTCACATGCTGGCAGCTCCAAATGGCTGTGAAGGGCAACTGTTTCAAATAACAAGAGGCAAAAGATCTAGGTTGAAGTGCTTGTTTGTTTCCATTTGGCAACTTCTACGTGTCAGAAACGAGTCTCTGTAGTAAACAAAACTCTGCAAGGATTTGCATATGAGACTGAGTGTGAGATCATGTTTGTATGCGGGTTCATCAAATATCAGTAGTTTTCTGTACCGACAGGCCTGTCTGTGTGATACGCTGTGCTGGTTTGATCAAGCGCTGGCCAAGAGGACTGACCCCATTAAATCCCACTCTTATCATTATGGCTTATTATCACTAATCTACCTGGGAACAGAAGCAACTGCCAGCAGCTCATTTAATTCAAAAACACCCATCACGTGGAAGTTTCAACAGAATGCATGTAGCTCTTTAACTAATGTTAAAGCCAGAGGCAAGTTCATTCATTATGAAAATCCATTACTACTATGTCAATCTTTTGCAGATGCTAGTCACTGTGGTTCAAGGCATTCTGAGAAATCTACTTAACAAATAAGTAAAGATCCCCTACAGTATGTATAAGTTAAGAGTGTCTGCAGTATGTATGATGGGGACCTTGTTTTGCTGTCTCACAGAAATCTTTGCTCCTGTTAAGAAGTACAGGCTGGAGGTGGCAGCCCTTTGTTGCAAACCTTTGATGCCATTCTGAAATGGGCAGCATCAATGTGAGAAAAAGGTTAAAACCTGACTGAGTACAAAGGGCCCTTTGATTAAAATCCTTCCAGTGAAGGAAGCCCACTGGCTTCACACTGTGGAACATTAGTAAGGCAAAGCTACTTAAAATGCCAAACTGACTTGTGCCTGTTCAGTTAAGGTGTGGGACACTTCATGTCAGTACAGTACACCCTGAGTGGGCAGCAGCACTCTGAATGAACATCTTAAAAGGTTGATTGACAGTCTACTTGAAAATAAAAGGCCAAACCAGAAGCAGGAACAAAGTTGACCCATCTCAAATGGACAGCACTACTGTCGACCTCATGGAAATCAAAGCAAACTGTTATTATCCTATTAGGCTAAACACAAATCCCTGTATCCTGTACACAAGAGTGATGACACAATATTGTAGCTCAACATGCAGAATACTGGTACTGTAAAAATAATATTAAGTATGAATAAACTGCAAAAAGAACAGCTGAAGAGTAAAAATCCATCATAAAATAACAGTAATAATATTCAGAAGATCCTTTACAGTGAACCCAGAGAAAACCTCCATCTCTAGTCTTTAAAGATGGAGCACACGGGAGGCTGTTTTAAATGTTGTAAATCGCCCCCCCTCAAACAGTACCAAAAATCCCAGCATGCAAAGCTTACAGAACTGCTTCATTTTATGAAACACAAATGTGATTTTCCTCACAACCATAGAACCAAGTGCCACAGTCAGACCTCGAAGCACTACGGTCCAACTGAACTGACCTTTACAACACAGACACTCTAATGGTATAGACTTCCTGAGCCTACAGTCTGCAGGCTATTTCCATACTATATGAGAAGATGAACGGTAGTGCTCGTGTGCAAGTAGGCACTCATAACTGCAGATACATTCAAATGGAATAAAAAAGTATTTGCAGGGTTTTAAGTTAGCACCAGCCAAATGCTGGTAAAATATGTAAGTGGCTGCTTAATTTGCTTCACTCCCCAGCCTTAAAACAATAAAAAAAAAAAAAAGGTGGACTAACAGTTAATTTCCAACCCTGATATTTGATTCTGGTCTATCTGATAAAATCCCATATGGCAGCTGGCATCACCAAGTGGTGGACTGAGTGATGGTTTTATCTAGACCCATGACCAATTTCTGATCATAAAACAAGAAATAATCTTCACGGAGCATTTGTTTTTTCTCCAGCAGCCATGGCTCAAGACCACGGGCAATAGCTTCACTCAATTGAGCCAATCCAAATAGTTGTTAACATTACATAGACAGTACACTAGAGAAATTAACAGCGTAAGAGATGTTAGAGAGATTATATGAAGCAACTGACCTGCTATTTTTTCTATCTAGGAAAGGAAGTATGAATAAAAGTAGTGCCATATAAATTCAATGTGTGTTTGTTAAAAGTATCCTCATTTGAAAAATGACTGTAAATATTGTGGAAATGATGTTACAATGTACAATGTTGAATTCTAACATTCGGAGATTTGGACATTTGCTTTAAGGAAATTTTACTGCCTGGACCTCTTTAAATCTTAATTGAATATCAGTGCCACATGGGCCTTATGGCATTCACTCTATGTTTTTACTTGCATGACACAAAACAGTAGCCCAAGAGGCAACTTAAATGGCTTGCTGCGAAAGATAGTACTTGGGGAATCTTCAGTACAAAAGGAAAATAGCTTACAGCAAGCAATTTGCTTCTGCACCAGTTGTCCGAGGCCTATTTCACGAGAGCTGTGCCTTTTAACCACACGTGAAAAATGGGCAACACATGTATAACTCACATCCAACATCACGACGAGTCCCAGTATTTAAGTCAATGCTTCAGTTGAGGCAGGTGAAGGTTCAATCCTTTTATTCATGCTGATCACCTATTATCTGTCACGTCTCTTCTCCAGCCCACAAGAGGAAAAAAGAACACAAATTCAACTCTGTGTGCAGTACTGCCTGTGTTTTGGTTGGGCTGTGTGTGCGGTAGTGATGGTGTCATTGCAAATCACACAAGGAGGTCAGGGAGGCTGTGGTTGCCTGGCAACACAGGGACAATGACTGTATGTTACATGAGGTAGTAAGAGCTGAGCTGATGGCACTAGTGCTTTCACCCCTACACCCCCATCTTGTGTGTAAATGGTGGAAAACAGAAGCCCTGCTGTTTGATGGTGAGGGAGCAGGTAGAGCATGGGAAGGTTTGCAGCTGCACAGGACAGACTGCTGAACACGATCAGTGCTTTGTAAAAGCCTGTCAAGGCAGTTCAAAGCAAACCGCACATCCGACGACCGGCACAAACACTGCAGTTAATGTACACAGAGTGTGAGCACTCAAATTGAATATTAACAGCGATTAAAGAGGCGAACCAGAAAAAAAATAACACATGTTCTTATTGTCCTTGACAGGAGGATACAGACACCAGTCTCATTTTGTGTCAGTCATAACAACTGTTTTATCTCAATTTAAGGTTTTACAAGGTCAGTTTGATAAGAGTACAATGTGCCCTTTCCAAATGCTTTTCCAACATTTCATTTACACTTATCTGGATATAGAACAATAAAGATTAACAGTCTACAGCCATGCTAGCAGCACAGTGAGGCTGCACCTTGGGCACCCCAGAGCTTTGAGCTACATGCTAATATCAGCATGCTAACATGCTCCCAATAACAATCCTAACCTGCCGTTTTGCAGTATATTTTTAACTATGTTCACCATCTTAGTTTAGCGCAATGACTGTATTTAAAGATAGGTGACATGACAGCTCCAAAAAAGTTAAATAAAACATCTCGATCGCCCCCTGGTAGCTGGCTGCAGTACAGGTCATAAACCCCGCCCCCTCCATGTTAGCATTTGGGACATGAGCCAAACTAAAAGATCAAAGTACATGTCAAGGTAATTATCACCATGATACATGTTCAAGTGGTTGTTTTTCTGATAAGTACATTAATCAGTTACCTGAAAGGCGGTGTGATGTCATGAGCTTTAATTGGTTTGCAACTGATTTGGATGAGTGCATGGACGGGACCACGATATTGCAGTTCAAGCCCTCGATCACTACTGCATAAACTCTGCCTCAAAATGATGTCACCAATGCAAGATGGCAACACCTGTATCTAGGGGTGGGGGAAATTTCCGATTCTTAGATGCATCGCGATTCGGACGTGGACGAATCTGAATCGATTCACAAACGTCCAAATTTCGATTATTTAAATCTGTTAATTAGAGTAATACAGAAGGTTCTAAATAATGCGAAACTAAGAAGCACGGTACGTGTCATCTCTGGGACACTTTGGGATGCACACCTGGAGCAGACACGCCGACACACGCACAGAGGAAAACAAACATGGCTGACCGCTACCCACCTCGCCGTGAGAGCTGAACAGCTTCTTCTAATTTAAAAGCAGATGTGTGGAAATACTTCGGCTTCTACAACGTTGACGGCGGAAGCGAACTGGACAAGAACCACGTTATATGTAAGCTGTGTCATGCTAAAATAAAATACTTTGGCAACACAACAAACATGAGAAGCCATGTAACTCGATTCCACCTGACGGAGGAGTCAGGGAGACGGCAGGCTGTTCTTGCTGCGGCAACTAGTGGCGCTACCGACCAGTGAACAATCGAGGAAGCAATTAGAAAGCTGCCACCCTCATTGGAAAAGGCGAAGCGAATTACGAAGGCCATCGTGGCATTTATTGCCAAGGATTTGCGTCCTTATTCTGTCGTGGAAAATCAGGGATTTCGAGCACTGCTGCATACACTGGAGCCCAGATACACCATCCCATCCCAACGCTATTTCACCGACACTCTACCATCAAACCAAAACAGAAGTCATGGCCTCACTGTTGAAGGCAGGCAGGTAGGAACACGGTTACATGTGATGCGTGGATGTCTGTCGCCACCGAATCATTTGTTACTCAAACTGCGCATTTTATCTTGTGATTTAAGATACCTGTTGTTACCTTTGGTTCCGTACAACGAAATTGTAACTTTACAGTTTGCAAGCATTTCCATTTATGTTTAATAAAATATAATGGAAATTAATTCAACTCTTTCTTATTACAAATGCACTGTTTTTAAAAATTGCAAGTGTTGAATGCTTATTCAGTGAGACAAAAAGAAATGTGTGTTGTGAAAAAGTGCATCAATATACATAAATTAAAGATGCATCAATAATTGTTTTATAATCGAATCGTAGCCCCTGAATCGTAATCGAATCGTGAGGTGCCCAAAGATTCCCACCCCTACCTGTATCAGGGATGTTTTGGCTTCATTTTTAGACAGTGAGAGGAAGTTGAGATGCGTTGTCCATCTTTATATACAGTCTATTTTTTAGCATGTTAGCATGCTAACTTTGTGAATTAGCACTAAACAAATACATCTGAGGCTAATCTGAATGTTAGTTTTGCAGGTTATTTGGTCAAAAATCTAAGTACTGTACCAGTCCATCCGAGAGACATTGAGGTATTTCAGTCTGAAACCAAGTGTGGATAAATGACTCCTCCATCCCTAGAGCTTCACTTCTAGCTTGGCTAAAAAGATGTTCTAGCCATACATCAGTCCTCATCCTTGAGTCTTAAAATGAATATCCATTTATCCATCCATGCATTTTTCATTTGCTTATCAAGGGCCAGGTAATGGGGGCAGCAGGCTAGGCAAGGTACTCTAGACATCCCTCTCCCCAGCAGCCATTTCCAGCTCCTCCTGGAGGATCCCAAAGCATTCCCAGGCCAGATGAGATATATAATCCCTCCAGTGTGTTCTGGGTCTACTCCAGGGTCTCCTACCAATTTGACTTGCCCAGAAAACCTGTGAACCCCTTTCAACTCGAAGGAGCAGTAGCTCTACTCAGAGCATGTTTGAGCTCCTCACCCCATCTCTAAGGCTGAGCCCAGCCCGGGAAACTCATTTTGGCCACTTGTATCGGCAATCTCATACTTTCGGTCACAACCCAAAGCTCATGCCCACAGGTGAGGGTTGGAACGTACATGGACTTGTAATCGCGACTGTCTGGCACAATGCCTGCATCACTGCTGATGCTGCACCAAACTGCCTGTCCATCTCACCCTCCAGTTGTAAAATTAAAAATACTGTTTAAACACTTTCAATAAAGGAGGTGTATTCAGTTAAAACTTTCATTTGAACAATATTTACTGACAATTTTCGAAGTAGGATACTTTTAACATACACACACATTGAACTTGTATGGCACTGGAATGGAAAACAAATAGCTCCCTTTCCCATGAATAAAACTAGTTTCAACACAATGACCTAAGGCCTACATTTTAAAGTAAAAGAAAACAAAACAGAATCTTTTCCTACAGAGAGAAATGGGCCTGGGACTGCCCTGTCAGTAGTCTAAGTCTTGGTTGAATTGACTTTGTGGGGAGTTATGCCCTTTCCTTATCATTTTCATATTGAGACAACATGATGGATATCGTTGCCTACTGTAAAAGTGAAATAAACGGTACAGAAACCCTGAAGCTGGCATTTCTGCATGTGCATTTAAAATAAACATGTTTAAACATTAATTCAAAAAACAACAGTCCGTTTTAGTCGTTTTAGAAGAGGTTTGACACATGAACTATAGTGTTTTTACGTCCTGCACGGAGGGATACACCGGTGAGCAACAGCTGCAGCTGGCTCTGGGACAGGTACGCTAGGTCACTCGGTAAAAGCAAACAAAGACACAACACGGACGATATTACTCACTCGACTGAAAGCTGTCCATCAGCTCCTGCAGGCCTGGGTGTTTTTTCCAGTTTAACTTAGTGATTGCTGCAAAGTTTTCACCCCTTGTGATACACTCTCTGCGGCGGGTTTCCTCCTGATGATATATCTCCCCAACGATGGTAGCACTGAATCCCATTCTGTGCAGCAAAATGATTCCACCTCCGTAGGAATATGTTAGCTAGCCCCGCAGCTACACCACCAGTCCTCCCCTGTCCTCCGTCTCCCCTTGGCCTGTTGCCGCTTCGGAGGATTCAGCCTCTCTTCTCGCCTGCTCAGCATCCAACACATGGAGTTCCTCATCTGTGTACTCCGGCTTAAACAGGTATGGCTCTGGGTCTGTGTCCGCTACAAGAAACTCCTCAAAATCGCATTCAAAGTCATCCATTGCAACTACTAAAATCCGGAAATATCGCTAGGCTAAATAAACAGCTGAGTTTTGTTTACAGGCTACGTCTGTGCCTGCTCACCGGTGTATCCCTCCGTGGATCACAGCGCCGGACGTACTGACCCCAATGCTAACCGCTGAGACCCAGCCACTGGACGTACAGACATGAAAATGATATCCATCATGTTGTCTCAATATGAAAATGATAGCGAAAGGGTATAACTCCCAAATCGTCGGAGTATTCTTTTAACATTTGGCTTGGGAACCAGATCCGCCGCCATGATGAATCAGCTTTTTTGTGTGTGTGTGTGTGTGTGTGTGTGTGTGGTGATGACCTCTTCACCGCAGTAGGCATCACGTGACCGCGGTATTGCGGTGATGTGGTTATTGTCACAGCCCTACTCATCGGCAAGCCTGGAATGGTATTAAATGCTGTCCATAGTGGAGGAAACATACTCAAAGCTGTAAGTTGATCCATACACGATCAAGGAGTGTAGTGCTAGTTTGGTTAGAGCAAGGAACACAGTCTGACAGTCTCTCTCTCTTACACTGTTGTTGTCTCTAGCAAACTGTTCAACTGCTCCACGAATATCACCACACGGGGCTACACTGTGCCCCTGAGGCAAAGAGGACTCTGCAGCGTACTTTGGCAAGGAAACAAAGGTGAGATCTATACTTTCTCAGAGGTGCTGTAAACCTGTATTTTTCAGTTTTACAGAAGAAAACACATCAAGGATGAAGACAAACTGGTTATTTTGGCAAAAGTATTTCGTTGTAAGCCTGAGCTTTTTTGTTGTGCAATGAGGGACTGTCTCCTACACAGTGTATGAGGCGGTCCCAAACAGGGCTACGGTAGTTTGTAAATACTCTATTGAGGACTACTTAGATTTAAAGCTTATTATTAAAATATTATGGACTGAAAATGTGTCCTGACACAATTATACTATTTTAAGCAATACGTTTCTTTTTTGTTCCAATCAATTTTATGAACCTGTGAAAAGATAATGCACACCATATTTTTAGTACAGCACACAGAAGGGTGTGGGGGGAATCCCTGTGCATACTACCTGCTACATTTAATACATGTGTAAGCAGACAGTATCCCTACACACAGAAACAGCTGGGCTACTGTCAGCATCTTTGGAATGTGTTCAAACACGGGCCCCAGATCTGCTTGTATCTCAGCAACCCAAAAGGCCAATAATTTGAGTAATCATTAAACCTTCAGCTGAACCCTGGCCTGCTCCATGAAATAATTACCAACAGCACAGACAGACACAAGAGGTAGACAAACGGGAGGCATTACCATTTTGTTTTCATAAGCAGCAAAGATACACAGCTCCTGAGAAGTGAAACATTAAATTACCACCACTGATTAATGTGCTGCTATCAGCTCTGTAAGACACTGTTGTGACTCAAGAAATGCACGGGCTGTTCCACTGAAGACTGATAATACTTAACAAACCTTGACATGAACACTTTGTTAGTCTTTTGTGACAATTGTTGACGTGACACCAGGTAATACCAAAGGAGAATGGCATGAGGTTGAAGCTTGTGTGTAATCATTAGCCTGCTGAATGTGTGATCATTCCCCATAGCAGATAACTGGAAGTCATCTTGGCCCTCTCCAGATGATTAGTCCAGAATAAAAACACAGCACTGCAGAGTTACCTTTGAGGAGAAGGAACTGTGTGTGTGTTTTCTGTGTACCAGTGTCAGTAAATTTGCTTAGTGGCAACCAAAAGTTCTGTAAAATTAAGTGCCTTATATTCAGTGGTTGCATATTGGACCATGCACCCTGAGATACATTCTTCAAGACTGCTTGGGTCTTGATTCATGAATGAGACAAAGCAGTCAAAAATGTGAGAATGCAATGGGACACACTTTGGGACAGGACTGTTGAGACGTGCCTCCATATGATCATTGCACATTAGGAAATGTTACCAACTCTGTCCAACGTTCTCTGAAGACTTCACTGTAGCGGTCAAGGAAATATGACTGTAATCTGAGCAACCTGTTTGCTCAATGTCCTACTTTACCCAAACAACGAATGCAGTGACATCAGTTTTTTTTAATCTGTTCAAGCTACTCCATGAACTGACAGGCAGCCAGCAATTGGCAGAAACAAGTTTGACATCCAGTGCCTCTATTGATTCTCAATAAACATCTACATCATATTTACACTGATGCAAAAATCCTGTAAAACCCAATATTGCCATAAAGCAGCTCTGGTTACTGATTTACAACATTACTTGCAAAACAACCAGAAATACTCAACAAGGGCTGTGTGATGGGGAGAAATCAAATATCAGAATTTTTTTTTTTTACTTAATATTTTAATATCAATATTACAGCAATATCATACAGTCTAAGGGCTTTCACACCATATTTACATAATGACATTTTTGATAAATAATCATCAGTAATTTGGATATAAGTGATGTCAGCGGTTATCCGCAAAGAATACTTGACCGGTTATGCATGTTGGTCTATAGGTAAATTTTGATACTCTTCAGTTTACTGCACTGCGCACCACCGAGGTATAGTGGGAGCTAAAGTTAGCTAGTGGCGCCGCTCATTCGACAATTATAGCTTGTAACGCCTTCTTCACCCAACAGCGCTACAATGGAAACCTTGTGCCCACCCTCCAGTCTCCCTTCACGATGCCCCAGTGAGTAAGTGGCTCAGTTTTGAGCCACAAGCCCCCCTTTGCGTTGTTAACTACTGTTAGCTCTGTTAGCACTCTTGGCAGTGTCAGCATCGGTAGAGGTGCTAACATAGTTAATAGTGCTAAAGGGGTTCTGAGGTTCAAAATGAAGCCACTCGCTCACCAGGGCATCCTGAAGGGAGACGGGAGGGTGGGCACAATGTTTGTGCAGCAACAGCATCCCACCACCGGGATGGCATAATTAGTGATAATTATAGATTGTAAAAATAATGGACGTAGCTTAAGTAATGCCACCCATTAGTTTGTGGACTCCTGTTTTGAATTCAGCATTACAGCCGTTGCCATCTTGGTTTACTGGAGCCAGAAGTGACCATATTTGGGCAAGAGGCTGGCGCTGTGGAGGAGCAAGGGGTAAATCTGACTTAATTATGCATAACTTTAAGCTTTCATAAAATGTAAATATAGGAGTTGCATAAAAAAAAATTCACCCCGTACAGTTACCAAAAAGAGAGAAATTAGCTATATTGACCAAAACCATTTTTTGTACACGTTTATTTTTGCTGTAAAATTGGGCATTTTAACATGGGAGTCTGTGGGGTTTGACTGGCTTCCAGGGCCGGCCTCAAGTGGCCCTTCAAAGAACTGCAGTTTTTGGCAGTGCCATGTTGGCTTTCACTTTTCAGCCCCGGAGGTTGGTTTTTGGCAGGGGTTAAAGCAAGAAAAAATCTTGTGCCTGAAATGTGGAGCACCGAAGATTTGTGTGCTTGAAATCTGAAATCTTTTCCAGTGCAGGGGGCTTAGTTTTGCGGTCACAAAATGAAGAAATAGAAATGTATGTGTTGCAAAGGAACGTGTTTATGATAAAAACGAACAAAAAGATTATAGCTTTAGTCGTTACTTTTCAGATTAAACTTTTATAGCATAATGAGTTTTAAGGATAGGCCGATATATCGGGCCGATATTTGAGTTTTTTACTTGTATCAGCATTGGCCGATACGCGCGTGGGTTCATGGATTTATTTTTCCCTAGCACTTTTTTTCATTTGAAAGTATGTGGTTAAGTTGAACAAAGCTGTTGAATCCTACTGTGTTCAGTAGTTGTTTTATTTATGCTTCAGCTTAAATATTTGTTTATTTTATAAAGACATTACTGGAAGATTTAAGAGCACTGAACTCTTTTTATTTGAATGTATAATAATAATAATAATAATAATAATAATAATAATAATAATATTCTACCTGTTCTACCTCAACTTTCCATCTTGTTTTAGTATTTTTTACTGTTCAATAAATGTTTCTTATTTTAAACTTGAGACCTGTAATATTTGTTATCATTGTGTCATTTTTTTTTTTATGTAAATTGAGGGAGCAAAAGCAGTATCGGTCCCAAATATCGGCTCAAGAAAATCGGCAGTCCATAATCGGTCGTTGGCTAAGGGTGATGGAAAAAAATCGGTATCGGCATCGGCCCTAAAAAATCCATATCGGTCTATCCCTAATGAGTTTATAAATAAAGATTAAACTTTCAGTGGTTACCAGACTTTTTGACTTATAGCTCCTACATCTCTTTTTTGCCTTGGTGCTATTTATTTTTAGAAGCTAAATCATTTAGGCTCTTTGCAAAATTGTATCAAGCTTGATGTGAATTAAACAGGCAGTTATGTCGATCTCGCCTCTGGGCAAGCATGTCATCATTAAAATGGATCATATAATGTTGTGGTTGTGACTTTAAAACTTCAGCATAGAAGACTTTATTGCAACTTTCGTTTCTGTCTGGTTTCTGTTACCTTACCTTCAAAATTACCGCTGGCTTACCAGAGCCTCTCCTGCTCGTCTGTGCTCTGTGTCTCAATGTGACATGATGTGAAAGCATGCACAGGCGTCAGTGTTGACTGGCTATCACTTGTGCCGTGTAACCAATCAGAGGGGGCTGTAGGTGGGACACTGTTACAAAGCCCAATGCAGTGGGGACTGCAGGCAGGGAGGGAGACGGCTGTATCAGAGCCAAAGGAGCGAGTTTTAAAATACATTTATTTGATCGATAATCGCTGAAAAAACGTCTGATGCCAATTATGATAAACAGTAGGTTGTGTTTACTTGCACACCGTGCGCCTAAATCATTTCCCCGGTTCGCACATATATATATTTTTAGGGGCAAACGCGAGTGAAATGCTCGCACTGCAGAGCACTTCTGCCTGTGCCGGACAGAAACTTCGCCATGCCAGAAATCCAGCGCTGTGCCGGAGAACTTTAACCCCTGTTTTTGGTAGTAATACACCAATTGAGCAGCGCCGCTAAGTGGCTCCACCCAACCCAGGTGGAGCACAGTGCAGAGCGATCAAGGCTATTGTTAGATAACCAGTGAAGACCAGAGGGTGGGCAGTGTTTCTGCGTGTTCACGCAGCTAGCAACTGTCAGCAAAGCCAACGCATCATAAAATAAAAGGCACAACATTTACATCACAGAACATTAAAATGTCACCCTTTCTAAATGGATAGCGCTTTGAAATGTGGCGCTAAAGCTCACTGGGTCAATGGAGCGCCCGATTGCAAAATTAACCAAAACT
Organism: Epinephelus lanceolatus; assembly: GCF_041903045.1. NCBI lineage: Eukaryota > Metazoa > Chordata > Actinopteri > Perciformes > Serranidae > Epinephelus > Epinephelus lanceolatus. Next base: position 34,117,227 of record NC_135746.1, on the reverse strand, counting down.
GCCATCCACAGTGGCTACAACTACAAAATGCTTAAAATGAAAATAACAGATCAACTAAAGCTGTCTGGTAAGTTTAGAAAATTACATCACTTTACTGAAATGCAGCCTTTAAAAATGGACAACACTTTCGATATCCAAAATTCTAGGGTGATATCTAGTCTCATAACGGCATAACGATACATATACCCTAGGCCTATACCGATGGCATAGTTACCATGGTATGGACAGCACAGAAACCTGTTACACATTATAATTGTCTCAGTAATCTCACCCAATCCTATAGCCATATTGTGGATATGACTGTAGTGCTTATGGTAATACAGCAGCCTGGTATTTGATATTTATTTTTATTTTCTGTGCTGATACTGACCTTAAAAAATCTGATAGACAACTAGGACAGTTCATATTTGCACAACTCCGAAAACAATGTTGTCCTGTGAACTTTATACACAGCAGTGTAGTAAATATTTATCATGAAGTTAGTATTTATTATTACATGGATAAATTAAAACTGTTTCATCAAACCATTCAGTCAGTCTTTGAACTATACTTCAGTCAGGCTTACCAAAGAGTCCCAACAGCTTTAACGACTAAAAGATAAATATTGGCTTTACACAGAACAGCGGAGGGATATTTAGTTAAGGATGTCTGTTAAACGTATTTTCTACAAATTCAGGCCGACATGATACAAAATGAAGCCCTCTAACGTTAAGAATATTGATGAAGAATTAGTGTACGTTACTTTAGCAACATATTCGTGTCCTCATGTGAACACACACACACAGACACACAGACCTGCTGCCGGCTTGGTTAATTAGTCCCGACATGTCATTCATTTCAGCTGCAGGCGGTTTGGCTAGCTCATAAACGTCTGCTCATGTGGCCATGACACACCGGCTCGGTGCAGTTCACGTAACGAGTCACTGCCCCGCCTTTTGTTACCTATCTATCAGCATGAAATATACGACAAACGGGAAGAACCATCACACAAACCTGTTTGCCGCTAACGTTACCTACGCGCCCACATGGCACGGTGCTGCTGCCTTGTCGAAACTTTCTTCGGCTACCGCGTGCACCAACGTGAGACTAACACCCAGCAACCTCCGAGCCTACACTGATAACGACACAGACCAAAATCATTTTAATCCTCTTCATTTCAACATCGTTTGAATTTATCGAGGAGCTAAAGCGACTTACCTCTGACCACTCCTCGCTGCCGAAACACTGAAGCAACAGTAACTTGCATCACTGTACACGCATCTGCTCGTGAGATCAGCCAGTGACGTACCGCCCATTCTCCTTGACACTAGACTGGGTGCTGCCTTCAGGTGCTCCTCGTAAACTAGATATTCACACTCACCAAGGCAAAATCATTGAAGATGTTGCATAGCTTTTAAAATCTTTAAAAGGTTCCTCGCACTCACCCCGTGCTATCAGCATGAGTGGATTACTGAGGGCCCTGAGAGTGAGCCCCCCCCCCCCCCCCCCCCAACCTTCACTTGCAAAATGTAATTCAAATTAACAGATACTGACCAGGAAGAGACTCAGAATGGCCACAAGGAAACACAAAACAACCACATGGAGACACAAAATAACTACAAAGAGATACAAAACGATTAAAAACTCTACCTTGATTAAAAACATGATCTCAGGGACACATGATGTTACCTGTATCAGACACAAAATTACCCTAAAATACACAAAATTAACTTGGACACACAAAATAACCACAAGGAGACACAAAATAACTAAAGACACACAAAATAATCTAAAAAAATATCCCAAAGAGACATACATTTACCTCAGTAGGCCACAAAATGTCCCTAAAATGACACATAAATATCTAAAAGACACAAAATGACCACAAAGAGGGCAGCACGGTGGTGAATGGTTTTCTGTCTCTATGTGTCAGCCCTGCGACAGTCTGGTGACCTGTCCAGGGTGTACCCTGCCTCTTGCCCAATGTCAGCTGGGATAGGCTCCAGCCCCCCCGCAACCCCCAATGGGATAAATGAATGAATGAATGAATGAGGACACAAAATGACCCCAAAATGATACAAACATATCTCAGACAGAAGAAAACCACAAGGAGACACAAAATGACCACTAAGAGACACTAAGCTACATTGCATAATGGCTACAAAGGGCCACAGAACAACTGCAGGCTCCTGTATAGCACCTGCATCAATTGAATCGTTTTGGTTGAAAATATTTAGAGTCCCTGTATACATTTTGTTAGTAGTGTTGATTTTGTTTTTATGTTTTAAGCCCCTGTCATTATATGTATATTGTTTGTCTCTGCTTCAGACCACTATGTGCTATCATTCCTCACAATTTCGACCTTTCCGATAATCGTGAAGGCAGCACAACGGGTGCTGAGGCGGTCTGAAATAAATGTCATTAGAGTACATTGATTTGTGAGTACAAGTTTTCCATTTGGCACCAAACTGAAACGGAATTAAATTCTAAACTAAATGAAGGTGAAACATAAACACAGCAGCTGTGAAGCTGTCGCTAGTATTAAAGCAATACCGATGTTTTGTGTGTTGTTAAGTGACATCGACAGAGAAGCACCCGGTACAACGTATTCATGACGCCAGTCTGCAACCGCTGCTGCGCTGGGGGCAGGGGAAATCGTCATCATGTTAATTAATCACCATGGCAATGATCACTGATTGATTTTGTAGATTTGATGACAGCGTGCCTCACTCACCCCGCATAACACCATCATCACACCATGTCTGTTTCTTACCTGTTCTTTTCAGCGTCGAAAGCAAGTGTGCGCACACTTTGACAGGAGCATCCTCCGCTGCGTCCCTCCGGTAGATGCCACACATTTACATCACATTTAATAAATACATCAGTGACATTCATGAAGCGACCCCGACGCCATCCTCCATTTCTCCCAGTGCGCATTCGGGAAAGCGCAGCTGCATAGGTTGCATCTCTTCCCCCTCCTCCGGCTGGTGACTCATGTGTCTCATTGAATTAATAGTGACACCGGCGTAACACCACAGGGGGGAGAATGAGGCTGTTAACACATTACCATCCACTGACTGTCTCATTTCAGGATTTTATTATTAATAAAACTAATAATTGAGACTGCTCCTGTTCAAGCTGCCACAAATGCGTTTAGGGAAACCATAGTCTCAAGTTGCTTTACCATATTAAGTTCTATGTTAACAGGTATTTGCTGGCCAATAGTCTAATAGACTATACATTTACACTATTTACTTAACTACTTTTAATGTAGTGTGAGCTAGGGCTGCAACAATTAGTCGACTAATCGATGACTAATCAACTATCAAAATAATTGGTGACTATTTTAGTAGTCGACTAATCGGTTTGTCATTTTTCATAGAAAAGAACTATAAAAGTACCCCAAAATACTACATTCAAATATTGGCAGCTTTACACACTCTCCCATGAGCATGAACTAAAACCCTTTGGCGTGAGTACGAAACAAGACATTAGATGACATAATTTTGGGGTTTGGGAGAGACAGACCGACATTTTTCAACATTTTAACACAGTTTTTCTTAAAATGATTAGTCAAATAATCGATAAAATAATCGACAGATTAGTCGACATGAAAATAATCATTTGTTGCAGCCCCAGTGTGAACATTTTAGTCATGTTACCATCTGAAACTTCTCCCGTGTGCCAAGCTTGTACTCTGGCTGACACATGAAATCTAACTGCCCTATCTAGGGTCAGTGTTTGGTTTGTCCGTTGTAGGCTACTGTAGAGGACCCTGATAAGGTCCTGCTCCTTATGTAGATATGAATGGCTCATTCCAACATAACCAAAACAACTACTTTTAGTTTCAGGTGACTGTAAACTAATGAAACCTGTTATGAATATTATATTTAATTCTGCAAATAGATGCCCCTAAATTCTATGCACTGGACCTTTAAGCGTTACTCACGCTCTGACGTGAACTGTTGCAGGATTCTGACGAGAAAACATTTGGATCTTTCACACTGTGCAGATTCTCCTCCTACTGTAGGGGGCAGTACACCAAAGACTCATGTCTATAGCACGGTTCTTCACCCATATATGTCCATGTAGTTAGAAAAAATCTGATCTGCATGGACAGGTGAAACTTGCCTCATGGGACATGAATGTTTTCCAAGGATGGTGAAGGAATAACCCACCCAACTTTTCCTCTGACTAGCTAGTGCTTGTTGCCTCCATTATTGCGGGTTAACTGGGTTTAGCCAAAGGATTGTCATGGTTAGAGTAAGAATGTCCCAGTAAGCCAATCAAAGGCAGAGTAAGGCAAAGCTGGGCAGGTCATGCTTTCCACCCCCACGAGGGCCCATGTCTGATGGTGTGGTCACTTTGGCTGTGCAGACACCCACAACCCCAGCAGATGCATCAAGCATTCGGGTTGCAGGTGCCTCTGCTAACCAAATAATACCAACGCCAGAGCAGAGATCCACACATCATGTGTCCTGTGGAGAACAGGGACGACACATTATTATTTCTACCACCAGACCTGCTCTCATCTTGTGTCAAACATCTTGATTATCACTGCCAAAGTGCTGAATCTTTTTTTATTGTAAAAACAAACTGTATTTACAGTGAATCATAAATCAACAGATTTTTCAGGCTGAAAACTACAATGTAGTACATGAATTCGCTGTAGGTGGGCTGCTGGTTCCTGCATGCAGGACAGCCCATCCTAATTATTCAATTACTGTCCTATTATATGCAACCAGTATTGATCCATTCCTCTGACAACCTGAGGAATATTAAGTATAGCAACGAAGCACCCTTTAACAGATGATTATATTACATTTAAAGAGATACTGTTAATATTGTTACACTTTTACCAAAGAGCCGACTGCTTCCATCAGTCTGTTGTCAGGGGCACCATATGATGTTTTTCAAACAGAAGTCAAGAAACTCCACTCTTGGCCATAATTGTACCCAGAAGAATGGGTGTACACATAAATGTACATTAAATATGACTGAAACACTGTTGGCATTTGCTTCTTTGAATAAAGCATCCTTATAGATGCTGCCGAATGTCCATCTTTCATGAGTTCCTCCTCAGTTCAGTTGTCTGATGATGGCGTTAATGTCTGTGTTGCGAAATCCAGGGTTTCCAAGGTCCTTAAGCAGCCCAGCCTTATCCCTGGCTGCGTGACGAGCAACCGACAGCTTGAAAGGCAACAGGAAGTTGTTGGCAGCTCGGAAGCCCTTACCAACCGAGTAGATCTCGTGAATCAGGTCCTCCAAACAGATGATGCCATGTTTACCTGAGAAATGAGAAGGAGGCAAGGGATGGGAAGGAATGTCAAAACCAACAGATGTTTGTGAAGATACAAAAGTCACTGTGAGAAAACACCCAAAACCATCTATATAATTTATACAATCTGAAATACATACATCCCTGAAGTTAAAAAGACAGGAAGGAACTGCTAAGTGTCTGCCTTAGTTTGAATCGTACATTCTTGCACAACTTAATTCTGCACTGACTGTTACCCACATATGACTCTTTAGCTGTGACCAGAGGTTAACCGTGTAACATTATACTACTTTCAACTTTGCAATCTCATGTCTTGGTATTACTATATTGTATGGTGTGGTACTCTATACCTTTAAACTATCTGGCTTGCCACAGTACTCTGTTACTGCTGTTAGACGGTGTTTGCGAATACGTCGATTACATTCTCAATGACCATTCACAACATATTAACACAAACAGAAATGTAAAGTACTATACGCCAAATTTTCATTACATTATTAAAGGCCATCTGCAGACACAGAGCAGTAGAGCTCCCAGAGTGGGGGAGTGACAGCTGACAGTTCAGTTGGCCTGCTGGTTACTTTGTTTGGGGGACCAAAAAAAAAAAAAAAAAGCTTTATACTTTTAAACTACCATGCTCTACTTTCAGAGCACTTAAAACGAAATCAAAGTGCACATTCATCGAGGCAAAGCTGCATGGGCTGATGACTGAAAGCCCTGGGCTGCCCATGTAAATTGCTCAATCTTGAAAATGTGGTACCATTCAAAACAACTGGTAGGCATAGGTGTGGAAACGTTGGGAGTCCTGACCGTACAATGGGGCTGGGCGATGTGGCTTAAAAAATAGTGATATTTTTAGGCTGTATTGTGATACACAAATATATATGTCGCAATATTTTGAAATCTCCTGTAATGTACTGTAGACTACTAAAATACAACATTATAAAATGAACTACAGTTACAAAAAAGTTAAAGTAGCTACACTCATAAAGTTGAAGTACTGTTGTGATAAAGTTTAACAAAGTCTTGTTAAAATAAATAAATCAAAGTGGAACCACCTGTGCTTTTATTTTTAAGCACGCCGCTTGTCTCAAGTCTGGGGTGATGTTTTTGCTGTGAACTTGAAACTTCTGCTCAACAGTTGTTTTTAGCAATTAGCACAAAGTCAAACTGTTGCTACTGCGCCATTAAACGTGAGGATTTATTCACTGAAGTGGAAACACACTTAACAGCTCTCCACTTTGTATGTCAATATTTGCAATTCACACTGGTGCTCCATGGTTGCAAACACAAACGCCTCCTCTGCTCACGCTATCTTTGATTACATTGAGTTAAACTGTTACCGCAGTGCCGGTAGACGTGATGATTTATTCATTGAAGTGGAAACACACTAACAGCTCTCCACTTTGTATATCAATATTTGCAAGTCACACTGGTGCTCCATGGTTGCAAACACAAATGCTCATATTATCGTTAATTCAAGTTAAACCGTTACCGCAGTGCCGTTAGATGTGATGATTTATTCACTCTAAGCTGGAAACAAACTAACAGCTCTCCAGTTCATTTGTTAATAATATGTGCAGGTTGCAGTCGGTCGCAAAATGTGACTAAATAGTCATGTTACCTAAGCAAGTCTCATGTCAGTGGCTTAAAAAAACAATGTGACCACTATGTTTGTGATATAATCTTTTTATGTATCTCACGTGTAACAGGCAGCGATAGATTGAGTACATTTGATATATCACTCATCCCTACCCTACATGCTTATTAACACTGTCACACACAAGATTATTTTTCTTGCCCCACTTGCCTGCTGTTACTCAAACATCCCAAATACAAACTCACTTCAAACATAATTCCAGGTTGCTGGCATTGATGGAAGGACAGACAGAGTGCAGGTAGAAAATAGAGAAACGTACATGATGGTGAACAAAATGTCACATCTGGGCATATTAGAGCTACATTACACCAGCAGCTGCAGAACATAAATTTGCCGTTATCATAAATTACATGGAAGGTAATCTATGGAAGATTGCTGTAACAATTCATTTAATTACACACAACAAAATTTCATGGCTATTCCAAAACTTTCAAGGATTTCACTCACTCCATGACTTTTTTAGGTTTTCTATGACCGTGCAACCTTGTACATTACTTGCCCTCTGCTTGCTTTGTACATGCAAAACAAGAATTTGCAGAGGGCCCCCAAAAAGCTAGAAACGGCCCTGCTTGCTGTCTAGGTCAGAGATATACTTGCTTTTAACTATGCATTTGCCTGCACATAATGGCTGCCTTGCGTCATCTGCATCCGCTTGGGAGCGCTGTTTGTGTACGTCCTCAGAAATTAATGTAATATTAATGCAATATACCAGAGATACCACTTTTTCCTTCCCGATACCGATTCCGATCCCTGAACCTTAGGTATCTGCCGATACCAAGTACTGATCCGATACCAGCGCGTAAAATAAAAATGGAGGGATATGAATTGTTGTATGTCTCAACTCCTAAAACGCCATGTAAAATATTAAGAAATAAATAAATACATAATAGTCAAATGAATACCATAAAACTTTTTTTATTATTATTATCCAGTGTTGATACAGATCAAGACACAGGTTAAAGTGCAGACACACAATTTGGTAAAAAAAGACATTTTAAAGGCTAAAGTAGAATGCTTTTTCAACTCCGCTCCGTTTCATTTGTCTGTAGCATGGTATCGGATTGGTCATAGGTGTACTCTCTGATACCCGATACTGCATTTTAGGCAGTATCGGAGGCATTTCCGATACTGGTATCGGTAGCGGTATAACTCTACAATATACACATGCTTAGTCAGGGCAGCGTTTGCAGAGTGAGAGAAGGAAAAAGACCATTGCCAAAATATGTTTTATATGTACCATCTATGATGATGCTGCCATTACTTTTTCTGCCATGATCCATATTGGTACAAGTCTGAGGAAGAGCCTGCGTGCTCGAAACGTCCCGAATGACAAAATAAAATTATAAAGTAATGGGAGCTCTATTTGGTGTGCGGATCATCTCCTTCTTTTTCATGATCCATGTTGGTCTCAGAATTAACAATACCAAAACTCCTCAAATGTTGTCTCGAGTGTGTTCATTGTTTACATCATGCAAATCTAGAAGTTCCATGTAGTCTAAGTTCTCTGGTGTGCCCTCTAGTGGAATCCTCCAGTAACACGTGTAGGACATAAGCAAGTGTGAGGATAATTCCAGTCATGACAAACAGCCTGTTGTCTATGTAAACGCGTAGTTAAACAAGGCTAATGTTACATTATTTGTTGCAATGCTTTGACTCTTTAAAGTTAACCATACGTTATTGCCAGCTCACTCCTGTAAATGCAAACGTCAGTTGCTGACTCGTTAACTGAAACATTACCGTTAACATTAAAGAGTCTAATGTTAGTCGCGTGGTAATGTTAGCACTGTTGTAGCAAGCTTTGTCACATCGGCTTGGGTTGAATTTCTTGTTGCAGCTGCTGCGGTCATGAGGTAAGGTGTTGACGACTGTATGTGTATGTGCAGTCAGTTTCATTTTCATCATTGTTCATTGTAATGTTAGCATTGTAACACTAATATACCTGCGACTTTGGTACAATATTGGTAGTCGATGGGTTGCAGTTTTTGGGCTTGCTTCTAACGTGGCGTTGCTTATTTGGGCTTGCTCTCTATACGTTGCCTTTCTCTCTCTCTCTATATATATATATATATATATATCCGTTGTTTCTTTTGGGCTTGTTTCACAGCCCTGGTTGCTTGTTTCTCTCCCAAGATCTGGCAACACTGACAAACCGGCAAGCAACAACAACAACAATGGCAACGTCCACAGGATCACGGGGAGCGCGTTGTGTTTGGACCCAGGCCCTGGAGGCAGATCTGATTCAACAATGGGAAGTTTTGTGGAGTGAAAATCGTGTAATATGAGCTAGCCTATAGACGCAATAACATGGGAAAACAGTATCCAGGCTGAAAAATACCAAAGTTACCTTTTAACCAAGGAAACTTAACACACTGTAGCATCCCTAATAACTACACCTTGCATGCACTTGCTTTGAATTTCCTCGAGTGTTAGTTTTTTTTTTCTTTTTCATTTAACCTAGGCATACCATCCAGCTGATTGCAGTCACTAATAACTGTGCCAGTTCAGGGTCATTAACTTGAGAGAAACACGCCTGACACAATGCTGGTGGTTTGCCTGCTGTCATTGTGTGGTGGCTAAATCACACTGTTGTAGAGACTTACCCATGTGCTGCTCGATGAAGGTGTTGTCTGTGAGAGGAACTCTCCTCCTGCCGATCCTGGTCTGTCCTCTCTTCAGAATGAGCTCACGAACAGACTTCAAGTTGGGAAATCTGTTGGAAACACGACCATGTGTTAATAATGTGCAGAAACACTTGAAAAATTAAAAACCAAATAAATTTACTCTAAGCTTAATGTTTATTCTACAGTCACCCGTTACTCACCCCCAGGCCACATACGGCTCCACCATCTTCATCATGGCTACTGAGGTCTTGTTGATTTTGACAAAGGCCCCGCTGAAGATCTTCCTCAGTCTCAACATCTGGATCACCTTCATCACTTTGGGACTGACACCTTTGATCCTAAGAGAAGAGGAACATCACTGTTAATCAGCACAGCATAGAGATACACACCCAAGATTTGTGTCACCAATTCAGTATCTGACCAAATGTCTCCTCTTCTGTTCCTGAGATATGGTATTAAATAATGGCTTTCGTAAATAAAAGGGTTGAGGAAAAAAAATTGCTTAACCACAGTATCACAATATCTTTGTATGGCAATTTCGTATCATCTCACAGTGCAAAAGCATCACAATAAGGAAAGTGAAACAGCTAGAGCTGCTGGTCACTTTACTTGTTTGACTGTGTGAACTGTGTGCCTCCTTTCATTCCTTCAACCATCTCCCTTAAGAGGTAGGTGTTGAGATATTTGCATATATACCTGGATGACAAAGAATCTTAACCAATATTATCCAAGTCCTTTATAATGTATAAAAGTATATGTGTTTCTCCCCAAAAGAAGAAATGTGGGGTTTTCTTTAGAGCATGCATATATGCCCTGCAAAATATTATCATGTTCAAAATAATACTGTAGTATTAGTGTGCACATGAAGATAGTCAATGCAAAAATGTACCTATGTCCAAATAATGTGTAGATAATTCACCTTTCTTAAAAGGTATCACTCTTTACCATTAATGTTGTTGGATGGATGCAAATAATCAAAGTTCCATGTGGCACAGCTGTTTACATGGCCATGACTATGTAGGGAGAAATTCTATTTCCAAAAACTTGTTTGAGTCAAAGTACTCACTCTCTGATGCGGACGGCGAAGGCTAGCCTGTTCTTAGCAGGAGGCAGAGGAGCAGGTGGCCTGTGCTCAGACCTCCGGATGCGAGTTTCATCACGATGCCTCCTGTGGCTGTCTTTCAAGAAGTCTTCCAAACGCTTAAACTTAATTGCTTTGCCTTTGCATACCTGGAATATAATAGCAATACACGTGTAAATATACAGCAGTACATAGAAATGGGTAGTATGTGCACGGTTTACACTCACAGGCCACTTTAATAGGTACACTTGTTCAACTGCTCGTTGGCGCAAACAACTAATCAGCCAATCACCTGGCAGCAACTCAGTGCATTTTGACATGGAGACATGGTCAAGACGACCTGCGGAAGTTCAAACTAAGCATCAGAATGGGGAAGAAAGGTGATTTAAGTGACTTTGAATGTGGCATGGTTGTTGGTGCCAGACAGGCTGGTCTGAGTATTTCACAAACTGTTGATCTACTGGGATTTTCACACACAACCATCTCTAGGGTTTACAGAGGATGGTCCAACAAAGAGAAAATATCCAGTGAGTGGCTGCTCTCTGGGAGAATGCCAGAGGTCAGCTAAGAACAGGAAACTGAGACTACAGTTCACACGACTCACCAAAACTGGACAATAGAAGATTGGAAAAACGTTGCCTGGTCTGATGAGTCTGGATTTCTGCTGCAACATTCAGATGATATGGTCAGAATTTGGCATAAACAACATGAAAGCATGGATCCATCCTGCCTTGTATCAACGGTTCAGGCTGGTGCTGGTGGTGTGATGGTGTGGGGGATATTTTCCTGGCACACTTGGGCCCCTTAGTACCAACTGAGCATCATTTATACACCACAGCCTGCCTGAGTATTGTTGCTGACCGTGTCCATCCCTTTATGACCACAGTGTACCCATCTTCTGATGGCTACTTCCAGCAGGATAACGCACCATGTCACAAAGCTCAAATCATCTCAAACTGGTTTCTTGAACATGACAATGAGTTCACTGTACTCCAATGGCCTCCACAGTCACCAGATCTCAATCCAGTAGAGCACCTTTGGGATGTGGTGGAACGGGAGATTCACATCATGGATGTGCAGCCAACAAATCTGCAGCAACTGTGTGATGCTGTCATGTCAATATGGACCGAAGTCTGAGGAATGTTTCCATGTTGAAGGAACGAGTAATTGAGGCAGTTCAGAGGGTAAAAGCGAGTCCAACCCAGTACTAGCAAGGTGTACCTAATAAAGTGGCCAGTGAGTGTATGTTTTGCATCAACTCTATATATATCCAACATTTATCACAACACAGTCCTCATGCAATCACTCGTATTCGACTTCTTAACACGTTGGAAATAAACCCAAAGGAGACCAGGATCACCTACCTTCCTCTTCTCAAGCAGTGCTAGCTTGGCTTGTGTGGCTTTGATGGCCTGGTAGGCTTTCCTCTTTTTCAGGAGATACTCAGGAACTAACTTGATCACTTTCTTTGATCTGTTAACAGGAACATACACAAACAAGTCCGTGAGGAGAAACAGATACGAAATCAACAGCTAAGGGCTACAGTTCAACAAATTCATCTTACAGTCAAGTTATAAGTGAATGACAGCCTCTGTCCACAATCAGCTGCAGTTTGTCACAGTAACTTTGTTTCTAACAGGGGAAGCTGGTAGCCGAGTGCGTGAACATGTCATCTAAACTGAACTGTTAGCTTCACAGGTGTCTTTTCAATTACACATAACTAGTTACAAATATTAACAAAACATTATGCTAGCTATGTTGTTGCTACCTCCAAGTAATGTACACTTGGACCCATGTGAAATTAAGCTCCCGAAAAATAGCCTTTTCAAACCATCAGCTCAATAAATATGCGTCTGGACTAAAATGGTAAAACATCTAATTATTAAAAAGGCTCGAAACAATACAACTGCAAATAGAAACACAACGGATGGACTTAGATATTGTTAAAAAGAATTTCATACTCCGCTTCGGCCATGGTGAAATCCGGAGTCGCAACCGTCGCTCAGAGATGACGTCACAGCCCCTCGTGTTTTGGTGTCGGCAGGCTGGACGTTGTACGGGCTCACACTGCCACCCAGTGGTCAATGACAGTATTACAGTTTGTATATTGATACTGCTCATGTTCAGTAGGCTTAGTCATCATTTTTATTAATCTATTATTCACTTATGAACAGCACACGATAGGTGTATGCATGTACAACATGCAAAAAAAACTGACAATACTCAAATAATAGAAAATAGTTGTGCTGTTCTACTAACAACCAGCCCAGCTACTGATACCATGCACTTTAGCACACTTCAGCTGCTCAGACAGAAGTCTGAGGAGAAATACTCTAACAGCTCAAATTAACTTAATGTGTCCACTAACATCCTGTAGAAAACGTTGATGCATTTTCCTGTTCATTTCTGTTTTCCTCTCATCTACTACTCTGGTCTTCTGTAGTCTACCAGCTGTTCCAACTGCTGAGCTCATCATTTTGTCTTTACAGTGTTTCAAACAGCTGATTTCAGCACTGCTAATATGATGGCTATATCTCTGAGTCATTTATTCTGATTTTCAGCATCATTCTGAAGGTGGTCTGGCACTGAGAGACAATAGTGTCCAAATGTCAATGTCACAACAAGCATTGGAAGAATAATGATGAAAAAAGAGCGACTCCCCAAGAGACATTTGATCATACAATTAGGGTTAGTCCTTAAAACTTTGGACTACAGAGTGCTCCAGGAGTAAGTCCTAAAACCTGGAAATGAGTCAGCATTTTAGCACTCCCAGTTCCCTCGCTTCAAAGTCAGTGGGTTTTTGAATGAGTGAAATAAGGCCTGTGGTTAACACAAACTTAAGAGACTTTCACATTTTGTTCACGGACATAAAATACATCAGTAAAAACCCCTCTTGTGAACTTTGAAGCTTTTGTGTGTCTTAAAAAAGGCGTCTGCTAACAAGTAGCTAAATGAAAACATAGAAAGTCATCATGCTGAACACGGCCTTACAGCCATGATTGCTAAACTCTTTAAACCAAAATTCCTGGAGGTTGAAGAGTGATGACCTCCACCCCTGCTGTGAGTAATGTCACAGAAGGCTGACTCATAAAATACACCGACTTCACCAATAACAAATCTCACTTGGCACCTAATTGAAAAATAAGCAGCTCTGTTTGGCTGTACAGTTTTTGAGAAAATTAAAGGTTAAGTCAAATTACACTATAATGTTCACAATCATCCAGTTGGTTCTGTGCACATCCATCACTGTGTGGTTTGGATCAGACACCAAACAGGACAGGAACAGACGACAACAGGCAGTCAGCACTGCAGAGAAAAAGTCATTGGTGCCAACCTGCCCTCCATTCAGGATTTATACATGTCCAGAGTCAGGAAATAGGCAGGAAACATCACTGCAGATCCTGCACACCATGGACACAACATATTCCAACTTCTCCCCTCTGGTGGGCGCCACAGAGCTTTGTACGCCAAAACAACCAGGCACAAGAGCAGTGTCTCCCCACAGGCTGTCACTCTGATGAACAGTTAACATCAGTCACAGACAGGCGCTCATTTATCAATCTCACTGCAAACCAGCACAGATCAGAGAGCAGAAATCATTTTAAGATAGAGTTCACATGTGATTCATGAAACATTCTAATCTCGCTCTGATTAACCAACTGGTTCTAGAGGAAGTCAGACCACAGTATGGAAAGAAAACACTGCTGCAGTCAACAGCTTTGCAGTGGACAATCAAACCTCAGCTGACAATTCTCAGACTCAGCCAGATTTACTCTGACTGCATGTCCACACTGACTCAAACTTGGGTACACGAGCTGAGACCTGATGAGAGATTTGATCGTATCCTCTGCTCACGTCCACATTGATCAAAGCTGAGGTTTGCGTGCAAATGGCCGCACGCCCAGTTTTCTGTTGTAAAATGTGTTTAATAAATGAGGGCCACTGTCTGTGCATTGAATCATGTCCCTCCTGGCCTTCTCCCTTTCCTACTGCCTCTGACAGCATTTGTTAGAATCAGACCCCAGTATACCAGAAATAGCCAATCAGAGCTGAGGAGTCTCACAGCTGTCAATCATGTCGATCACTGCTCGTGAACTGTGGTGAAACTGTCAAACTCAGCAGCACTGATCAAATATGAATCAAGATTCTGTTACTGCATTTCTCACCTGAAATGTTTTTAGAAACATATCTTAGTGTACTGTTCAGCTGTATGATGGGACAGTTTGTGACCCAGCCACCATGTAGAATACTGTTGTCTGGAGTACCAAGCACTGCTCACCAGCCAGACCACCTCTCTTATTTTACAGCTAAACAGTACACTAAAATATGTTTCTGAAAACATTTGAGGTGAGATAAAGGCATTGCAGTAACAGAATCCTGATTCATATTTCATCATGAGCAGTGACTGACATGACTGACAGCTGGGTCAGAGACTCTTTGGCTCTGATTGGTTATTTTTGTTCACATACAGTAAGGTCAGTAGAAGCACTATAAGACAATAGAGTAGGCAGAGGAGAATGTTTTTATTCACAGATTGTGTGTCTCATGAAGTGCTGTGTGAATTTAGAAACAGTCTCAGCAAATAAGTTGTTTTTATAAAAGTCACCAACTTTAGCTTTAAGAGACTCTTCAAACCCCATAGGTCTCTCCAGACAGACAGACATGCAATAGATGCTGTGTAGACGCCAAGAGGCAAAACTGAAGCAAACCATTCACACAGATAGGAGAGAGGAAACAAACAAACACACAGGTTTAGGTCTTGTTGTGGCAGAGGTCGAGTGTGAGAGAATAACATGAACTAATGATTTAATTGGTTAATGACTACACAATAACTGAGCCACTGAAAGGATGATGACATCAGGTACAAAGAAAAATTCTTAGGAATATAACTCCTCACATGTAGTGATTGCACAATAACTGTAATCAAAGAATAAGCAACAAACTGACCTTCAAATAAAAAGACGAGTTTTAAGTAGACATTTATAGGCGTCAACTGTCTGATGTCAGCGGGAGGATATTCCAGAGAAAGAGGGCATGACAGGAACAAGATACCTACCTGCCAATTCTGGTGACCTTTGGTCTTACAGTTTTACTGCACAAACACTTGTACACATACAACAGCAACACAACACATGAGAGTTTATGATTGGTTGGCAAAAAGCACATTAGAAGAACTGCATTAGGGATGCAGAGAGTAATGGAGGGTTGCAGTTGCAATCATGATATATTGTTAAAAAAAATGTATTCAACAACAAACACACATGATGACTTTTAGCCAACACACATAAATGGTTGGCTTCTGGAAAAAGTAGCAGGGTTTGGCATTACGTTCAGACAGGAAGCAAACAGCAGCCTCCTGGGTGAAGGCCAGCAGTTGCTGGACCCATCCATTACCCCTCACACCAACCCTAGTCAGACTTTTTGCCTCCTTAACTTACGTTTTTGTCGGGCCGCGTTTCCCACCGAAGCTGTCAGTTGCCCATACACAATAGCAGCGACCGGCTGCATATCATGCCAGCTTTCATGTCTGACGTGGAGGTAACTGCCGAAGCGCTGGTATCTGATGACTTCAGAATGAAACTGGATGAAACAAAAAAAGTGGTGAGTTAAACCAGTAATAACACTGAATAAAGCAGTTTCCTGTCTAAAATTAGAGATAAAGTTAGACTTTACAGAACATGCAAATGGCTCTATCTCGAGCCAGTGTTAGGTTTGTCCGTTCTGGGCTACTGTAGAAACATGGTGGTGCAAAATAAAGACCTGCTCCTAATGTAGATATAAATGGCTCACTCTGAGGAAATGAAAACACAACAATTCCTATTTTCAGGTGATTATACACTAAAGAAAACATACTTACTATATTATTTTCTGTTTTTGACAATATATTCATTAAATATTACACACTGGACCTTTAAGGCAGGTGCTTGACAAGAAGAAGAGCAATGGTCGGGGCCGGGCAACTTTAGGCAAATTTAGGCAATTCTGAGCAACAAGAGGCAGACGCCATTACAATGTACATTTTCCATCAGTTGAGGCTTGAACTCACTGCTGTCATAAATTCAGTTATCAAGACAAAATAAAAAATACACATCTTGCATCTAGACAGCATGGAGATGTTATTAATTTGTGTTTTGTTTTGTTTTTTTAACAATGATTGACTTACTCCATAAGTGGAAAATCTGATGTTTAAAAATGACTCCAGTTGTTCACATGAGAGCAAAATTCAAAATGCTGTCAAAACTTCAGTTTTTGATATAAAATTCTGATATATGCCAAACATCATCCATCGTGACTCCAAAATGTTTTTCATGAACACTGAAAACATATTTAGCAAGAATTTGCAAGTATATGTTTACAGTCCTGTTTGCAGTCAAACATCTTGATGTACTGTAGGCTCAATTTTTGATAAATCAAAAATCTGTGAGGACAATTTGTGGAGGACAAGTTTGGTGTCAAGATAGGTTTAAGAAGTTTTACAGTTTTTGAAAAAAAAACAGAGTGATGGACTTCATAATTTGCAATAGGTTTAAATGTACAAAAGTTTCTTCAGTATTGGGGCTACATGTTGGTGAAAGTTGTGAAGCTGTAGCACATACGGTCGATTTGTTGTGAATTTTTAAAGTTTTGAACTTTAGATGCTTGCTGTAGAGCCACCATCAGGACTACTGACTTGTGCTTGCAGCTGAGGCAATCTGGCATAGGACTGGACCTTTGTGCATGGGAAGTAGGATTTCCTCAGAAGAAGAAGAAGAAGAAAGAATGAGCAGGAAAACAAGAGAGTCCTGCCCGGCCCCTAATAAACAACATGATAAAAGTCAACACACTGTTACTCCCTTAAGAGCAATTTAATGGCACATCCACAAGCAACGTTTCAAGTGCTCTGCTTTAGACTTATATAAATGTATAAAGACGCCATCTTTAAAAACAACTGCTAGGGTGACATGGTAGTCACATGATGATACAGGTGAAATACAAAAATCCCCACAAATAAATACATAACATATACAAATAACATTATAAATCAGAAATTAATTTTAATTTCTAGTTTAATTTTAATTTAATTTTTAATTTTAACTCTCAGTTCTTCTTCTTGCTTTTTGCCCACCAATCAGAGTAAACTCTCATGTGTTGTGTTGATATTACAATATACATATACATATATACATATATATATATATATATATATATATATATGTATACATACATACGTATATATATGTGTGTGTGTGTGTGTGTGTGCGTGTGTGTACAACTGTTGCTTTTGTTCTCATTATTCTTTCCTCTTATCACTTTTTCTCTGCTAAAAGTGTTTGTGCAGTAAAACTGTAAGACCAAAGGTCACCAGAATTGGCAGGTAGGTATCTTGTTCCTGTCATGCCCTCTTTCTCTGGAATATCTTCCCGCTGACATCAGACAGTTGACGCCTATAAATGTCAACTTAAAACTCGTCTTTTTATTTGAAGGTCAGTTTGTTGCTTATTCTTTGATTACAGTTATTGTGCAATCACTACATGTGAGGAGTTATATTCCTAAGAATTTTTCTTTGTACCTGATGTCATCATCCTTTCAGCAGCTCAGTTATTGTGTAGTCATTAACCAATTAAATCATTAGTTCATGTTATTCTCTCACACTCGACCTCTGCCACAACAAGACCTAAACCTGTGTGTTTGTTTGTTTCCTCTCTCCTATCTGTGTGAATGGTTTGCTTCAGTTTTGCCTCTTGGCGTCTACACAGCATCTATTGCATGTCTGCCTGTCTGGAGAGACCTATGGGGTTTGAAGAGTCTCTTAAAGCTAAAGTTGGTGACTTTCATGAAAACAACTTATTTGCTGAAACTGTTTCTAAATTCACACAGCACTTCATGAGACACACAATCTGTGAATAAAAACATTCTCCTCTGCCTACTCTATTGTCTTATAGTGCTTCTACTGACCTTACTGTATGTGAACAAAAATAACCAATCAGAGCCAAAGAGTCTCTGACCCAGCTGTCAGTCATGTCAGTCACTGCTCATGATGAAATATGAATCAGGATTCTGTTACTGCAATGCCTTTATCTCACCTCAAATGTTTTCAGAAACATATTTTAGTGTACTGTTTAGCTGTAAAATAAGAGAGGTGGTCTGGCTGGTGAGCAGTGCTTGGTACTCCAGACAACAGTATCCTACATGGTGGCTGGGTCACAAACTTTCCCATCATACAGCTGAACAGTACACTAAGATATGTTTCTAAAAACATTTCAGGTGAGAAATGCAGTAACAGAATCTTGATTCATATTTGATCAGTGCTGCCAAGTCTGACAGTTTAACCACAGTTCACGAGCAGTGATCGACATGATTGACAGCTGTGAGACTCCTCAGCTCTGATTGGCTGTTTCTGGTACGCTGGGGTCTGATTCTAGCAAATGCTGTCAGAGGCAGTAGGAAAGGGAGAAGGCCAGGAGGGACATGATTCAATGACAGTGGCCCTCATTTATAAAATAAATTTTACAACAGAAAACTGGGCGTGCGGCTATTTGCACGCAAACCTCAGCTTTGATCAATGTGGACGTGAGCAGAGGATACGATCAAATCTCTCATCAGGTCTCAGCTCGTGTACCCAAGTTTGAGTCAGCGTGGACAAGCGATGCAGCATATTAGTTTTAGCTGAGTTGGAGAAAAGTTATCAGACCATATTCTGACTGATATCTGAATATTAGCAGCCACCAGCTCTGCGCACAGACATTTTTGAGAGTTTATATCTCATAATCAGCTACAGAGATTCGTACCAAATTTGATCTGAACCCTCTTGGGTTATGACTCAATCAGTGTATAAAATGTGGTGATTATTGCTTGAATAGGGAGTGGCTTATGACAGTACATCTAAATTTCAAACAATTCATATTCCAAGCTTAAAAGAAATCATAATAAATCACAAGTGCATCCTACAGAACAGAAATATTTTAAGTTCATCCATTGCACTGACAAAAGTTTGCCTCACTGTAACCTATAGTCAATTCAGAAGTCTGTCATTCTATATTTTTAAGTATATACAAAATTAATTAGCATCTTTATCTACAGAAGTCTCAATTTAAAAGCAAGCAAAATAGACACAGACCTTCTTTGGATAATAGATATCACATGTTTCAAATGGTGTTCAGATCAGTTTAATAGTGAGCCTGCAGTGATATTCAGTATCTTGTCTTGTCTTGTAATTTGTACTGTATGCACAACATTTTCTATTTCATCTCATTTGTCACCAAAGTATTTGACAATATATGTAAAACCAGCAGAATAAAGTGAGATTTTTTTTTTTTTTTAGAAATTTATCACCAGTGCTTTGACTGTTGTAAGCATAGACATATATACATAGACGCTGCATCGAGTGCCTGAGCGCGTCCTCGCCGGCCGCCATCTTGGATGGGTCTCGCTTCGCCTCCACAGTGCATTCACTTCTACTGAGGAAGGAGCTGTATGCACAAGTAAAATAGAATAACTCGCTGAATTTTCAACTGATTTTCATGCGGTTTGGTTTGTTACAAACGGCACACATGTAGTTATGATACAGGATGCTTTCGTACATTAAAAATGCGGGATTTCATGCTTTAATACTTTCTGCAGATAGCAACAGCATGTTATTTAGGTCACAACACAGTTATTTTATTCACCTCAACCCCAGAGTGGGATGGATATATATATATATATATATATATATATATATATATATATATATATATATATATGTAGTCTATAGGCTATAGATAGATATAGATATACGTATATATATATATATATATAGATAGATAGATAGATATATCCCACTCTGGGGTTGAGGTGAATAAAATAACTGTGTTGTGACCTAAATAACATGCTGTTGCTATCTGCAGAAAGTATTAAAGCATGAAATCCCGCATCCTGTATCATAACTACATGTGTGCCGTTTGTAACAAACCAAACCGCGTGAAAATCAGTTGAAAATTCAGCGAGTTATTCTATTTTACTTGTGCATACAGCTCCTTCCTCAATAAAAGTGAATGCACTGTGGAGGCGAAGCGAGACCCATCCAAGATGGTGGCCGGCGAGGACGTCGGCTCCAATAGGCAGCGGCAGTCAATGCGGCGTCTATGTATATATGTCTATGGTTGCAAGGGCTTTAAGGCTGACAAGGTACGGTGGCCGACAAGGACAAATGCGATGCAAATACAGAATCGCACTGCAAATAGAGAAACGCGCTGCATATGAGAAAACAAATGCAACGTGAAAAAGCTGCATATACAGAAACGTGCTGCTATTAAGAAAACAAATGCAAAAAGATAACGCTGCATAGCTACTCATACAACGGAAGTGCTCCAGGCCTGTAGGGGCAGTGCTGAGCTTCCACCCGAGAGACAGACGAGTGAGCGGGAAGAAGAAAGTTATGTTTGGAGAAAAGTTGGAGCCGGGACAGGCAACACAGAAAGGTACATATTCTTTTTTATTTTTCTTTCTTTCTTGTTTTTCACATGTGGCCCTCATCTTTTACTGTATAATGAAAGTGAAGCTGACAGCGTGCTAGAGACTTTGAGTTCTACACAAGTAGTGTATCCGTAGTGGTAATGTTAGCTAACATTACTGTAACATTGTTACATTTAATGTTAGTTTATTTTCGACCTCGTCTCCACATATGATTGGATACTTTATTGATCAGTGACGGGCTTTTGAATAAGAGGAAGGTGGAGAGAGGTGAAAGGCAGAGCAGAGAAGGTGTGTAAAAAGAAATGGGGGTCATCCCTATGTTTCCCGGGTTCTATGTTCCCCGCTTACCACCCAAAAAGGTTCTATGTTTCCCGGGTTCTATGTTCCCCGCTCAACCAAAAAGGGTTATATGTTTCCCGCTTACTAAAAAAGGTTCTATGTTTAAAAAGGTTCTATGTTCCACGCTTATCCAAAAAAGGCAGGGAAACATAGAACCTTTTTTGCAGCGTTAAGTGGGGAATATAGAACCCGGGAAACATAGATACGCTCCCGTGAGAGCACAGGGAGATGACGGTAATCAGATAACATTGTTTAAATATTTAGGAAAACTAACTATCAACTGTCTCTGACATAACCTCGCCGACCTTGCAAACTCTCCTCTTTTTGCCCTACAGATGTGGGTTACTACTGTCCGTTCTGTCGCTCTACCGTGACAGCTTCCCCAGGCTTTTGTTGTGTGTGCGGCAAAAACATTAAATTTCTAAAAGATGTGGCAAACAACCCACCAGAGGAGATGCCCACCACCAGTGCACATCCTAATGCACAGCCAAGCACTTGTGCAGGTACATAGATCTGTAGTTGTAGTGCAGAAAAAATAGGCAGTTCGAAGACTTGGTTTAAGAGTTCAAATTGTGTTCTTGTACTCAAATAGATCTTGGTACTATCTTGCTTGCCTAATTCAGTTACAAGCATGTTAAATGTGTTTCAAAATGACTTGCAAAGGTCAATAATGAGACCTTTAGTGAGCTTAAAGGTGGTCTGCTCATTTTCCACTTTTATCCTCAGACTCCACGAGAGCTTTGCATGAATCTTAGTCTTAAAAAAAACTTTTTTGTCTTGTACTGTACCTTTATGCAGCCCCTCAGTTCAGCCTTTTTCTGAAACTGTTTAAGCCACAAAAGCTATTTAGATCCCGATGAGCCCACTCTGTTCTGCTCCTTTGCTTCTGGAGCAACGGAAACAAACTATAGAAACCACGTGCTTGTGAGCATATGAAATATGGAATATGTCGACTCGCCAGATGACATCAGCTGGCATTCAGAGCAGTCTGAGGCTTGTGCCTTCTACTCACGGGGATTACTTCTATGTATTTTACCCCATTATTTGAAACTTTGGCCATGTGTAATATGAGCAGCCGATATTTTAACATTATATACATACATGTATATTATATATATGTGATGAGAAAAAATGCATGCAATGCAATGCAATGCAATGCTCAAGTCCCCTTTAAAAAGAGTTAATAAAGGAGTAATGAATAAATAAAAGAGCAATTAATATTTCATTCCTGTCTTTTCTTATTTTCATTGTAGCAGCAAGGTCTGGTGGAGTCCTTTCTTAAATTTAGGGAAATAAAAGAAAGGGAGAGAAAGACATTCTTTTCAAAGACACGTCTTAAGTCTAAGAAGGAACAGAAAACAGTGAAGGTATGCTCACACACCAGTGACCATGTAGACTCATATAAAGTCAAATGACAGATTATATAGATGTGTTACATTTTATTGATTTCCATTTTCTTCTCTTTCTTTAGATGGAAATACTTCCGAATCAGATCCTCTTCTGTGGGGCTGTGCGATGCTGACCCTGACAAACAAAGGGAGAAAAAGATAGAGACAACATTTTTCAGCAAGAACAGGCTGCAGCACATTATCCAGTCTGCAGAGAAGATGGGAAGTGAAATTCGGAAATTCTACTATTATTTTATTTTATGTTAGCACTAATTAGCGTGTATCGGTGTCTGCGGTCACCACCTAGCTTGTCAGCTTATTATTATATTATTAAGCCTTTATTTAGGACATGTAAAATCACAATGAGACCGGAGGTCTCATTTTCAAGTGCGACCTGTATCCATACCTGTCAAGCTTTGGATTTGAAAATAAGGGAAATTTTTCGGCGCCTGCCGCAAGCAACGGCGGGAAAGAGGGGTAAAATACGGTAGTTTCCCGGCCAAAATGGGTGACTTGACAGCTATGCCTGTATCACAGCAGCAACATCCACATCAAGTTACAGAGCAACAGACAATACAATACAAAACAAGCTTAGCTTGTTAACTAGCTAACTAGCCAGCTAACCGTTAGCTTTCGAGCAAGACGCCAATCTCCAAAGGAGATAAAAAGAGGCTGGAACACATTGTTAAAGTTGCCAGCAAAATCATTGGTGTTGCATTACCTGATCTGCCTACAATATTTAGCAGGAGGGTAAAATCTAAGGCTCAGGACATCATACAGTGTCCTGATCATCCTCTCCATGCTGAGTTTGAACTCCTACCCTCTGGCAAGAGGTTTAGATTGCCAAAGGCTAAATCAAACAGATTGAAAAATTCCTTCATAACACAAGCCATTACCCAACTTAATTTAAATTTTAAAAAATGAACAGTTATGATGCACTTTACACTCTACTCTCAGTCGCCCCCCAGGGTATTTGTGTACTTACCCTTCAGTGTTGTGTCAAAACTTGTGTGAATGTGCTTTCTATGTTTTTATGTGTTTGTTCTTACCTACCTGCAAAGCAAATTTCCCTTTGGGGACAATAAAGTTGAAAGTTGAAGTTGAAGTTGAATCTGGGATGCATCAAAGTCAGAGCCTGACAGAGAAGTGTTAGGATTTAGGCATTTAGGGAGAGAATATTTTGAACAAAAGGCTGAGACTGTGTGAGCTTTGAAAATAAAGGTCCACCACGTTAATTAGCTAACGTGTTGCAATGTTAACGTTAAATTTGTCATATAAGCGATGTAATGTTAACGTAACATTAAGGCTATACTTGTGTATGTAAATTAAAAAGTGGCGAACTGTGTGAAATTACAATAACGTGTGTAACGTAATTAAAAAAACTAATGTGACATTTGACTGTCACATGAAAAATATTAAGATTAGTGTATGATATAGGCCTGTAGGCATGTAGTTACACAACAATAGATAATGTACAGACAGAATACGAGGACTGATGGCCACCACCTTTTTGTTTTGCTAAAATAAATTGATTATGATCTGTTGAACAGTGAAGTAATTTAAGTTGTATTGTTTGCATGTAAAGGAGTCTGTGAAGTAGGTAACCTAATACATATATAACTTTTAATATCTGTTTGTCTGTGTAAGGTTTTCCTCTAGGTGACCCAGACAGACTGGACCAGTGGACACTCAACACGAGAAGACAGAACTGGACTCCGAACAAGACTTCCCATCTGTGCAGTGAACACTTTGAGAGTCATCACTTCAGCACTGACTCCAGGATAAAGACCTTTTTTCATACAGTACCTCACAAAGAGTCAAGAAACTTATTAGTTTAAAATGATTAATTATTGACCATAATACATTTAAATGCATTACATAAATTACTAATTGTCATACATTACTGAGTACTCGATTAGGGCACAGCTTGCTCTGTACTATTACTGATAAGGTGAAATTACTGACACACCAGTACAGTTTAGTGTTCCCCTGATGCAAAAGGCCAAATGAAGATTTTATCAATCAAGGAACATGACATGTATTTACCAACTTTAACATTTTAGTGCATTTTATGCAAAGACCCTTTATCAAAGTTAGAATTACTACTTTTTTTCCCCACATACAGTCTGTGAAGATCCAGTGGAATAAAATATTCTCATAATGAGACAGCCGAACATAGCATGATTCCACAGTGGCAGTGAGCTTTGATAACAGTTCAGTTTCCTTTTGATAGCAACAATTATTTTAATGTGGACGAATTGCATACTGTACATTCATACTCCAGTTGTCTTGGTAGTACACTGTTAAATTTAAAATCGCATTCAAATATAAAGTCGAATATCTACAGAACTTAAACACAAAACTATTTTATGGATGACAGCCACGTACTCAGCAATAAGATCATTTTGGTGGTGAGTGGGCTTTTAACCAAGACAGGCTATAGACAATGTTTTCTACCTGTGTTTTTAACCTGTCATCTTTCTCTCATGTAGGACACTTGAGGAAAGTTACAACGCCTCGACCAATGTGATGTTTACTCCACAGTAAAGAGGTTGTTTCACAAGAAATTAAGATTTTGCAAATTATGACACTGGGTCCTAATCCATAGGTTTTATAATTACTGTTACAAATCTTTTCATTTATTTCATGTGTACTTTTTGTAACCTTTTAATATGGACGTTTTCATGACTTTATTTTGTTAAACTGTTTGTGTAATGGTTATAATTTTTGTTATCTAAAATGGATCAGACAAAACTTACTTTAGAATAAAAGCAAATTTTTTGAAAGCTGTCATTCATCAGTTTCCTGTGATGATTGGAAATATAGTGGTGATTTAAACCATTAACAAAATATAATAGTTATTAATGGCATCTTAATGTTTTCATTTATGTCTTAACATTTACCCAAGTTTGCATTTATCTTAGCAGAATGTAAAAAAAAATGAAAAGCTGATGTTAAAACGTCAAAAAACGTAAAAACATCACAATACCTTTGCCTGAGGAAGACCGTCTCAGAGTTGGCAACATAGTGAACAAGTGATACCTCCTTGGGGGCTTCAAAACTATTGTGTCCAGCTAATTCTTTGTTTTTCACTTTGAGCCCTTTTATCCAGTCTCATCCTTCTGTGTTAAAATTATACTTCTAACAGAGCAGCAAACAAAGGTTACTCTCTAAAATCTTCTCAGGCTCTGCTGCTGGGTGTAAGGTGCTTAGTTATCTTCAAGTACAAAGTTAAATCAGGCCCACACAGAAATGGACTGCTTAATTATTTGTCAATGACAATGTTAAACATTAATGCTTTATGATTTATCTGTTTATGTGTTTGTCCTTTCAACTGACAGTCAGATTTGATTGTGAAATACAACATTCAGTCAGTAATAAAGACAGAAGTGCAAATATAAATTTATTGAAATTTTAGACTAGTTATAGGTGAATATCAAAAACTCAGCCTGGGCTATGTTCAGGCCTAACAAAATGTGTCCTAAAGGCCAAATTCAAAAGCAGTGACACTGCCAACAGTAAGCAGTTCACTGCATTTGGAGGTGGTCTTTAAGACAGTTAACTAATTTACTTAAAAACATATCATTTCCCCTAGGTGTGAAATGAACTCCATCTTTCAAAAATAGCCCAGGACTGTCGTGTCTAATGTGAAGGTGCTCAGTTATGGCACCATTTATACTATGAACAAATGTAGCCATAACACATAACACATTTCCTGGCCTTATCAATCTTTGCTGGATTGCCACCTGCACCTTTGGGCCAATGAAGAAAATATTATCTTAATGCCAGGATGCTGGAGGTGAAGCTGGTGCAGGTCCTCCGCTCTCCACACATGAACACATAGGTGATGTAGAGCCTTGTATGAGTGGGTTGATTGCTCGGGTTCCAGTAGAGGAAACGTGCTCTGCTTCCTCACTCAAAACACGAGTGAACGACAGAGCTGCGTGTGTTTATCCTCATTCCTCTCTCACTACTATTCCCCCTGTTTAAGGCAATTACCGTACGTAAAGCACTGTAAACTTAACAAAACATGTTATAGTTTTTCACGTGTTATTGTGATGTTATATGAATGAAGTGATATGTTTTGTGTGGTTTATTGTTGAATGAGTTTGTTGTGAATTCAGTCGATGCATAAGTCGGCTCCTGGATACTGCATGGCAGCGCGGCAATATTGAAAAGTTTACCTTCTCGTCTCACCATTTAAGCTAGTTACTGTTACATTAATGCTTGTGCAGTGAGATAAAATATTTATTCTGTCCCTGAGAAGTTCATATTGGTAGTAGAAATAAGTAAGTGGGTTAAAAACACATTTCATTTCATTTGTCATGCAATTTAAGCGAAGTTAAAAAAAAATACATATTTGCAAGGGTATCTGTGGGACTGATACTGTGTGTGTTGAATATGTTCCTGATTGAACATAAGTGAGTTTGTGTTTGTCCTCATTCCTCTTTCACTACTTTTCCCCCTGTTTAAGGGCACAACAAATACACATTTATGAAACAACCTTTAATGTAACCTTCTTTCATAAAAAAACATCTTTAAAAAAATAAGCAAAACGCCTTTTTCCTGTTGCCTATATGATACATCATAATTCCCTTTCTAATGTCTATTTTATAGTGCTGTGAAAACATCAACACATGAGGACCTTATAATTTACCTTAGCCCAATACCCATTTTTACTGAATAGAGCTTAAATGCTTCACAGTGTAAATTAATGCAACCTTCATGAGCTGTTTGCTAAGGTAATGATAACCAGCTCTCCTCCTGCTGATTTCAACATGGATTTGTCATTGTTGTTTTTGTTTTATGTTCTTTCGCTCTACATCCATTCCTCTCAGTAGTGTGGTGGTAGTTGAGTGGGCACCACAGAGCTTTTGTCATTTTTACATTACAGTGTGTTTCTGGGTTCATGTGACGTCGAATGACCCCCCCCCCCCCCCCCCCCCCCAGGTAAAGTGTAACAAGCTGGGGAGGGGGGCTGGGGGGCAGGAACCCAGAAAAAAAAGCCCTCTCTATTATTCAGTAGGATTTGCTATGTAGTTATGCTGTTGTGGCCTTATGTCATATTTCAAAATAATAGTAGTAATAGTATTAGGAAAAAGATAGCAAAAGATAAACATTTTGATTTTCTTTTCTTTCCCCATTTGTGGCGCCTCCTATGGTTGACAGCGCCCTCAGCATTAGCCTATACTGCCTATGCTACACGGCATTATGCTTAAAAAAGCCAGATGGCTCAACGTACCCACCAGCTCGGATCGACTTACCCTTAACCTTGGGCAAGCTGAGCCACAGAAACACTTTTTTTCTGGAGCCACTTTTTTCTTTCAGGCCCTTTGTCACAGATGCATTCTTATGATTTCAATTCAATTTCAATGTTTTCATTGTTCATTCATCTTTTGTCTTATTTTTCCTTCCTTAGAGGGCAACATAAGTAAAAATTGTCTGACCTTACCCCACTCTCCCCCACAAGCCATACCCACTCCCAAATGTACCTAACCCTCCACCAAGCACAATCCAACAATACACAAACATGATGTTATCATTATTATGTTTGTCATTAGTGTTCATTGTTGCCACCCAGTTTATCACTAGTTATCACTGTTGTGTTTTTCTATGTATTTATGTATTTGCATACACCGTCATGCGCAGATATCACTAATATCTGTCTGTGTGCCTATGTTACTGTACTGCAGTTATCTAGGATCCAATCTCAACTAACCTGAGCCCTCCTGAGCTCTCTCAAAGAGCACTCTACTTCATCAGGAATTATTAAGTTAATTGTAAGTGAGCAAGTAATAAATGTGAATGTTTCTTACTTTCATTTTTCAAGCAAGTCCAAAATATCACTTCTGCAGTTTGGCTCTGATGTGTCAGCATGATTGCAGTGATGGGAATACAAAGACAAAAAAATGCATGAAAATACTAGTAAGTAAGGTTTTTAATGGAGAGTCAGAAGCAAACATACTTCTCAGTTGTATGTATTGAAAAGCAAAAGATTTACAAAATAAAGTGATACAGAGCTTTAATATTTCATCATTAATTGACATCATTGTTAGAAAAACAGCCATTTGACAGAGTCTAATTTCACTGACAACACCTTACATATACTATTGATACTTCCTGATGTTACTTCTAGTAGTACTGTAATATAATTAATCACATTGTTTTAAACAAAAAAAAGAAAAAAAGTTAAAAAGGCCATCACCAAATCAGATTTTTGGACTGTGCCCCTTCACCTGTCTGATCCACTTCAACCTCAGAATACAAAATAACCTCCCTGCTGATATTAAACAGCTATGCCTTTAAATGTCAACTTAAAACTCATCTTTTTGTCTTAACTCTACGTTAGTTGCCTATTCTTTGATTACATCAGCAAATTCACCATTAGAACCCATATACCATAAATACTTCCTGATATTGACGGCAGTATTAGCCTGCTCTAATATAATTAATCAAATTGTTAGATATGAAAAAAGAAGAAAAAAAGGTTAAAGAGGCTACCACCAAAATGATTTAATATTGGGCTTTGCTTTCCTTGATTGAGTGTTGAGAATTCTCAGCTCTGCCACCATGATGAAGGCTTTCAGCGATAGACACACAGGTACTCACACCTGCCATTATTGCCTGAGTTGAGATTTCTTTTGATAACAATGACACCAGCCTTCTCATAAAGATCAACAGCATCCATGTTGAGAAGCAGGGTGACATCCTTAATGGGACTGCATTTCTCCTTCTTCCACCACAGGTACACCACGTTGCCTCCGGTACCCTCGTTGAGGTTAACACTTACTGGCGTGTAATCTTGCTGCTGATACTGCTGATATTCGCTATCATTTGTGGAGACTTTCAGATCACTGAGTGCAAGCTTGGGGTCGGTGGTGAGACGGTACCAGATGAAGACATAGGCCCCTCCTGCACCTCTGTTGATGTCTTCATCCATACGGATGTAGCCTGCCTTAAACCAGGCAGCATCAGATCCAAAGCCAGCAGTGGCAGTGACATCACAGACATAGGTTTCCTTCTCTCTTTTCACCCAGGCGTGGATCCAGTCACCATCATTTCCGCGGTTTAGATCAAGGGCCAGTCTCTCCAAGCCAAGGCCAAACTTTGGGGCTTCACTTGCTGCACTTACACTGAATTCAATGTCTACTATTGGATAATCATGCTCGGTGCTCCCTTGAAGGTACCAAAGGTAGATGGCATCACCCTTTGCTCCAGCATTGAGATCTTTAGGGATCTTTGTGAACCCTGCTGTGATCAATCCAGCAGCCATATCATCTCTGAATGTAAACTGAATCCTGGTGATCGGTGCGTCGCAGGATTCTGTTTTATACCAAACATAGATGTATTTCCCTCCTGCTCCTTTGTTCAGATCAGTAGGGATTTTCTTGAAGCCCTGTGATTGGAGCATTTGCTCCTCAGCTTTATCAAGGGACACCTCAAGTTGTGTGATGTATTTGCTCATTGTGGGTAACTGCATGAAGAAGGTCAGTAAACACAAAATAACAAGTTAGCAGCATGACTGTGCCTTTTCAGGTGAGCTCCAATAATCCAAAACAATTTATACATCAGTTGTCAAATATGGATCACCATAACAGCATCCAAAACAACTTATATTTTAAATGTGCATGCATATTGCACTTATTTACATTATTCATACTGAATAACCAATTAAGATCTAAAATTGAAAAAATGTTCAGTCCACAGCAAGAAAATATTAATTATTAACACTTACATGTCTGCTGACGATGAATGTTGGCCAGTAAGAAGTCAACCGATCTGCTGAATTCTGTTGTACTTACCACAAGTCAGCTGCCTTTATATACAGATGCAGCCACTTCAAATTTCCCATGCCATCCGAAAGCTTTCCAGAACACACACACACACACCTTTCTGGAGGTGTGCCTAGACTCCACTGTGACACGCCCATTTATTCAATTACAGGGTGTCACCATGAGATGGCGCCTCCCTCACAGAAACACAAAAACTAACAAAGGTTTAGAGGTGATTGTACTTTACCTAGTAGTATTTCAATTCTGTGCTACATTATTAATCTACTCCACTGTCTCAGATGTGATTATTAGTTAGTTTGGCCTATTAGTTACAGTACCTTTGTACAATAATATAAATGTGTTGCTAGGTTATATTATTACAGGTTACAATAAGCCACCCAGCAGTATTTAAGTTAATAAAATGACCACCTTTATCTGCTGCAGCATCAGTGTTATAAACACATTAGTTATTAAGGAAAACCTAAAATGTTGTTACAATTGGCCCAGGTCTCCCCTATCTGAAAATATTGAGTTAGTCTCTCAGAATAATGAGAATCGTTCTGAAAATAACTTAGTGCCTTACTTAAATCATTTCGAAAAAGTTGCTCATTAAGAGACTTAAATTTTAAAATTACATTAACATTAATTAAGAGACAAAATCTTTTTTTTGGTTTATAATGAGAAGAATTGTAAAATGTCCCTTGGAAACACTCACCCATTCAGAGGGAATGAAAAGGTTCATTGTAATGCTAATTAAGAATAAGATAAACAGGACCACATTATGTCGCATTAGTGACTTCACTCCTTTCCAGTTAAACTCTGCAGGCTACGTGCAGCTTGACCCTTGTTGCGGCTGCATGTGAGAATGAAATGCCAAGTTCAGCCTGCAGTGTTTCCCCTAGGATGGAGTTGTAGCAGCAGAGGTGAAGCACACACACAAATTCTTTTTTTTCACAAGCGCGAAACCTTTCTGTACGCTTGCAAAGCACAGCCTGCTGGGATGTTTCTATGTATCTACTGGCAACAGAAGGGCTCTTTAGGACAAAGTGCACGGAGTACATTTGTGCACAGTAATGAGCAGGCGAAATGTCTGTCTAGCCTACATATGAGGTGTCTCAAGATTTAGGAAAATACAATTTTATTGAACATAATGAAAGCAAAAAGTCACTTGACACGCTGCTGTTTTGTGCTATGACCATTTGTGATGAAAGTTGTTATTTATGTGACAACGCTTGAACGCAACACAGGCTCTCCTCCACCGCCAGTATCGCAGCAGCAGGCAAACCCACTCGATGCGGTGTCTACGTATATATGCCTCTGGGGCAGACCCCCGATTTTTTGGCATTCCGGTTTGGAGGAGGCGAATTTCCGATCTCCGGGGTTTGCCGACAGACTCCACATTCACTGAATGTAGAGTTTGTATATAGAGACTAGGCTGTACGTAACAGCAGTCTGTTGATGGTTATTTACACACTGTCCATAACAATACCTATGTCAGGTAACAAACTGCGCCGGGCTCAGGTAAGGTTTGGTCAGGAAAATGCGGCCCGAGCCACGGGTTAGGGTTAGGGTCGTGACGTTGTACTGTATATTGTCATGGCTGTAACTGCCTACGACCAAATCACAGCCGTGACGATATACAGTACAACATCACTCTCTCTCGTGTGATATTGCTTAAATATATATATATATATATATATATATTTGTGTGTGTGTATGTGTGTGTGTGTGTGTACAACTGTTGCTTTTGTTCTCATTATTCTGATGTCAGCAGGAGGATATTCCAGAGAAAGAGGGCATGACAGGAACAAGATACCTACCTGCCAATTCTGGTGACCTTTGGTCTTACAGTTTTACTGCACAAACACTTTAAGACCAAAGGTCACCAGAATTGGCAGGTAGGTATCTTGTTCCTGTCATGCCCTCTTTCTCTGGAATATCCTCCCGCTGACATCAGACAGTTGATGCCTATAAATGTCAACTTAAAACTTGTCTTTTTATTTGAAGGTCAGTTTGTTGCTTATTCTTTGATTACAGTTATTGTGCAATCACTACATGTGAGGAGTTATATTCCTACGAAGTTTTCTTTGTACCTGATGTCTGCAGGTGCTGCATATACTGAAACGTGCTGCATATACAGAAACGTGCTGCATATACTGAAACGTGCTGCATATACTGAAACGTGCTGAATATACTGAAACGTGCTGCATATACAAAAACGTGCTGCATATACAGAAACGTGCTGCATATACTGAAACGTGCTGCATATACAGAAACGTGCTGAATATACAGAAACGTGCTGCATATACTGAAACGTGCTGCTTATACAGAAACGTGCTGCATATACAGAAACGTGCTGCATATACTGAAACGTGCTGCATATACAGAAACGTGCTGCATATACAGAAACGTGCTGAATATACAGAAACGTGCTGCATATACAGAAACGTGCTGCATATACTGAAACGTGCTGCATATACAGAAACGTGCTGAATATACTGAAACGTGCTGAATATACTGAAACGTGCTGCATATACAGAAACGTGCTGCATATACTGAAACGTGCTGCATATACAGAAACGTGCTGAATATACTGAAACGTGCTGAATATACTGAAACGTGCTGCATATACAGAAACGTGCTGCATATACAAAAACGTGCTGAATATACAGAAACGTGCTGCATATACAGAAACGTGCTGCATATACTGAAATGTGCTGCATATACAGAAACGTGCTGAATATACTGAAACGTGCTGCATATACAGAAACGTGCTGAATATACAGAAACGTGTTGCATATACTGAAACGTGCTGCATATACTGAAACGTGCTGCATATACAGAAACGTGCTGAATATACAGAAACGTGCTGCATATACTGAAACGTGCTGCATATACAGAAACGTGCTGAATAAACAGAAACGTGCTGCATATACTGAAACGTGCTGAATATACAGAAACGTGCTGCATATACTGAAACGTGCTGCATATACAGAAACGTGCTGAATATACTGAAACGTGCTGCATATACAGAAACGTGCTGCATATACAGAAACGTGCTGCATATACAGAAACGTGCTGCATATACTGAAACGTGCTGCTTATACAGAAACGTGCTGCATATACAGAAACGTGCTGCATATACAGAAACGTGCTGAATATACTGCAACGTGCTGCATATACAGAAACGTGCTGAATATACTGAAACGTGCTGAATATACTGAAACGTGCTGCATATACAGAAACGTGCTGCATATACAGAAACGTGCTGAATATACTGAAACGTGCTGCATATACAGAAACGTGCTGCATATACTGAAACGTGCTGAATAAACAGAAACGTGCTGCATATACTGAAACGTGCTGAATAAACAGAAACGTGCTGCATATACTGAAACGTGCTGAATATACAGAAACGTGCTACATATACTGAAACGTGCTGAATATATTGAAACGTGCTGCATATACTGAAACATAAGTAAGTAAGTAAGTAAGTAAAATTTATTTGTATAGCACTTTTCACAGAGAGGACTCGCAAAGTGCTTCACAGGATTAAAATACAAACAAGAATACGTACATACAAACATACAGGTCACATACAGAGACACAAAAATGAAACAGTTGTTGCAAAACTAAATCACTTAAGACAAGTTAAAGAATGCCTGCCTATACAGATAGGTTTTAAGATGCTTCTTAAAGATATCAACCGATGCTGCGGCTCTCATGTTCTGTGGGAGGGTGTTCCACAGTCTGGGTGCAATGGACTCAAAGGCCCGGTCACCTCTAGTTCTAAGCCTAGTGCGAGGAACTGCCAACAGGCCGTGATCGGCAGACCTAAGTGTCCTACTAGGAACATATACATGCAGCAGGTCAGACAGATACTCAGGTGCCTGATCATGAAGGGCTCTGAATGTTAAAACAAGGATTTTGAACTGGATCCTAAAGCTGACAGGAAGCCAGTGTAGGGAGGCCAGGACAGGAGTAATGTGGTAGTTTTTGGGTGATTTGGTTAACAGCCTGGCAGCGGCATTCTGCACCAGTTGGAGGCGATCTACATGAGTTTTACAGAGACACATGAAAAGAGAGTTGCAGTGATGACACAAAGGCGTGAATGATCATTTCTAGTTCAGCATGTGATACAACAGATCTCAGTTTTGCAATGTTTTTAAGGTGGAAAAAGCATGTACGGGTCAACATGTGAATGTGTTTATCAAAATGCATGGCCTAGTCAAAAATAACTCCGAGATTTCTCAGGTTAGAGCGGATATTTGAATTCAGGGACCCAATACAGCTCGCCACCCTAGAAGCAGTACAGTCAGGAGCGACAATAAGGACCTCCGTCTTAGCAGCGTTAAGCTGAAGGAAATTGTTGACCATCCAGTCATTAATTGCAGACAAACAGTCATGCAGTACATTCAGACTGTCAGTCCTGTCAGGATTAAAGGAAAAATACAGCTGAATATCATCTGCGTACATATGATAAGATACACCCTCAAACCTGTTGATAATGTTTCCAAGAGATAGCATATACAAAGCAGACAAAATTGGACCCAACACTGAGCCCTGGGGCACCCCACAAGAAAGGGGGACGGACTCGGACATAAAAGGACCAGATGCTACAGAGAAACTTCTACCAGAGAGGTAGGAGGCAAACCAGTCAAGGGCACTGCCTGAAATGCCAACACAGTTACTGAGCCTATCTAACAGGATGCGGTGATCCACAGTATCGAAGGCTGCGCTAAGGTCAAGCAGCATTAGGATGGTACATTTACCAGTGTCAGAGGCCATCATGATGTCATTAGACAAACATGCTGCATATACAGAAACGTGCTGCATATACTGAAATGCGCTGCATATACAGAAACGTGCTGCTTGCAAAGCACAGCCTGCTGGGATGTTTCTATGTATCTACTGGCAACAGAAGGGCTCTTTAGGACAAAGTGCACGGAGTACATTTGTGCACAGTAATGAGCAGGCGAAATGTCTGTCTAGCCTACATATGAGGTGTCTCAAGATTTAGGAAAATACAATTTTATTGAACATAATGAAAGCAAAAAGTCACTTGACACGCTGCTGTTTTGTGCTATGACCATTTGTGATGAAAGTTGTTATTTATGTGACAACGCTTGAACGCAACACAGGCTCTCCTCCACCGCCAGTATCGCAGCAGCAGGCAAACCCACTCGATGCGGTGTCTACGTATATATGCCTCTGGGGCAGACCCCCGATTTTTTGGCATTCCGGTTTGGAGGAGGCGAATTTCCGATCTCCGGGGTTTGCCGACAGACTCCACATTCACTGAATGTAGAGTTTGTATATAGAGACTAGGCTGTACGTAACAGCAGTCTGTTGATGGTTATTTACACACTGTCCATAACAATACCTATGTCAGGTAACAAACTGCGCCGGGCTCAGGTAAGGTTTGGTCAGGAAAATGCGGCCCGAGCCACGGGTTAGGGTTAGGGTCGTGACGTTGTACTGTATATTGTCATGGCTGTAACTGCCTACGACCAAATCACAGCCGTGACGATATACAGTACAACATCACTCTCTCTCGTGTGATATTGCTTAAATATATATATATATATATATATATATATTTGTGTGTGTGTATGTGTGTGTGTGTGTGTACAACTGTTGCTTTTGTTCTCATTATTCTGATGTCAGCAGGAGGATATTCCAGAGAAAGAGGGCATGACAGGAACAAGATACCTACCTGCCAATTCTGGTGACCTTTGGTCTTACAGTTTTACTGCACAAACACTTTAAGACCAAAGGTCACCAGAATTGGCAGGTAGATATCTTGTTCCTGTCATGCCCTCTTTCTCTGGAATATCCTCCCGCTGACATCAGACAGTTGATGCCTATAAATGTCAACTTAAAACTTGTCTTTTTATTTGAAGGTCAGTTTGTTGCTTATTCTTTGATTACAGTTATTGTGCAATCACTACATGTGAGGAGTTATATTCCTACGAAGTTTTCTTTGTACCTGATGTCTGCAGGTGCTGCATATACTGAAACGTGCTGCATATACAGAAACGTGCTGCATATACTGAAATGTGCTGCATATACAGAAACGTGCTGCATATACAGAAACGTGCTGCATATACTGAAACGTGGTGAATATACTGAAACGTGCTGCATATACTGAAACGTGCTGAATATACTGAAACGTGCTGAATATACAGAAACGTGCTGAATATACTGAAAGGTGCTGCATATACAGAAACGTGCTGCATGTACTGAAACGTGCTGCATATACTGAAACGTGCTGCATATACAGAAACGTGCTGCATATACTGAAACGTGCTGAATGTACAGAAACGTGCTGCATATACAGAAACGTGCTGCATATACTGAAACGTGCTGAATATACTGAAACGTGCTGCATATACAGAAACGTGCTGCATGTACTGAAACGTGCTGCATATACTGAAACGTGGTGCATGTACTGAAACGTGCTGCATATACTGAAACGTGCTGCATATACAGAAACGTGCTGCATGTACTGAAACGTGCTGCATATACTGAAACGTGCTGCATATACAGAAACGTGCTGAATATACTGAAACGTGCTGCATATACAGAAACGTGCTGCATATACAGAAACGTGTTGAATATACTGAAATGTGCTGCATATACTGAAACGTGCTGAATTTACTGAAATGTGCTGCATGTACTGAAACGTGCTGAATTTACTGAAATGTGCTGCATGTACTGAAACGTGCTGCATATACTGAAACGTGCTGAATATACTGAAACATGCTGCATATACAGAAACGTGCTGCATGTACTGAAACGTGCTGAATATACAGAAACGTGCTGCATATACAGAAACATGCTGAATATACTGAAACGTGCTGCATATACAGAAACGTGCTGAATATACTGAAACGTGCTGCATGTACTGAAACGTGCTGCATATACAGAAATGTGCTGCATATACTGAAACGCGCTGCATATACAGAAACGTGCTGAATATACTGAAACGTGCTGAATATACTGAAACGTGCTGCATATACTGAAATGTGCTGAATATACAGAAACGTGCTGCATATACTGAAATGTGCTGCATATACAGAAAAGTGCTGAATATACTGAAATGTGCTGCATATACAGAAACATACTGCATATATAGAAACGTTCTGCATATACTGAAACGTGCTGAATATACAGAAACATGCTGCATATACTGAAACGTGCTGAATATACTGAAACGTGCTGCATATACAGAAACGTGCTGCATATACTGAAACGTGCTGCATATACAGAAACGTGTTGCATATACTGAAACGTGCTGAATATACTGAAACGTGCTGCATATACTGAAACGTGCTGCATATACAGAAACGTGTGACATATACAGAAACGTGCTGCATATACAGAAAAGTGCTGAATATACTGAAATGTGCTGCATATACAGAAACATACTGCATATATAGAAACGTTCTGCATATACTGAAACGTGCTGAATATACAGAAACATGCTGCATATACTGAAACGTGCTGAATATACTGAAACGTGCTGCATATACAGAAACGTGCTGAATATACTGAAACGTGCTGCATATACAGAAACGTGTTGCATATACTGAAACGTGCTGAATATACTGAAACGTGCTGCATATACTGAAACGTGCTGCATATACAGAAACGTGCTGCATATACAGAAACGTGTTGCATATACTGAAACGTGCTGCATATACAGAAACGTGCTGCATATACTGAAACGTGCTGCATATATAGAAACGTTCTGCATATACTGAAACGTGCTGAATATACTGAAACGTGCTGCATATACTGAAACGTGCTGAATATACAGAAACGTGCTGCATATACAGAAACGTGTTGCATATACTGAAACGTGCTGCATATACAGAAACGTGCTGCATATACAGAAACGTGCTGCATATACAGAAACGTGCTGCATATACTGAAACGTGCTCCATATACAGAAACGTGCTGCATATATAGAAACGTTCTGCATATACAGAAACGTGCTGAATATACTGAAACGTGCTGCATATACTGAAACGTGCTGCATATACAGAAAAGTGCTGAATATACTGAAACGTGCTGCATATACAGAAACATACTGCATATATAGAAACGTTCTGCATATACTGAAACGTGCTGAATATACTGAAACGTGCTGCATATACTGAAACGTGCTGAATATACAGAAACGTGCTGCATATACAGAAACGTGTTGCATATACTGAAACGTGCTGCATATACAGAAACGTTCTGCATATACAGAAACGTGCTGAATATACTGAAACGTGCTGCATATACTGAAACGTGCTGCATATACAGAAAAGTGCTGAATATACTGAAACGTGCTGCATATACAGAAACATACTGCATATATAGAAACGTTCTGCATATACTGAAACGTGCTGAATATACTGAAACGTGCTGCATATACTGAAACGTGCTGAATATACAGAAACGTGCTGCATATACAGAAACGTGTTGCATATACTGAAACGTGCTGCATATACAGAAACGTGCTGCATATACTGAAACGTGCTGCATATACAGAAACGTGTTGCATATACTGAAACGTGCTGCATATACAGAAACGTGCTGCATATACTGAAACCCGCTGCAAATAAGACAACAAATGCAAAAACAAAACGCTGCATAGCTACTCATACAACGGAAGTGCTCCAGGCCTGTCGGGGCAGTGCTGAACTTCCACCTGAGAGACAGACGAGTGAGCGGGAACAAGAAAGTTATGTTTGGAGGAAAGTTGGAGCTGGGACAGGCAATGGCGTGTGCCTGTTTGTGTGTGCATGTAGGTGTGCGATAGTGGGTTTCATTAAGTGGCTTCACTGTATGTGTGTGTGTTTGCAAGAGAGTTTAAGTTTGTGAATTTCAGTGCGTATGAGCATTCTTCATTTAGCGAAGGAATTGTGACTATGGGGTGTTTGTGTGTGTACCTGTCAGGTTAGTGCATGCTTGTGTGCACATGTGGCAAATACAAACCCCCAAAATTCAAGTGTCTGCAAGTGTATTTTACACTTGTGTGTGCTTGCCTGCCCAAGTGTGATAGGACATTAGCGTGTGTGTGTGTGTGTGTGTGTGTGTTTGATGTGTGTTCCTCAGAAGTGAGGATGAGCAGATAGGCAGCAGACGCTCACCTCATTTGTTCTTATTTTCTCGCTTCCCTTCAACCACAAAGACACAGAACATGTTCCGTTTATTCCCTATCAAAATGTGCATCCTGTCTGCGCTCAATATAAAACCAGCCCGTTTCCTCGAATATGACATTTAAATCTCTTCAGGTAAACTTCTGTAAGAGAGCTGGAAGGCTGTGAAGGATTTTTTTTCTCACCTCTGGTCAAACTGATTCTCATTTCACACTTTTTTTTTTTATCAACCTGAGCAACAATGCAACAGTTAGAACAGAGAATGGTTTCAAAAGCACATGTTGAGATATTCTCACGGTGCTGAAAGGCTGAGGATGCATAATTTTACAGTTACTTGAATAATATCAAAACATTCACGCCATTGTGACTCAACTTGTGCCCGCGGCCAAAACTTTGTCTTTCAGTCTCTTTGTTGTGGCACGTTTTTAATGAAATTCCCCAAATATACCTGAAGCACTTGTCACCACTTTTTCAGTTTTGTTTGTTGTACACCATCAAACGGAAATCAGCCAAGAATAAAGGTTTTCCACTGTCTGTTTTTACATCTTTGAATTCATTTAGCTCGCGAGATACAGTACAGGCCAAAAGTTTGGACACACCTTCTCATTCAATGCGTTTTCTTTATTTTCATGACTATTTACATTGTAGATTCTCACTGAAGGCATCAAAACTATGAATGAACACATGTGGAGTTATGTACTTAACAAAAAAAGGTGAAATAACTGAAAACATGTTTTATATTCTAGTTTCTTCAAAATAGCCACCCTTTGCTCTGATTACTGCTTTGCACACTCTTGGCATTCTCTCCATGAGCTTCAAGAGGTAGTCACCTGAAATGGTTTCCACTTCACAGGTGTGCCTTATCAGGGTTAATTAGTGGAATTTCTTGCTTTATCAATGGGGTTGGGACCATCGGTTGTGTTGTGCAGAAGTCAGGTTAATACAAAGCCGACAGCCCTATTGGACAACTGTTAAAATTCATATTATGGCAAGAACCAATCAGCTAACTAAAGAAAAACGAGTGGCCATCATTACTTTAAGAAATGAAGGTCAGTCAGTCTGGAAAATTGCAAAAACTTTAAATGTGTCCCCAAGTGGAGTCGCAAAAACCATCAAGCACTACAACCAAACTGGCACACATGAGGACCGACCCAGGAAAGGAAGACCAAGAGTCACCTCTGCTTCTGAGGATAAGCTCATCCGAGTCACCAGCCTCAGAAATCGCAAGTTAACAGCAGCTCAGATCAGAGACCAGATGAATGCCACACAGAGTTCTAGCAGCAGACCCATCTCTAGAACAACTGTTAAGAGGAGACT
This sequence comes from Epinephelus lanceolatus, assembly GCF_041903045.1. Classification (NCBI taxonomy): domain Eukaryota; kingdom Metazoa; phylum Chordata; class Actinopteri; order Perciformes; family Serranidae; genus Epinephelus; species Epinephelus lanceolatus. Next base: position 34,076,203 of record NC_135746.1, on the reverse strand, counting down.
GTGCCAATCAGGCCTTCATGGTCAAATAGCTGCTAGGAAACCACTGCTAAGGAGAGGCAACAAGCAGAAGAGATTTGTTTGGGCCAAGAAACACAAGGAATGGACATAAGACCAGTGGAAATCTGTGCTTTGGTCTGATGAGTCCAAATTTGAGATCTTTGGTTCCAACCGCCGTGTCTTTGTGAGACGCAGAAAAGGTGAACGGATGGATTCCACATGCCTGGTTCCCACTGTGAAGCATGGAGGAGGAGGTGTGATGGTGTGGGGGTGTTTTGCTGGTGACACTGTTGGGGATTTATTCAAAATTGAAGGCACACTGAACCAGCATGGCTACCACAGCATCCTGCAGCGACATGCCATCCCATCCGGTTTGCGTTTAGTTGGACGATCATTTATTTTTCAACAGGACAATGACCCCAAACACACCTCCAGGCTGTGTAAGGGCTATTTGACCAAGAAGGAGAGTGATGGAGTGCTGCGGCAGATGACCTGGCCTCCACAGTCACCGGACCTGAACCCAATCGAGATGGTTTGGGGTGAGCTGGACCGCAGAGTGAAGGCAAAGGGGCCAACAAGTGCTAAACACCTCTGGGAACTCCTTCAAGACTGTTGGAAAACCATTTCAGGTGACTACCTCTTGAAGCTCATGGAGAGAATGCCAAGAGTGTGCAAAGCAGTAATCAGAGCAAAGGGTGGCTATTTTGAAGAAACTAGAATATAAAACATGTTTTCAGTTATTTCACCTTTTTTTGTTAAGTACATAACTCCACATGTGTTCATTCATAGTTGTGATGCCTTCAGTGAGAATCTACAATGTAAATAGTCATGAAAATAAAGAAAACGCATTGAATGAGAAGGTGTGTCCAAACTTTTGGCCTGTACTGTATATTTTGGCCGCGCTTTGGAAAGCAGAGCTAAATGGTAAACAAACATGGCAGCACACCGGTAAGGTAAGACAACACGTTTACATGTCGTTTTCTATATGTTCTCTGACATTTATCCTAACGATATGAGGCGGTCTTTGTGGAAAAAAAGCTTGTTTAGTGGACTAACTTTGCACTTGAAGGTTGCCCGTTCATTTACGTTTTAACGGGTCTGACACTACTATGCGCCCCGGCTGTATCTAGGCTAACGGCTAACATGCTAACTATTATTTTTATGTCACTAGTCACTTGAAACAAATTTAGGACGATAGGAGACGGGTTGAAATAAACCAAAATTTCCCTTTAAGTCTAAGAAGGAACAGTAAACAGTGAAGGTATGCTCACACACCAGTGACCATGTAGACTCATATAAAGTCAAATGATCATATAGATGATTTTATTGATTTCCATTTTCTTCTCTTTCTTTAGATGGAAATACTTCCGAATCAGATCCTCTTCTGTGGGGCTGTCCGATGCTGACCCTGACAAACAAAGGGAGAAAAAGATAGAGAGACAACATTTTTCAGCAAGAACAGGCTGCAGCACATTATCCAGTCTGCAGAGAGGACCTTCAGCTGCAATCTGCTGTCTCCTGTGTACACATTGGGCCTCATTCTGCAAACAAATTTAGAACTTCCACAGACCATGCGTATGCACAAATTATGACAGCCTGGCTGTCTTACAAAATATTGAAACTTGCCTTTTAACTAAATATAAAGCATATCAAAACCACATTCATTAAAAAAAACTTTGATAGAGGTCTTGGAAGTGTTTTTATGGTGGATTTATTTGATATGATTTTCCTTGTTTTTAGGATTTTATTTTAAATGTCATGATAATCTGTGTCATCTGTGTAATCTATGTTAGGCTCTTTTGTTTCATTTTCATGCATGTATTGTGTGTAAGAAAATTCACTGAGAAACGATTCTCCTTTTGTGAAAAACAAGTTAATATCTGCACACTGAATACTTTAATAGCCCCGTAGAAGGTTTTATTTATTTGTGACGTTGTGATATATGAGAAGGTTCTGTGTGTATTACTCGGTATTGAGGCTCATATAGTGAGGCTAAAAAAACGTAAAGCACAACTGGCTGATTATGTTTCTGTTTGATACCTCCTTGGGGGCTTCAAAACTATTGTGTCCAGCTAATTCTTTGTTTTTCACTTTGAGCCCTTTTATCCAGTCACATTCTTCTGTGTTAAAATTAGAGTTCTAACAGAGCAGCAGACAAAGGTTACTCTCCAAAATCTTCTCAGGCTCTGCTGCTGGGTGTAAGGTGCTTAGTTATATTCAAGTACAAAGTTAAATCTGGCCCACACAGAAATGGACTGCTTAATTATTTGTTAATGACAATGTTAAACATTAATGCTTTATGATTTATCTGTAGTGTATGATTTGTTTGTCCTTTCAACTGACAGTCAGATTTGATTGTGAAATACAACATTTGGTCAGTAATAAAGACAGGAGTGCAAATATAAATAGAATTTATTGAAATTTTAAACAAGTTATGAATATAAAAAACTCAACATTAGCCATGACCAGAGCATGTGAGCGGAGCGCGGAGCGGGAGGATTTTGTGTTGAGCGAGGAGCGGCTATTTTTTTAAAAGGTGGAGTGGAGCCTTATCTCTCGCTCCAATTTCGCTCCGGTCGCTCATGCCCCACCCAGAATGCATCTTTGCACCTGCACACACCCACAATATTTTCTTTCAAAACTATGGAGTTTATTGTGTCCTACTTCAGAAAAGAAACTGAGAAGAGAAGCAGCGGTACCTTGGAGAACGGTCCCTAAATGCGGGGAGAGGCGAGAGGGCTTCCCCGGAGAATCTACCAAGCTCATGTTTTATTGGTGCCGTAGCATTGTTCCGACCTCTCATTGTTCCGACCTCTCATTAGTCAGACGTCCCGTTGTTCCGATATGTGATTATTACTGTATTTGTTTACCATAGAGGATCAGCAATCCAACAAAAGTGTCATAGAGAGGAGAGAATGAAACACCATAACCTCCTGTTATTAACTCTGGGGTCCGGGTTGTGTGGGGAGCTCTCCGCGGTGCTGAACGGCTCCCGGCGGGCGTATTTCTGCCTTGATGGTAAAGCAGGGAAAGGCCTGAGGCGAAGCAGGCTCACGGCTTATGTGTTTGCCACTTTCTTTTTCATTTTAACCCACATCATGATTTTTTCCTGACCCTAACCAAGTGGTTTTTGTGCCTAAACCTAACCAGACCCTAACCACAGGGAATCATGAACAATGGGCTGTCGGAAAAATGGGCAGACCCCGTTTTATTTGTGAATAGGAGATTACAGGTTAGGGTAGTACGACGCAGTTGTTTTGAGCGGAGTGGTGAGCGAGTGGAGCGGGATAAAATTTATGATGGAGTGGAGCGAAGAATGCGCAGAACCAAGCGGAGCGGGCGAGCGGCGCAAAGTGACAGGTCTGCGAGCGAGGAGCGGAAATTTTCACCCACTCCGCTCAGCTCACATGCTCTGGCCATGACAGCCTGGGCTATGATCAGGCCTAACAAAATGTGTCCTAAAGGCCAAATTCAAAAGCAGTGACACTGCCAACAGTAAGCAGTTCACTGCGTTTGGAGATGGTCTTTAAGACAATTAACTAATTTACTTAAAAACATATCATTTCCCCTAGGTGTGAAATGAACTCCATCTTTCAAAAATAGCCCAGGACTGTCATGTCTGATGTGAAGGTGCTCAGTTATGGCACCATTTATACTATGAACAAATGTAGCCATAACACATAACACATTTCCTGGCCTTATCAATCTTTGCTGGATTGCCACCTGCACCTTTGGGCCAATGAAGAAAATATTATCTTAATGCCAGGATGCTGGAGGTGAAGCTGGTGCAGGTCCTCCGCTCTCCACACATGAACACATAGGTGATGTAGAGCCTTGTATGAGTGGGTTGATTGCTCGGGTTCCAGTAGAGGAAACGTGCTCTGCTTCCTCACTCAAAACACGAGTGAACGACAGAGCTGCGTGTGTTTATCCTCATTCCTCTCTCACTACTATTCCCCCTGTTTAAGGCAATTACCGTACGTAAAGCACTGTAAACTTAACAAAACATGTTATAGTTTTTCACGTGTTATTGTGATGTTATATGAATGAAGTGATATGTTTTGTGTGGTTTATTGTTGAATGAGTTTGTTGTGAATTCAGTCGATGCATAAGTCGGCTCCTGGATACTGCATGGCAGCGCGGCAATATTGAAAAGTTTACCTTCTCGTCTCACCATTTAAGCTAGTTAGGCTACTGTTACATTTATGCTTGTGCAGTGAGATAAAATATTTATTCTGTCCCTGAGAAGTTCATATTGGTAGTAGAAATAAGTAAGTGGGTTAAAAACACATTTCATGTCATTTGTCATGCAATTTAGGCGAAGTTAAAAAAATACATATTTGCAAGGGTATCTGTGGGACTGATACTGTGTGTGTTGAATATGTTCCTGATTGAACATAAGTGAGTTTGTGTTTGTCCTCATTCCTTTCTCATTACTTTCCCCCCTGTTTAAGGGCACAACAAATACACATTTATGAAACAACCTTTAACATAACCTTCTTTCATATAAAAAACATCTTTGAAAAATAAGCAAAACGCCTTTTTCCTGTTGCCTATATGATACATCATAATTCCCTTTCTAATGTCTATTTTATAGTGCTGTGAAAACATCAACACATGAGGACCTTATAATTTACCTTAGCCCAATACCCATTTTTACTGAATAGAGCTTAAATGCTTCACAGTGTAAATTAATGCAACCTTCATGAGCTGTTTGCTAAGGTAATGATAACCAGCTCTCCTCCTGCTGCAGGAACCCAGAAAAAAAAGCCCTCCCTATTATTCAGTAGGATTTGCTATGTAGTTATGCTGTTGTGGCCTTATGTCATATTTCAAAATAATAGTAGTAATAGTATTAGGAAAAAGATAGCAAAAGATAAACATTTTGATTTTCTTTTCTTTCCCCATTTGTGGCGCCTCCTATGGTTGACAGCGCCCTCAGCATTAGCCTATACTGCCTATGCTACACGGCATTATGCTTAAAAAAGCCAGATGGCTCAACGTACCCACCAGCTCGGATCGACTTACCCTTAACCTTGGGCAAGCTGAGCCACAGAAACACTTTTTTTCTGGAGCCACTTTCTTCTTTCAGGCCCTTTGTCACAGATGCATTCTTATGATTTCAATTCAATTTCAATGTTTTCATTGTTCATTCATCTTTTGTCTTATTTTTCCTTCCTTAGAGGACAACATAAGTAAAAATTGTCTGACCTTACCCCACTCTCCCCCACAAGCCACACCCACTCCCAAATGTACCTAACCCTCCACCAAGCACAATCCAACAATACACAAACATGATGTTATCATTATTATGTTTGTCATTAGTGTTCATTGTTGCCACCCAATTTATCACTAGTTATCACTATTGTGTTTTTCTATGTATTTATGTATTTGCATACACCGTCATGCGCAGATATCACTAATATCTGTCTGTGTGCCTATGTTACTGTACTGCAGTTATCTAGGATCCAATCTCAACTAACCTGAGCCCTCCTGAGCTCTCTCAAAGAGCACTCTACTTCATCAGGAATTATTAAGTTAATTGTAAGTGAGCAAGTAATAAATGTGAATGTTTCTTACTTTCATTTTTCAAGCAAGTCCAAAATATCACTTCTGCAGTTTGGCCCTGATGTGTCAGCATGATTGCAGTGATGGGAATACAAAGACAAAAAAATGCATGAAAATACTAGTAAGTAAGGTTTTTAATGGAGAGTCAGAAGCAAACATACTTCTCAGTTGTATGTATTGAAAAGCAAAAGATTTACAAAATAAAGTGATACAGAGCTTTAATATTTCATCATTAATTGACATCATTGTTAGAAAAACAGCCATTTGACAGAGTCTAATTTCACTGACAACACCTTTAACATTTGAATATATATACTATTGGTACTTCCTGATGTTACTTCTAGTAGTACTGTAATGTAATTAATCACATTGTTTTAAACAAAAAAAAGAAAAAAAGTTAAAAAGGCCATCACCAAATCAGATTTTTGGACTGTGCCCCTTCACCTGTCTGATCCACTTCAACCTCAGAATACAAAATAACCTCCCTGCTGATATTAAACAGCTATGCCTTTAAATGTCAACTTAAAACTCATCTTTTTGTCTTAACTCTACGTTAGTTGCCTATTCTTTGATTACATCAGCAAATTCACCATTAGAACCCATATACCATAAATACTTCCTGATATTGACGGCAGTATTAGCCTGCTCTAATATAATTAATCAAATTGTTAGATATGAAAAAAGAAGAAAAAAAGGTTAAAGAGGCCACCACCAAAATGATTTAATATTGGGCTTTGCTTTCCTTAATTGAGTGTTGAGAATTCTCAGCTCTGCCACCATGATGAAGGCTTTCAGCGATAGACACACAGGTACTCACACCTGCCATTATTGCCTGAGTTGAGATTTCTTTTGATAACAATGACACCAGCCTTCTCATAAAGATCAACAGCATCCATGTTGAGAAGCAGGGTGACATCCTTAATGGGACTGCATTTCTCCTTCTTCCACCACAGGTACACCACGTTGCCTCCGGTACCCTCGTTGAGGTTAACACTCACTGGCGTGTAATCTTGCTGCTGATACTGCTGATATTCGCTATCATTTGTGGAGACTTTCAGATCACTGAGTGCAAGCTTGGGGTCGGTGGTGAGACGGTACCAGATGAAGACATAGGCCCCTCCTGCACCTCTGTTGATGTCTTCATCCATACGGATGTAGCCTGCCTTAAACCAGGCAGCATCAGATCCAAAGCCAGCAGTGGCAGTGACATCACAGACGTAGGTTTCCTTCTCTCTTTTCACCCAGACGTGGATCCAGTCACCCTTATTTCCGCGGTTTAGATCAAGGGCCACTCTCAATGTCTACTATTGGATAATCATGCTCGGTGCTCCCTTGAAAGTACCAAAGGTAGATGGCATCACCCTTTGCTCCAGCATTGAGATCTTTAGGGATCTTTGTGAACCCTGCTGTGATCAATCCAGCAGCCATATCATCTCTGAATGTAAACTGAATCCTGGTGATTGGTGCGTCGCAGGATTCTGTTTTATACCAAATATAGATGTAGTTCCCGTATGCTCCTTTGTTCAGATCAGTAGGGATTTTCTTGAAGCCCTGTGATTGGAGCATTTGCTCCTCGGCTTTATCAAGGGACACCTCAAGTTGTGTGATGTATTTGCTCATTGTGGGTAACTGCATGAAGAAGGTCAGTAAACACAAAATAACAAGTTAGCAGCATGACTGTGCCTTTTCAGGTGAGCTCCAATAATCCAAAACAATTTATACATCAGTTGTCAAATATGGATCACCATAACAGCATCCAAAACAACTTATATTTTAAATGTGCATGCATATTGCACTTATTCACATTATTCATACTGAATAACCGATTAAGATCTAAAATTGAAAAAATGTTCAGTCCACAGCAAGAAAATATTAATTATTAACACTTACATGTCTGCTGACGATGAATGTTGGCCAGTAAGAAGTCAACCGATCTGCTGAATTCTGTTGTACTTACCACAAGTCAGCTGCCTTTATATACAGATGCAGCCACTTCAAATTTCAATTTCAATTTCAATTTAATGAGCAGGCGAAATGTCTGTCTCGCTTACATATGAGGTGTATCAAGATTTAGGAAAATACAATTTTATTGAACATAATGAAAGCAAAAAGTCACTTGACATGCTGCTGTTTTGTGCTATGACCATTTGTGCTGGAAGTTGTTATTTACGTGATAACGCATGAACGCAACACAGGCTCTGCTCCACCTGAATGTGCGTACAGTGCTGTGCTGTGCTGCTGTGCAAGCAGCGTGTTTGGCTGTACACATTCTCGGAACCCATCGGCTGTGTTTGGCGTCTGACTTCTGGCACTACCTTGTTCTCTATAGCTGCTGTAACGTGAATTCCTCCTGTGTGGGATCAATAAAGTTCTTATCCTAGCCATCTGAGAAGATCAAATACATTGTTTTTGGTGCCTAACTGTTTCCCAAGTATATTAGTGTGTGTGTGAATGAATAAATGAGAGGCATTAACGTAAATTTATTTGTAGAAAGGCGCTTTAAGAAATTAAGTCCATTTACTTACATTAGTTTACAGCGCAGCCTTGCCACATCCAGTATGGCGGCGACGTTGACGTATCGCAGCAGCGGGCAAACCCACTCGATGCGGTGTCTACGTATATATGTCTATGGGGCAGACCCCCGATTTTTTGGCATTCCAGTTTGGAGGAGGTGAATTCCCGTTTCCGACATCCGTTTCCTCCCCCTGCTCATATAAGTAAAAATGCTGAACAACTGCGATGGATTCAGAGTTTGCAGTGACGCCAATTATGTTCCGCCTCGTTAGTTCACTGTACGGACCGTTTAACCTGGCAACAACTGCAGCCGGTTCAAACGTGATTGGTCAATATCACGTGGACTACCAACAACCTACAACCGGAAACCAGGGCTCTTCCGCTCTTCTTCCGGAGGCAAGATCTCCGGGATTTGCCGACAGACTCTACATTCACTGAATATAGAGTTTGTATATAGAGACTAGGCTGTACGTAACAGCAGTCTGTTGATGGTTATTTACACACTGTCCATAACAATACCTATGTCAGGTAACAAACTGCACCGGGCTCAGGTAAGGTTTGGTCAGGAAAATGCAGCCCGAGCCACGCTCTAGGGTTAGGGTCGTGACGTTGTACTGTATATTGTCATGGCTGTAACTGCCTACGACCAAATCACAGCCGTGACGATATACAGTACAACATCACTCTCTCTCGTGTGATATTGCTTAAATATATATATATATATATATTTGTGTGTGTGTGTGCAACTGTTGCTCTTCTTCTCATTATTCTGATGTCAGTGGGAGGATATTCCAGAGAAAGAGGGCATGACAGGAACAAGATACCTACCTGCCAATTCTGGTGGCCTTTGGTCTTACAGTTTTACTGCACAAACACTTTAAGACCAAAGGTCACCAGAATTGGCAGGTAGGTATCTTGTTCCTGTCATGCCCTCTTTCTCTGGAATATCCTCCCGCTGACATCAGACAGTTGATGCCTATAAATGTCAACTTAAAACTTGTCTTTTTATTTGAAGGTCAGTTTGTTGCTTATTCTTTGATTACAGTTATTGTGCAATCACTACATGTGAGGAGTTATATTCCTAAGAATTTTTCTTTGTACCTGATGTCATCATTCTTTCAGCGACTCAGTTATTGTGCAGTCATTAACCAATTAAATCATTAGTTCATGTTATTCTCTCACACTCGACCTCTGCCACAACAAGACCTAAACCTGTGTGTTTGTTTGTTTCCTCTCTCCTATCTGTGTGAATGGTGTGCTTCAGTTTTGCCTCTTGACATCTACATGGCATCTATTGCATGTCTGTCTGTCTGGAGAGACCTATGGGGTTTGAAGAGTCTCTTAAAGCTAAAGTTGGTGACTTATATGAAAAACAACTTATTTGCTGAAACTGTTTCTAAATTCACACAGCACTTCATGAGACACACAATCTGTGAATAAAAACATTCTCCTCTGCCTACTCTATTGTCTTATAGTGCTTCTACTGACCTTACTGTATGTGAACAAAAACAACCAATCAGAGCCAAAGAGTCTCTGACACAGCTGTCAATCATGTCAGTCACTGCTCATGATGAAATATGAATCAGGATTCTGTTACTGCAATGCCTTTATCTCACCTCAAATGTTTTCAGAAACATCTTTTAGTGTACTGTTTAGCTGTAAAATAAGAGAGGTGGTCTGGCTGGTGAGCAGTGCTTGGTACTCCAGACAACAGTATTCTACATGGCGGCTGGGTCACAAACTGTCCCATCATACAGCTGAACAGTACACTAAGATATGTTTCTAAAAACATTTCAGGTGAGAAATGCAGTAACAGAATCTTGATTCATATTTGATCAGTGCTGCTGAGTTTGACAGTTTAACCACAGTTCACGAGCAGTGATCGACATGATTGACAGCTGTGAGACTCCTCAGCTCTGATTGGCTGTTTCTGGTACGCTGGGGTCTGATTCTAGCAAATGCTGTCAGAGGCAATAGGAAAGGGAGAAAGCCAGGAGGGACATGATTCAATGCACAGACAGTGGCCCTCATTTATAAAATAAATTTTACAACAGAAAACTGGGCGTGCGGCTATTTGCACACAAACCTCAGCTTTGATCAATGTGGACGTGAGCAGAGGATACGATCAAATCTCTCATCAGGTTTCAGCTCGTGTACCCAAGTTTGAGTCAGCGTGGACAAGCGATGCAGCATATTAGGTCTGGCTGAGTTGGAGAAAAGTTATCAGACCATATTCTGACTGATATCTGAGTATTAGCAGCCACCAGTTCTGTGCACAGACATTTTTGAGCATTTATATCTCATAATCAGCTACAGAGATTTGTACCAAATTTGATCTGAACCCTCTTGGGTCATGACTCAATCAGTGCATAAAATGTGGTGATTATTGTTTGAACAGGGAGTGGCTTATGACAATACATCTAAATTTTAAGACATTTCATATTCCAAGCTTAAAAAAATCATAATAAATCACAAGTGCATCCTACAGAGCAGAAATCTTTTCAGCTCATCCACTGCATTGTGACAAATGTTTGCCTCACTGTAACCTATAGTCAATTCAGAAGTCTGTCATTCTATATTTTTAAGTATATACAAAATTAATTAGCATCTTTATCTACAGAAGTCAAAATGGACACAGACCAGGATTTAACTTATTGTAGTAACACAGGTACTCAAGACATCCACAGTTGCCTGTGTTGAGATCCTCTTCAATCACAGTGAGACCAGCTTTGCGATAATTCTCAATCAAAGCTTTGTTGAGAAGCAGGGTGATGGCCTGGATGGGGTTGTTGGATCCCTTCTTGAACCACAGGGTCACCTTGTCACCACTGCTCCCCTCATTCAGGTTAATATTCACTGATGAATACTGTTGCTGCTGGTAGGCCAGATAGTCGGTTTTATTGGTGGAGACTTTCAGATCATTGACTGCACCCTGGGAGTCGGTGGTCTGACGGAACCAGATGAAGACAGGCTTTCCTCCTCCTCGAGCACCTCGGTTAGTATCTTCATCCACACGGATGTAACCTCCTTTTAGGTAGTCGGTGTCTGATCCGTAGGAGTCAGTGGCAGCCACATCACAGATGTATGTTGGGTTCTCTCTCTTCAGCCAGATGTGGATCCAGTCCCCAGTGGCCCCACGGTTCAGATCACAGGCCACTCTCTCCCAGCCAAAATCAAACTTCCCGGCTTCATTGGCTGCCTCGGTGGTGACATCAATCTCCACTATGGGAGTGTGGTACTTTCCGGACCCTCTGAAGTACCAAAGGTAGACGGGACCACGTGTTGATCCTGCATTGAGATCTCTGTCGATCTGTATGTACCCTGCTTTTCTCAATCCAACAGACATTTCATCGCTGAATGAGACTTGAACCCTGGTGATTGCACCTGAGCCAGTATCTTGTTTGTACCAAAGATAGATGGCATTTCCTCCTCCTCTTTTGTTCAGGTTGACATTGACCATCCTGAAGTCTTGAGATTGGAGATTGCTCTCATCAGTTGGATTAATGGACACACTGAGGTCTGTGATGGGCATTGTGGGTAACTGCATTAAAGAAAGAAGACAAATCATGAGTTAACAGAAAATGATGAGTCAGCTGCATGACTGTGCTTTCTCAGGTGAGCTCCTATATAATCATGACTAATCATTACATCAGTTGTCAAATATGGATCACCATAACGACATCTGAAATAAATCATATTTTAAATGTGCATGCATACTGCACCAATTCTACTATTTACACTGAATATAATCAATAAAGATCTGAAATAGAAAAATGTATGGTCTACTGCAAGAAAACAATAAATTCTTGAACACTTACGTGTCTGCTGACAGTGAACGATAGGCGGTAAGAAGTCACCTGATGGGCTGAATGGGGTTGTTTCTACCACAAGTGGGCTGCCTTTATATAGAGAACAGATGATGCGACTCATTGTGCAATCACTGCCTCTAGGGAGTAGCCTTCTGTTCCAAAGAATTGTGTCATCCCAATCAACATGTCAAACCAGACAAATGTATAAATGACCTAGAATTACATTTTCTCACACCCGATCTCCATACAAAATCTATCTTGACTGTCACTGTGTGTGTTTGTCATGTCTACGACTCATTTCCAGATAGTTTTTCATAAAGGTGTGGGGAGAGGAGTTTTCCTATACTGTTTGACAACAAAACAAGCACTTGGACACCTCACAGGGGACACGTCCCCCTCAGTATGTTATACACTTGCATCTGTGTCCCCAAATCAAAACATGAAGCACAGGACATTCATTTGACAAAATTAAAGGCATTTACACCATAAACTGATGCAGAAAAGGCACAAATTGTTACAGTAAATAGACACAGACACCAGTTCAACATCTAAGAATCTTGGTGTTACATTTGATCCCACCCTCTGTTTTGATCTGCACACTAAAGAAATCACCAAGACCACCTTTTATCACCCGCACAACACTCACTCACTAAAATCCTGCTTTTTCTGTCCTACTAACATTATCCTTCTTGTGGGTTAGTCTTTGTCTCCCTCTGTGAGAGTTTGCTTGCTTTCTCCTATCAGTGTGCTTCAGTTTAGTCTCTTGTGTGTTTGTGTCATCTGACCTCTATTCAGGTCTCTGTGGTGGAAAGCAGGTCATGTGGCTCAGGTGTGTTTGGAGACACCTGGAAGCTGCTCAACATCCTTCCTGATCCTTGTCTGTGTAGAACTTAAACATATTGCAATAGAGTGTGCCAGGGCTGACGTCAAAACCCAGAAGTTTAGCATCGCGCTGGTTCCTGGAAGAGAAAGTGAATGTGATTTTTGCATTGCGTTTTGGATTATGTCAGAAAATAAGCTCTGTGGCTAACACAAGTTTATGACACTTACAGGTTTTGTTCAGCGAGATAATCTTCACATATGAACACCTTTCATACCGCATTTGAAGCTTAAATGCGATCACCAGAAGTAAAAAGCTAACGTTAGGCTTTAACGGACTACATGACTACTCCATGGTCGCATGACTCTTGACGTCACCGCCACTAAGCTTTTAACTGATTTCGGCCGTTTTGTTTTAAAAACATTGTATAATGGGGAAATCGGAGTGTTTAAGCTAAATAAGAAGCTGTAATGGCGGACTGCCAGCACTCTCACCTGTTCGGGGGTGATGACGTTTACTGTCCCTGACAGGGTTTGTAGTCGTATTGAGCAACTTGTTAGCAACCGCCTTTTTTACGACACGTTAAACCTTCAAAATTCACAAGTAGGGTATTTACTGACGTGTTTTATGTCGTAGAACAAAACCTGAAACTCACTTAAGCTTTTGTTAACCACAGACCTTATTTGAGGCATTTTACCAAAATCCCATTCTAAACACGTATTGACTTTTAGACGAGAGAACCGGAAGTGCTAAAAGCGCTAACAGAGTTCCGGGTTTACTGGCACACTCTATAGGTACTGCCATGAAGGTGGCCATCATAATATAAACTCTTAAATAATAATAACACAGAGCACATCTATAAACCTACCCGTGTCTGGTTGGTACAGTTGAAACTGAACCCAGAAAGTTCTGGTTTCATTTCAGCCCTCAAAAGGTTTGGTATGGGGCCATTATGGTAGCAAAATAGCTGCAAATGCATATCTCAATCTGTGTGTGCGTAATCAGATTTGTACATGTGTAAAATAATTTGTAAAAGCATAATAAAGTTTGTGAATGCATACAAAAATCTGCAAATGTGTATTTAGAATCTGTGTGCGTAATCAGATATGTAAATGTGTATAAAAAAGTCTTGCAAATGTATTGCGATCTGTAAATCTGTACAACGATCTGTAAATGTGTACAGAGATCTGTAAATATGTAGACAGATTTGTAAATACCTACAGTATGTCTTCAGCTTTAACTCAGTTGGGCCTCTCAATTGGCTCTCTTTGTACACGTGATTTTTGATTCTCTTCTGCCATGTGAGATCCGCAAATGTGTGAGAAGATTTGTGTCTGTAACTCAAAGTGTGGGTCACCCTGAGCACAGGCTGACAGGCTCAAGCTGCCGCTACCTTCAGATTGTTTTGCCCTGAGCACAGGTTCACAGGCGCTACTTTGCTGAACTGTATGTGATCAGAACTGCGACAATTAACTGATTTTTCAATTAGTCGATCAAGACAAATATTAGCTGCAACAATTTTGATAATAAAGTCTGCATTTGACTGATTTTCCAAGGTAAGATTCCAAGCATTTTTTTGTTTTTGATTATCAAACGTTAAGCTTTACTTCTTTCATATGTCTAATATGAGTCAATGAAAAAACATTTTATAGACTAAACAATCAAGGAAATGATGAACAGATTACGTATACAAAAATATTAGCAAACACACTACTAAGACAAAATATTAGACATTTCTAAAGTGCAATATATTGCTGGATGATGTCTTGTGCAAAGGTCAACTATATACAGTATCTCACATAAGTGAGTACACTCCTCCCATTTTTGGAAATATTTTATTATATCTTTTCATGGGGCGACACTAAATGACACTTTGATATAAATTAGTCAGTGAAGTTGTTATGATGACAACTACTGCAAAAAACCTGAACATGTACTTACAGAGAGCAAACGAGAATCCATAGGCCTGCAAGGCTGCAGCCTGTCCATACAACAACAAAACAGTGCAGCAAAGTAGCGCCTGTGAGCCTGTGCTCAGGGCAAAACAATCTGAAGGTAGCGGCAGCTTGAGCCTGTCAGCCTGTGCTCAGGGTGACCCACACTTAAGAGTTACAGACACAAATCTTCTCACACATCTGCGGATCTCACGCACAGAAAAGTAGCAAAAATCATGTGTACTTTGAGAGGCCCCACTGAGTTAAAGCTGAAGACGTAGGTATTTACAAATCCGTCTGTGGAGTTAGATTTGTCTCATGAATACCTGTAAATGCACAGAGGGTGATCTACAAATATTTCTTGATCTGCACACGTGTTTTGCTATCCACAAATACAAATTTCTAATTTGTAACTTGTATTTTGGTTTTTGCAAATAGATGTGTATTTGTAAATATATCATTTTTTCATTTGTAAAAAAAAAAGACATTTGTAAAACTGAAAATTCTGTTTGTGAAGTGTGATTCAGCATTTGTGGATCACCAATCACACACATGTATTGCTTTCTTCAATGACGTAATTTTGAGACGTTCTTGTCAAATTTCCACACAGATCCACAAACAAATAGCTCGTGATTCACAAATGGCCCGCCCTCCTCACCAGTAGGTGGCAGTATTGTTCTATGCATACAAATATTCCTTCCACAAACACAAATTTCGTATTTTTAACTTGTGTGTTGGCTTTTACAAATAAATGTATATTTGTAATTATCTGTTTTTTTTATTCGTAAAAAAAGCCATTTGTAAAACTGAAAATTCTGTTTGTGAAGTGTGATTCAGCATTTGTGGATCACCGATCACACACGTGCATCTCTTTCCTCAATGACGTAATTTTGAGACGTTCCTGACGAAATCCACAGATCCACAAACAAATAGCTCGTGATTCACACAAAGCAACACCGTCATCCAGTAGATGGCAGTGTTGTTCTAAGCATTGATGTAGCTATGGTTTGCACTCTGCTTAAGTGGACTTTCACTGCAACTTTCTGTCAGCAGCCGAGAAGGAAAGATATAAAAGGAATTAGGAAGTACAGGACAATTGCGACCCATACACAGCACTGGCTGCTGTATACGCCGTTAAAAAAATGCCAGGTCCCTGCTGAAGCTTGACTTCGGCGATGTTTACATTTTACCTGGTGGAGAATTCATCACCCTACGCTGCTGCCAGAATAAAGGCGTAGCTACAAGGGCACAGACAGTTATCAGTATTTCCGATCAGGATAGGTAAACAATGCTGCTGTTTTAAGAGGTGGTAATTTAGCTAACAGTAGCTATCAAACGTTAATTCATGAGTCGTTAGAGTTTTCCCAGAAAAATCTCATAGGACTTTTAAACTTTTTTTTCTTTTACTTTTGGTTTTTCTAATAATTAGTCAGTGTGTAGGGCAGAGGGCTATTCCAGAAAGCGTCTTATGTGAAAACTAGAGTAAGTGAACCCTGAGATGAGGGAAACTCTGTGATTTCCATTCCAGAATGAGAGGTAACTTAAACTCTGTGTCAGTCACCATGGTAACTGACTCTTGTGTCAGTCACCATGGTAACTGACTCTGTGAACCCAACCTGCTCGCTGGCAGGTTTACTTGAAGAAACCCAGAGTCTGATGGAGCTGTCCTTTCCTTCTCAACCCCATCATGTTGAAGCAGAAATAATTCACATAGGTCTAGTTTTACACCTGGGAAGAGAATCCACTGACGTGCTCTCAGATCTGAACAATCCTCTGCGTTTTTATCACTTTGCAGTAATCCATCACCTTCCAGCAGTCAGAAAAAGAGAAATTTAATTTTGCTTTCTTTATTTTTTACAAATACAAAAGTAACAATCAGTAGGCATGGCCTATATTTATCTCAGTTTCAAAGTCTTTGTTTTTAATTTGCCGCCACATTAAGGATAACATTAAATAACTTCTAGAATAGAACAGAATAGACTTTATTGTCATTGTACATGGTACAATGAAATAATGGGGTGCTCAGCCCACACAGTGCAATATAAACATACATATTTTAAAAAAATAAAAATAAAAAGTACTAGCCTATCTGTAGATAAGTGTGTGTCTGCCTCTTGTTGGGTCCTGGGGGTGAGTTACGCCCTCAGCCTCTGGTCTCCCAGAGACCTGACTCAGGACCAGCTTCTCTGCCTCTGTCAGACGTGGTGGAGATGGAGGTGGAGGTGGCCACAACCTCTGCCTTCTTCCACATGTTCATCTACTCAGCAGGATGAGACAGGATGTGTGTCTGGTTAAAAGATACTACAAGTTGAAACAGCCACTGAATAAACTTTTACTTTGTTTAATATGTGGAATATGAATAAAACCAAAGTGAGAAGCAGACATTCAGTTTTTTATATTTCATTTGCAGCTGACTGCATTTAAAAAACAAAAAAACATTGAACAACACTTAACCAATTTCTCAAACGCATGAGATGGGTCTGTTGGAGGTTAAGGCGCCCAGCAGCCTTCAGGAGAACACATTAATGGAGAAGAGCAGACAAGACGGCACATTTTGTCTGCAAGAGGTTAAGGGCAAACTTTCATTGAAGAGGGACCATCAGTACTATTTTCAGGTGCAAACACAGATTCACCTTTCACAGGCTAGCTACTGTGACTTTGCTGTCTGGGGACCAGGGAAGGGAGACAAAGGGGAAATTCACAGAGAGAATCCTGCCTGATCATGACTTTCTTGACACCATCTGTAAAAAGGTACACACATTTGTCCAGAAGTGCATCATTCCACAGCTACTAGCAAAGTGTGTCTACAGCCCCACATCACATGCCACCAAACCATCTGAGGGCAAAGGATGTTACTGTGGGGTGTTTGTCCTGCATAATGATGACAGACTTCAGTGCAAGTCAGGAATCTGTAAAAGACAGTACATGCACAAAAGTTGTTTGAAACTTTACACCACACATTTGAAAATGTCAAGTTGAAAATGCAGCAACTGTGTGTGGGAAATAACTAAACAAAAGAGGGAAAACAGGAAAAAAAAAGAACACAGTATAAGTTTGAAGTGTTTTATTTAACACACAAAGCAAAAGTGTTCCAAAATACATAAAAATGTATATACAGATGTGGACAAAATGAAATGGACAAATTCAAGTAACATGAAATAAATATTTTTGAATAAAACTATGAACTTATTAGTGTCAGTCATTATTTCATTGATGAAAATAATCCACTGTGTAAGCCTCAAGGAACAACTGAAGGAGCCAAATTTGTCAGTGCACAGCACACAGGGACTATTTTGTCTAGAGGAATTACACCTTTTGGATGCTCAGCTTCACACATTTGAATTCCTACTGTACTTTGAAGTATGGTGTACCAGTTTCTAGCCTCGCCTATAACTCTCTACATGGATCTGTACTGATGCAAGTGCAACTCGTGTTGACTCCAACATCACGGGACCCAGTTGCTATTTGCCTTTGGTAAAGGCTGGGATCTTAAGCTCAGCATTGTACAGACCAACTGAATCTGCCACATCAAAGCCTCTATCAGCCAATACCACATAACCTGGGTTTAAGTGATCTAAAAAAAAAACACAGTTCTCAGTCAAGTGTTTGTCTGATGTTCTGCTGCCACAGCCTTTTGATATGAAAGACACTGTTCCTTGTGGTGTTATACTAATCTTCATGGTATGGTGATGTTAGTATTTTGAGTGGGTCTGTGCTCTTGCTCTTAGGTCTCTTGGCTTTTGATAAAAATTTCAAAGCAGTCAATAATACAGGCACATCTACGAAAGACCTGTCTAAATACCATGGGCATTGTCCGTTGTCATTCATCTCAGCTAACATTGCATGTAAAAGTTATGCTAACTATTCTACGAAGTAACATTAATATGAATCACAAAACATTTTGAAACTTACCATTCAGTGACCACCTGAAAGGAATCATTTTCAGCTGGCAGGGCTTCTGCTTCGTCCTCTGAATCATCAGAGGGCTCAAACATGTACGGCTGGATTAAATTTGTGGCAGCCATTGCTGAGCCAGGGAGATGTCAATCAAAATGAGGGAGCTGTCAATCAGAGCATTATCTGCCACGCCCACTCTGTCCTAGCAAGTGGTCTAAACAGCAAAATGAGCTGTTTTTAAACCAGGTTTTCGAATAGTTATGAATGGTTATTTTCACTCAGACTTTTGTGGATGATTAATGAGACACTCGACTTTGATATAATTTATGCATTTTTACTATTTCAAGCTGTGTTTCCAAAGGCTTTAAAACTACTTGTAGCTTGGAATATATGGGGATTCCAGTCATTCTTTTAACTTTTTCATTATGATTTTCAAAAGCCAATTCATCAAATGTTCCTGATTTAATACAGTCTTTAAACCTTTGGTTTTCCTCCCTAAGCTTGTTACATTCCCTTTGTAATCTGTCAAACTTTTCCTTGCACATTCTGTTTTGACATTGTTGCTCATCCTCAGCAGGTGGTGCCGGCTCAGCATCAGGCACTGATGACAACTCTAGGAGGACATCCACTGAATCTTGCTCCACCCTCTTGTTCTTCATTCTGTTGTGTTGCTCATACCTCTCCGTGTCTTTCTCTCTTTTCCTCTTCTTGGTGGCTGGTCTGTGTGTGAAGACAGCTGGTACCCAGTCAGGGGACAATAGGTCATTAGATTTGGCACCTATAATAAGAGAGTTCATGCCAAGAAGTTAGAAAAAAATTACTTGAATTTCAGTCAGAGAACTTTAATTCTTATTGTATGAGCATAAACATAAGATATAAGATAAATAATGTTAGCATGGCTGTAGCAAATTTGGCATCAGGCTCTGTCTCATTTTATTCATTTCCCACTAAATGATCTGCTTGACAGACATTATAGGGAATGAATAGCATTCCCCCACAGGAGATCAAAGAAAAAGAGCCCACAGGAGGATGCTGAGGAGGTGATGGGGCTGAGAAATTTCATAGGCAGCCAGAGCAAGCAGCACGAGCAGTGGCAGCAACAAGCAGCAGAGTAGCCAGGAATTATCGGGAAAGCAGAGGATTTAAATAGCCCGCCCTTCTCAGATGAGGAGAGCATTTGACTGATCAGTTGATCAGGATTTGTTGTCTTGCCTGAACTAGCTCCACATCATATGTGATATGTATCATATTATCATTCCTGACTAGTTAAACAATCTCTCTCATAAACAACTGCTAACTATCCATACTATTCAAACAGAAAATTATCATTTCCTTTCATTTTAACTCATTACAACCTCAGTTTTAAAAAGGATGGAATGCTATGAAAATGTAAATATAAAATAAAAACAAAGGATCAAATATATAAGCATGAAAAACAAAGAGCATCATTCTAAACACAAGTGTAACATCTTGTCTTTGTGCTATTCAGCTGAATATGGTATTAACAGGATTTCCAAACCCCTCCATTTTGAGTTTATTTGGGTAATCCAACGCATCCTTCACTCTTAGCTAGCTAACTAGCTAACTAGCTAATGTAACCGTGCTCTACTAACCTGCCTGTAATGGTTGAGGACCAAAAGTAAGCTTTGATTAGTAAGCTGAATAGTGGACCAGTGTCTAGGTTCAGGGAGGTAAATGCTGTGCTGTGTAGTAGTCAGAAAGGAGAGAAGCAGACCCAGGGATGACTTACGTTGAACACCTTGAATTTATATACCTTGTAGAAAAAATAAAAAAAATAAACAGTTTACAACTTAGCTGCCTGCATCTCTATGAAAAGAAAACATAATCAAGTCCCTCTTATGAACCCAATAACCTGAGTATAACTCAGTCAGTGGTATAAACAGAATATCAAATTAAATATTAAGAGGTAATAAAGTTCAGCTTTCAACTCAGTTCAATTCAGTTTCCTTGTGGCAATCCTTGAAACAGCTTGTTGGTTCTGCGCAGTTTCTTTCAGTCAGGTCACATAGTTTTGTCAGTGGATCCTTTAAAGGTAGGGTCTGGAGGATTTTCCAGTTGCTGTTTGTAAACACACATTCAAATTTGGCCCCTCCTATCAGGCTCAACTCTCCCGGGTGTACGGAGCCCAGAGGTATGGAAGAAGGCTTCACAGAAGAGGTTCAGGCAAGGCTCGCGCTGGTGCACGCTCGGACACGCTCAGGCACGCTCGGGCACGGCACCTGCGCTCTCTCATTGGCTGGGGAAATCTCCGCCCAGAAGTGGTCCGAGCTCACAAAAACATCAAAATACAGTTAAAGGGCAGGAGCTCTGCAAACAGAGTCACCACCACACATGAGTAGAAGCCCATAGGTGATGATTAAGCAGGATTTCATTTGTATATGTCTTTATTTTGTTTTGTTTGAAAATCCTCCAGATCCCACCTTTAAGTTTCAATTGTCTTGTAGTCAAGAGTTTATTCAAGTTCCAATAGGTGTCTTTTGTTCTTCTGGGTGCACCCTATCTGTAACAAGTCAATATCAGGTTGAGGTCATGTCAAATCCTACCACACCGGTGAACTTGTACAAAGGAGGAGGAATGGATGAGTTCCCTCTCTGATGAATGAAGCAATCAGTTTTCCCAGTGGCTCGCCATCTCCCTTGTCAGGAAGAAAATCCAGTTTCCAGAATCCAAGGAAGTTCCCCGTAACATGAAAAACCTAGCCTGCATAACAATATAAAACCCTTATTGTTTACAGTCATAACATTTCAATCACTTATGGCCATATCTCAGATTAAATCCAATTTCTCAGGAAACAGTAGATACAATCAATCTTTATCTTATTGTTCTGTGATCATATCTTCAAATCACATCATTTTATGGACTGTTTTTAAATCACATTAAATGAATTATGAATTGGTTTTAGCTTTTTAACCATGAAATTATGATTAAACATTTTAAACCATGAATTCATAAATCATGAACTGAAATACAATTCAATATGAAATTGTACACATTAAAACCTGCATAAAGGTTATAGTTTTTACCTTCACATACTTTAACCTTTTTTTGTTACACTCTTAATAAACCCTATTTTAACCAACCTTGTTTTACAGAATAACAATGGTATTATTGTACTCAGAAATACCAAATTAATTGCAAAGTAGTAGTAGTAGTAGTAATTTATTCGTCCATTCAGCAGAACATGATATTTACAGTGGTGGAAAAAAGTTTTTGGACACCCTTAAAATATTTGTGGAAAAATCTTTTTTGTGTTTCAAAAGGTGTGGCTGCATTAGACAGATACAAACAAATACAAATTATATTTTTTTGTTTATTGTTTACAAGAAAAACTAACAAAACTAAATTCTTGACAGTTTCAATATGTCAGTTCTCAACATTGTCGGTATCGAAGTCAACAAATAACAGAGAATGTGTTCAAAACTGAACAAAAAATAAATAAACCATCACATCATCAAATTAATATTTAGTAGTCCTGCCACTGGCACATAGTAGAGCTCTAATCCTGGCTGGCATGTTCCCCACGAGCCTTTCACACTGTTGAGGGGTAATCTTGTCCCATTCTTCTTGAATTACTGCTTTTAATTCTTCCAAATTATTTGGTTTATGCTTTGAAACAGACCTTTTGATAATCCACCACAGATTTTCAATGGGGCTCATGTCTGGGGATTGAGCTGGCCACTCTAAGACCTGGATGCTGTGCACCTGCAGACAAGTTCTACTGGCCTTGGATGTGTGGCAAGGGGCATTATCTTGTTGAAACATCCAGTTTTTACCTCGACAGAACAGTGCACGCGCAGAAGGGAGCATGTGGGTTTCGAGAATGGTACAATACTTGGTAGAGTTCAATGTGCCATCACAGACAGTGAGATGACCAACACCAGCAGCACTCATGCATCCCCAAACCATGATACTGCCTCCACCATGCTTGACAGTAGGTTCTGTACATGCTGGAGATAATGCTTCGCCTGGCCTTCTGCGTACCCTCACATTAGTAGGAGGAAGATAAAGCTGGAAACTGGACTCATCTGACCACAAAATCTTCTTCCAATTCCTGGCTGTCCAGTTCTTGTGTGCCTGGGCCCACAAGAACTTTCAAATGTGCTGTCTTTATGTAGACACGAAGCTTGGCAACAAAAATTGTGTCTTTTAATAAAAAGAACGACCTTCATCACTGGTACCAAAATGACCCAGTACTCAAAATTTCTTATGTATTTTTATGGAACCAATCAATTTTAAGTTTTTAATGGCTTTTTTTAGGATTTATTTAGTATTTTGGCTGTGACTGTACTAAAAGAAATTGCACTTGAAGACCTAAGAGTGATTCTTAATGCAATATTTCACAAATGCATGGGGTGTCCGAAAACTTTTTTCTACCACTGTACATACATACAATTAGGATTTCTATATTAAGTATGGGTGAAAAGGCGTAGGCTGAAGCAACAGCTTATTATTGCCTACCCTATTTACAAGCAGGAAAGTTACAGAAACAGAACAAGATAACGGTATGGCACAGTTTTAAACAACGATTTTTTATCCAAACTGAAAACAATAAATAATATTAATCTAAGCAAAATCTTCAATTTATACTAATAATTGGCTTACTTTATCCTAATATTTTATATTTACTGAATACCTTAGTTTTAAACATCTTTTTGAATTTAGTGACTGATGTGCATGTTTTTAATTCTTTATCAAGGTTATTCCATAAGTTTACTCCAATTACAGATAAGCATTTGCCTTTTGTGTTGGTCCTTGCCTTTGATTTCTTCAAAATGCAGGTCATACTGGGACTCTCTGGTTGAGAACAGCTCCTGTATGCAGGGTGGAAGTAGGTTGTTGTGAGCCTTATAGTGTATTACAGCAGTGTTGAGGTTAACCAGATCTTCTAATTTCAGAGTATTTGTACTGATGAAAAGTGGATTGGTTGGTGCAAAGTAGTCCTTTTGATGTACAATTCTAATGGCTTTCTTTTGCAGGATGAAGATTGGTTTGATGATTGTTTTATATGTGTTCCCCCATACCTCCACACAATATGTTAGGTATGGAAGTATGAGGGAGCAGTACAGTATGTAAAGTGAGTTTTTGTTCACTGTGTACTTAATTTTATGTAGTATTGCAATTGTTTTTGAGACTTTTGTTTTTATATTATCTATATGTGGTTTCCAGCTGAGTCTATTGTCTATAATGGTTCCCAAGAATTTACGTTCATAAACTTGTTCAATTTCGACACCATTTATCGATAGTTTGACCGGTCTATTGATTTTTTTATTGCCGAATATAATGTATTTTGTTTTACATAGATTCAGTGATAATTTATTAATATCAAACCACTTCTTGAGGGTCTCTAATTCCTTTTCCACTGCACACAAAAGCTGCCCAAGATCTTTTCCGGAGCTATGTAAACTTGTGTCGTCGGCAAAGAGGACACACTTAAGCAATGGCAGTGCATCACAGATATCATTTATGTACAGGATAAAAAGTTTGGGACCCAGCACAGAACCCTGGGGGACTCCATGAGTTCAGCCACTTCAGCTGCCGAATGAGGGTCTGTCTGCAAAAGCGCTGCCTGCTCCCCTCCCAGGGAAACAGTCCACAGTGGTTGGCAGCAAGGCAAAGGGACAGTGGGGTGGCTAACGTTAGCTTGCTAGTTATTGTCTCATTTGTGGTCTGATCAACAAAGAGAGAGAGAAAGTGGGGCAAGAAGGAGCTGAGTCAATGTGTTGTGTGCAACTCTACAGTGAAACGGGATTAAATAAATCAATGTATGGGAAACACTGAGTTACTGTATGAAGTGCATGCAGATGCCCCGTGGTGGCCTGGTTGTAGGGGCTTAGGGCCGAGAGGGGAGAGCCGCAGGAGGAGGGTGTAGTTTCTTATTCTGCCATTTTTTCCTTTTGCAGATTTCTGCCTGCATTTCCAGATTTTCCTGATTTCTGCATTTATCAGGTCCCAAGCAGATTGCAAGTATTTGAATGTTTGTTTCTTATTTAACTGACAAGAAGCAAAACATTTGATGTTGTGATCTTTGAAAATGTGTTTTCCTTGACTACATTTTTATTGAATTTCTATTTCGTTCAAGATCTGGAATGTATCCCATGTGCATTAATTTATACACAAATGCTACTGTTGGCAAAAGTTATCCTGGAAAATGCAAAAATTCAGGTCACCTGCAGGATGGCAAGAGCAAGAGTTGAACACTGAACCTTTGGATCACAAGTCATCCACCATAGCACTAAACTACTCAACCTGATCTCACAGAAATACGTGAAATGACCACGACCTCTTAACACCGCATTCCGTGGTGGCAGCACGTAATGGGTTGAAATTACGTGCTGCCACCACGAAAACAATGCCAATGTAAAGTCAATTAGGATCCTCTCCCGTGGTGGACACACGGATTCCCTGATTCAATCACGTCACGTCAACCTCGTTTTCCTCAATGATATCTTTAACATTCCTGTATACACACAAAAACGCGGAAGTGTCCTTGACAACTCAACAATATGACAGGTTAATGTCAAGGCCATAAAATAAAATAAATGTATTTTGCCAGCTTTTGATAGCGTAGGGCTTTAAGAGCATTGTGCTGTGGGTGGATGGGGCGCGTTCCACTACTGTTTTGTAGCTGCTGTCCGCCGTCTGTGGGCTTCATTCCATTTCAGATTGCCATCCGTCTTCCGTAACTGAATCCAAACGCCAGTAATAAATAAATAAATAAGAAGATAAAAATAAGGCTGAGCACGGAAGAACCAGAGAGGAAACACCATCACATGGAGCCATCTGCCCCTGGCAACCCGGCCACCCTCCACTCCACCAGGGGAGAGTGGACCCCAAGCCAGCGCCACAGAACCAGCGGCTGCTCCGCTGGTTATACGTCCGACCGTGGCAGCTGTCACACAAACCGCTGCTGAAAATTATACATTTTGATACAGGTAGGCTATATACATATTGCAAAACTCTGTAAAAGTACACCAAAGCATATTTTCGTTTCCAAATATTTATTTGAAAACGAAACCATTTATACGGTCAATATAAAACATTTTGTTAGTAATAAAAAACAAATGTAATCTCAATGTGAGCCAGCCGGCAGGACTGCGGCTGAACCACTTCCAATGTTCATTCATTCATTCATTCATTCATTCATTCAATCGCGTGTTCAATGTGTGTGTGTGTGTGTGTGTGTGTCAGAGAGGAGTATCAATAAAAAAAAAGTAATTATTTCGGTGTTTATTTCTTTTATTCTTCCGTTTTTTTTTAATTAAAATCCGTAATATAGCCAACAATATTATAGACCAAATGTTAATCTAATTATTATTGTAGAATGTATTTAGCAAATCACCACTCTCAACTGGAGACGGCAGCAAAAAAAAAAAAAAAAGGCATTATAAAAAGCCGACAGATCGTGTTAATTAATTGACGTGAGACATTGAAGAGGTTGTCTCCTATAGTCTGTAATTTTTAATTTTTTTTTATCATAACTTCTCGGAAATTACTAAAAAGTAGAACATGCTAAAAGTAAATACAATAATAGGCTAAATAGTATCTAAGCAATAATAAAGTGTCTAAACAATAATAAATATTATCTAAGTTATCTATTAGGCTACCATTCCACTCTGTAAATAGATTTTAACATTTCAATATGATTTTAATATTATTTTTGCTTATTTCATTATTGTTATTATTGGTTTTACTTTTTAGTAGTATTGTATTGTCTGAGGATGACTCATTTTAGTAACTATCTACAGTAAAAAAGATAAAAACAAGCAAAGAAACAAACAAAACTCATTTTATACACGGGGCCTTCAAAGTGCTCTCTGAAACTACACCTGGCATGGCTTGTGTCCAAAAAATGAAAAAATCTAAACTTCGTCGTAGAGCTAAACCAAATACATCATTGGAAAGGTCTCAACCTGGAGAGTAACATATGTCAGTATGAAGATTCTACATGGCTCCTGCTTTCAGCCATTGACCTTTGAACCTTGACCTCAGTGCATGTTTGAGGGCTTATAACTCAGCAACGAAAGGGGGTACAGACATGGGACCAACTGTTATAGAGAGCTCTTGACCTCAGCTATCATGTGAGTGTAGTCAGCAACTGTGGGTGCTGTCAGATATGGATAAAATATGGATAAAATTAATTTTCACCCATTTAGAAATTAGATATTTAAAATCTGATTTCACAAATGTATTTACCATCCCCTTAAAGTCCACAGTGTACTCTCAATTCAATTGAGTATATCAAATGTCTAGTAAAGCTGAACTAGTAATGACACTGCATCTAGATGAAATATGTTAAGAAAAAGTAGGCATGATGGTTCATTTCAGATATTTTAGCAAGTTCTCTAGAAACGGCGTTTTTGTGATTGAATATTTGAATAGGCTATAACAAATATCTAGAACAGCCGAACTATCACGTTATCATCATTATTATTATTGGTGGGAAATTATAACAGGGGAATGTATTTGCCGTTTTACTATCAAGAACACTTCCGCGTTTTTGTGTGTATACAGGAATGTTAAAGATATCATTGAGGAAAACGAGGTTGACGTGACGTGATTGAATCAGGGAATCCGTGTGTCCACCACGGGAGAGGATCCTAATTGACTTTACATTGGCATTGTTTTCGTGGTGGCAGCACGTAATTTCAACCCATTACGTGCTGCCACCACGGAATGCGGTGTTAAGAGGTCGTGGTCATTTCACGTATTTCTGTGAGATCAGGTTGCAACTGCTGCAGCAAGCACCAGGTCACTGTGTAACTACAAGCATCAAAATATCTTGCCTAGGTTTTGACAGGATGAGCAATGAAGTGAATGAAGTTCCATGCCAACTTTTAAACCATGACAGTTCATAAAAGGTGGGCAGGATGCACACAACTTGTGTCATCTATAGGTGCAGGTAGTGTCCTGACAACATCCAAAGCCCTGTTCACTGAGCAGTTAAGTAGCACAGGATCAGAAGCAGGAGGCAAAGGAGGGAGGTCACACAACTTCAGGTATTCACAACAATTTAACTGTTGGAGATACAATCCTGAACAAAAAAATCCCACATCAGTCCAAGGCTTTAGTGGAGTTGTTCAGAAAGTATAGTATGGGCGCCAGCGAGCCGTAATGGAGTAAGACGCACTTTCCTGAGCTCCTGCAGAATCTCTTCAAATAATATATTTAACGACATCTACTCTCAAAATTCCACACTAAACGTGGTCACTGTACAACCAACACCATTTGGCGAGGTCAACAAGTTGCAGAACCGCCGCTGATGGCAGCGAATCTCCAAAAATACAAATACGAAGGTCGGTCCAGCACAATGCAAAAACCTCCTCGACTACGAGTCAGGATGAGTCCGACCCGGCCCCACCTGTACCCGGAGAAAGTACGAGCATGGACGCTGCAACTATCAAAGCTGATATCCTTTCTTCGTTGAGAAAGGATATATCGTCAGTAATTAGAGAAGAGTTGAAGAATGCGCTAGCGGAAGATTTCGAGTCACTGAAGAAGGAAATAAAAGACGGGAAAACTGAGATAGCTAACAGCACAGCGGCTATCCGTACGGAGGTTGAGCATATGAAAGCTAACATGAAGGCTGTTGAGGCTGGACTCTCAACATGGTCGGATGAAGTTGTATTGGTACAAACTACGGTAAGGGACCTCAAGAAGCAAGTCGAAGAATTAAAAGAAAAGTGCGAAGACAGGGAGGGGAGGATGAGGAGAGGAAATATTCGGATCACGGGTGTAGCTGAGCAGCCAGGGTCGATGCTGCTGTTCTGCTCATAATTTTCAGTTATTTTATATGTAGCAATCAGTCTCTAACTGTACACCACGCTCTTGTATATTCAATACTATTTTTTCTGTCTTTTTGATTTACTTATTTTATGGTATTTTACCTTTTCTTTCTTTTTTCCCCTCATATCCAAATATTCAACCACCTTACTTCTTCCTCCCTACACAATGCAACAATTGGTCTTTAATCACCCACCCACCTCAACCTTTACCGTAATATATCTAAATATTAAATTTAAATTCCACTCCGTCTCTAAGTCCCACCACCACCTGTATATGTTATCTGGCTCCACTATCTCACACTGGAGTAAATTAATATTTTTCTGACCCTGCTTCTGAACTATGGGATCTCTTAAGGTGATAAGCTAAAGTTAAAGTTAAAGGCCTTCATAGTCCAATCAAAAGAAAGAAAATCCTTAACCAATTAAAAAAAACAGCTGCCAGATTGCATTTTTGCAAGAAACTCATCTTTCAGAAACCGAACATGAGAAGTTAAAGAAGTCTTGGGCCGATAAATTACTCATCACACCCATCTGGGAGGAAAAGAGGTGTATCTATTATGATACATAGACAGATCAATTTCACACTAACTAAAATTCATAAAGACTCTGCAGGGAGATTTATAATGATAAATGGACTAATCGATGGACTAGAAGTATTCCTTATGAATATATATGCTCCAAACGAGGATGAGCCCAGCTTCATTCACACAGTCTTCTCCACAATATTACAGCATAACTCGGGTATTTTGTTGCTAGGAGGAGATTTCAACTGTGTTATGTCCCAACATTTAGATAGACAACCTGTATCTAAAACATCCACCTCCAGGATGAGCAACATGCTTAGACATCTAGTGGCTGTTGTAAAACAGTAATTTGACACAGTATTGAGAATGTGCTATACTGCCCTCTGCTGACTGCTTTTGTAACTGAAACTTCGAAACGTCCGGAACGTGCGCGGTGGGAAAGTGTTTCAGCGGGGACCCATTTCACTGCTGCACACCACAGGCATGCTTGAGCAGGTGAGAGTGAGAGCATAGAAAAGTGTAGAGGCGAGAATGGCTGTTGGAGAGAGTCCTGAAAGCAAAGCAACTGTACACGATGACCCAGAAGAACTTATACCAAAAAGAGCAGTGTTTCCCCTATATGCAACTAGCAGCGGCGCACCGCCGCTTACAATTCTCCTCTGCCCTCTGTATCGCGCACGGCGGAGTTTCGCCCCGATGCGCACATACACACACACACACACACACACGTAAGTATTCCCCAGTTGTACCTGATAACAAGCTGTCAGAGCCCAAAAGAGGCATGGAACACGCTGAAAGGACATTTTGAGAGAGATACTCTTCTTGCAAATAAACTGTTCCTAAAGAAAAAGTACTTCAGATGTGAAATGAAGGAAGGAGAAAGCTTAACTGAACATTTGAAAAGGATGAAGGAACTTACTGATCAGCTTGGAGCAATAGGTGCTGTGATTGAGGAGGAAGATCAGATTGTAACACTCCTGGGTAGTTTGCCATCAAGCTATGCTACAATTGTCACTGCACTAGAAACAAAGATGGACAATTTGACACTGCAGTTTGTTCAGCAAGCATTGATAAATGAAGAGCAAAAGCGAGGGCAAGCTGATAATGATGGTGCTGCATCTGGTGGTGCATCAGCCATGTCAACACAAGTTCGTGGAGATATGCAGCCTAATTCTAAGGCAGTGGGAGCTGACAGATCGAGCTCATTCAGATGTTACAAGTGTGGGAAAGAAGGTCATATAAAGCGTGACTGTCCAAATAGAAAAAAGAAAAACAAAACCCACAAGGCCAAAAGCATGATGTGTGAAGATGCTGAAGACTCATCTGAGAGTGCGTTTGTAGTTAAAGAGACAAACCAGAATGAGATGTCACAACAGATGATTGACTCCGGAGCATCAAAGCACATGACTTGTCATAAAGAATGTCTTCAAGATTACCAGCATTTTTCAGAACCACAGTCTGTAAAACTTGGTGACGGCAGGGTGTTGGATGCACTAGGAGTTGGCAAAATCAAACTGAGAATGACATTCAAAGTCAGTAATGTAAAAACTGTCACAATGTATGATGTGCTGTATGTTCCCAAGTTATCCGGGAATCTTTTTTCAGTGGGAGCTGCTACCAGAAAAGGAAATACGATGCAGTTCAAGAAGTCTCACTGCTACATTCGTGGAAAAGATGGATCTCTTCAAGGGATGGGAACACAAAGATCTGACGGATTGTATCAGCTGGACGTCGAGGGAAGTTTGCCTGTTTGTCATGGTGCATCAAATGCATCAGTAGCAGCCAGCCTGTGGCATCAGCGCCTGGGTCACACCAGCAAGTTGAAGGAAATCAAAAATCTGGTAAATGGAGTGGATTTTACCGCAGAGAAAGAAGTTCCCTTCTGTGAAGCGTGTGTGGAGGGCAAGCTGGCTAGAAAACCACACAAGCAAGTGGGAGACATTCGCTCCAAACGTAAGTTGCAGCTGATCCATAGTGATGTCTGTGGTCCCATGCAGACTGAATCCATAGGTGGAGCAAAGTACTTTGTGACTTTTATTGATGATTATTCAAAATGCTGCAAGGTTTACTTCCTGAAACAGAAAAGTGAAGTCCCAAATTCAAAGAATTTGATAAGACATTCTCCAATGAGTGTGGGCAGAAAGTCACAAGACTGAGAACAGATAAAGGTGGGAAATACACATCCAGTGAATTTCAAGAATACTTGAAGGCTCAAGGTATCCACCATGAGATGACTGTACCTCACACACCTCAGCAAAATGGTGTCGCAGAAAGAAAAAATCGGACCCTGATTGAAACAGCAAGAAACAGGCAACTGTTGCACTTTCAACAGCAGAAGCAGAGTATGTCGCACTCAGCCAAGCAACACAAGAAAGTACCTGGCTGAAACGATTACTGAGTGATCTTGGAATGAGTGATTCATCGACAGTGATTCTGGAGGACAATCAAGGAGCCATCGCAATCGCAAAGAATCCTGTCAATCATTCAAGGACCAAGCACATAGACATTCGCTACCATTACATTCGTGAACGTGTGCAGAATGGGCAAATACAAGTGCAATATTGTCCAACAGGTGATATGAAGGCAAATATCTTGACCAAGCCACTGACAAGACAGGAGTTTGAGTATCTTAGGAGAGAGACTGGGCTTTGTCCTGTTTAAGTCTGTTTGATATGCTTACTGTACTGTTTACTGTTCAATATGAAAACTGTAAGCAAGGTGAAAAGAGTAAGAAAGACTCTTGCAAGTTTTGAGTTGAAAGGATTTATTATTTTTATTATTTGAGAGACAGAATACTAATTTTGGTTATATAAAGTTAAGTGCTCAAACGCCAGTGTAAAATTAAGTGGGAGTGTTGTAAAACAGTAATTTGACACAGTATTGAGAATGTGTTATACTGCCCTCTGCTGACTGCTTTTGTAACTGAAACTACTGTTCTGACTAAACAAGTGAAACTGCAATAGCAGCAGAATCTGGTTTGGTGGACGTCTGGAGGGGCAAACATCCTAAAGGCAAAGACTGTACCTTTTTGTCACATAGACATTCTTCTTACTCCAGAATCGACCTTTTTTCACTCCTAAGACAGAATTTTATATGGTAGATGACATTAAGATTCTCCCAATTACATTATCTGATCATGCACCTCTCATTCTGACATGGAACATAGGCCACAGGCCATCAACTAAACAGTGGCGGCTGAATGCATCACTGCTCAATGATAGGGAATTCATCACATTTATAAAAACTGAATAAAAAAATTACCTCGACACAAATATTTCACCTGAAATAACACCCCTTACTCTATGGGACTGTGCAAAGGCATATATTAGAGGCCAAATTATCTCATATACAAGTGCTAGGAAAAGAAAAAGGGAAGAAAGACAGTGAGAACTAGAAGATAAAATAAGGCAGCTTGAACAGCAACATAAAAGAAACCCAACCTCCAGCTTACTAAATACTCTTAAAGAAGCATGCAGGGATCTAAATAGCTTAATTACTGAAAAAGTAGAGGGCAATTTAAGGTTTACCAAACAAAAGTACTACAAAAATGGTAACAGGGAGAGCAGGTTACTAGCATTTAGACTGAGAAAACAACAATCAACTAACATGGTACAGAAATTAAAGGATAATAATACAACTCTCACAAAACCGGATGAAATATCACAGTCCTTTGCAGAATTTTATAAGACCCTGTATAAAAATACGGCACAAATGATGAGGAAATGTCACAATTTTTGTGACAGTGTGCCAGTCAGAGAGAGAACCATGGAGCAAAACGTTAGAGTTAGATGGCCTAGGGCAAATGACAGTAAAGAATGGGAGATAGTTAATAGAGATTTGTCAGTTATCTTAAGTAGGCTTAGAGGAAATGCAATAGAAAGGTTAGAAAAGATGAGAGATATAATTTACTTATATGGTGTAGAGAGGTTTGGGTTGCATGAGAGAAAGAGGAGTGAGAGGGTACAGTCAGGTAAATCTAGGCGGCAAAGAGAAATAGAGGAGCTAGTCAAGGAAAGGAGACAGTTAAGAAAGGTGTGGAGAAAGGCTACAGAAGAAGAAAGGGAGGGGATTAAGGTGTTGCAAGAGGAGTTGAGAAGCAGGCTAGCAGTTCTTAGAAGGGCAGAGCATCTCAGGAAAAAGAGGAGGAAGAAGGAACATGTAAGGACAGGTTTTTTCAGGGACCCTTTTAAGTTTGTTAAAGGATTGTTCAGCCAGGAAAAGAGAGGGCAGCTCAAAGCAGAAAGGCTAGAGGTTGAAGAATATTTGAGAAATACATATTCAGATTTAGAGAAGAATAGGATAGTAGGTTTCCCACCCGATATCCCTCCATTAGAAGGGATAGAGCATGAGATGGATGTCAGACCACCTAGGTGGAAGGAAGTTCAGGAGGTGGTCAGGCGTGCAAAGGCTTCTTCCGCCCCAGGGCCTAATGGAGTCCCCTACCGGGTTTATAAAAGTGCGCCTGATACCCTTAAATTTTTGTGAAAACAGCTAAGAATAGTTTGGGAGAAGCAAATTATACCAAGAGCATGGCGTAGGGCAGGGGGTGTCCTCATTCCTAAGGAGAAGGAGTCTGTGGACCTTAGCCAGTTCCGGATGATTTCTCTCTTGAAGGTAGAGGGGAAGATTTTCTTTAGTGTAGTTGCGCAGAGATTAGCTAGCTACTTAGAAAGGAATAACTTAATAGATACTATGGTGCAGAAGGCAGGGATACCAGGTTTTTCAGGGTGTTTAGAGCATACTAGCATGATCTGGCACCAGATTAAGGCAGCGAAGATTAAGAAAAGGGACCTGCATGTAGTATTTTTAGATCTTGCAAATGCGTTTGGTTCAGTACCGCATAGCCTCATTTGGTGTGCGTTTGACTACTTCAGAATGCCACAGGTAGTAGTTGACTTAGTGAAAGCATATTTTCAGGATATTAGGTTGTGTCTAAGTACAGCAGGCTTCACAACAGGTTGGCAGAGACTAGAAATAGGCATCATGGCAGGGTGTACAATTTCTCCATTAGCATTTACTATGGCAATGGAAGTAATCATCAGGGATTCTACGTGGGTGGTAGGTGGAGAGAGACGGCAGAATGGGTTGCATTTTCCACCAGTTAGGGCTTACATGGATGACATGACACTGGTGACCACAACAATGCCATGTACAAAGAGGCTACTAGAGAAGGTAAATAAGAACCTCAAGTGGGCCAGCATGAAGATCAAGCCTAGTAAATCTAGAAGCATCTCGATACGTAGAGGGAAGTTAAGTGATAGGAAGTTTGTCATAGATGATGAGGAAATCCCAACAATTAGGGAAAAGTCAGTAAAGAGCTTAGGTAGGTGGTACAATGTGGAGTTGAATGATGAGGAACAGGTGGTGAAACTTAGGAAAGATGTGGCAGAAGGATTGGATAGAACAGATAAATCAGAACTTCCAGGAAAGTTGAAGTTGTGGTGTTTGCAATTTGGGCTATATCCTAGGTTAATGTGGCCATTGTCAATTTATGAAATTCCAGTATCCGTAGTGGAGAGAATTGAAAGGTCGGTTAGCTCCTATATTAGGAAGTGGTTGGGCGCTCCTAGGTGCCTAAGTAGTGTTGCATTGTATGGAAAAGGGATACTTCAGCTGCCAGTATCTAGTTTAACAGAGGAATTTAAATGTACCAAGGTCAGGACAGAGCTCTTGTTATCTGGGAGTAAGGACGTGGTAGTTAGGAGTGTGGTTTCAAGGTTCACAAGGCCGATATACATGGCGACATAACCAGGTGTTGAAATGTTTAGCTGCAGGCATCGAAGGGAAACGAAGACAGGTGAATTCAGAAGGTGTTAAGGATAGAAGGTTAGCAATTCAGTTTGTCCGTGAGGGAGAGGAATACAGAAGGGATAAGTTAGTGAGGAGGCAAGGGTGTGGCCACCTAGAAGGTGCTTGTGATTGGGAAATGCAAGTAGATTTAGGGGGAAAGCTTGTTGTTCCCCAGGAAATAGTTTGTACCAGGCAGAGGCCTGACTTAGTGTTGTGGTCAGTGAGTCAACGGATAGTTTATTTCATTGAGCTGACAGTTCCTTGGGAAGACTCAGTGGAAGAAGCCTATGAAAGAAAAAAGCTTAGATATGCAGACTTAGGAGCAGAAGCTGAGCAGCGAGGATGGAAGACTAGGATTTGTCCAGTGGAAGTGGGGTGTAGGGGATTCATAGCAAGATCAGCTGTCTCGCTCCTGGGGGAACTCAGAGTGCGGGGACAGAGTTTGAGGAAGACAGTGAGGGAAATGTCAGATGAAGCAATTAAATGTAGCCAGTTTATCTATAAGAGAAGAAATAATGTCAGTTGGGGGCCAGCAGGGGGAACTACTAAACAGAGCACATAACTCCTTGAGATCAGGTGGAGAGATCCACTTCCTCTCAGGAGGAAATCCATGAAGAGGAAGTATTTAAGTGTGGGAGTGGCCTATTTGAATCCATTTTGTTTGAGGCCATGCGGCAAGGTGAGTGTGCTTGCTGATCCTGTAAGTTCATTTAGCTCCTTTAACTTTACCTTATATTGTAGTTATGCTATGTAGCGTGTAAAATAGAGTATGGTGAATGTGCTAGGAAAGGTAGTATCAGCCCTGTTTCTACCTGGAGCTCGCATGTACGGAGCCTGGGTTTGGTTGAAGATGGCAGTGCTGTTTGGGCTGAGAAAGCCATGTATAAGTAAGGTAAAGGAGGGGCATGATTGGGAGGAACGGCCTGCCTGATCTGAACCCGAGTGGTGTTCAGTTATTGGACTTCTGTGCGGGTCGCAGGTTGGCCATAACTAACACCATGTTCGAGCATAAGCATGTCCATCCCGGATGTCCGAGCTCCTCACCCTATCTCTAAGGCTGAGCCCAGCCACCCTGCGGAGGAAACTCATTTCGGCCACTTGTACTCGCGATCTTGTTCTTTCAGTCACTACCCAGAGCTCGTGACCATAGGTGAGGGTTGGAACATAGATCAACCGGTAAATCGAGAACTTCGCTTTCTGGCTAAGCTCCCTCTTCACCACAACGGACCGGTTAAGCGCCCGCATCACTGCTGACGCCGCCCCAATCCGCCTGTCAATCTCCCGCTCCATCCTACCCCCACTCGTGAACAAGATCCCAAGATACTTAAACTCCTCCACATGAGGCAGGACCTCCCCGCCGACCTGGAGTGGGCAATCCACCCTTTTCCAGCTGAGGACCATGGCCTCAGACTTGGAGGTGCTGATTCTCATCCCAGCCGCTTCACACTCGGCTGTGAACCGTCCCAGCGAGAGCTGGAGGTCACTGTTCGATGGAGCTAGGAGGACCACGTCATCCGCAAAAAGCAGAGACGAGATCCTCCCGTCACCAAACCTGACACCCTCCACCACTCGGCTGTGCCTAGAAATTCTGTCCATGAAAGTTATGAACAGAACCGGTGACAAAGGGCAGCCCTGGCAGAGTCCAACCCTTACCGGGAACAGGTCCAACTTACTGCCGGCCACGCGAACCAGACTCATGCTCCTTCGGTACAGGGACTGGATGGCCCTTAGCAAAGGGCCACCAACCCCATACTCCTGGAGCACCCCCCACAGGATGCCCCTGGGGACACTGTCGTAAGCCTTCTCCAAATCCACAAAAGACATGTGGGCTGGTTGGGCGAACTCCCATGCCCCCTGGTCCACGGTTCCGCGTCCGGGACGAAAACCACATTGCTCCTCCTCAATCCGAGGTTCAACTATCGACCGGACCCTCTTCTCCAGCACCCTGGCATAGACCTTACCGGGTAGGCTGAGTTTTTACCTCCGCGACTGCCGCTGCTGCGCTCCGCTTGGCCCGCCGGTACCCGTCAGCTGCTTCCGGAGACCCACAGACCAACCATGCCCTGTAGGCCTCCTTCTTCAGCCTGACGGCTCCCCTCACCTCTGGTGTCCACCAGCGGATTCGGGGGTTACCGCCGCGACTGGCCCCCGTGGCCTTGCAGCCACAGCTCGCAACAGCCACCTCAACAATGGCAGAGTGGAACAAGGCCCATTCAGACTCAATGTCCCCCTCCGCCCTCGGGACGCGGTCGAAGCTCTCCCGGAGGTGGCAGTTGAAGATCATCTTGACAGGTTCTTCCACCAGGCGTTCCTAGCAGACCCTCACTGCTCGTTTGGGCCTGCCAGGTCTGCGTGGCGTCCTCCCCTGCAACCTGATCCAACTCACCACCAGGTGGTGATCAGTTGACAACTCTGCTCCTCTCTTCACCCGAGTGTCCAGAACATATGGTCGCAGGTCAAATGATACGACTACAAAGTCAATCATTGACCTGTGACCTAGGCTGTCCTGGTGCCACGTGCACCGATGGACATGCTTATGCTCGAACATGGTGTTAGTTATGGCCAAACTGCGACCCGCACAGAAGTCCAATAACTGAACACCACTCGGGTTCAGATCAGGCAGGCCGTTCCTCCCAATCGTGCCCCTCCAGGTCCTGCTGTCATTGCCCACATGAGCGTTGAAGTCCCCCAGCAGAACAATGGAGTCCCCGGTCGGGGCACTGTCCAGCACCCATCCCAGGGACTCCAAACAGGGCGGGTACTCTGAACTGCTGTTCGACGCATAAGTGCAGACAACAGTCAGGACCCGTTCCCCGACCCGAAGGCACAGGGACGCAACCCCTTCGTCTACTGGGGTGAACCCCAACGTATAGGTAGAGAGTCTGGGGGCTATCAGAAAGTCCACCCCGGCCCTCTGCCTCTCACCCAGAGCAACTCCAGCGAAGGAGAGAGTCCAGCCCCTCTCAAGGACTTGGGTTCCAGAGCTGGAACTATGTGTTGAGGTGAGGCCGACTACATCTAGCTGGTAGCACTCAACCTCTTCCACGAGCCCATGTAGCCGGTTCAGGCTGGGCCCGGCCGGACCCCATGGGCGAAGGCCCAGCCACCAGGCACTCGCCCACGAGCCCCAGCCCCAGGCCTGGTTCCAGGGCGGGGTTCTGGTAACCCTCTGGGCCGGGTACGCCAGCTCTTGTTATTTTCTATCATGAAGGGTCTTTTGAACCGTTCTTCATCTGACCCTTTGCCCAGAACCAGTCTGCCATGGGAAACCCTACCAGGGGCTAGGGTCATTAGGGCACTCAAACTCCTCCACCACGATAAGGTGACGGTTTATTTTTTTTCACCCCATTTTATTTATTTTTATTTATTCAATTATCTTTTCAGTGTTTTCTACTATTACAGTCGTGGGTGCTTTTGTTGTGTCCCAATTGTCATTATGTTATTACCGCTGTATATTGAAAGTTTGTTTTGAGAAAACAGCAGATATGATGAATATGACTCTGTATGTATGATTATATGTGAAACTGAAATAAAAATTAAGACAAAAAAAACAAAAGAAAGTATAGTGCGTGGCCACCTAGGAGTTTGAACCTTTGACCTCTGTATCCACAGAGTAGGTGACTTACTCACTGGGTTTGTTTGTTTGTTTTGTCTTTTTAGCCTTAAAGCCCTTACAACAGTCAGAGCACTGGTGATAAAATTCTGAAAAACAAAAAATCTCACCTCATTCTGCTGGTTTTACGTATATTGAAAAAAATATAAACGCAACACTTTTGTTTTTGCTCCCATTTCTCATGAGCTGAACTCAAAGATCTAAAACATTTTCTGTACACACAAAAGACCATTTCTCACAAATATTGTTCACAAATCTGTCTAAATCTGTGTTAGTGAGCACTTCTCCTTTGCCGAGATAATCCATCCCACCTCACAGGTGTGGCATATCAAGATGCTGATTAGACAGCATGAATATTGCACAGGTGTGCCTTAGGCTGACCACAATAAAAGGCCACTCTGAAATGTGCACTTTTGCTTTATTTGGGGGGTCTGGGGGGGGTCAGAAAACCAGTCAGTATCTGGTGTGACCACCATTTTCCTCACGCAGTGCAACACATCTCCTTCGCATAGAGTTGATCAGGTTGTTGATTGTGGCCTGTGGAATGTTGGTCCACTCCTCTTCAATGGCTGTGTGAAGTTGCTGGATATTGGCAGGAACTGGAACACGCTGTCGTATATGCCGATCCAGAGCATCCCAAACATGCTCAATGGGTGACATGTCTACTGAGTATGTTGGCCATGCAAGAACTGGGATGTTTTCAGCTTCCAGGAATTGTGTACAGATCCTTGCAACATGGGGCCGTGCATTATAATGCTGCAACATGAGGTGATGGTCATGGATGAATGGCACAACAATGGGCCTCAGGATCTCGTCACAGTATCTCTGTGCATTCAAAATGCCATTAATAAAATGCACCTGTGTTCGTTGTCCATAACATACGCCTGCCCATACCATAACCCCACCGCCACCATGGGCCACTCGATCCACAACGTTGACATCAGCAAACCGCTCACCCACACGACGCCACACACGCTGTCTGCCATCTGCCCTGAACAGTGAAAACCGGGATTCATCCGTGAAGAGAACACCTCTCCAACGTGCCAGACGCCAACGAATGTGAGCATTTGCCCACTCAAGTACGATGACGAACTGCAGTCAGGTCAAGACCCCGATGAGGACTACGAGCATGCAGATGAGCTTCCCTGAGACGGTTTCTGGAAGTTTGTGCAGAAATTCTTTGGTTTTGCAAACCAGAGCATGTGAGCGGAGCAGGGAGCAGGAGGATTTTGTGTTGAGCGAGGAGCGGCTATTTTTTTAAAAGGTGGAGTGGAGCCTTATCTCTTGCTCCAATTTCGCTCCGGTCGCTCATGCCCCACCCAGAATGCATCTTTGCACCTGCGCACACCCACAGTATTTTCTTTCAAAACTATGGAGTTTACTGTGTACTTCAGAAAAGAAACTGAGAAGAGAAGCAGCGGTACCTTGGAGAACAGTCCCTAACCGTGGGGAGAGGCGAGAGGGCTTCGGAGGTCGGCCGCTTAACCTGGTCCTTCTCCTCTACACTTTGACTCATTTCCACCCTGCCAACGGTACCGTGTAGAACGGTCCCTAACTGCGGGGAGAGGCGAGAGGGCTTCCCCGGAGAATCTACCAAGCTCATGTTTTATTGGTGCCATAGCATTGTTCCGACCTCTCATTGTTCCGACCTCTCATTAGTCAGACGTCCCGTTGTTCCAATATGTGATTATTACGGTATTTGTTTACCATAGAGGATCAGCAATGCAACAAAAGTAGGCTACTGGTCGAGATACAAGTGTCATAGAGAGGAGAGAATGAAACACCATAACCTCCTGTTATTAACTCTGGGGTCGGGGTTGTGTGGGGAGCTCTCCGCGGTGCTGAACGGCTCCCGGCGGGCGTATTTCTGCCTTGATGGTGCGCCGCGACCGGCTCTGGGTCAGTTGGGAAAGGCTTGAGGCGGAGCAGGCTCACGGCTTATGTGTTTGACACTTTCTTTTTCATTTTAACCCACACCATGATCTTTTCCTGACCCTAACCAAGTGGTTTTTGTGCCTAAACCTAACCAGACCTTAACCACAAGGCATCATGATGATTTCGAAACAACGGGACTTCGGAACAATGGGTTTAATATGGTCGGAACAATGGGATGTTGGACCAATGGGCTGTCGGAAAAATGGGCAGACCCCGTTTTATTTGTGAATAGAAGATTACAGGTTAGGGTAGTACGACGCAGTTTTTTTGAGCGGAGTGGTGAGCGAGTGGAGCGGGATAAAATTTATGATGGAGCGGAGTGGAGCAGAGCGAAGAATGCGCAGAACCAAGCGGAGCGGACGAGCGGCGCAAAGTGACAGGTCTGCGAGCAAGGAGCGGAAATTTTCACCCACTCCGCTCCGCTCAAATGCTCTGATGCAAACCGATTGTTGCAGCAGCTGTCCGGGTGGCTGGTCTCAGACGATCTTGGAGGTGAACATGCTGGATGTGGAGGTCCTGGGCTAGTATGGTTACACGTGGTCTGCGGTTGTGAGGCCGGTTGAATGCACTGCCAAATTGTCTGAAACGCCTTTGGAGACGGCTTATGGTAGAGAAATGAACATTCAATTCAGGAGCAACAGCTCTGGTGGACATTCCTGCAGTCAGCATGCCAATTGCACGCTCCCTCAAAACTTGCGACATCTGTGGCATTGTGCTGTGTGATAAAACTGAACATTTCAGAGTGGCCTTTTATTGTGGCCAGCCTAAGGCACACCTGTGCAATATTCATGCTGTCTAATCAGCATCTTGATATGCCACACCTGTGAGGTGGGATGGATTATCTCGGCAAAGGAGAAGTGCTCACTAACACAAATTTAGACAGATTTGTGAACAATATTTGAGGGAAATGGCCTTTTGTGTGTATAGAAAATGTTTTAGATCTTTGAGTTCAGCTCATGAAAAATGGGAGCAAAAACAAAAGTGTTGCGCTTATATTTTTGTTCAGTGTATATTGTCAAATAGTTTGGTGACAAATGAGATGAAGTAGAAAATGTTGTGCATAGAGTACAAATTACAACAAGATACTGAATATCACCGCAGGCTCACTATTAAACTGATCTGAACACCATTTGAAACATGTGATATCTATTATCCAAAGAAGGTCTGTGTCCATTGTGCTTGCTTTTAAATGAAGACTTCT
The DNA here is from genome assembly GCF_041903045.1 of Epinephelus lanceolatus. NCBI lineage: Eukaryota > Metazoa > Chordata > Actinopteri > Perciformes > Serranidae > Epinephelus > Epinephelus lanceolatus. The sequence goes on along the minus strand of NC_135746.1, from coordinate 34,034,798 downwards.
GTAGATAAAGATGCTAATTAATTTTGTATATACTTAAAAATACAGAATGACAGACTTCTGAATTGACTATATGTTACAATGAGGCAAACATTTGTCACAAATCAGTGGATGAGCTGAAAAGATTTCTGTTCTGTAGGATGTACTTGTGATTTATTATGATTTTTTTTTAAGCTTGGAATATGAAATGTCTTGAAATTTAGATGTATTGTCATAAGCCACTCCCTGTTCAAACAATAATCACCACATTTTATGCACTGATTGAGTCATGACCCAAAAGGGTGCAGATCAAATTTGGTACAAATCTCTGTAGCTGATTATGAGATATAAACTCTCAAAAATGTCTGTGCACAGAACTGGTGGCTGCTAATACTCAGATATCAGTCAGAATATGGTCTGATAACTTTTCTCCAACTCAGCCAGAACTAATATGCTGCATCGCCTGTCCATGCTGACTCAAACTTGGGTACACGAGCTGAGACCTGATGAGAGATTTGATCGTATCCTCTGCTCACGTCCAGTGCAAATGGCCGAGGGCCACTGTCTCTGCATTGAATCACGTCCCTCCTGGCCTTCTCCCTTTCCTACAGCTTCTGACAGCATTTGTTAGAATCAGACCCCAGTGTACCAGAAACAGCCAATCAGAGCTGAGGAGTCTCACAGGTACTGCATTTCTCACCTGAAATGTTTTTAGAAACATATCTTAGTATACTGTTTAGCTGTATGATGGGAAAGTTTGTGACCCAGCCGCCATGTAGGATACTGTAGTCTGGGGTACCAAGCACTGCTCACCAGCCAGACCACCTCTCTTATTTTAAAGCTAAACAGTACGCTAAAAGATGTTTCTGAAAACATTTGAGGTGAGATAAAGGCATTGCAGTAACAGAATCCTGATTCATATTTCATCATGAGCAGTGACTGACATGACTGACAGCTGGGTCAGAGACTCTTTGGCTCTGATTGGTTGTTTTTGTTCACATACAGTAAGGTCAGTAGAAGCACTATAAGACAATAGAGTAGGCAGGGGAGAATGTTTTTTTATTCACAGATTGTGTGTTTCATGAAGTGCTGTGTGAATTTAGAAACAGTTTCAGCAAATAAGTTGTTTTTCATAAAAGTCACCAACTTTAGCTTTAAGAGACTCTTCAAACCCCATAGGTCTCTCCAGACAGACAGACATGCAATAGATGCCATGTAGATGTCAAGAGGCAAAACTGAAGCACACCATTCACACAGATAGGAGAGAGGAAACAAACAAACACACAGGTTTAGGTCTTGCTGTGGCAGAGGTCCGGTGTGAGAGAATAACATGAACTAATGATTTAATTGGTTAATGACTGCACAATAACTGAGCCACTGAAAGGATGATGACATCAGGTACAAAGAAAAATTCTTAGGAATATAACTCCTCACATGTAGTGATTGCACAATAACTGTAATCAAAGAATAAGCAACAAACTGACCTTCAAATAAAACGACAAGTTTTAAGTTGACATTTATAGGCGTCAACTGTCTGATATCAGCGGGAGGATATTCCAGAGAAAGAGGGCATGACAGGAACAAGATACCTACCTGCCAACTTTTGGTCTTACAGTGTTACTGCACAAACACTTGTATACATACAACAGCAACACAACACATGAGAGTTTATGATTGGTTGGCAAAAAGCACATTAGAAGAACTGAATTAGGGATGCAGAGAGTTAATGGAGGGTTGCAGTTGCAATCATGATATATTGTTATGACTTTATTGGAGGCAGAAAGTTTTTCCACAGAAACATATTTGAAACGTTTTTCCAGAGTGTAATGTGTAGGGTGAGGTACTGACATGGCCATCTCTTGAGCCACAGTAATGTCTAACGATCACACCCCTCCACCTAAGTCTGTGCATGTTTTGTTACACCTCATTACCACCATCTACTGGAGAGTGTTTGGTCCTCCCTGCATTTGTGGATTTTGTGTGACACATTAATTTTACAGGTTTCATTAATACATTTTGTCGTTACAACACCGACAATTTAAAAAAAAAATTCATTCAACAACAAACACACATGGTGACATAAATTGTTGGCTTTTGGACATAAATTGTTGGCTTTTGGAAAAAGTATCAGGCTTTTGGAAAAGACAGGAAGACAGGAAGCAAACAGCAGCCTCCTGGGTGAAGGCCAGCAGTTGCTGGATCCATCCATTACCCCTCACACCAACCCTAGTCAGACTTTTTGCCTCCTTAACTTACGTTTTTGTCAGGCCGCGCTTCCCACTGAAGCTGTCAGTTGCCCATACACAATAACAGCGACTGGCCTCACCCTACACATTACACGCTGTGTGTTCAGTTATGTCTCAGAGGAAAAACTTTGTGTAAAACCATAACAATATATCATGATTCCATCTGCAACCCTCCATTAACTCTCTGCATCCCTAATTCAGTTTTTCAAATATGCTTTTTGCCCACCAATCAGAGTAAACTCTCATGTGTTGTGTTGATATATATATATATATATATGTATGTGTGTGTGTGTGTGTGTGTGTGTGTGTACAACTGTTGCTTTTGTTCTCATTATTCTTTCCTCTTATCACTTTTTCCCTGCTAAAAGTGTTTGTGCAGTAACACTGTAAGACCAAAGGTCACCAGAATTGGCAGGTAGGTATCTTGTTCCTGTCATGCCCTCTTTCTCTGGAATATCCTCCCGCTGACATCAGACAGTTGACGCCTATAAATCTCAACTTAAAACTCGTCTTTTTATTTGAAGGTCAGTTTGTTGCTTATTCTCTGATTACAGTTGTTGTGCAATCACTACATGTGAGAGTTATATTCTGAAGAATTTTTCTTTGTACCTGATGTCATCATCCTTTCAGCAGCTCAGTTATTTTGCAGTCATTAACCAATTAAATCATTAGTTCATTCCATTCTCTCACACTGGACCTCTGCCACAACAATAGAATAGAATAGAATAGAATAGAATAGAATAATCTTTATTGTCATTGCACAAAACAATACAATTCTGTTGGAGCAGTCCTCCAGCTGCCCAGGCTTATAAATATAAAGATAAGTAAAAACAAAGAGACATATATACAATAGTGCACAATATCAAGAATATAAAATATAAAACTTGTGCAAGAAAAGTCGAAGTCCTTAAAGTGCCATTAGTGCTGTGTGTACAGTGGGTACGGAAAGTATTCAGACCCCTTTAAAATTTTCACTCTTTGTTTCATTGCAGCCATTTGCTAAAATCAAAAAAGTTCATTTTATTCCTGATGAATGTACACTCAGCACCCCATCTTGACAGAAAAAAACAGAAATGTAGAAATTTTTGCAAATTTATTAAAAAAGAAAAACTGAAATATCACATGGTCATAAGTATTCAGACCCTTTGCTGTGACACCCATATTTAACTCACATGCTGTCCATTTCTTCTGATCCTCCTTGAGATGGTTCTGCCCCTTCATTGGAGTCCAGCTGTGTTTAATTAAACTGATTGGACTTGATTAGGAAAGGCACACACCTGTCTATATAAGACCTTACAGCTCACAGTGCATGTCAGAGCAAATGAGAATCATGAGGTCGAAGGAACTGCCCAAGGAGCTCAGAGACAGAATTGCGGCAAGGCACAGATCTGGCCAAGGTTACAAAAGAATTTCTGCAGCACTCAAGGTTCCTAAGAGCACAGTGGCCTCCATAATCCTTAAATGGAAGAAGTTTGGGACGACCAGAACTCTTCCTAGACCTGGCCGTCCAGCCAAACTGAGCAATCGTGGGAGAAGAGCCTTGGTGAGAGAGGTAAAGAAGAACCCAAAGATCACTGTGGCTGAACTCCAGAGATGCAGTAGGGAGATGGGAGAAAGTTCCACAAAGTCAACTATCAGTGCAAGACATATGAAAGCCCGCATAGAGTTTGCCAAAAAACACATGAAGGACTCCCAGACTATGAGAAATAAGATTCGCTGGTCTGATGAGACCAAGATTGAACTTTTTGGCGTTAATTCTAAGCGGTATGTGTGGAGAAAACCAGGCACTGCTCATCACCTGCCCAATACAGTCCCAACAGTGAAACATGGTGGTGGCAGCATCATGCTATGGGGGTGTTTTTCAGCTGCAGGGACAGGACGACTGGTTGCAATTGAAGGAAAGATGAATGCGGCCAAGTACAGAGATATCCTGGAAGAAAACCTGACAAGACAATGACCCTAAGCACACAGCTAAAATGACAAAGGAGTGGCTTCGGAACAACTCTGTGACCATTCTTGACTGGCCCAGCCAGAGCCCTGACCTAAACCCATTTGAGCATCTCTGGAGAGACCTGAAAATGGCTGTCCACCAACGTTCACCATCCAACCTGACAGAACTGGAGAGGATCTGCAAGGAAGAATGGCAGAGGATCCCCAAATCCAGGTGTGAAAAACTTGTTGCATCATTCCCAAGAAGACTCATGGCTATACTAGCTCAAAAGGGTGCTTCTACTCAATACTGAGCAAAGGGTCTGAATACTTATGACCATGTGATATTTCAGTTTTTCTTTTTTAATAAATTTGCAAAAATTTCTACATTTCTGTTTTTTTCTGTCAAGATGGGGTGCTGAGTGTACATTCATGAGGAATAAAATGAACTTTTTTGATTTTAGCAAATGGCTGCAATGAAACAAAGAGTGAAAAATTTAAAGGGGTCTGAATACTTTCCGTACCCACTGTATGTCTGTGTGTGTGTGTGTGTGTGTGTATTGATGTGAAGAGAGGGAAGAGGGCAGTGGGGGCTCCTGAGGAGTAGGGTGGGTGTGTGAGAGAGGGGAGAGGGGGGCATCAGTGTGGGAGGGGGGTAGAGATCAGGAGTGTCACAGCTCTATGGTAGAAGCTGTTTTTAAGTCTTGTTGTGCGGGCGCTTAGTACTCTGTAGCGCCTTCCTGAGGGCAGGGGCGTGAAGAAGCAGTGTCCAGGGTGTGCGCTGGCTCTGATGATGCCCTTAACCCTCCGGATGCAGCGGGTCTGGTAGATGTCATCTAGTCTAGGGAGCTGGGTACCGATGATCCTCTCTGCAGACTTAATGATGCGCTGGCGAGCTTTACTGTTCTCAGCGGTGCAACCAGAGTACCATACTGTGATGTGGTACGAGAGCCAATGACTCAATGGCTGACCTATAGAAGCTCACCAGCAGCTGTTTTGGGAGGCGTGCCCTCTTCAAGCACCTCAAGAAGTGAAGCCTCTGAAGTTCTTTCTTGGCCGTCACTGTGGTGTTGACGGACCAGGTCAGGTCGTGGCTGATGTTGACTCCGAGGTACTTGATGCTCTGCACAACCTCCACTGTCTCACCATTGATGGTAATGGGATGATGGACGAAGGGCTTCTGTCTCCTCCTGAAGTCCAGGATCATCTATTTCATTTTTGCTGCTTTGAGGATCAGGTTGTTTTCTCGGCTCCAGCTCACCAGGTTCTCTACCTCTGTCCTGTAGGTGGCCTCATCGTTTGCCGTGATCCTGCCTACCACGATGGTACTCATACTCGTACTCGTCGTCCTCCGCTTATCCGGGACAGGGACCGGTACAGGGACTGGATGGCCCTTAGCAAGGGGCCACCAACCCCATACTCCCAGAGCACCCCCCACAGGATGCCCCTGGGGACACAGTCGTAAGTCTTCTCCAAATCCACAAAACACATGTGGACTGGTTGGGCAAACTCCCATGCCCCCTCCAGCACCCTGGCAAGGGTAAAGAGCTGGTCCACGGTTCCGCATCCGGGACGAAAACCACATTGCTCCTCCTCAATCTGAGGTTCAGCTATCGACCGGACCCTCTTCTCCAGCACCCTGGAGTAGACCTTACCAGGTAGGCTGAGGAATGTGATCCCCCTGTAGTTGGAACACACCCTCTGGTCCCCATTCTTCAAAATGGGGACCACCACCCTGGTCTGCCACTCCAGAGGCACTGCCCCCGATGTCCACGCAATGTTGCAGAGGCGTGTCAGCCAGGACAGCCCTACAACATCCAGAGCCTTGAGATATCCAGGACGAATCTCATCCACCCCCGGGGCTCCGCCGCCTCGGAGTTGTTTCACTACCTCGGCAACTTCTGCCCCAGAAATTGGACGACTCACCCCCGAGACCCCCGTCTCTGTTTCCTCACTGGAATACGTGTTGGTGGGATTGAGGAGCTCCTCAAAGTATTCCTTCCACTGCCCGACAATGTCCCCAGTTGACGTCAGCAGCTCCCCGCTCCCACTGTAAACAGTGTGAGCAAGTTGCCGCCTTCCCCCCCTGAGGCGCCGGACGGTTTGCCAGAACCTCTTTGGAGCCGATCGATAGTCTTTCTCCATGGCCTCACCATACACCGTACAGGCGTTCCCAGCAGACCCTCACTGCTCGTTTGGGCCTGCCAGGTCTGCGCGGCGTCTTCCCCCACCATCTGATCCAACTCGCCACCAGGTGGTGATCAGTTGACAGCTCTGCTCCTCTCTTCACCCGAGTGTCCAGAACATATGGCCGCAGGTCAAATGATACGACTACAAAGTCAATCATTGACCTGCGACCTAGGCTGTCCTGGTGCCACGTGCACCAATGGACATCCTTATGTTTGAACATGGTGTTAGTTATGGCCAAACTGCGACCCGCACAGAAGTCCAATAACTGAACACCACTCGGGTTCAGATCGGGCAGGCCGTTCCTCCCAATCACGCCCCTCCAGGTCCCGCTGTCATTACCCACGTGAGCGTTGAAGTCCCCCAGCAGAACAATGGAGTCCCCGGTCGGGGCACTGTCCAGCACCCGTCCCAGGGACTCCAAAAAGGGTGGGTACTCTGAACTGTTGTTCAGCGCATAAGCGCAGACAACAGTCAGGACCCGTTCCCCGACCCGAAGGCGCAGGGAAGCAACCCTTTCGTCCACCGGGGTAAATCCCAACGTACAGGCAGAGAGTCTGGAGGCTATCAGAAAGCCCACCCCTGGCCCCCCTTCACCCCGCCTCTCACCCGGAGCAACTCCAGTGAAGGAGAGAGTCCAACCCCTCTCAAAGACTTGGGTTCCAGAGCCGGAACTATGTGTCGAGGTGAGGCCGACTATATCTAGCCGGTAGCGCTCAACCTCTTCCACAAGCTCCCCGCCAGAGAGGTGACATTCCATGTCCCAAGAGCCAACTTCTGTAGCCGAGGATCAGACCGCCAAGGCCCCCGCCTTGGTCTGCTTACCCAATCCACATAGCACCGAACCCTTCTGGATCCCTCTGCGGGTGGTGGGCCTGCAGGGGGACGAGCCCATGTAGGCCGGCCGGACGCCATGGGCGAAGGCCCGGCCACCAGGCACTCGCCTACGGGCCCCAACCCCAGGCCTGGCTCCAGGGCGGGGCCCCGGTAACCCTCCGGGCCGGGTACACAAATCCTTGTTTTTATCCATCATGAAGGGTCTTTTGAACCGTTCTTCGTCTGACCCTTCACCCAGAACCAATCTGCCATGGGAAACCCTACCAGGGGCAAAATGCCCCCGACAGCATAGCTCCTAGGGTCATTAGGGCACTCAAACTCCTCCACCACGATAAGGTGACGGTTCTCGGAGGAGTACACGCGATGATGTCATCTGCAAACTTTAATATGGTGTTGGCCTCATGGTTGGGTTTGCAGTCCAGAGTGTAGAGGGAAAAGAGGAGCGGGCTCAACACACAGCCCTGTGGTGCACCGATTTTCAGGGTGATGCTAGAGGAGACCTGTCTCCCCATGCACACAGTCTGTGGTCGGCCTGTGAGGAAGTCCAGGACCCAGCTGTTCAGGTGTGTGTTGAGGCCCAGGTGGTCCAGCTTGGTGGCCAGTTTATGTGGGGGGGGGGGGGTTGATGTTGAAGGGGGAGCTATAATCTATGAATAGCAACCGCACATAACTGTCCTGCTGGTCCTGGTGTGTCAGGGCGGTGACACCAATTTGCCTATAGGGCAAATAAAGGGTGGTCTAAGGAGGGGGGATGCTGTTCTTTAAGTGTCCCATTACAAGACGCTCAAAACACCTCATCACCACCGGTGTCAGAGCCACTGGCCGATAGTCATTGAGGGACCTGATGGCTGATTGTTTTGGCACAGGAATGATTGTGGCTGACTTGAGGCATGTGGGGACGGAGGCCTGCAGCAGTGAGATGTTGAACAGGTCCGTGAGCAGTTCCCTTGCGCAGTGCTTCAGAACCCACCCTGGTACTCCGTCAGGTCTGGTGGCCTTGTTGGGGTTGATGTGCTGCAGGGTCCATCTCACATCGTGAGGGCTCAGAGTCAGTACCGGTGGAGAGGGTCCCTGCTCTGCCCGCGTGTTGTCACTACTGTCAGTGCAGTCAAATCGAGAAAAGAAGCGCTAGCAAGACCTAAACCTGTGTTTGTTTGTTTCCTCTCTCCTATCTGTGTGAGTGGTGTGCTTCAGTTTTGCCTCTTGGCATCTACACGGCATCTATTGCATGTCTGTCTGTCTGGAGAGACCTATGGGGTTAAAAGAGTCTCTTAAAGCTAAAGTTGGTGACTTTCATGAAAACAACTTATTTGCTGAAACTGTTTCTAAATTCACACAGCTCTTAATGAGACACACAGTCTGTGAATAAAAACATTCTCCTCTGCCTACTCTATTGTCTTACAGTGCTTCTACTGACCTTACTGTATGTGAACAAAAACAACCAATCAGAGCCAAAGAGTCTCTGACCCAGCTGTCAGTCATGTCAGTCACTGCTCATGATGAAATATGAATCAGGATTCTGTTACTGCAATACCTATATCTCACCTCAAATGTTTTCAGAAACATCTTTTAGTGTACTGTTTAGCTGTAAAATAAAAGAGGTGGTCTGGCTGGTGAGCAGTGCTTGGTACTCCAGACAACAGTATCCTACATGGCGGCTGGGTCACAAACGGTAACACTTAATAAGTCAGCCCGCATTTTAGAGTGTACCTCTCGCCGACTTTCCCGGGAGTTAACGTATAACTCCCGGGAACTTACATGTACTTTCCCGGGAGTTAGAGCATAATTCCTCCCAGTCACTTACCACATACTTTCCCAGGAGTTAGAGTATCCCTTGCGGTCACTTAGCACATCCTTTACCGGGAGTTAGAGCATAATTCCTCCCAGTCACTTACCACATACTTCCCCAGGGGTTAGAGTATCCCTCACGGTCACTTCCCACATACTTTCCGGGAGTTAGAGTATCCCTTGCGGTCACTTAGCACATACTTTCCTGGGAGTTTCCCGAAACTTATGGTTTAATTTCCTCATATGAATCTGTATGAAGTGCAATAAAAACAAATGCTTTTGCCCTTTGCTCATGGCAGTTGATTCAGTCACTTTTATGTAGCCTATGTGTAATCAGGCAATTTCACCCACACTCCAGGGTTTTAACATTTATGTTTTGTTTACATTTCATTGAATGAGTTTGAATATGAATATGTCAAGAAATGGGTCTATATTCTGCGAATTGCCTAGTTACCGGGCAGACTGGAATACAAAGCAAACTTACCTCTCTCAAGTGCACATCTATGGAAGTCTTGTAGTGCCATCTGAGGACGAAACACAAACAATACAGTCATGTAATAATATAGCCTACATATATCTTAAAATGCACAATAATGAGTCATGAAAAGTTATAAAATGTTTTTATTATTTAATTACACAGAAACCACATGGTAGGTGCTGTTCTCACATCTACAGCATACTTTCACCAAAACTTAGAGGGAAACTAGGCAATACTTTCCACCTAAGTAAATACTAACAAAAGAGACCGGGCTGGATTATGAAGTTTGCACTGTTTGCCTGTCCTTAGTCTGAAAGTACTAGGTAATTTCCCCAAAACTTACAGGAAAACTAGGCAGTACTTTCCACCTAAGTATATACCAACAAAAGAGACCGGGCTGGATTATGAAGTTTGCACTGTTTGCCCATCCTTAGTCTGTAGCTTGGCACTCAGATTTTAACCCTTTAAAAACAGTTAGTTCAATGCTTCACAAGATAACAATATTACCAGAAAGTAATACAAAGACGAATCAAAGTGTCCCTGACAAAAAATAACTGGTTGTCTTATTCAAGTTCAGTTTTGTTCCTTCTGTTATAAACTGTTCAGTTTAGTTTTAATCCTTTATTGTGACAAATGCACTTTTTAAGTCACAAGTCAAGTGGAAAAGGTCATTGTGATAGTACTACCACACTGGAGTTTGACGCTCAAGTGATGGAGATAGAAGAATGGATGGGCTCCTGTGGATAATAGGTGATCTTGATCCAACTCCTTGGGTCAAGGCAGAGATCAGGTTCATGGGTGGCTCGCCATCTCTCTCATCTCTCAAATCCACACGTAATTTTCCATAGGATCTGAAAAACCTCACCTGTGTAGAAACAGAGCTATTACTATTTTGCATCATCAACTTCAGTTGTTTTATGGCCATAATCAATATCACATAAATACATCACACTAACACAAAGTGAGCAGATGAATAACTTTTAACTGTACAGTTTTTCTCAGCATGGAATACTTTATCCTGTCTTTACATTTCACATCATGAATTATTCGCCTTTTAATCCTTAACTTGTGATTATTAAGCTTATTAATCAATTACAAATACTACGTATTTCCTTTTGAACTACAAAGTTAATGTTTTTAACCATTTGTTTAACATTTTTCAACTTAACTATGAATAACAAAATCATGTATGCTATTAACACACATATTTCGAAACTGTGGGCTACACCAGTACACACACTGTATTACACTTGACTATTCATCGTTAATAACATCCATAACCAACTGTAATGGTGCAAATGTATACAGTACACTACTAACACAAATACAAACGGCAACAACCTCGACGAAAAAACAACTGTAGCACTTTACAGTTACGAGTAGGTCGCAACGCCAAGTTAGTGTGGTATAGAGGGAAGCACACACTTTACACGGCGGTGGGTGCTGATATCATCTGCAGCACGAGCTAACATCGCTAGCTGTTTTAGCATTAACTCACCAAGACGTTGATAAACGCAGTAAAACTCCCATCGCACAGGTCCTCAGTTCCTCCCTCACGTCTCTTGCGAGTATCTAGGAGTGTTAGCTTTGTGTTTACATCAACATTTCTCACCATAGACATTGTGCAATTTCACTCGTTTCTCTTTGTCATCTGCTTGTTGTCATTCCTGGGCCTATGAGTACAAGCTCCTCACTGAGAGGTGGGACTTTCTACCTTTAACTAGTGGGAAGTGTGCACCTCCCTGTTTGACCAATGACAGTTGGTCTAAGCAGAGTGACTGTGATTGACACCTTGTTTGATCAATAAGTCTATGCCAGAGCAATGTAATTAGATTAGATTATTGACAGGTAAAAACAAACAAACAAACAAACATTCAAGCAACTTGAAAACAACTGAGGGATAATACGGGAATATTGTAAGAAATAAACTCTACGTACAGAGAAAGTATACTGCACTTTCTATTCAAACTCATTCAATGAAATGTAAACAAAACATAAATATTAAAACCCTGGAGTGTGGGTGAAATTGCCTGATGACACATAGGCTACATAAAAGTGACTGAATCATTTGTTTTTATTGCACTTCATACATATACAGATTCATCTGAGGAAATTACACCATAAGTTTCGGGAAATTACATAAGTGACGAGTTATACTCTCCCGGGAAAGTATGTGCTAAGTGACCGCGAGGGATACTCTAACTCCCGGGGAAGTATGTGGTAAATGACCGCGAGGGATACTCTAACTCCCGGGGAAGTATGTGGTAAGTGACCGCGTCGTTATACACTAACTCCCTGGAAAGTATGTGGTAAGTGACCGGGAGGAATTATGCTCTAACTCCTGGGAAAGTACATGTAAGTTCCCGGGAGTTACATGCTAACTCCTGGGAAAGTGGGTGAGAGGTACACTCTAAAATGCGGGCTGACTTATGAAGTGTTACCTCACAAACTTTCCCATCAAACAGCTAAACAGTACATGAAGATATGTTTCTAAAAACATTTCAGGTGAGAAATGCAGTAACAGAATCTTGATTCATATTTGATCAGTGCTGCCGAGTTTGACAGTTTAACCACAGTTCAGGAGCAGTGATCGACATGATTGACAGCTGTGAGACTCCTCAGCTCTGATTGGCTGTTTCTGGTATGCTGGGGTCTGATTCTAGCAAATGCTGTCAGAGGCAGTAGGAAAGGGAGAAGGCCAGGAGGGACATGATTCAATGCACAGACAGTGGCCCTCATTTATGAAACAAATTTTACAACAGAAAACTGGGCGTGCGGCCATTTGCACGCAAACCTCAGCTTTGATCAATGTGGACGTGAGCAGAGGGTACGATCAAATCTCTCATCAGGTCTCAGCTCGTGTACCCAAGTTTGAGTCAGCGTGGACATGCAGTCAGAGTAAGTCTGAGAATTATCATTAGACTATATTCTGACTGACATTTAAGTATATGCAGCCACATATTGATCACTTAAAAATGTAAAACCTATGAGAAAATATTATATTTTGTAAAGGCCACAAAACATCGCCCCACGCTCTTGTAACTCGCAGTTACCTGGCTCTGTGGAACTGGCTCCAGGCTGACCCAAGGTTCATATCATGGATGTATGAATTGAATATTCCAACCTCAGCTGATGGAAGAAAGAAAGAAAACACTGTTGACTGCAACAGTGTTTTCTTTCCATACTGTGGTTTTCTGACTTCCTCTAGAACCAGTTGGTGAATCGGAGCGAGATTAGAATGTTTCATGAATCACATGTGAACCCTATCTTAAGATGATTTCTGCCCTCTGATCTGTGCTGGTTTGTAGTTAGATTGATAAATGAGCGCCTGTCTGTCTCGTGTACTTCTTTCAGAATACGGTGACAGTTTCAGCTAATGACACAAAGATATTTTTTATAAAAGTTACAAGTTGTAGCTTTAAGTATTCACAAACAAATGTAAAGTTACATAACTCGTGAGACACAATGCACAAATAAAGGCAGAGTGATTTGTATCAGTGACGCTTCATTTGAATAAATGACTTGAACTGACTTGAAAATATGCTCAACATGAAACTGCTTTATTCAGTGTTGGTTTAAATCACCTGGTCCATTTGCTTTGGAGAGAAAGAGACCTGCTGATCATTTGGCTCTTGGTTTCAGCTGGTTGCAGTCCTCACCACTAGATTCCACTAAATCCCCCTAAATCATACACACTGCCTCTTTAAATTCATTTGCAAGTCATCAACTCAGCATTTTTAAATTGAAATGTATTTGTGAATCTCAACAAATTCTTGTGTCACACAAAATTCACAAATGCAGGAACGACTAAGTTCTCTCCAGTAGATGGTGGTTATGAGTTGTAACAAAACGTGTGTGTTTGCAGATACAGTCACAGATTGAGGTGGAGGAGTGTGAACTTTACACAGCAGCGTGGCTCAGGAGACAATGCAATGTCAAAGTGGGTGGTTTGGTGTTGGAGGGTTACAGATACAGTATGGTGGATGACAACTGTTCATCAGAGTGACAGTCTGTGGGGAGACACTGCTCTTGTGCCTGGTTGTTTTGGCGTACAAAGCTCTGTGGCGCCCACCAGAGGGGAGAAGTTGGAATATGTTGTGTCCATGGTGTGCAGGATCTGCAGTGATGTTTCCTGCCTATTTCCTGACTCTGGACATGTATAAATCCTGAATGGAGGGCAGGTTGGCACCAGTGACTTTTTCTCTGCAGTGCTGACTGCCTGTTGTCGTCTGTTCCTGTCCTGTTTGGTGTCTGATCCAAACCACACAGTGATGGATGTGCACAGAACCAACTGGATGATTGTGACATTATAGTGTAATTTGACTTAACCTTTAATTTTCTCAAAAACTGTACAGCCAAACAGAGCTGCTTATTTTTCAATTAGGTGCCAAGTGAGATTCGTTATTGGTGAAGTCGGTGTATTTTATGAGTCAGCCTTCTGTGACATTACTCACAGCAGGGGTGGAGGTCATCGCTCTTCAACCTCCAGGAATTTTGGTTTAAAGAGTTTAGCAATCATGGCTGTAAGGCCGTGTTCAGCATGATGACTTTCTATGTTTTCACTTAGCTACTTATTAGCAGCCGTCTTTTTTAAGACACACAAAAGCTTCAAAGTTCACAAGAGGGGTTTTTACTGATGTATTTTATGTCCGTGAACAAAATGTGAAAGTCTTTTGAGTTTGTGTTAGCGTCAGGGTTATCTTGTGAAGGCATAAAGAATTCCTTGTTAAAATAGTCCATAAATGGATGCCACACATTATAAAATTTCTTAGTACAGCCTTGAGAGGAGTACCTCAATTTCTCTAGCTTTAAATGGGCCAGTACTTCCTCAAGCCAGCATTCATGTGTTGGAGCCTTAGGGCTTCTCCAATTAACAAGAATTAATTTCCTGGCAAGGAGTGTGATAAAAGCAACCACATTTGCTTGATTTGTTGAGAGTGTAATCACTTCAGGTGAGATACCAAATATAGCCATAATTGGATTGGGACTGATCCTTTTCTTCTTCTTTTTTTATTTTGGCAAATACATTCTTACATATGTCTCACACAGTTACAGCTGTATCACTGGTAAAGTCACACAACATATTTTTGAGACTTTCCATTCTTCAATTTTCCAAATGTTGCCCTTCCGAAGTATTTGTTTTTTTTAACAATAGGGCATAGTTAACTATATACAGTCAAACATGGGAAGCTCTTCACTCCATGGTTCATCCGAGTTCTATGGTAAGGAATACAAACAACTGCGACAACAACACACACACACACACACGCATACACACACACATGTATATCTACATATTTACCTACCCACACATATCTACATGTCCACATACATGCATACATAAAAACTTAGATACACATCGTTTCTTATTGATGCCCATACCTACATTTCCTATTGTGTCTAGTACATAAATCTGTTAATTGTGTCTACATCTCTTCAAACATACTGTCAAGTCAATTAAAATCTGGTCTAACTGGTTTGATGTACTCAGTCCACTTGGTCCAAATCAGGTAAAATTTTTCTTTTTGGATCCTGAGGGAAAATGACAGTCGCTCCATAATATAAATTTCATGTATTATTTCTATCCACTCTTCAATGGTTGGTGGGTCTGATTTTAACCATCTCATTGTGACAGCCTTTTTATTTGCTGCCAGAAGTATATGAGCAAGTGTCATTATTACTCCATCTATCTAATTGGATATCACCCATATAAATAGTATCACATCTAAGAGGAATATTACTACCAAATACATTGTTAACATGTTTATGTATTTCTTGCCAGTAGGGGACAAGAACTTGGCAGCTCCAGAATATGTGGAAGTGGTTGGCATTGTTTTCCCCACAGAGCCTCCAGCAACTGCTGCCATCTCCAAAATGTGCTTTTTGCTCTGGAGTAATAAAGAATCGTTCAATATTTCTCCAACAGAATTCGTGCCACATGGTCGAGCTAGTTGAATTCCATTGTATTGCACATACTCTCCAACTCTCATCGGAGATGTTAAAATTACCCTCTTTCTCCCATTTCTTTTTTATATAAAGTGAGTTATCTGATTTACATTGAAGAATACCTTTGTACATTTTGGAGATGATCTTGCTGCACGTTGTAGATTTAGATGTTGACAAAAATAGTTTAAGGATACCTAATTCTTCTGTTTTCAAAGCTGTGTTCAAGTTCTGACTGAAATAGTGACGAACTTGAAGGTACCTAAAGAAATCGCTCTTTTCCAGGTCATGTTTTTCCTGTAGGGATCCAAAGTCTTGGAACGCCCCCTTGTGGAAAAATGTATAGTAGTTAGTAAGACCTTTTGTGGTCCATTTTTTGAATCTATCATCAGATCTATTCGGCAAAAAGTTTGAATCGTAGGCACACCATCATTACAGTTTTGCACGAACTTCTAACCTATATAGTTTTATACTTTCCTGCCATATTTTTAGTGATAGGTTGAACCACTGGTTACCCTTGTTAGCAATTTTTTTTTGTAGTTCCTCATCTGTTAATATTGCTTCTAGTGGGATCCCTTCCGTCAATAGATTTTCAATATCCTTCCACCTTGCTGAGTATGTCTGAGTACATAAACAACATAAGGGCCTTAGTTGAGCCGCATAATAATATATTTGTAAACATGGGTGGCCCATTCCACCACAATCCTTCTTTAATTGCAGAGTTTTGTACTTGATTCAAGGTTTTTTTCCCTTGCCACAAGTATCTGGATATCAATCTGTCCCACTCTATAAACTGTTTAACTGGAACGTTAATTGGCAGGGTCTGGAAAAGATATAATAATCTTGGTAAAATGTTTATTCTGATGGATTTTACCCTAGCGCTTAAATTCAAAAATGGAATTACATTCCATCTTGATAAATCTAATTTTATTTTCGCATTTATTGGTCCATAGTTGAAATCATATAATTTTGATGTATCTTTAGAAAGATTGATACCCAGATTGATTCTGTGTCCCATTTCAATTTGTATCTACTTCTAATGTGTTTTGGTGGATTATAATTAATTAGCATTATTTGAGTCTTTTGTATATTAAGTTTATAACCTGAGAGTGATTCATATTTATTTAGGATATTCATGAGTTTGGGAAGTGACTGTGTGGGCTGCACTAAGTAGATTAACACGTCATCCGCAAATAGAGCCAATTTGTGCTCCCCTGTTGGCATGTCTATTCCTTTAATATCTCTATTCTGTCTTATTTATTGGCTAAAAGGTTCTATGAATAAGGCAAAGAGAAGGGAGGAGGCACAGCATCCTTGTCTTGTTCTGCATTCTAGAATAAAAGAATTTGTTAGATCACCGTTGATTTTTATCCTTGCAGATGGTCTCTCATATAGTGCTCTGAATGTATCGATAATTGATCTGTGAAAGCTGCATTTTGCTAATGCTTTATACAGGAAGGACCATTTGACAGAGTCAAATGCCTTCTCTGCATCTAGACTTAGTATGGCTGACTCTGTATTATGTTGTGTGATGTGTCTAATAATGTGTAAGGTTCTCCTAACGTTGTACTTGTGTTTGTCTTTGACGAATAAAACCTGTTTGGTCCAAGTGAATGAGTTCAGGATATTTTCAATTCTCTTGCTCAATATTGATGTAAACAATTTATAGTTGACATTTAATAAGCTGATGGGACGATAGTTACCTCATTCTATTTTGTCTTTTCCGTCTTTCGGTATGACCGAAATGATCATATCTCTCCAAGAGGGTGGGATTTCTCTTTCTTTTAGCACCCAGTTAAAGGTTTTTAATAAAGTGTCACCTAGGTGTTCTTGCATTGATTTATACCAATCAGGGCCAAAGCCGTCCGTGCCCGGGGACTTTCCTGTTTTAAGTCTCCTAATTGCTGAGTACAATTCCTCTTTGCTTATTTCTACAACCAATTTTTGATTTTGCTCCTCAGTAATGGAGGGTAGATTCACTGTAGCTAAGAAAGTGTCAATTTGAGGGTCATCATCTGTTTGGGTTTGGGAGTATAATGATTTATAGTACTTCTCAAAACTTCCTTTTATTGCAGTAATGTTAGCTAGCTAACATTACTGCATTTGTTGTGTAGAGATAAGCAGCCTTACTATGATATTTATAGCTTCCTTGTAATAAAATCTAACCATTATTGTGTGTGTGTGTGTGTGTGTGTGTGGTAGCCTATTATGCTATTGTTTATTCAATGATGTCATTAGTAAGTGTGTATGTGTGTGTGTGTATGTGTGTGTGTGTGTGTGTTGCATTTGTTGTGTAGAGATAAGCAGACTTACTATGATATTTATAGCTTCCTTGTAATAAAATCTAACCCGTTAGGTAGCCTAGTATACTATTACTAATTATTCAATGATGTCATTAGTTGTTAAAATGTTAATAAAACGTGATAAATGAACATGTCAAATATAAAATCATTATTTTGTTGACCAAAAATATAATACAAATCATCATCTTTATCCAAAATTAAAGAAATTGCTTAAGTTTATCACATAAAATGCATTGATTCTAATTGGGGTCATTTTTGACCCCACTTATGGAAGAGTGTAGGTATTGGTAGGTCATGCATCTAAGGATTAAAGATTAAAAAATAGTCTATCCTCGAGTATGTGCAGTGAGGGGATGAATAATGAGTATAATCCCGACTGGATGGGTATATTTCTCTCCACACGTCTATGCAGCAGTGGCTATTAGCGCCTAACTCCACTTGTTAGCTGCTGAGCAGTCAACAGCTGCTAGTCTGTCCTCAAATCTGTTCCCCCCAGGACTCTACTCAGGTCCGGACTGTCTCAGGAAGGTTTTTGGTTTGAAGCTGTTTGACAGGCAGGTAGGAGGTTACTTTAACTGTGAGTGTAGCTGTGTTGTAGGTAAACAGTCTGAACTCAGCACAGTTTTTACTTACAGAGATGAAAATTTAGTTTTAATCACTGATTCTGTGAGAGGACATGGGTTTAAACCTCCAAACTAATATGCTGCAGATCTAGAGAGAATTCAGGCTAAAAATTGTTATTTTTCTGCTTCTTAACAGTGAGATCAATTAGTCAGAGTACAAATCATTGATTTTGAATGATGATCAGTAAGTGTGTGCTCATCCTTTAAATGTGTCAAAACTCTGCAGGAGAAATGCAAGTTTGTAAGCCTGTAGAAATGATTTGTAGTAAAAATGTAGGTCTAAATGAAATTGTTCTACAACCTGTCACAGTGATTCTAATTTCCGATGTCTGTATTAGCCTAATTAGATAAGTTAAAATAGAAAAAACATCTTGACTAAAAGTAACGAATAAAAAAGTTCTGAATTTTTGTCGACTAAAATGTTTTTAAAAATGGATACAAATGACTAAAATGTGACTAAAACTAATTCACATTTTCATCTCAAGACTAAGAGTAGATGTGAAATAGTTGCCAAAATGAATACTGATACACTCACATAACATTTTCTACCACTGTCCATATAATATCTCAGCTCAGGTGCATTCATATTCATACTACCATCTATACTTTATATATCTTGTGCACATTGTATTCAATATAACATACCTTGTATCTTATTCTGTAAATCAGACCATACTATTAGCATTACTTCTACCTGCACTATAAATTATACCTGCACTACCTACTGCTTTTGCTGCTCATGTTTATAGTGTTCTGTGTATATGTTAACATATTCATTACCACTGTTCTTCTGTCAGTACTGTTCATACTGCATTTATCTTATTATTTATATATTACCACTATACATATGGACATACATTACTCTGATGCTTGCATTTTGTCGTCTCACTACTTGTGCTCTGTGCAATGACAATGAAGTTGAACCTAAACTATCATGTTGTTGTTACAGTGTTAGAACTTTATGTTATAATACTACTATAATATAGTATAATATAATATAATATAATATAATATAATATAATATAATATAATATAATATAATATAACATAATTACTACTGTAATACTACAAAATACTACTGTTGTGTCACTGAATAATTGATTTTGACTCTTAGACCAGAAATTACAAAATTATATTATTGTCAAAACCAGGGTTCCTACAGCTAATGGCAAGTTATGTTAGGTTAAGGCTTTTTAATGGCACATGGAAAGAAATTACAATGCAATAACTAACTGAAAAAACATTATTTTAAAATAAAGTTGTGTCATCTGCCAGCTGACTTATAACTATATTGCTCTTAAAAAGTGTCGAGCAGGTACCAAAGGCCATCAAGACTACTGATCTCTTTTTTAGAGCATCTGGAACAAGATGGATGAATACAAATCGAGGTTAGACAGATGGCTGAACAGAGATCTTTCTCTCCTGGGTTGTATTTACATAACAAAGATGGAAAGTCTCTCAAGATGCATTTGTCTAGCTTACTCTCTCCCTATAGCCAACAAAGTAATTTAAAGGGCCAGTGTGTAATATTTGGCATGGTTTATTGTCAATCTGAATCTGAATCTGAATATTCTACCCATTAATATGTTTATACAAGTGTATGATCGCTATCAAATAAAATTCGTTTGGTTTTCATAGCCTTATAATTATGCTTTTATATATACATACATATATATATATATCAAGGGCCTTGCTTTAGAGAGGTCGCCATCTTGCGCCGGCATGTATGTACGGCAGACCGAGTGGACAATCCAGCCAGCCAGAGAACGCGTTTCGTGTGCATAAATAAACCAACGAAGACAGTGGAAGGAAGGAAGAAGGAGGAGGAAACAGCAGAGAGTGTTAGTAGTTCGTTGATAGAGAGTAGTGAAAAGCTTTTTTACTTATAAAGTTTGCGAATGGACCACACTTACCACGCAACAGGAGAGAATGAACCCGAACCGTCATCTGCGAGGAAAAGAAGACACAACTTCACTCCTTGTGATGCACTCTCTGCGGCGCTTTTCCTCCTGATGATATATCTCCCCAATGATGGTAGCACCGAATCCCATTCTGTGCATTCAGCCTCTCTTCTCACCCGCTCAGCATCAAACACATGGAGTTCCTCATCTGTATGCTCCGGCTCAAACAGGTATGGCTCTGGGTCTGTGTCCGCTACAAGAAACTCTTCAAAATTGCATTCAAAGTCGTCCATTGCAGCTACTATAGTCCGGAGATATTGCTAGGCTAAATAAACAGCTGAGCACTGTTTACTGGCTACCCTGTCAGTCAGTGTGCGGGCTGGAGGTTGGCGGAGCAGAGAGGGGAGGGGGGTCCCCACTTAGTATAGTAAATGAGTATGTGTGTAAAGTTATGAAGTGTGTCTGTTACGCCAGAAGAGTCAGAGTTTGGGACGGAGTGGTGTGTTTCTGAAGTTTCTGGAGTGCTCAAATAAACGGGCCTTTTTCCTGAACGCTCCTCTGGTCTCCTGCTCGTGAGGGATTCATTACAATATCGTAACATGGTTTAGATTTCTAAATAAATAGTCACCTCGTCGCTAGATAGACCTACTCCTGAAAAACTCGTGCGCAAGGCTTTTTGTCCCTACGAGGCCACTGTCACCCGACAGGAGGGGTGAGCGAGTGAGCCCTGCAATCTAGAATTTGACCACTGATGTCACTGTTTCCAACGGTTTTCATCCCATTTTACACACTGGCCCTTTAAACCATCAACAATGTAAATTTTGACTATATCTGGAGAAAGAAATGCCACAATTTAAAACGAGCAACTTTGGTGAAAGACTATGAAGACGGTGGGCTACAGGCCATGGACTTTGACTGTATTAACAGAACTTTAAAGCTCAAATGATGAAGAGCCTTTTTGGCAAACAGTAACAGTTTCTGGTATTCAGTGTTCTCACTGTGATTTCTCTGCTCAAAAACTGACAGTTATGTCCTCGTTTCACTCACAGACATTGCTGTATTGGAAGCTGTTGTACAAACATAACTTTACATCCCATGATGTTACCATCTGGAACTGCAGATTCATCCTTTCCAAAAACAGATCCTTGTTTTTCAGTGAGTAGGTGAAGAAAAATATATAGTCTGTTACTCATCTATTAGACGAAACCAGCGGTGTTCTACCCTTTAGGAATTCTGTGTCAAATTCAATCTCCAATGCAACCGTAAACAATATGATAAAGTCAATAAAAGTATCCCAACTGTTTTTTTTTCAGTTGGTTAAAAGAACACTCCCCTATGTGGTTGCTCCGTCTCAAACCCCCCTTCACTGATTATCGAGGGTCAGGATTTCTCAGATGGGACTCTGCCTTTTATTTTGTTATGTCTGTTTCCGTTCATTGAAGGTGTTTTTTCTTTGCTTCTCCATTCAGTGTCCCGTTTCACAGTCTGCCCTATTTTTCTGTTTATTGTTGTAAATATTGTAAATAAATAATAGTTTTTTAAAAAGAATCCTGAGACGCAACCGTCGCTCAGAGGTGACGTCACAGCCCCTCGAGTTCTGTTGTCGGCAGACTGGACGTTGTATGGGCTCACACTGCCATCCAGTGGTCAATGACAGTATTACAATTTGTATTTTGATAGTGCTCATGTTCAGTAGGCTTAGTCATCATATTATTAATATTTTATTTACTCATCAACAGCACAATATAGGTGTATGTATGTACAACATGCAAAGAAAACTGACAACACCAAAATAATAGAAAACAGCTGCTTTGTACCACTAAGAACATCCCAGCTACTGATACCATGCACTTTGCCACACTTTAACAGAGCTTGATTTGTAAATGTAAGTTTATGTACAGCTGCTGACAGAAGTCTGAGAAGAAATACTCTAACAGCTCAAATTAACTTAATGTGTCCACTTTACCATGTTTAAGAACGTGGCTTGTCTGACCAATTCTGGTTCCATATGTGTTAAAATAACAAAACTAAAAGAAATATTTCTGTTAATTTAGCCCAGGCATGTCCAAAGTCTGGCCCAGGGGCCAATCGTGGCCCCGTTGTTATTCAAAATATACTATATGTGGCCCACCACACAATATTGGTAAATCACGAAGATTATTTTTTTACTGTCATTCAGTTTGTAGACATGCACCAAGTAGGAACTACACAAGCTGACCTAATGTGTTTCCATAAACAGATGACAAACAAACAAACGAGCAGCTACCTAAGAGCAGACATTTCCCACTATAGGTAGCAGACATGGCCACAGCAAAGTACTGTAAAGTCAACAGCGAGGGCTGCAACTTTCAGGAACGGTGGAAGGTTGAATACATTTCACTGAAAAATGAAACAGTTGCGTTTGTTTCATTTGTATGTTTTGACTAACCCATGTAATGTGAGAAGCAGTGGCCCCCAGGTATTTTCACATGATCTAATCTGGTTCCCGTTCAGAAAAGTTTGGACACCCCTGATTTAGCCTGATAGATTACATAGGTATCAGGAGATGTTGTTATTCAACAGGACTGCGCCACAAAATTAAAGAAGTATCAGTAAAATCAATAAACCTGAAATTAACATCCTGTAGAAAAAATTGTTGATGTATTTTCCTGTTCATTTCTGTTTTCCTCTCATTTACTACTCTGGTCTTCTGTAGTCTACCAGCTGTTCCAACTGCTGAGCTCATCATTTTGTCTTTACAGTGTTTCAAACAGCTGATTTCAGCACTGCTAATATGATGGCTATATCTCTGAGTCATTTATTCTGATTTTCAGCATCATTCTGAAGGTGGTCTGGCACTGAGAGACAATAGTGTCCAAATGTCAATGTCACAACAAGCATTGGAAGAATAATGATGAAAAAAGAGCGACTCCCCAAGAGACATTTGATCATACAATTAGGGTTAGTCCTTAAAACTTTGGACTACAGAGTGCTCCAGGAGTGAGTCCTAAAACCTGGAAATGAGTCAGCATTTTAGCACTCCCAGTTCTCTCGCTTCAAAGTCAGTGGGGTTTTCAATGAGTGAAATAAGGCCTGTGGTTAACACAAACTTAAGAGACTTTCACATTTTGTTCACGGACATAAAATACATCAGTAAAAACCCCTCTTGTGAACTTTGAAGCTTTTGTGTGTCTTAAAAAAGGCGTCTGCTAACAAGTAGCTAAATGAAAACATAGAAAGTCATCATGCTGAACGCGGCCTTACAGCCATGATTGCTAAACTCTTTAAACCAAAATTCCTGGAGGTTGAAGAGCGATGACCTCCACCCCTGCTGTGAGTAATGTCACAGAAGACTGACTCATAAAATACACCAACTTCACCAATAACAAATCTCACTTGGCACCTAATTGAAAAATAAGCAGTTCTGTTTGGCTGTACAGTTTTTGAGAAAATTAAAGGTTAAGTCAAATTACACTATAATGTTCACAATCATCCAGTTGGTTCTGTGCACATCCATCACTGTGTGGTTTGGATCAGACACCAAACAGGACAGGAACAGACGACAACAGGCAGTCAGCACTGCAGAGAAAAAGTCACTGGTGCCAACCTGCCCTCCATTCAGGATTTATACATGTCCAGAGTCAGGAAATAGGCAGGAAACATCACTGCAGATCCTGCACACCATGGACACAACATATTCCAACTTCTCCCCTCTGGTGGGCGCCACAGAGCTTTGTACGCCAAAACAACCAGGCACAAGAGCAGTGTCTGCCCACAGACTGTCACTCTGATGAACAGTTAACATCAGTCACAGACAGGCGCTCATTTATCAATCTCACTGCAAACCAGCACAGATCAGAGAGCAGAAATCATTTTAAGATAGAGTTCACATGTGATTCATGAAACATTCTAATCTCGCTCTGATTAACCAACTGGTTCTAGAGGAAGTCAGAAAACCACAGTATGGAAAGAAAACACTGCTGCGGTCAGCAGCTTTGCAGTAGACAATCAAACCTCAGCTGACAATTCTCAGACTCAGCCAGATTTACTCTGACTGCATGTCCACGCTGACTCAAACTTGGGTACACAAGCTGAGACCTGATGAGAGATTTGATCGTATCCTCTGCTCACGTCCACATTGATCAAAGCTGAGGTTTGCGTGCAAATGGCCGCACGCCCAGTTTTCTGTTGTAAAATGTGTTTAATAAATGAGGGCCACTGTCTGTGCATTGAATCATGTCCCTCCTGGCCTCCTCCCTTTCCTACTGCCTCTGACAGCATTAGCTAGAATCAGACCCCAGCATACCAGAAACAGCCAATCAGAGCTGAGGAGTCTCACAGCTGTCAATCATGTCGATCACTGCTCGTGAACTGTGGTTAAACTGTCAGACTTGGCAGCACTGATCAAATATGAATCAAGATTCTGTTACTGCATTTCTCACCTGAAATGTTTTTAGAAACATATCTTAGTGTACTGTTCAGCTGTATGATGGGACAGTTTGTGACCCAGCCACCATGTAGGATACTGTTGTCTGGAGTACCAAGCACTGCTCACCAGCCAGACCACCTCTCTTATTTTACAGCTAAACAGTACACTAAAATATGTTTCTGAAAACATTTGAGGTGAGATAAAGGCATTGCAGTAACAGAATCCTGATTCATATTTCATCATGAGCAGTGACTGACATGACTGACAGCTGTGTCAGAGACTCTTTGGCTCTGATTGGTTATTTTTGTTCACATGCAGTAAGGTCAGTAGAAGCACTATAAGACAATAGAGTAGGCAGAGGAGAATGTTTTTATTCACAGATTGTGTGTCTCATGAAGTGCTGTGTGAATTTAGAAACAGTTTCAGCAAATAAGTTGTTTTTATAAAAGTCACCAACTTTAGCTTTAAGAGACTCTTCAAACCCCATAGGTCTCTCCAGACAGGCAGACATGCAATAGATGCTGTGTAGACGCCAAGAGGCAAAACTGAAGCAAACCATTCACACAGATAGGAGAGAGGAAACAAACAAACACACAGGTTTAGGTCTTGTTGTGGCAGAGGTCGAGTGTGAGAGAATAACATGAACTAATGATTTAATTGGTTAATGACTGCACAATAACTGAGCCACTGAAAGGATGATGACATCAGGTACAAAGAAAAATTCTTAGGAATATAACTCCTCACATGTAGTGATTGCACAATAACTGTAATCAAAGAATAAGCAACAAACTGACCTTCAAATAAAAAGACGAGTTTTAAGTAGACATTTATAGGCGTCAACTGTCTGATGTCAGCGGGAGGATATTCCAGAGAAAGAGGGCATGACAGGAACAAGATACCTACCTGCCAATTCTGGTGACCTTTGGTCTTACAGTTTTACTGCACAAACACTTGTACACATACAACAGCAACACAACACATGAGAGTTTATGATTGGTAGGCAAAAAGCACATTAGAAGAACTGCATTAGGGATGCAGAGAGTAATGGAGGGTTGCAGTTGCAATCATGATATATTGTTAAAAAAAATGTATTCAACAATAAACACACATGATGACTTTTAGCCAACACACATAAATGGTTGGCTTCTGGAAAAAGTAGCAGGGTTTGGCATTACGTTCAGACAGGAAGCAAACAGCAGCCTCCTGGTTGAAGGCCAGCAGTTGCTGGACCCATCCATTACCCCTCACACCAACCCTAGTCAGACTTTTTGCCTCCTTAACTTACGTTTTTGTCGGGCCGCGTTTCCCACCGAAGCTGTCAGTTGCCCATACACAATAGCAGCGACCGGCTGCATATCATGCCAGCTTTCATGTCTGACGTGGAGGTAACTGCCGAAGCGCTGGTATCTGATGACTTCAGAATGAAACTGGATGAAACAAAAAAAGTGGTGAGTTAAACCAGTAATAACACTGAATAAAGCAGTTTCCTGTCTAAAATTAGAGATAAAGTTAGACTTTACAGAACATGCAAATGGCCCTATCTAGAGCCAGTGTTAGGTTTGTCCGTTCTGGGCTACTGTAGAAACATGGTGGTGCAAAACAAAGACCTGCTTCTAATGTAGATATAAATGGCTCACTCTGAGGAAATGAAAACACAACAATTCTTATTTTCAGGTGATTATACACTAAAGAAAACATACTTATTATGTTATATTCTGTTTTTGACAATATATTCATTAAATCTTACACACTGGACCTTTAAGGCAGGTGCTTGACAAAAAGAAGAGCAATGGTCATGGCCGGGCAATTTTAGGCCAATTTAGGCAATTCTGAGCAACAAGAGGTAGAATAGGGAGACAACAAGGAAGATGGCCATTACAATGTACATTCTGCATCAGCTGAGGCTTAAACTCACAACCACTGACACCAAGGAGCATCTTCTATCTGACTGAGCTAACTAACAAGTGACAATGCATCTGTGGCTTCACAAATTGACTGAACCAGCCACCAGGATGACAGCAGCTGTCAAGGCAGATTTCAAACTGCTGTCATAAATTCAGTTATCAAGACAAAAATCTGAAAATACACATCTTGCATCTAGACAGCATGGAGATGTTGTTCATTTGTTTTTTTTAATTTGTTTTTTTTAACAATGATTGATTTACTCAATAAGTAGAAAACTGATGTTTAAAAATGCCATTCTTGCATTGACTCCAGTTGTTCACATGAGATCAAAATTCGTAATGCTGTCAAAATTTTATTAGCTTGTTTTGCACTGTCAAGGACTACACTGAAATTTCGTTGTACCTGTTACAATGACAATAAAGGTATTCTGATTCTGATTCTGACATGGTAGTCACATGATGATACAGGTGAAATACAAAAATCCCCACAAATAAATACATACAAAACTACGTCACCCCTGCAGCTTGTTCAAAAGTTACATTTCTTTTATTACAAAAAAAATAAAGTACTGAAAAAAGGTATCATTGGGTACCTATACAGAAGTCCAAGAACTGGTACCATTTCAAATGTGAATGGTACCTCACCCTACACATTACATGCTGGAAAAAATATTCAAGTATGTCTCAGAGGAAAAACTTTGTGTAAAACCATAACAATATATCATGATTCCATCTGCAACCCTCCATTAACTTTCTGCATCCCCAATTCAGTTCTTCTAACTCTCATGTGTTGTGTTGATATTACAATATATATATATATGTGTGTGTGTGTGTGTGTGTGTGTGTGTGTGTGTGTACAACTTTTGTTCTCATTATTCTTTCCTCTTGTTATTATTTTTCTCTGCTAAAAGTGTTTGTGCAGTAAAACTGTAAGACCAAAGGTCACCAGAATTGGCAGGTAGGTATCTTGTTCCTGTCATGCCCTCTTTCTCTGGAATATCTTCCCGCTGACATCAGACAGTTGACGCCTATAAATGTCAACTTAAAACTCGTCTTTTTATTTGAAGGTCAGTTTGTTGCTTATTCTTTGATTACAGTTATTGTGCAATCACTACATGTGAGGAGTTATATTCCTAAGAATTTTTCTTTGTACCTGATGTCATCATCCTTTCAGTGGCTCAGTTATTGTGCAGTCATTAACCAATTAAATCATTAGTTCATGTTATTCTCTCACACTCGACCTCTGCCACAACAAGACCTAAACCTGTGTGTTTGTTTGTTTCCTCTCTCCTATCTGTGTGAATGGTGTGCTTCAGTTTTGCCTTTTGGCGTCTACACAGCATCTATTGCATGTCTGCCTGTCTGGAGAGACCTATGGGGTTTGAAGAGTCTCTTAAAGCTAAAGTTGGTGACTTTTATAAAAACAACTTATTTGCTGAAACTGTTTCTAAATTCACACAGCACGTAATCAGACACAATATCTGTGAATAAAAACATTCTCCTCTGCCTACTTTATTGTCTTATAGTGCTTCTACTGACCTTACTGCATGTGAACAAAAATAACCAATCAGAGCCAAAGAGTCTCTGACACAGCTGTCAATCATGTCAGTCACTGCTCATGATGAAATATGAATCAGGATTCTGTTACTGCAATGCCTTTATCTCACCTCAAATGTTTTCAGAAACATATTTTAGTGTACTGTTTAGCTGTAAAATAAGAGAGGTGGTCTGGCTGGTGAGCAGTGCTTGGTACTCCAGACAACAGTATTCTACATGGCGGCTGGGTCACAAACTGTCCCATCATACAGCTGAACTGTTTTATTTGTATTTATTGTATATTGTTGTATTTATTTATTTATTTATTTATTTATTGTATGTGTGTACCCAGTGGAATTGCACTCTGAATTTTGTTGTACTGTAATGTACAATGACAATAAAGGCTTTCAATTCAATTCAATTCAATAAACAGTACACTAAGATATGTTTCTAAAAACATTTCAGGTGAGAAATGCAGTAACAGAATCTTGATTCATATTTGATCAGTGCTGCCGAGTTTGACAGTTTAACCACAGTTCACGAGCAGTGATCGACATGATTGACAGCTGTGAGACTCCTCAGCTCTGATTGGCTGTTTCTGGTACGCTGGGGTCTGATTCTAACAAATGCTGTCAGAGGCAGTAGGAAAGGGAGAAGGCCAGGAGGGACATGATTCAATACACAGACAGTGGCCCTCATTTATTAAACTAATTTTACAACAGAAAACTGGGCGTGCGGCTATTTGCACGTAAACCTCAGCTTTGATCAATGTGGACGTGAGCAGAGGACACGATCAAATCTCTCATCAGGTCTCAGCTCGTGTACCCAAGTTTGAGTCAGCGTGGACAAGTGATGCAGCATATTAGGTCTGGCTGAGTTGGAGAAAAGTTATCAGACCATATTCTGACTGATATCTGAATATTAGCAGCCACCAGCTCTGTGCACAGACATTTTTGAGAGTTTATATCTCATAATCAGCTACAGAGATTCGTACCAAATTTGATCTGCACCCTCTTGGGTCATGACTCAATCAGTGCATAAAATGTGGTGATTATTGCTTGAATAGGGAGTGGCTTATGACAATACATCTACATTTCAAGACATTTCACATTCAAAGCTTAAAAAAATCATAATAAATCACAAGTGCATCCTACAGAGCAGAAATCTTTTCAGCTCTTCCACTGAATTGTGACAAATGTTTGCCTCACTGTAACCTATAGTCAATTCAGAAGTCTGTCATTCTATATTTTTAAGTATGTACAAAATTAATTAGCATCTTTATCTACAGAAGTCTTCATTTAAAAGAAAACAAAATGGACACAGACCTTCTTTGGATAATAGATATCACATGTTTCAAATGGTGTTCAGATCAGTTTAATAGTGAGCCTGCAGTGATATTTAGTATCTTGTTGTAATTTGTACTGTATGCACAACATTTTCTATTTCATCTCATTTGTCACCAAAGTATTTGACAATATACGTAAAACCAGCAGAATGAAGTGAGATTTTTTGTTTTTCAGAATTTTATCACCAGTGCTTTGACTGTTGTAAGGGCTTTAAGGCTAAAAAGACAAAACAAACAAACAAACCCAGTGAGTAAGACACCTACTCTGTGGATACAGAGGTCAAAGGTTCAAACTCCTCGGTGGCCACGTACTATACTTTCTGAACAACTCCACTAAAGCCTTGGATTGATGTGGGATTTATTTGTTCAGGATTGTATCTCCAACAGTTAAATTGTTGTGAATGCCTCAAGTTGTGTGACCTCCCTCCTTTGCCTCCTGCTTCTGATCCTGTGCTACTTAACTGCTCAGTGAACAGGGCTTTGGATGTTGTCAGGACACTACCTGCACCTATAGATGACACAAGTTGTGTGCATCCTCCTGTTCCTGCCCACCTTTTATGAACTGTCATTGTTTAAAAGTTGGCATTCAACTTCATTCACATCACTGTTCATCCTGTCAAAACCTAGGCAAGATATTTTGATGCTTGTAGCTACAGTGACCTGGTGCTTGCTGCAGCAGTTTAGTGTTAAGGTGGATGACTTGTGATCCAAAGGTTCAGTGTTCAACTCTTGCTCTTGCCATCCTGCAGGTGATCTGCATCTTTGCATTTTCCAGGGTAACTTTTGCCAACAGTAGCACTGTTTGTCTATAAATTAATGCACATGGGATGCATTCCAGATCTTGAACGAAATAGAAATTCAATAAAAATGTAGTCAAGCAAAACACATGTTCATTGAACGCAACATCAAATGTTTTGCTTCTTGTCAGTTAAATAAGAAACAAACATTCAAATACTTGCAATCTGCTTGGGACCTGATAAATGTAGAAATCAGGAAAATCTGGAAATGCAGGCAGAAATCTGCAAAAGGAAAAAATGGCAGAATAAGAAACTACACCCTCCTCCTGTGGCTCTCCCCTCTCGGCCCTAAGCCCCTACAACCAGGCCACCACGGGGCATCTGCATGCACTTCATACAGTAACTCAGTGTTTCCCATACAATGATTTATTTAATCTTGTTTCACTGTAGAGTTGCACACAACACATTGACTCAGCTCCTTCTTGACCCACTTTCTCTCTCTCTTTGTTGATCAGACCACAAATGAGACAATAACTAGCAAGCTAACGTTAGCCACCCCACTGTCCCTTTGCCTTGCTGCCAACCACTGTGGACTGTTTCCCTGGGAGGGGAGCGGGCAGCGGTGTTGTAGTGGTTTGAATTCCGGGTCTAAGCTATTATTGGATCCAGCAGGGAGCCGGGGCTGTCGGATCGTCCATTGCTAGGATTTGTGAGTGGCATCTCAATGAGAGTGTGTGTGAATTGGATTCATTAACCCATCAACATCATTCCTGTTCTTACCGGACAACCTGTGGAGAGTGCAGCTACCTTCCTGAAATCAATGCTTTCTGATTTATTCATCTATCATTAATAGGTCTCAAGTTTGGTTTTCAGTAAGCTAACACCTATTTTACACTCTGGCTGGATTTGTGTTGCAGCAGCCGCTGATTGGGGGGGCCATCCCTGGAGCTGCTGCCCGCTCTCACTTTCAACCCACCAAATACAGACGCTTCATCAGTGAACCTTAGCATCAGACACCAATGCACAGAGGCACTCTTTGCCACAGTATCATATGCATCGGGTGGCAGCTGTTTCTGACGGAGCAGGCAACAACCATAGAATAAAGAGCATGGGAGTCAGTATAGGGTGGGCAGGAGCTGAGGTTGATGAACAAACTCCAGACTTTCAACTGCATGCATCTACATTTTTGGAACAGCAAATAGAAATGCCCTCTTTCTGACAGACAGGTAAGCTATCCAAACATTTCATACGGCCTGAAATGATAACATGGGCGCATTCCAGGCCTGTGACGGCAACAGATAATGGATTTTTTTGTCTTTTAGAGCATTTCATTCATTGATTGCTTGGGATGTAAATAGAATTAGAATAGAATTTCCAGCTCTTTCTATTGTTGCGATCTGTTAATGCTTTATCCTACATGTTGTGTTATAAATCAGACAGTTTACAAGTTTACAATTACTGTTGATGTTGCTGACTAAATCAGTGTGTGTGTGTGTGTGTGTGTGTGTGTGTGTGTGTGTGTGTGGGGGGGGGGGGGGGGGGGGGGGGCATTGTTGTTGTTCCGGGGCAGCGAGAGAGGAAGAGGAATGCGTGTTATGTATGGCGTGGTTACAGCCAACAGTAACCAAGTTTGTGCCTTAATAAACACCCGGTTGCAAGCAGGTCAGTCCTCCTGTTCATTCAAAGCATCCGTGCGGACAGGATGCTACAATATTATGGTATGATGGGTGGTGTTTCAAACTGATGCCCTTCAGCGACATTATAAGCTGACGCTGCTCAATGGCGTATAATATAATCGCAAAAAGTGCCTCTTTGGTGTCTGCCACTGAAATCACTGACCAAACTGCGTTATTTGAGGACTTAATGAGAACGGGCTGTATGTACAGGAAGCATTTCAAAAAGAAAATGTTAAATAAACTTCAAGTTAGAGCTTTATATGTGGAACACATTTTTCAAGTCTTTTTTTTCATGTTTGGTGATACTGGGTTGGAAATAGGAAGATGCATTTCTGATCTCTATAATTAGCCACAGGTACTGAGATGAATTTGGGCATGTTAGTATATTCTGATAAAGTGTAATACAGTTTTGTCTCAGTGAAGCAGAATTCACATGTTCAGGATAAATGATTGACTCTGATTTTTCTGCAGTATTTTATATTTGTATCCTCACAGCTTCTCATTTCCAGAAAGACTTTGGCTCTGTCTGAGTTGAAACAAAACACATTTGTATTCAATGTTATAGATGTTTTAATAGTTGCACACCAAATGTTAAAATGTGTCTACAAAGACCTCTGAAAATATTTTACGGATTTAGTTTTCCTTCTCTGCCACCTGTGGGGTCACAGTTCAATAATAACTGATGTGTCAGAAGACAGTCTTTGAAAATAAAAATGTGGTGCTAACATAAAGTCGATGGTCATGTGGAATTGTAGTGTATCCAGGTCATCAGACACCAACTCTTTGTCACGTCCCTGGTGTGTGAGATACCAACGCTGAAGGCATCATTTTGTATCTTCAGAAGATGCACCCTTTAAAGCTTGTATGTGACTCACAGCTGTTTCCTGGATGAAACTCTTAAAACATGGCTAAAGCCTAAAGTTTGGTAGGTGTGGA
Organism: Epinephelus lanceolatus; assembly: GCF_041903045.1. Lineage (NCBI taxonomy): Eukaryota > Metazoa > Chordata > Actinopteri > Perciformes > Serranidae > Epinephelus > Epinephelus lanceolatus. The sequence goes on along the minus strand of NC_135746.1, from coordinate 34,002,045 downwards.
AAAACCATCATGTTTTGGCTTAAAATATGTATGTAACATGCCATAAAAACATCACTTGAGTGATGCAAGGACATCGCAGACGGACAACCTTGACATATACGCTACGTAACATTAAAACAGCACTGACTTTTGGTTTCACACGGGACATGAATAGGCTGAACGTCTGGACCCGAAAATGTCAGACATGAAGAAGTTCCTATCGTGGTAAGCTGTGGTAGCATCACATATTGAAGTGCTGAGGGGCTTGTTGTGTTGTCACTGAACAGCATCTGAAAGCTCCTCTTCCCACACCTTTCTGGCAACAGCATTGGTATGGCTGCACCCAAAAGTGTTTATAACTTTGAGTCGTTGACATGATAAACACACGGGGGCCAAGATGACTTTTATGCTTGTTGTGGCAGGAGCTCAGAGGTTGAGCTTGAGAAAATTTGATGAGTGGTAGTCAGCACATTCATCTGGTTTCCATGGTGTTTGATAAGAGAAACATTCCTTGGAATATAACTCTTCACAGGTAGTGACTGCACAGTAATCAACCTGCTGAAGAGATGATGTCAACAGGTTCAAGGCTTTAGATGTGTAACAGAGACATGTATCAAGACAGGAAGGGCGGGGGGCCCAAAGAGACTGTGAATGTATGGGACCCAGAATTTGGTGCTACACCCCTGAGCATCAGGCCCATGTGCATGCTGTTTTACACATAAGGTCTTATCACAGGATCCAATAGACTTGACATTGGACAACATCAACATATGTTTTACCCTGCAATCATTATTACGTATCTGTATATGACAAAAAAAACCCAAAGAAAATAATTGATTAATTTTGTGTAATTCTATAGTTTATGTAGTGTACACCTATAATTTTGTTCGAGATGCTACTGACAATTTTGAAAAAAGAAAAAAAACATGACAGGGACGGGTTTGTTTTTTTGAAGGCATATATTAAAAATGGCACTGTTTTAAATTCAATGAGCATTCTTCTTTAAACACAGACATATTTCCAAGGTGGAAATCACTGATTACAGCCCATTCTCCACCCAACACATTGCTGGAGGGCCCCCTATAAAAGTAAAAATCCTTCACATTTATTACTCAAAGTCTTAACTTTTGAATTTCTTACAAAAATGTATTTTAAGTTCACTTGTGCTTTTGCAAAATGAAAAGTAAAAAGCTGGGATTCTTTTTTAGAGAATAGTGTTTTATTGTTACAGTTGAAACTTTAAGGTATGATGTAATCACACACATGTTGTCTTTTCCCCTTGATCAGTGTGATGGGATTGAGTGCAAAAGGGTGACAAATTAGGCAGACACAGTGATGGTGAAATATACAGTATGAAACACAATACATAACAAACAGAGGGTCAAGGGACTTTTATTGATGGGTGTGTGCGGGTGTGGCTTTGACTTAGACACAGTGATGGATAACGTGTTGATTCTGGCACTGAGCTTTATGGGTATGGGCAGGTGCTGGTTTTCAAAAAGGGAGCCGTGCAGGACTCGTGCAGGACTTGAGTAGGGCAGATGTTTTGCTGTTTTGGTTAGTGGGAGTATCATATGTGTGAATACACAAACATACTTGCACATACACTCAAATATGTATATTACATGATAACAGTAGTGATAGTCACAGCACCTTGGGCTTCTCAGGGGTTCAATGCAGTTCTCTTTGTTTATCAGACCACAAATGAGACAACAATTAGCAAGCTAACATTAGCCACCCCACCACTGTGGACTGTTTATATGCGGGATTAGAGCAGGCAGCAGCTTGGGAGACAGACCCTCAGTCGGCAGCTGTAGTGGCTTGAATTCCAGGTCTAAGCGATTAGCTGATCCGGCAGGGAGCCGGGGCTGTCGGATCCCCCATTGCTGTGGTTAACGCTGGCTAGATATGTGTTGTAATAGCTGCTGACTGGGGGTCCGTCTCTGGAGCTGCTGCCCTCTCCTCCCGGTGAGACAGCACTTTCACCCGGGAGCCTGCAGCTCAATTCCTTTGTGAAACCAAAAGTTGTTTGAGTTATTTTTATACCAATGTCGTGTGCTAGTAGGCTATGTGTAGCATGTTACACTAGTGACACATGTCACATGACGTGTGTCTTATGACGTTAGAGCATTTTAGTAACAACCACATTTATTTTAAGCCAAACCATAATGTTTATTTATTTCTAAACCTAACCATGGGACTTTTGTTGCTTAAAATTAAGGAAATAAACCTACAAACAAAGTGTATGACATACATTGTAAGTTTATTTTGAAAAAGACTGTAGTTATTTAATGATCAGAAACTGTACATTTCTTGTGACAATGGAAGTGTATTTTGAAAGGAACAATGCATGTAATGAGTTTCAACTGACACATCGTTCCTGATTTTGACATGTAGGTCCACTGACAAAGTGGCGGTATCTGAGGAGTTGGGATGAGAGTGTGTTCCTTAGTTGAGGCAGTCTGTAGTGGCGGGGAGTGAAGCGGAGGACAACCTGTGATACGTTAGCTACATAAATGTAAACATGAAGCTGCAGCAATGAACCTTTAGCTCCAGCTAGCAGAAAGCTAAAGTATTAGCAACATTTTTTCTCCATCTCTGAAACACTTTGCTGACACATGTTTTATTGTGTTTATTGTCAGACTCTTTTAGATTCTCTCCTTGATAAGTCCCATTTCATTTCTTGGGTTGCTTTGCAGTGTAGGCAGTTGGTGCCAATGCTGGAATAGCAACTTTCTCTGCAGGATTCTCTGCCATTAAATCAGGCTTTTACCAAAGGGACGTACACATGCATCCGCATTTGTTGAACAGCAAATAGGAGCACCTTCTCTCTGACAGACAGGTAAGCTATCCAGTGATTTCATTCAGCCTGAATGAAGTGATTACAGGGGTTGATTACAGGCCTGTAACAGCCACAGATACCACATTTGATTCTCTTTTGTTTTCTGTTATTTGAGGGGACCCAACTCTCACCATGTGGCCCCATGGTGCTCAGTTCATTAGGTCATTATTTTGTGTTACATGCAAACAAATGAACACGTAATAACATTATTATCTGTAGAAAATTCATGTTTGAAACTTTGAAAGAATTTTTAAAACGGATGCCTTGTTTCCATTCAGCTCATTAATAAATCCATAAACTTTGTAGTGTAACACCTGGGCGTAACGGGACCCTCGCATAACTTTATCAAGCAGCAGTCAGTCAGGGGTTCAGACAGCGCGCTAACGGTGGTCCTGCGCGTCGGAGTCTGCGTAACCGGTCTTCTCGCGCTGGTGAAGTTTATTGGCAGCTCTTAAGTCAAGTGCATTACCGCTATCTCCTAAGCGAAGTCTCCAAAATGAAAACAAAATCACGGGGGTGGTAATTGGTTAGTTTGAGGGACTGCGGAGTGACTATTGCCACCCAGAGGCAGGGCAGATGTGGAGCAAATTACCACGACGCTGTTCCCCTGCAACAAATAGCAAGCTAAGGTTCTGGAGCAGAATTTCAGTCAGTATTATTTGTGACAGCGTGAGAAATAGCGGCGCAGTGTGAGTGCGTGTGAAATCGTTCATTTGCATCATGACAGATCTGAAGTTATTATCGTAATACAGCTGTTCTAGTAGTTGCTTGTAATCAGCAATCTTATGTCTCCTGTTTACTCTCGTATAATTTTGTCAATACATTACACTTTATTACTGAATCATACTTCAGGTCCATCGTGTTAACCAGCTCATTGACTCTCCACTGCCAAAAGTCAAATGGTGGCAGTTATTCAGTATAAGTGGTAAATGGATTTGTCTTTTAAATAACACATTGAAAACATTTTGTGCTTTTGCGTCTAATTTATAGTTTTTAACATATTTAATGCTGCCTTCTTGACCAGGTCTCTCCTTAAAAAGATTTTAATGTCAACAAGACTGTGACCTCAGCAGCTTTCCTCTACAACTAGCACCTTCAGCAAAAGAAGCATTTTCTCATGTACGCTGCTCACATAAGCCCATACATTTACATTCTCCTCTTCATAACTAAGCATCACCCAGATATTTGCATCCTGTAGGACTGAAAAAAACCTCCTCACTGTTAGGTTTCTGAACTTGGATTTGCATGAAGTTCTTGAAAACAGGGAACTGGTGTTTTTAGCTTTTGGATGGACACAGAGGCCTCTATCATTTATTTTAATATGGGTAGATCCTGTTGCAAACACTGAATACAGTGGAAGAAACATGTTTCCAAAGAACGTCAGACAGAAACAACACACAGACAAACCAAAAGGTTAACACATAAGTGTCTGTAATGTTGATTTGTGTGCATCCAAAGCCTCAAAAATATTGTAGGTTTTAACATCAAAGTCAAAATGTACATTTTGCTGATCTATTGTGTTATAAGGACTGAGCTGTACGCCTGAGGATGAGACAAGGTGATGAGATAACGGTCTTGTGTGGGTGTTGTCAAAGAACCTTGTCCTTGTCTCATGCTGTACTGCTCAGTCTGTCAGTAACGTCTCCATAGTCGGCTCACCACACTTGGAGACACATCAAACTGATGAGCTACCACCTGAACCCCTTCACCATCTTCCAGCAGTTAAACTGCTGTCACAGTCTCAGTCTGGTCAAAATGCTGTCTGACACCCACAGCCGGCTCTAGCCATTTTGGTGCCCTAGGTTGGATTAGGGTTTGGCGTCCTCCTAGTTAACAGATGTTTTTTTGAAGGGGGATTAGCTATTCTAGCTTTAATATGTCCTGTAGACAACTTGAATAAATATTGGTAGTTGCACTCTACTTTGATTATACTTTGAGATTGGCCATATTTCCTCTGTAAATTGTATTTATCATCAAATACATTTTATTGTGCTACTTTTACCATAATAATAGAAGTATGTCAGACAGATTTTAATAATAGATACTGTTGGTATTCTTGAATGGACTTTAATGAAAGTCAGTATTGCAATATGTGGCAATATTGCATTCAAATGAAAATTAGGATCTGTGTGCAAGCTACAGTTCCCATTGTTTTCCGTCACTATGGAGGTTTAGAAATGTTTAAAGGCTTGGCCAACTTATTGGCATTGTAAAAATAGACTTTCATAGCCTCCATGTGTGGACAAATGGACAAAAACATTCCAGATATACTGGCCAGGATGAGTTGCATGTGTAATTGATGTGAATATTGTGTTATTATATTTGATAGAAACAACAAAAATGTGTCTGGATTTGGCCATATTTACATTAGAAACATGCCTGCAGCAGCAACATACAATTACAGAACTCACCTGCTTCAAGCTGTGTCTCACTGGAAGTCGTGAGGTAGTGAGGTGGTGTGCTGAATCCAGCCGTGCTGCTGCTTGTTGCCTGACTTGTAGCTGTATTCAAACATCCAGTACATCCATACTGTTACACCACTGCTTTAAGTCTGTTGTGTCATTCTACTTCATATAAAGTAGGCACTGTACAAATAAACTTTATCTTATTTGACCTACATTTACTGTAATTAGTAACAAGGTTAAACTGGAACATTCAATAGTAATAATAATAACATTATAATAATAATATTAATAACAACAACAAAAATAATGATAAAAATGACAACATAGCAGTGTATCAGAGACCACAAATAATTGGCTAAACTTACATTGTTCAGAGAGTGGAGGAGATGTCAGAAGGCCCCTCTGCAGCAGCTTCTAGGAGCTTCTTGTTCAAATATTTTCTCAGTGCATCTAGACAGATGTAGAGTAGATTTACTACCTATTACTGTGCAGTACAAGCAAAACATGAAGTTGCAGCAGACAGACTACTACTTGCACCAGTGATGTGTTCAACATACCATGAATTATTATCGAGTTGTGTTTATGCATTACTACAATAAAAGAGGTTGCACTACAGTTATATAGTTACACATTAGTTTTGCAGTTGTCCCTATTTATTAACCACTTTCAGCACAATATCTAATGTGCTAAGTAAGAGGTGGAGCAGGGCCGGCTTAAGGCATAGGCGATATAGGTGGTCGCCTAGGGCGCCACATTGTCTGGTGGGCGCTGGGAAAAAAATGAAAATAAAATAAAAAATAATAATAATAAAAATTCGCCAGTGGGCGCCCATCCTATTTTTTTTCCGGAGGTAACAAATGAACAATTACAGAAAAAAAGATAGAAAGAGAGAAAGCAAGCAAGCAAGAAAGAAAGAAAGAAATACACTTTGCACCCCTGTTCCTCAAAATTTTTTCATCTGCCCTGCCCCTGCACCTGTACTGTGCGCACTGAGAGTGGGGTCTGTGTTAAAATCTGGTCAAGATAGGCAGATATTTACATTTTACCTGCATTTCATAATAATGAAAAGGTCCAAGCCTTCAGGTGCGGGAGGAGGAGGAAAAGAAAGTCTGATATAGAGGTATGTCGTTTGTCTTATGTTATCTTTAACCCTATTGGCCCGAACGATCAGACATACTTCAATACTGGGACCTCCGCCTCCTCTTTTCTCTGCTCTCTGTATATCGCACCTGAGGGCTTGGACGGTCTTTTCATGATGATAACCCAATAATTTGACAAATTATGACCTCTTGTTGTCTATCAGTCACAACCGCTACCTACCTGAGATGCGCACAGATAACTCGTCCCACCCCCCTCTCCCACAGTGACATGACTGAGCACAGTGCAGGACAGGTTTAGGACCAGGTGTAATAATGACAGACAACAGGGGGGTTGTTGTTGTTTAATGTTTCTTTATTTGTACTTTATTTTATTTTATTTTAAAGACAGAGCATGAGGAAAGGGTGCCAGTCGGGGCTGCAAATTATTACTATTATTTTATTTTATTTTATTTCTTTATTTTTGTTTGAGGGCTTGCAGCTGCGCCCCCCTGCCTATATGGCCTATGCCAAGAGCCGGCCCTGCTGACACCACCAACCACCATCAGGAGACACCCAACATTTACTATCCATTCAAAAAACATCATCCTGCCAATAGTATTATTTCTGACAGCGTGAGTGCATGTGAAATCGGTCATTTGCATGACAGCTCTGAAGTTATTACCGTAATAATAATAATAATAATAATAATAATAACTTTATTTATACAGCACCTTTAAAAACAGAGTTTACAAAGTGCTTTGACAAACAAAGCAAAAAGCGGAATACTCAGGGGCAGAAAATGAGAAAAATAGAGGGCAAAGCCATGAAAATTAAACACACAAATGTCATGGTAAAGTTAAATGAGAGTAAGACTAAAAGGACAAATATATATATTTTAAAAAAAAAGAATGAATACAAATAAAATAATAAAAGATAGACTCATTAAGATAAATAAATAATAATAACAGATAAAAAATAAGGTTTAAAATCTAAAATAGATGACATCACATAAAGGCAAGTCTGTAAAAGGGGTTTTTAAGAAGTGATTTTAAAGAAGATACCGAATCTGCGAGCTTTATCTCCTTAAGCAGGTTGTTCCAAAGTCAAAGGGCCCTGGTGGCAAAAGCATGGTCACCTTTACATTTCAGCCTCGACTTTGGAACAGTCAGGAGGCCCCTACCCGAGGATCTAAGGCTGCAAGCTGGCTCATATGGGGTCAACATTTCTGCTACGTAGCTTGGGGCCAGACCCAGGCAAGCTGTAAAAGTGATCAGTAAAATCTTAAAAATAATTCTAAAACAAACAGGAAGCCAATGGAGAGAAGCCAGGATTGGGGTGATGTGATGTCATCTATTAAAACCAGTAAGAAGCCTAGCTGCTGTGTTCTGAACTAGTTGGAGGCGGGACAGTGGCTTTTGGTTAATGCCTGAAAGAAGGGAGTTACAGTAATCAAGTCTTGAGAAAATGAATGCATGAATGACTTTTTCCAGGTCTGATTGTGAGTTAAAGTTAAAATCCCACTGACTGTCACACACCTGAGTGTGTGAAATTTGTTCTCCGCATTTGACCCATCCCCTGAGGGAGCGGTGAGCAGCAGCAGTGAGCAGCAGCGGTACCGCGCTCGGGAATCATGTGGTGATCTATCTAACCCCCCAATTCCAACCCCTGATGCTGGGTGCCAAGCAGGGAGGCAATGGGTCCCATTTTTATAGTCTTTGGTATGGCCTGGTCGGGAATCAAACCCACGACCTCCCAGTCTCAGGGCTGACACTCTACCGCTAGGCCACTTGGCTGTGAAAGCATTGGTTTGATTTTTGAGATGGTTCTAATTTGGAGAAAACAAGACTGGACGAGTTTTTTGATCTGTGGTTCGAAGGTGAGATCAGAGTCAAATAGTACTCCCAAGTTTCTAGCAGTGGGTTTTACATTAGCAGACAGTGGACCAAGGCTACCAACCACCATCAGGAGACACCCAGCATTCACAATCCATTCAAAAACCATCATCTGGATAATTAGCTGATAAAAGTAACACAAACTCCGTCCTTGTGTAGGTGTTAGGGTTTGCACCTGTTGTCTTCTTCTTCCCTTTCCTTTGTCCTCTGATTTTCCCTTCCTATTGTTTGTCCCGAGTTTGTCTTCCCTGTCAGTTAGTCTGTGTGTGTGTGTGTGTGTGTGTGTGTGTGTGTGTGAGCAGGTAGTGCAAGGAGCTGCAATCAAGTTGTCACACCTGGGGGGTATTCCATCAAGCAGGCTAAAGGCAAATCCAGGCTTAAATGACCAAGTCTGGCTAATGTGAGCCAGAGTTCTGTTCCATCAAAGTGGCTAAGATTAGCCTCACATCGGTAACCATGGAAACCGTGGTTCTGGCTAAGCCTGATACATCGAGCTAAACTCCGGTTTCCGTTCCATCAAACTGAGCCACAACTCCGTTCCATCAAGGTGGTTAACCTGAATCCCAGCCTAGTAACCATGGTAACTTATGCTGCCGGGCAATCCTGATCTGTAGCAGGATTAAGGTGAGGATTAGCTCCATCTATGATCAAAAAATGTTCAATAGACAAGAACAGACACCTAAAAGACAGTTCTGTCAGTGCTTTTACACACTCACAACTGGCATGTAATGATAAAATAATATGTAGATCATAAAATATATAACATAATTAATCAAAAAACATTAAAGGTGCTGTATGTAAGAATGTGGCCAAAACGGTTACTGCACTCAAATTCAGAATACTGCCGCGAGTCATGTCCGCCCCCCGTCTCCTACAGGTTCAAGGTTGCTGGACAGCGGCACGCTGGAGACTGATTTGTTTGCCCACGGGCAGCTGCTGTGGCAGAGCTGCGTCGTCGTGTCCTTGATCTTCGGTTTTCCAGCGGACTGTTCGAGCAAGTCTGGCTTCTCTGCTGCTGTCGCTGCTGCCGGGATACAGCTGAGGAGAAGCCGGCTGCTCATGCTCTTATACAGTCTATGCTCATGCTATGTACTGGGACACTGCTAATGCTGCTTGCCATGCTGCTGTAGCTCAGTCGTAACTGTAACTTATGCTGAGACTCTACTGACTGCTTGACTGGTAGACGGCGGTGGGTGGCGCAACAGGCCAAAACACAAATTCAAAACATAAACATGATTTGCAGACCGCAAAATCTTTTTTTAAATGCGAATATTCTGGCTGTACTATTGTTGTCGGTGAGATCAGTATGTTATATGAACATTATTCCTTAGTCTCTGTGACATATTAGGAGGATTTTATGACTATTTGCTTTAGATTTCTTACATATAGCACCTTTAACTATTAAAAAACAAATTAAAATTTAGTAAAAATAAGATAATTAAAAAAACACTTACAACAGTAAAGCCAAAATCAAACTAATAAAAACAAAACTATAATAAAATGAAACTGAGGCATTAAAGAAAGATTGTATACCTACACCAAACCACATGAATATGTGATTGCCCTCCCATCCCCACCCCACTCGGTTCCCAATTGGCTGGCAAATTCACAGCCAATTAAGGTCAACTGACAACAGCCAGAGAAGGAGAGGGACACACCCAGAGAGAGACACAGAGACAGAGCAAGAGAGAGTAAATTAGGAAATAATGGCATGCCCCTTCATCGAGGATCCTGTTGATGAGGAGGCCCACATTGTCCAGAGGGCCTTCCAACCACCACCAGCCCCAAGGGTCTTCCAGGACAGGACAAACCCATTGATACAGACAGACTCCTATCTGTGGGAGAGGTACCGGTTCAGCAGGCAGAGCATAGTGTATCTATGCAGTTTGCTGGAACCACACATTATAAAGGTCACACGCAGCAGCCAGTCTCTGACCACTGTGCAGTCAGTCTGTATTGCACTGAGGTTCTTTGCTAGTGGTACATTACTGTATAGTGTTGGTGATGCTGAGAGGCTAAGTGAGGCAACTGTTTGCAGAGAGGTAAAAAGGATGTATTTTCCATTTCTTTTTGATTATTTCTAGCATCACCATACATCATGCATAGGGCTTGATTTGTTCACATTAACATATGGTTATCTTTTATATTTATGAATTAACCATGACACAAAGCAACCACATTAAAATGGGACACACACCGTTGTGGTTTGTCTGTTCCTCATCCTATAGCCATGCCATACATTTAAGGGGATTTTCCTTATTTTGATATAATAAGGGATAGAGCTTACAAGTGACTCCCAAATGATTAGAAATAGATAATTGATTCACTCCCACCTGCATTCACTTAATAGGTTTCCTCATCTCCACTGAATTGATGAATTTGCTAAATGAAATTTTCTACAATCAATAGATTAATGTCATGTGATTATTTCCTATAAACTGATCATTTCTGAAATGTCATAATCTACAATCAATGATGTGATAAATGTGATGATTCACATACAATAGTTTGATTAAATGCATCATCTGAACTTTACATAGGAATCAGTAGATAAATGTGATAAATAGTCTATCACTAATATTAATTAACACATTTTGTGAATTTCATTAGGCATACTTGAATTGTTAGATTTCATAGGTGTTCTTATCTACATATATTTTGTCCCTTTGATGTGGGATTTATAGAACATGATATTACGCTGAAATGCTGAATTTTCTTTGTCACTTACGCATTTAGCCTGTCAGCAATATTCCGCCATGCCATCTCCCTTGCTTTATTAATTGCTGCAGTATTGCCGTTTTCTTAATTATGTCCTTATAGTCCTCATACACTTCCATAAGGAGCGTTTGCTCCGCTGCAGAAAAAGCCTCTGCTCGCTCCTTTCCTTTGCTTTTTGACATTCTGCAACATGTTCGGCACTCGACTAGTGTGGGCTTTTTATTTTCCCTGGGCGCGTGCATGAGTTGAGTATTAACAGGTGAGGCTTGAATTAGCGTCAGTCGGAGCCAGCTGATTTCACTTGATGGAATGGGTTGGCGCTAGATTGGGAATTGGCGTTTAGTCAAACTTCAAGATTACACCTTAGTCTGGATATTCTTAGCTACGTTGATGGAATACCCTCCTGGTTCGTATGTTCCGGCGTCTAAATCCATTGGAAAACCTACAAGTTGAAGCTAAAACTGATAAATAATAATAGATGCAACGCTCCTTGAATTGTTCCACATCAGTTTGAAAATAGATCGTCTGCGCATGCACGTACCATTAAACATATGATGATTTTAAAGACAGCGCCTCCAGTGGTGGGAAGACTGAAGCACTTCTTTCAGTTTACCGTAATATTATCATTAGTATGTCGCAAATGAAAACCAAAGTTTCAGTAAAACTGAACAAAAACTACATGAAAAATACACAATTAACTTGCTTATCATTTTAGCAAAATATCATATCCATAAAATTATTTGGCTTAAAGGACGGCCCTCCTTTTACATTTTTAAAGATACCAATTTTTTAAACATACTTTACTGCTGTTGAAAATTTAAAACTCAAAAATTATAAATTAGCAAAAATAAAAATTATATTGTTTAGACATTTTAGTTTTATTCCATTTGTTATACAGACCCTATATTCTCTCTTTCCCCTACATTTTATTTATTTATTGTGCAGTTGAATTTATTTTTACATTATTTTTATACTATAAAATATATTTTATATAACTTTTATAATGAAAATCAAGAAACATATATATACTTCATGTATTTCTTGTATCCTATAAAGTCTGAAAAAAAAAACAAAACACTGATGTAAAAATAAATAAATAAAATTCACCCAATAATAAACACACTGCAGTCGTACTGGCTCATCAGCCCAATCAAAAACTTTATTGACATTTTGATGTTGTCATTAGCCCAAACGAACCCCTACAAAGACAGTGTCATTATCCTCAGTTGCAAAGATATCGTTTCTGTCAGCCCCCCAGAGGTGCACATAGACCTCGTCGTTCTTAGACAGCTTTATCACACTGCCCATACTTGCCACTTGGCTACGCTTATCAGGCAGAGTGGTGTGATACAGAGACACCACCTTCTCTCCATTTTTGTTTATACCACACTGTCCACACCCATACACAGACACATACACAGTGAAGTGATAGAAGCCATCCATGGGGCAGGTGAAGATGCCTGTGCCAGGACTGTAGCCTCCTCCCTCGTTGACCAGCACGGTGGCAAACTTGAGGACTCCACGGTATTTTGGGTAGCTGTCATCGATATTCAGCTTGGCTGTGAAGGCTACAGTACCTGGAGTGGGCAACATTAGAGCAAAGACATAACAAGGTTGTAAAACTTAACCTAGTTTGTCTGTGACACAACAACAAAACACTACACTGCAGATATTCAACCTTGCATTTGGGGAGGTGAAATGTTCTTTACAACCAAGACAGAACATAAGCCTATGTTTCTTTTTATTTAAATTGTCAGTACATTTCATTTTACTATCAATAACTAATAGTGCACAGAGAATTTAAGGTGTACTCTGATTTAAACCTTAATATTCTAATTGAATAATACTCTCTGCAAAGGCACCACTCACTCAATTCAACAATAGAAGTGGCATTACCCATAAAAAACATAACAAAAGGATGCAAATATTCCAGACATTCTTTCACTTTATGTGACTCATTTACACTTTTTGGCACGGTAACTTTAATGAAGTTTTGATGTCTGAGACAGTAGAAGCCACTGTAGGACGGTGACAAATCTCTTGAGAGATAACATTCAATATGTGAAGACTACCCCCCTCTAATTAACCCCCATGTCCTAAAATTTGCATTAGATTAGTAGTTTTAATATATCTAAGTCTGTTATGTATAATGCACATAAGTGTCACAGCACCCTGCAGGTTGTAGCACTGCTGTTTGCGCTGACATCGTTGTTACCTGTTGAAGAACTGCTGTCTCCTCGGCCTGGTTCATCAGCCATGACAAATACTTCCAATGATGTCGTAGTGCACTGTTAAAAACAGTAAGTGTAATATCTCGATGGTGACAACATAATATCAGTAATTTACCTGTCTGTATGAATGGTACAAATCTAACCTGGGAAAAGAGTGTCTTACCTTTTGCTGCTTTGCAGGGGAATGCTGCAAGTGTCATAAAGATAAGTGGAGCCACCCTCTGAAGTTGCTCATCTGGTTTCAAGCTGCAACCTATTTATACAGTTTGAAAGCTCTTCTTCAGAACATTTAAATAAAAAGGGGGGTGGGGACTAGGAAATAATTTTTGTGTAAATGTCTTTTTTGGAATCTAAGGAAACTAGTGGACATCTACAGTCCCAGATATTTAATGTTATGACTGATAAACTTTATTATTTTTTGTGAATAAATACTAAACCTGAATTTGATGCCTGCAACATGTTCCAAAAACGTTGGTACAAGCAAGGGCATGTTAATCACTGTGTTACATCACCTTTTCTTTTGACAACACTCAGTAAGTGTTTTGGAACCGAGGACACTAATTGTTGAAGTTTTAAAGTTTGATATACAACTTCAGTGGCTCAACAGTCTGGTGTCTCCGTTGTCGTATTTTGCACTTTATAATGTGCCACACATGTTTAATGGGAGACAGGTCTGAACTGCAGGCAGGTCATTCTAGTATCAACACTCTTTCACTATGAAGTCACGCTGTTGTAACATGAGCAGAATGTGTCTCATTGTCTTGCTGGAATAAGCAGAGACATCCCTGAAAACCATGTTGTCTGGATGGCAGCATATGTTTCTCCAAAACCTGCATGTACCTTTCAGCATTCATGGTGCAGTCATAAATGTGAAGTTACTCATATCATGGGCACTAACACACCGCCATCATCACAGATGCCGGCTTGAAAGTCGTGATGGTAACAATCTGAATGCTCCTTTTTCTCTTCAGCAAGGAGGACACAATGTCCATGATTTTCTTGGGCTCGGGCCCAGAAAAGTCAGCAGTGTCTTTGGATGATGTTCATATATGGCTTTTGCTTTGAATGGTAGAGTCTTAACTTGCATTTGTAGATGTAGTGACAAACTGTGCTTACTGATAATGGTTTTACAAAGTGTTCCCGACCCCATATAGTGATATCCTTTAAGAAACACGATATTAATGCTAATGCTTTGTTTCAATTCCACATCAACAAACCAAAAGTTTATTTTAGATGTCACTTGTTTTGAAGGCACAAAATGAAGAAAATTTGTGGAGTAGTTGTGAAATTCTTCTGCGAAATGGAGTGATAAATTATGCTCAGATTTGAATGAATGTACAATAAATGTTTGAATCTACAAGTTCTGCTTTTTTGGATTCACACCTCTCTCCAGCGTGTCCTCATCCAAGGTGGTCAAATACAGATGCTTTGCCACGTCCCTCATGTTTGAGATACCGACACTGAAGACACCATTTTGCATCTCTATGGGATCCATACGTTGTGTGTGATGCACAGCTGGTGAAAGCAGTAACACATGGTTAAAGTTGTCAAACAGTTGTAGTTAGGTTTCAGCACCAGAACGTGGTTAGGTTTAGAAAAAACATCACATTTTGGGTTAAAATAGATATAAAATGTGTCATAAATATGTCACATGAGTAATGTAAGTACATCATGGACAGACATCTTGAAGCAGCACTGACTTTTGGTTTAACACAGGACATGAACAACATGGCTGAAAGTCTGTGTTTGTTTGACCCAACCACCACCCCTCCCACCAGCTTCACAGAGATGCCAAAGGAGTGCCTTCTGTGTTTGTATCACATGCTGGGTGGCGTGACAAAGCATCAGTTTTTGACAACCTGGGAATAACAATGAGTTGCTCTTCCTCAAAGTCCTGCCAAGGACGTTGTTATTATTTTGTAGGTGTTATTTCCACAGAACTGAGACACACATGGGAACATGTACACTGCCCTCTCTCATGGGTGTTACCTGGCACAACAACTGATTTTTATTAGACAGATATTTCAGTCTTTCAGTCAGTTGTATTTCTTATGCTTAACACAACATAGCTATTATTTTTTTATGTCTCGATCAGTGAACTTAAATGTGATGTCAATGCAGATATTAACAGAAAACTGAGTTTTACTAAATTGCTATTATTTTGGAAGGCAAGACCCCATTCATCATGATTACACTGTATAAATAAATACATAAAGTAGCACTGATGTTTTTCCACTGCTTGAAGAACCCCTGGCCTCGCTGTGTCTCCTCATGTCTGAAACCAAACCTTTTGAGAGCTGAAGTGACACCAGAACTTTCTGGGTTCAGTTCCAAGTGTACCAACCAAACACCAGTAGGTTAATAGATGTGCTCCGTGTGATTATTATTAGAGAGTTTATATGATGATTCCATCTTCATGACAGTACCTACTATCGCAGTATGTTTAAGTTCTATACCAACATTTAGCTACTCACTTATTATTCTGGCTCCACATTTTTATCATAATTTTATCTCGTCTTAAAATATGTTTCCCCAAGGGCCTCACTTGGCCCTCATTTATGAAACAAATTTTACAACAGAAAACTGGGCGTGCGGCTATTTGCACACAAACCTCAGCTTTGATCAATGTGGACGTGAGCAGAGGATACGATCAAATCTCTCATCAGGTCTCAGCTCGTGTACCCAAGTTTGAGTCAGCGTGGACAAGCGATGCAGCATATTAGGTCTGGCTGAGTTGGAGAAAAGTTATCAGACCATATTCTGACTGATATCTGAGTATTAGCAGCCACCAGTGCCATGCACAGACATTTCTGAGAATTTATATGTCATAATCAGCTACAGAGATTCGTACCAAATTTGATCTGCACCCTCTTGGGTCATGACTCAATCAGTGCATAAAATGTGGTGATTATTGCTTGAATAGGGAGTGGCTTATGACAATACATCTAAAATTCAAGACATTTCATATTCCAAGCATTAAAAAAAAATCATAATAAATCACAAGTGCATCCTACAGAGCAGAAATCTTTTCAGCTCATCCACTGCATTGTGACAAATGTTTGCCTCACTGTAACCTATAGTCAACTTAGAAGTCTGTCATTCTATATTTTCAAAACTAATTAGCATCTTTATCTACAGAAGTCTTCATTTAAAAGCAAGCAAAATGGACACAAACCTTCTTTGGATAATAGATATCACATGTTTCAAATGGTGTTCAGATCAGTTTAATAGTGAGCCTGCAGTGATATTCAGTATCTTGTTGTAATTTGTACTGTATGCACAACATTTTCTATTTCATCTCATTTGTCACCAAAGTATTTGACAATATACGTAAAACCAGCAGAATGAAGTGAGATTTTTTGTTTTTCAGAATTTGATGACCAGTGCTTTGACTGTTGTAAGGGCTTTAAGGCTAAAAAGACACAACAAACAAACAAACCCAGTGAGTAAGGGCTCATTTATGCTCCCTTTACGTACGAAAATGTATACGTCCGTTTCAAACCATGTTACCGTCACTGCCCACATACTTCCATGCGCCCTTTACGTTGGCATGGATGTTAACCAATATATCCACCAGGAGACAGCCCAGCGTCAAAAGTTTATGACAACAACAAATTCGAAAACAAACATGGCGACTGTGGAGGAGATATTGATACTGTACCTCTTGCATAAAAGACAAAAACAGAGGCGGTGGTCGGTGAGGCCGTTAAATACATCGCGACTGGAGGACGGAGAATTCTTTTCTCTAGTACTGCCGATGAGAGAAATTTAATTGTTATTTCTTCTTCGTATCTCACCAGAGCTACGTATCGGGTAGTGACAGCAACACTGCCCCCCAGTTCCCGGTGGTACTGCTCCGTTTGGCCCGTATCCGTAAGCTTTGTGGAAACGTGCAGAAATACGGACGAAATGAACGCAGAGCACGGACAGAAGGCTCCGTCCGTATCCGGATCCGTATTTAACGTTGAGCATAAATGAGCCTTAAGTCACCTACTCTGTGGATACAGAGGTCAAAGGTTCAAACTCCTCGGTGACAATGTACTATACTTTTTGAACAAATGATGAACCAAACCTATACAGAGTCAAAATGAAACCAAAACTTTCTGGGTTCAGTTCAAAAAGTAAGAAAACCTCATTCAAAAGCTAAGTGGGGCTAAGTGGAGACACACCGTCCATCTTTACATACAGTCCATGTTTCCAACGTGTTCTCATCCCAGGTCATCAAACACCGACTCTGTCATGTCCCTGGTGTGTGAGATACCAACGCTGAACGCGTCATTTTGCATCTTTATGATATGCACCCTTTAAAGTTTGTATGTGACACACAGCTGTCACTCAGGTGCAAGTACATCATCATATAGGCTACATTATGACTCACTGAAACAGCACTGAATTTTGGTTTCAAATGGGGCATGAACAGCATGGCTGAAAGTCTGTGTTTGTTTGACCCATCCACCACCCCTCCCACCAGCTTCACAGAGATACCAAAGGAGTGCCTTCTGTGTTTGTATCACATGCTGGGTGGAGTGACAAAGCATCAGTTTTTGACAACCTGGGAAGAAGAATGAGTTACTCTTCCTCAAAGTCCTGCCAAGGACACCGTTATTATTTTGCAGGTGTTATTTCCACAGAACTGAGACACACATGGGAACATGTACACTGCCCTCTCTCATGGGTGTTACCTGGCACAACAACTGATTTTTATCAGACAGATATTTCAGTCTTTGCTTGCTGTATTTCTTGTGCTTAACACAGTATTACAACATAGCTATTATTTTTTTAGGTCTCAATCAGTGAACTTAAATGTGATGTCAATGCAGATATTAACAGAAAACTGAGTTTTACTAAATTGCTATTATTTTGGAAGGCAAGACCCCATTCATCATGATTACACTGTATAAATAAATACATAAAGTAGCACTGATGTTTTTCCACTGCTTGAAGAACCCCTGGCCTCGCTGTGTCTCCTCATGTCTGAAACCAAACCTTTTGAGAGCTGAAGTGACACCAGAACTTTCTGGGTTCAGTTCCAAGTGTACCAACCAAACACCAGTAGGTTAATAGATGTGCTCCGTGTGATTATTATTTGAGAGTTCATATGATAATTCCATCTTCATGACAGTACCTACTATCGCAGTATGTTTAAGTTCTATACCAACATTTAGCTACTCACTTATTATTCTGGCTCCACATTTTTATCATAATTTTATCTGGTCTTAAAATATGTTTAGAATTAAAACATAAATGATAGGTAAATTGTAAACATATATATGAAGAATATGGATCAGGACGTGTGTTGAGCAGCTTCCAGGTGTCTCCAAACACACCTGAGCCACATGACCTGCTCTCCCCCATAGAGACCTGAATAGAGGTCAGATGACACAAACACACAAGAGACTAAACTAAAGCACACTGATAGGAGAAAGCAAACAAACTCCCACAAGGCCTGAAGTGACCAAAGAATAAGTAACTAACTGAAAGCTAAGTGAGAACCCTAGGGACAGGATCTTCTTCTGGCTGAAGAGAGAGAAACCAACATACTTCTGTGATGTGGCTGCCACTGACTCCTACGGATCAGACACCGACTACTTATACCAAGGGTACATCCGTGTGGATGAAGATACTAACCGAGGTGCTCAAGGAGGAGGAAAGCCTGTCTTCATCTGGTTCCGTCAGACCACCGACTCCCAGGGTGCAGTCAATGATCTGAAAGTCTCCACCAATCCAGACGAGTATGTGACCTATGAGAAGCAAGGGCATGGACCGCGGAACGCATCTGAACAAAGGGGGGGCCATAATTTCAAGTCACACGGAGGGGGTGGGGGGCATATGCATTGAAACAGACAATATTACTGATGTATTAAATAACGTTGCGGAGCACTTTTTTTTTTATTCCGACGCCACACAGTCACATCTACAGTACACGCATGAAGAACACATGCTTGCTCAGATTAACCCCTCTGATCCCACTCTAACATTCACACACAACAGGCCAAGCCTATTTACACATAAACGCACAGATGAAACTATAGCAAACAACAAAGTACATCCAGTCCACAACCACAACGAAACTTATCTTGCTGCCTTGAATCTAAATCAACATCATATTCATTATCATCACAAGTCAGCACTCATATCAGACTGATGTGCAGAGCCGCACACACACACACACAAACACACACACACACACAACAACAAAACAAGCGCAGTTACTGAAAAGTAACCAGAATGCTGAATTTCAGACCATTACTGCCCGCAACCGCAATGTGTATGTCCACTCCCGCCCGCTCCCGCAAAACTCTGAGAATTTATGCCCGCACAATAATAGAGATGCATTGATTTTGTGTCTTCTCCCGTCCCGCAGGAGAAAACACGTCATTTTATAGGCTATTAATAAAGAGATTCATGGGGTTGTTTGTTTCGTTTCCCTGGTCTGCATGTCTTTTGAGGCTCTGGTCAGGAATAGCGCTCCTATTTCATTGTTTTCATTTAGTTTTTAATGAAATAAAGGCTGTTTCATATTCTATTCTCCTCCTCTGTATTTATTTATTTTTCTACCTTTATATAATCACGCTGTGATTGAGGTTAAGGCAAGCCCGGCGCCAGGATGAAGTTACTGAGGGGGCGGTTAAAAATTACGAGGGGGCAAATCTTTATTATGCAACATATAGGTTCACACAGTGAGTTATAAAGAGCGCACAGCTGTGCGTAATAGTCGCGCGTAATGACAGCTCGCCGCCGGTGAAACACAAACTGCACCTCTTCTTTCATGTTTGTCTCATGACAGATGGAGCTGACAGATAGACAGATAGACAGACAGGTGGAGCAAGCGGCAAATTGGTATGAAAGCTGGTTCAGGGCATATTCGTCCATTTATGAATAAATATAGAGTGGAAACGCTCATGGATGTGCACCAAGTTCCTGTGTTGACATCCTGTCGCTAGGCTACATCTTCTTCTTCTTCTTCTTTTTCTTCTTCTTCTACTGTTTAATGGGGACCCGCGGGACCCAATCCCAATGCAGCCCTCTCTATATCAGAGCCCAAAAGTTACCTGGGCCATGGCCCCCCTGGCCCCCCCGGTTCTGCGGTCTATGAGCAAGGGTACACATCAGTGAATATTAACCTGAATGAGGGGAGCAGTGGTGACAAGGTGACCCTGTGGTTCAAGAAGGGATCCAACAACCCCATCCAGGCCATCACCCTGCTTCTCAACAAAGCTTTGATTGAGAATTATCGCAAAGCTGGTCTCACTGTGATTGAAGAGGATCTCAACACAGGCAACTGTGGATGTCTTGAGTACCTGTGTTACTACAATAAGTGAAATCCTGAGAAAGCCTTCTTCATGGCAGCAGAGCTGAGAATTCTCAACACTCTCTGAGGTGCAAAGCAAAGTCCAACAAAGTTGTTTAATCATTTTGGTGATGGCCTCTTTTACTTTTTCCGCTTTTTCTTCAATATATAAAACAATGTGATTAATTATATGACAGTAATACTACTGGTGATATCAGACAGCATGGATGGTGTAGGGGATCTACCGGTAAACTTGATGTTAATGAAATCAATCAAACAATTTCAAATGGCAATTTTTCAACAATGATGTTAATGACAGATTGAATATTAAGGCTCTGTATCACTTTATTCTGCACATTTCCTGCTTTTCAATAAAGACAACTTTGCATGTGAAGTGTGTTTGTTTCAGACTCCACACAATAGAAACTTCACTGTGAGTATTTACATGTGTTCTTTTAATCATCATAGCCCCTTCTGAAGAAGAGTAATTTAGATCCCAATGTTCTTAATAATTACCGACCTGTATCCAACGTACCATTGTTAAGTAAGATTTTAGAAAAACTGGTTTTTAACCAAGCAAATGATTTTTTAAATAGAAACAATATTTTAGAGAAATATCAATCTGGTTTTAGGGTGAACCACAGTACTGGATCTAAGCGCTGCTTTTGATACAGTAGATCACCACATTTTATTAAACAGACTCAGAAACCTTGTCGGCCTCTCTGGTACTGTTTTTAACTGGTTCAGCTCTTATCTCAGATCAATGTTTCTTTGTAAGTATGGATACATGTTCCTCCAGAACATATGAAATTAGGTGTGGGGTGCCCCAAGGGTCAATTTTAGGTCCAATTCTTATCATCTTAAGAATATAGCCAGAGTCCACCCGTTTCTCTCTCAGGCTAACACGGAGGTGCTGATGCATGCTTTTATCTCTTGTCGTTTAGACTACTGTAATGCCTTGCTCTCTGGTCTTCCCAAAAAGACCATCTCTAATCTGCAATTACTTCAAAACTCAGCCGCACGTGTGCTGACGAAGACCAGAGGGCAGGAGCACATTACGCCGATTTTAAAATTGCTGCATTAGCTCCCCGTGTGTTTCAGGATCAATTTTAAGGTTCTTTTATTAGTTTTTAAATGTCTTAACGGTCTTGGGCCATGGTCATCTCATTTATCTGACCTGCTTTTATCATATCAACCCTCGCGGATCCTGAGGTCCTCCTGCACTGGCCTCTTAATCATCCCAAAAGTCAGAACAAAAACTCACAAGGAGGATGCATTCAGCCATTATGGCCCTCACTTATGGAATAGCCTGCCAGAGAGCATCAGGACTGCAGAGACTGTTGATGTTTTTTTTTTTAAAAGATTATTTTTTCTGGCTTTTTTTGCCTTCAATGTATAGGACAGAGTGAAATGGGGTAAGAGAGAGAGCAGAGGGTGACATGCAGTAAATGGTTGCAAACCAGACTCGAACCTGCGACCACTGCGTTAAGGCATCGCGTCTGTACATGGGGTACCAGCACTATCCACTACGCTGCCGATGCCCCGAGACTGTTGATGTTTTTAAAAGGAGGCTCAAGACTCACATTTTTAATTTGGCTTTTAACTGATTTCTTCTACTCTTCTTTTATTATATTTTATTTTATTTTATATTTTATTTTATTTTATTTTATTTTATTTTATTTTATTTATTTATTTATTTATTTATTTATTTATTTATTTATTTTAATGCTTAATGATCTACTTTTAAATCCATATGCATTTTATTATTATTAATTTTTAACTCTTTATTTTTAGAATGTTTAAATCTTTCAATTTTCTAAATCTTTCAATTTTTTATGCATTTTATCATTATTCTATCTTATGCCTGTTTTTATCCTACCCGATTGTCTTTTAGTTTTTAGCTCCAGTGTTTCCTCATGGGGGGCCTCCACACTGGGATGTGTGTCCGGTCTGCCCACGGGGACGTCGTCCTGGAGATCCCTGAGGCCCGGAGGACTTGGGGGGCTCTGCACCATGTGTGGAGTCCACCCCGGTCTATCTGGGTTGGGGTGGTTTCTGTGGCGGCACTCCCTGTGGCCGTTGGCTGTGGTGCCTCTCGGTGTGGATGGCTCCCCATAGGTGGGTTTTTTTTTTTCCCTCACCTGATGCCTCAGTGCCCTGCTATGTTACTATACCGACAGTTAGTATGTGTGTGTGTGTGTGTGTGTGTGTGTGTGTGTCTTTGTATACTGTATGTATGAATGTGAGTGTTTTGGAAATTCAGATGGAAATGGGAGTCATCTCTCCTTTTTAATGTGTTGAGGATTGTGTAGTGCAGTAGCCTATATGACACATTTGACCATTTTGACCTCATAGACAGACTAAAACAGTGGGCAGGTATCACTGGAACTGCTCTGGACTGGTTTTCCTTACGATGAGCCAACAGGAACTTTTAGTTTTTGTTGGAGAATTTACCTTTTTTTATGACACAAACAACACAAAACAAACTTAAGCTGTCATATTGGTATTGAGATGATGAGTGAAACAGGGGAACTGGCTCTGAATGAACTGCAGAAATGGAGACCAGGTGTTATGGAATGGGGTCAGGTTGTCTTTTAGGGTTGCTGTGAGCTTTTCTAAGTTTGCATGGTCCGTCCGATGGTGACATGAATTCTGTGAAGGACCTTGTATTGAATTAGCTGAATTTTGAAGTTGGGTGAGATTGAGAATGTATTGTTACATATGATTTGCCAGTTATTGTTTGATTGATGTATGTTCAAGTCTGATGTTCATTTGTCTATTGGCATTGAAACAGTATGGGTTGGAAAGAAAATAATTGGGATAATAATTGGGGAGTGAAGTTATCACAGTTGTGGATATCAATTTTCTTTCTTATGGCCTCTTTTAACTGTGTGTACTGGTAGTGACAGTAGTCGGGTAGGTTGTATGTTTGTTTGAGAAGGTTGAAGGTCATGAGAGAGCTGCCACTGAGGAGGTGCCCCAGGCTGGTTACTCCTTTCCCTTTCCATGCAGGGAAGTTGATGGGTTTCTTACTGATTTTTAACATGTGGTTATGCCAGATTGGGGTGAGAACAGAGGGGTGTAGTTTGTAATTGAATATATCGTTTGCTTTCCAACAGGCAGTGAGAGTAAGGAGAGAGGAAGTAGTGGTAGAAATTTGGTGCATCTAGTCCGCCATATTCTTTGGGTTTTTGGAGTGTGATTATTTTGATACAAGTTTTTTGTCTTTCCAGTAAAAAGTATTGACTGCTGAATTTAGAGAGGAGAACCAGCCCAGGGGTGGATTGACAGGTGTCATGGCAAATACGTACTTTATTTTTGGTGGAATTTTCATGTTGACGGTGGAGGTACGGCCAGTTAAAGAGAGTGGGAGTTTGTTCCATCTGTCCAGGTCTTCTTTGATGCTATGAAATACGTAGTGGAGTAAAGTTCAGTTTGAATAGTGACTTTAGGTTCTTTTATCTCAGACATGTTAGGATATTACATACCTTGATATGTTTCGGCGGAAACTTTTGCCTCCTCAGAAGTGTCACTTGGTGGACACGCTCAAAAACTCACAGACCATTTAAACACCATAGACACCAACATGAACATCAAATTCACACATGGAGGAAACAGAACAATCCATACCCAAAAACAAACTGACAGGACGGTCCCGCTGCCTCTCCAGGATGCTTCTCCAGGTGTGGGAGAGCATGTATGCCCCCTCGTCCCCTGTTCATTGTCCCTGGGCCCCGCTTCCTTATTTCAATGGCTTCCCTGATCCAGCGCCGGTATTTGTTGTCCTCGGTGTATATGACTCTGGCCTTGTCCCAGTCCATAAGATGATTTTCTCTTTTACAGTGATCTGTTATGGCTGACTTGTAGGTTTCTTGTTGTGCCTTTTCTTTTATTGATCTTGTTTGTCTTATTTTTGTCTCCTTCTTGCATTCCTTTTGATGTTCTTTTTTACGTGTGCTGAAGCTCCTCCCTGTCTCCCCGATGTATGTTTTATTGCACGATTGGCATGGTATCTCATATATGGTGTTGCATTTATTGTTTTGTTCGATTTTGTCTTTTGAGTGTACCAGAATTTGCCGTAGTTTTGTGTGTGGTTTGACCAGTGTGTTTATGTTGTGTTTTCTCATTGCTCTTTGGATGCGTTCAGTGACCCCTCTGACGTACGGTAGCATCACCACTCCTCTGTATTCTGTTTTGTTTGTGTGTTTCTTTTTCTCCCCCTGTGTGGTTTCTTTCTTCTTTACCTGTCCTGCGCCTGTCTCTATTGCCCAATGTGGATACTGCTGGCATGTTGTTAGTGCATCCTGTATGTGTTTCTCCTCCTGTGCTCTGTCCCATTTCATTTCTTTACCAAAGGGATGTACACATGCATCCGCATTTGTTGAACAGCAAATAGGAGCACCTTCTCTCTGACAGACAGGTAAGCTATCCAATTATTTCATTCAGCCTGAATGAAGTGATTGCAGAGGCTGATTACAGGCCTGTAACAGCCACAGATACCACATTTGATTCTATTTTTTAGTATTTAGTATTTCCTTTAATTACTGCTATTGGGATTTAAAGTGAACTTCAACAACTATCACAAAAAAGAAGCATTTACAGTAAATCCTCTCTACTTTTAATCTCACAGGTGTCATTTCCTTAGGCTGCCCTGAGACTTTGAGGAGGGAGCTGGTCCTCCTCTGGAGCTAGAGCTGGGGGGGGGGGGGGGGGGGGGGGGTTCACACCTCTCTCCAGAGTCATGCATGTACATCATGGATGGACATCCTTGACATATAGGCTACATTATGACTCATTAAAACAGCACTGACTTTTGGTTTAACACAGGACATGAACAACATGGCTAAAAGTCTGTGTTTGTTTAACCCAACCACCACCCCTCCCACCAGCTTCACAGAGATGCCAAAGGAGTGCCTTCTGTGTTTGTATCACATGCTGGGTGGCGTGACAAAGCATCAGTTTTTGACAACCTGGGAATAACAATGAGTTGCTCTTCCTCAAAGTCCTGCCAAGGACACCGTTATTATTTTGCAGGTGTTACTTCCACAGAACTGAGACACACATGGGAACACACACCCTGCCCTCTCATCAGTTTTTGACAACCTGGGAATAACAATGAGTTACTCTTCCTCAAAGTCCTGCCAAAGATGCTGTTAATATTTGTGGAGTAGTTGTGAAATTCTTCTGTGAAATGCGGTGATAAATTATGCTCAAACTTGAGTGATTGTACCTCTCTCCAGCATGTCCTCATCCCAAATCAAATCAAATCAAACTTTATTTGTATAGCACTTTTCATACATTAAAAATGCAGCACAAAGTGCTTCTGTGAGGGAAATTCTCCTCTCTGAAGAAGTGATGGACTCGGTGTGAGGAATCAAGTTTCTTTATTACATGCACATGGAGAGAAGAGCAGGGTTCTCTCTCAACCTGAAGGATGTACAGACCTTTATGCCATTCCAAAGCTCTGAACCCAGGTTGCACTCACCAACTGCACTCCTAAAGGAGATTGCCCCCCCCCCAAAAAAAGGTTTGGCAAAACAGGAAACTTCCCCCTGAGAACTGTAAGGTCATGACCTCAAGGTGTGAAGAATTGCCCCCCAATAAAGATTCCTAAATAATTCCCATATTCCCTCCTCTTGACACAAAGGGCTCTAGTAGGTTTCTAGAATATCAGGCACCTTAACAATGCAATAAATACCCAAAAAAACACTATTCAATGCAACTATCTGCAATCAGCACATAAATGTATCTCTATATCGACTGTCCCGTCACATCTGATGTCAGATCAAAGGGGATTGGCACCGTTTGGCACGTTTGGCACGTTTGGCACGCGTAATGGAAACTCAACCTGATTTGATTAACACAGCTGCAAACTAGCGAGTTCACATCCCTCTCAGCCAACCACAAACAGCCACAGCATCAGATAGGGAGTATATATTCAGCATCTGTCATCTTAGAAAAGTCAAAAGAAAAGAAACAGAGTGAGACAGCAAGAGAGAAAGAAAGAGTGCGCGCACGCATGAGAAAAACGCAACATTGATTTACAATTGTGGTGACCTCCTCCCAGGCTACCTTTGCATCATCAGCCCGTGGAGGTCTGCTCGCAGTTGTGTATATTCGGACACTGCAAGCTTGGACCTCCCGGACCAAAACATCAGTTTCCTCCTGGGAGAAGTTTGGCCGTCTGACGCTGCTGCTCTCTTCTGCCATGGCGAATTGAATAAACTCTCATTACACCTTCGCGTGGTGCATTTAAGGGCGAGGAGAGGGGCTCATTTGATTGGTGTGATGTGTGTAAAACCCACTCCACGCCTTCTCTCCTCCCTCTTTCTGACTTGTGCAGGTAGGAGGGATGGAGGTGGGAAAGAGGAGTAGCTGCGCCAGGCACACGGTGTGCCAAACTGGCAAAATCCGCCTGGCCACACCCAGTTGGCAAAGCGCAGGTGCGCTGCACCCCCGCCTCGCCCGGTCTGCGAAACTAGAGCCCAAAGTGTCAACACATTATAATGGGAATTACCTCAGATCCTCAGAAAATCAAAAATGTTACACAAAAGATTGAAAATGAACTCACAATTGTTTGTTTAAGATTATCAAAATTATACAACAAAAACACTAAAACGGAATTTGCAAACTAAAAAAAACATGATTATACCATTTCATTCTCTGAATCAATGAAAGGGTTTCCCCATTTTGACATTAACGGTGCTGTATGTAAGAATGTGGCCAAAACGGTTACTGCACTCAAATTCAAAATACTGCCACAAGTCGTGTCCGCCCCCCCTCCCCTACAGATTCCAGGTTGCTGGATAGCAGCACGCTGGAGACTGATTTGTTTGTCCACGGGTGGCTGCTGTGGCAGGGCCTCGTCCTTGATCTTCGGTTTCTCAGTCGTAACTGTAACTGATGCTGAGACTCTGCTGACTGTGTGACTGGTAGACGGCGGTGGGTGGCGCAACAGGCCAAAACACAAATTTAAAAAATCAACATGATTTGCGGACCGTAAAAATGTTTTTTGAATGCAAATATTCTGGCTGTACTATCGTTGTCGGTGAGATCAGTATGTTAAATGAACATTATTCCTTAGTCTCTGTGACATATTAGGAGGATTTTACGACCGTTTGCTTTAGATTTCTTACATATAGCTTCTTTAAGTAAACATTCTGTTCATTATCAGTGGTTTGCTCAAGAGGTATTTTAACATACAATGTTTTTTCTCCTCCCACTATTCCACCTATCCATCTGTACATGAGGGCTTGCATGCAAGTAAGTGCACAGGTACAAAAACATCGAGCGATACCAAAAACAATCAGAACAGGGATCAGGACATGAATGATCAGAGTACCCCAGGGGCCAAAGTAGTTATTTAACCATTTGTTGAAGCTAAAACCTGCTGATTCAGAGGGACCAAATGGATTGCAAATTTTGTCAAGTGCTGTGATCACATTGGTAATGTTATCTGAATTATCCGGAATGATCGTCACACATGCCTCTCCTGTTATGTTCAATGTCATGCATAAACCTCCAATTTTTGCCAAAACCTAATCAAGAGCCATCTCATGTTTTAATAGAGTTAATCTGTGCGACTTCTCATTTGCAGCTAAGTACTGAAAACCTTTTATTGTTTCATTTGCAAAAGCAGACATTGAATACGTAATGTTATCTATGTGATCAACCAGGAATGTGACACCATACCAAGGGAGCAGGCCAATACCCCATTTTTCACGTAAGGAAATGCGCCAGTGGTAAGATTCAAGATTAGCAAACTGTGCCATTTCCCTTTTATGAATGTGATCATGCTTGGTATTTTGGGTCAGAGTCAGAGTAAGATTAACAAAATAACAGCAACCAGACCATCTTGGAGGCAAGAAAAGGAATGCATTATTGCCACAAAACCAATAAAAATTACCAATAGGTGGTACAACATATTAACTGTGATTGTCTCTCCATTTCTAAAAGTGATCTTAGTGGGGTCAGACGTTGGTTTGAATTTGAGTAAACTGACAAAAGGGTTTGGGCAATATGACATCCCCATAAACTGACCTGTGCCATTTGAACATAAACAAATGTGGTGTGAAATGCTTCTGTCTATGGGGACCTCAGTTGGCTCTACAGTATCTGAGTTGAAAGGGATGGTTTGTGGAAGCATGTGATCACAGAACCAGTTTAAACATGACTATACCTTTGATTGCTCTGTTGTATGATTATATATATTCCTAGTAGCATTATACCACACGTGATGGGAAAACTTGCAATGGATTATTTGCCAAATACTGAACTAAACTAACAACCAGATCTAAGCACGGACAATCATTTACCTCAAGTTGGAATAAGGAATTCCAATTTGCTGGAGGAATTTGAATGGCTAAAACAGTAGTATTGGGGCCATACATTCTAGTTTTTAACCACTGAATGAAAGAATACCAACTATTTTGTTGCCTGAAATTATCAATTAGGTTACCAGCATCAAACCCCCAGGGTTTACAATCATTTTGTCCACTCAACTGTCTTTTGTTTCCGATCAATTGTTGTTCCACAACGGCTCTGCTGCTGTCTTCTTCTGGGATGTCTTGAGTCTGTGTTGGTGACATGCCAATACCACGTCTTCCCTCGGTGTCTTCTTGCACCCTCGATGATATCAGTTTATTCTTAAGCATCTTTGACGGATCAGGTGTGAATATTTGAGAATGTTTTAAGCCCAGTTCTTGTCAGGCTTTACCTTTGCCAAGATGCCTGTCACCTTGCTACTCAGCTGCAGACCCTGGTAATCTCAGCTGTGGTTACCAGGCCAACAATGAAAACCGCAGTCACAACACAGGGATGCATGGATCCAGGTGTCTTTCTCAGCTATCCGGATGCAGTCATCAACAGCACCTGGTTTGGTCCAATTCATTGTGGCTGCTACCAGTGTTGTCTTGTGAGGTCCTTGATCACTACCCAGTCTCCTGGCTGGAAGTTGTTCCGCTGTGGCTCAGGAAGGGCAGCTTTGACCTTAGAAAAGATGTCCTTCAAAAAACATGGTTAATTGCACAACAGTGTCAAACAATGCATCAGGTGGATTTGATGCCTTGTCAACCAGTTCCAGACAGGGATGTGGTTCTTCATCTAAGCTGTTGGGAGCAATGTTGATAAGGTAATGAAATGACACTGCTTTGAGGTAATAGTGATATACTTGCCAGTGTAGTACTCCTGCAGTAGTCAGGTGAGCAGTTTTTGTCAGTAGAAGTCAAAGTCAATATGTCAGTCATGGCCAAATGTGATGTCATACAAGGGTTGGGAGATCTCCACAAAATCACAAATCCATGGACGGCAATAGTCAGCTAAGCCCAAAAAAGGACATCATTTGATTTTTTTTAGTGCACAGCTTTGGAGCATCCAAGGTCTTCTGGATGCAGTCCGGACCCAATTTACGACCCTCCAGAGTGATATTATGGCCAAGATAACACGCTGAAGGGTACACTTGCTATACAGCCATGTTTTAAGGCCATATGCCCGGTCACCCAAACAATATAATTATGGAAGTATTTCTGTGCCATCTGAGTTTGAATATGAATTTCTAAGATTGAAAATTTTCAGCATAAAAATCAGACTTTGAATTTTAAAAACCATCAAATTTCTAGCACTCAATTTTTTTTTGCCTCTGAATTTTTTGTTTTTTGTTTGAATTTTATTTTGTTGAAATAAATTCAGTGTAAAAAAAATCGTTGTCTCAAAATATTCAGTTTTTCAAAATTCAACATGTAAAGAAATTCAACACCCCAAAAAAATTCAGTTTAAAAAATATCAACATCTCAAAAAAATTCAGTGTAAAAAAAAATTCAATTTCTAAAAAAAAATCAGTGTAAAAAAATTCAATGTCAAAAAATTCAGTGTAAAAAAATTCAACGTCAAAAAATTCAGTGTAAAAAGAACCAGACTCAACATCCGGGTCACCAGGGAGAAGCAATCGATCCCTGTCTCAATTCAGCCAACGTCCAGCCAATCATGTTACGTTCCATTGGTCATGTGACACCCACCCAGTCATGGCCACAAACGCAGGTGATGGTGCTTCGGTGAGTCTGTTTACTTTATTTGCCATTTGTGTTAAAAATTTAAAATAAATTTAGTAATAGATATTACTCGACATGTTGCACATTAACCGGATTTATTGAACAATATCTACAATGAACTTTTAATGAGGTGGCGTTCGTGAAAACTGCGTTAGTAACTAGCTAATGGTATGTGAGCTAGGCTACTTTCGGTTCTGAGGCAGCGAGTATGACGACTGACAGTACATTAAACCGTGACAGTGTTAACTGGTGACACAGTGTTTCCCACAGGATTTTAGGAGACGGGGGGGGGGGTAATTTTAACACTGTACAATTACCGCGATATAGCGCATTTACCGTTTATTAGCGGCCTGTCTGTGCGTGTGTGTGTACGTGCGGTGCGACCGCACGCGAGAGAGAAGGCAGGTGGAGGGGCTGACTGGCAGAGATGATAGATGGTGAAACGCAGTTTTTTTTTTTTTTTTCTGTTGGGAAACACTGGGTGACAGCATATCGTGGTTGTTCTAAGTTAGTGATGGCAGCTGTTGACAAACAGCTACAAGCAACAAACCAGTTTATACCCACCAGTCCTCCCATTAGCTGGCCTACTCTCCTTGCTTTACCTGTATTTGGCCCAGCCTGCTTACCAGAAGCTGCATTCATCAGCTCCTCTTTGACTCAACCAGCCCGAACCGTGGGTGTTGATACTCGGACCCGACGTCTTGGACCTCCCCGCTCCGGTAGCTCACCTGATAGAGCCGGTATCACCAGGGCTTCATGCAGTGGCCCAGATTCGAGTTCGTTCTCACTTAACAGGACAACATGTTTAGGCTATAGGTTGATTTTCTACTGCATTATTATTTAATTCCATAGGTTTTTGTTTTTATTTTATGTTTGTACTGTTGAAAGTTGAACATAGATTGTTTTAGGCATAATCAAGCATGTTGAAAAAGCCTATCTGAATTTGTGTCTTTACCTATTGAGGGATATTATTTTATGTGTAACTTGTATAAAATCGTTGTGTAATCCATAAAGAGGAGGCATACCTTAAGTGTCCTCTTTTTTGGAAATCAAAATATGGTCACCTTAATTAAAGTCCATTAACATTTAGCTGTTTAACATGATCTTTGTGCTGCTGGTTTGTAATACCCTTCTTACTATTTCTTTGTTGTTTGTGATGTCAGGGCGGTCATGGTGATGATATTTTGCAATCAGCCCGTCGCTTACTACAGTTACTGAGTTCGTCTGGTCAACAAGGTGCAGCCAGTGGTGGCGTCACAAATCAACATATAAGGTTTAGTATTTAACTTTAATTCATGTACATAATTTTACTCATACATTGTAGATGTATTGATGATAAATAAATGTTTTTGGATACAATCCTGCAGAGAACAGAGACAGACAGCATCACTTCAAACGGAAATGACCAGGTAAAAAGAAGTTTATTTTAAATGAAGCCCTATGTATACACATTTTGACACTCTGTTGATTTGTACAGGCAAAATCAAAGTAATGAAAGTATTATGTTGAATGCTCTGTATTGCAGATCTTTAAGTCTAAGTCAGTAAACACTGGAAGAAAGCATGATGTTTTGTGTCGATTCTGAAAATGTGTATGGTCCATTTCACTTAAAGCTCCAGTTGGCAAGTTGATGAAAGTGAAAGTAAACTCTGCGACTTGGTCGGAAATTTCAATACAATACTCTGTCAGGTCCCTTTATGAGCCTCAGAGGTGAAAAGAGCGACCTGTGCTCCACTGTCTCTCAGATTAACTCATATCACAGCGGTGCCTGGACAGCGTGACGTGTGTGGTTGTGCTGCTGCCGTGGTCCTGCCAGATGCCTCCTGCTGCTGCTGCCATCATTAGTCATACTTCTACTGTTATTATACACATATGACTATTGTCACACATGTATACTGCCAGATGTTAATACATACTTTCAACATATTGTACCACAGTTGCCAGAACTATAACTATAGTATTATTACTTTCAATAATGTTGTTGTAAGCTACTGTCATTACCTGCATCTATCTCTCTCTCTCTCTCTCTCTCTCTCTCTCTCTCTCTCTCTCTCTCTCCCTGTCTCTATCTCTCTCTCTGTCTCATTGTGTCATACGGATTACTGTTAATTTATCATGCTGATCTGTCCTGTACGACATCTATTGCACGTCTGTCCATCCTGGAAGAGGGATCCCTCCTCAGTTGCTCTTCCTGAGGTTTCTACCGTTTTTTTTCCCCCGTTAAAGGTTTTTTTTGGGGGGGAGTTTTTCCTTATCCGCTGCGAGGGTCATAAGGACAGAGGGATGTCGTATGCTGTAAAGCCCTGTGAGGCAAATTGTGATTTGTGATATTGGGCTTTATAAATAAAATTGATTGATTGATTGATTGACCTGATAATGTGTTGTCTTGAAATGTCCGACCAAGTCGCGGAGTTTACTTTCACTTTCGTCAGCTCACTACGATGTGTACGAGCTGCGATTGGCTGCTCCTCCTGCTCCCTCTACCTGACTGGTGGAGAAGCTTCAGTCGTGGTAGATTTCAGCAAATATGATTACAGGCTGTAGGTGGAGCCAGAGTATTTTCAAATAAACACAAGAAGTTTGTGCTCTAATAAAAAAAAAAAAAAAAAAAGGGATCAGCACTCAGTGAATAATCCTCCTAAGCCCTACGATAAGCTATTATGGCAAGGCTTAACTATACAGACCCGTGAGCAGTGATAACTAACATGTCTTTGGGGTCATCGGGTGGGAACCTCCTTTCACCGGTGTTTCGTCTAGTTAGTCCCACGACACCTCCAGGAGGCTAGACAGTGATCTCTGGCGTCCCAGAGACACTCCCCTAATGCCAGGTCTCACTGCTCCCCACACTAACCGAACAACCTCCTTTACCTTACCTATACTACCACAAAGGAGGTAGACCCAGGGAAGGAAGCCTTGTTAGGCTATCACACTCCCCCGCCGGGTTAGGCTGTACAGTCTACCTCCCCAGGACGAGCCCTCACAACAATGACACCTCCAGGAGGCTGGACAGTGATCTCAGCCCAAACAGCACTGCCAACTTCAACCAAGCCCAGGCTCCGTTTATGCAAGCTCCAGGCAGAAGCAATGCTGATACTACCTTTACTAGCACATTCACCATACTCTATTTCACATGCTACATAGCATAACTACAATGTAAGCTAAAGTTAAAGGAGATAAATGAACTCACAGGATCAGCAAACACACTCACTTTGCAGCATGGTCTCAAACAAAATGGATTCAAATAGGCCACTCCCACACTTAAATAACCTTCCTCTTCCTGGATTTCCTTCTTACTTACACATGGCTTTCTCAGCCCAAACAGCACTGCCATCTTCAACCAAACCCAGGCTCCATACATGCGAGCTCCAGGCAGAAGCAATGCTGATACTAGCTTTCCTGTCACATTCACCATACTCTATTTCACACACTACATAGCATAACTACAATATAAGCTAAAGTTAAAGGAGCTAACTGGACTTACAGGATCAGCAAGCACACTCACCTTGCCGCATGGCCTCAAACAAAATGGATTCCAATAGGCCACTCCCACACTTAAATACTTCCTCTTCCTGGATTTCTCCTGACAGGAAGTGGATCTCTCCACCTGATCTCAAGGAGTTATGTGCCCTGCTTAGTAGTTCCCCCTGCTGGCCCCCAGCTGACATTATTTCTTCTGTAATAGATAAACTGGCTGCATTTAATTGCTTCATCTGACATTTCCCTCACTGTCTTCCTCAAATTCTGTCCCCGCACTCCGAGTTCCCCCAGGAGTGAGACAGTTGATCTTGCTATGAATCCCCTACACCCCACTTCCACTGGACAAATCCTAGTCTTCCATCCTCGCTGCTCAGCTTCTGCTCCTAAGTCTGCATATCTAAGCTTTTTTCTTTCATAGGCTTCTTCCACTGAGTCTTCCCAAGGAACTGTCAGCTCAATGAAATAAACTATCTGTTGACTCACTGACCACAACACTAAGTCAGGCCTCTGCCTGGTACAGACTATTTCCTGAGGAACAACAAGCTTTCCCCCTAAATCTACTTGCATTTCCCAATCACAAGCACCTTCTAGGCGGCCACACCCTTGCCTCCTCACTAACTTATCCCTTCTGTATTTCTCTCCCTCACGGACACACTGAATTACTAAGCCCCTATCCTTAACACCTTCTGAATTCACCTGTCTTCGTTTCCCTTCGATGCCTGCAGCTAAACATTTCAACACCTGATTATGTCGCCATGTATATCGGCCTTGTGACAAGCCAACTTTACAGCCTGACAAAATATGCTTTAAAGTTGCGGTACGTGAACACAATGGGCATGATGGGTCCTCATTTACCCACAGTTTTAGGTTCTGGGGGGTTGGTAACACATCGTATGTAGCCCCTACCAGGAATCTAATACGATTGTCCTCCATACTCCACAGGTCCCTCCAACTAAGCTTCCTCTTCTCTACACTTTCCCAATTCAACCACTGTCCCTGTTTAGCCTGGGCCACTACCTTTGCACCCCTTACTATCTCTTCCTGTCTGCGTATCTGTTCTACAACCAGCTTTCTTTTATCTTTGAGGCCTGCTGTATTCCATACCGGTTTACCTGAGCCAAGCCCCAGGCCTCCCCGGCCAAACTGAACATTACTTACAATCTCTGCATGTCTAAGAGCTGCCTCTGCCTCCTGAACTGCCGATCTTGGGTTCCACTTCCTCCCCTTGGTTGGATTTGGAACCACACTCCTAACTACCACGTCCTTACTCCCAGATAACAAGAGCTCTGTCCTGACCTTGGTACATTTAAATTCCTCTGTTAAACTAGGTACTGGCAGCTGAAGTATCCCTTTTCCATACAATGCAACACTACTTAGGCACCTAGGAGCGCCCAACCACTTCCTAATGTAGGAGCTAACCGACCTTTCCATTCTCTCCACAACAGATATTGGAATTTCATAAACTGACAATGGCCACATTAACCTAGGATATAGCCCAAATTGCAAACACCACAACTTCAACTTTCCTGGAAGTTCTGATTTATCTATTCTATCCAATCCTTCAGCCACATCTTTTCTAAATTTCACCACCTGTTCCTTATCATTCAACTCTACATTGTACCACCTACCTAAGCTCTTCATTGACTTTGCCCTAATTGTTGGGATGTCCTCATCATCTATGACAAACTTCCTATCACTTAACTTCCCTCTACATATCAAGATGCTTCTAGATTTACTAGGCTTGATCTTCATGCTGGCCCACTTGAGGTTCTTATTTACCTTCTCTAGTAGCCTCTTTGTACATGGCATTGTTGTGGTCACCAGTGTCATGTCATCCATGTGAGCCCTAACTGGTGGAAGATGCAACCCATTCTGCCGTCTCTCCACACCTACCACCCACTTAGAAGCCCTGATGATTACTTCCATTGCCATAGTAAATGCTAATGGAGAAATTGTACACCCTGCCATGATGCCTATTTCTAGCCTCTGCCAACCTGTTGTGAAACCTGCTGTACTTAGACACAACCTAATATCCTGAAAATATGCTTTCACTAAGTTAACAACTACCTGTGGCACTCTGAAGTAGTCAAACGCACTCCAAATGAGGCTGTGCGGTACTGAACCAAACGCATTTGCAAGATCTAAAAATATTACATGTAGGTCCCTTTTGTTAATCTTCGCTGCCTGAATCTGGTGCCAGATCATGCTAGTATGCTCTAAACACCCTGAAAAACCTGGTATTCCTGCCTTCTGCACCATGGTATCTATTAAGCTATTCCTTTCTAAGTAGCTAGCTAGTCTCTGCGCTACTACACTAAAGAAAATCTTCCCCTCCACATTCAAGAGAGAAATCATCCGGAATTGGCTAAGGTCCACAGACTCCTTCTCCTTAGGAATGAGGACACCCCCTGCCCTACGCCATGCTCTTGGTATAATTTGTTTTTCCCAAACTATTCTTAGCTGTTTCCACAAAAATTTAAGGGTATCAGGCGCACTTTTATAAACCCGGTAGGGGACTCCATTAGGCCCTGGGGCCGAAGAAGCCTTTGCACGCCTGACCACCTCCTGAACTTCCTTCCACCTAGGTGGCCTGACATCCATCTCATGCTCTATCCCTCCTAATGGAGGGATATCAGGTGGGAAACCTACTATCCTATTCTTCTCCAAATCTGAATACGTGTTTCTCAAATATTCTTCAACCTCTAACCTTTCTGCTTTAAGCTGCCCTCCCTTTTCCTGGCTGAACAATCCTTTAACAAACTTAAAAGGGTCCCTGAAAAAACCTGTCCTAGCATATTCCTTCTTCCTCCTCTTTTTCCTGAGATGCTCCGCCCTTCTAAGAACTGCTAGCCTGCTTCTCAACTCCTCTTGCAACACCTTAATTCCCTCCCTTTCTTCTTCTGTAGCCTTTTTCCACTGCTTTCTTAAAGCAACTGAAGTGAGAAAGCAGAAAGCAGGCTAGTAGAATTCACGAGAGCAGTACAGAGATGCTGTCACAGAAACACCGGAAATGACACAACTCGCTTACCGCAATACGTCAGCACGTCAGCGTCTGTGGCGCACGCCCAGTTTTCTGTTGTAAAATTTGTTTCATAAATGAGGGCCACTGTCTGTGCATTGAATCATGTCCCTCCTGGCCTTCTCCCTTTCCTACTGCCTCTGACAGCATTTGTTAGAATCAGACCCCAGTGTACCAGAAACAGCCAATCAGAGCTGAGGAGTCTGACAGCTGTCAATCATGTCGATCACTGCTCGTGAACTGTGGTTAACCTGTCAAACTTGGCAGCACTGATCAAATATGAATCAAGATTCTGTTACTGCATTTCTCACCTGAAATGTTTTTAGAAACATATCTTAGTGTACTGTTCAGCTGTATGATGGGACAGTTTGTGACCCAGCCTCCATGTAGGATACTGTTGTCTGGAGTACCAAGCACTGCTCACGAGCCAGACCACCTCTCTTATTTTACAGCTAAACAGTACACTAAAATATGTTTCTGAAAACATTTGAGGTGAGATAAAGGCATTGCAGTAACAGAATCCTGATTCATATTTCATCATGAGCAGTGACTGACATGACTGACAGCTGTGTCAGAGACTCTTTGGCTCTGATTGGTTGTTTTTGTTCACATGCAGTAAGGTCAGTAGAAGCACTATAAGACAATAGAGTAGGCAGAGGAGAATGTTTTTTATTCACAGATTGTGTGTCTCATTAAGTGCTGTGTGAATTTAGAAACAGTCTCAGCAAATAAGTTGTTTTTCATAAAAGTCACCAACTTTAGCTTTAAGAGACTCTTCAAACCCCATAGGTCTCTCCAGACAGACAGACAGACATGCAATAGATGCCGTGTAGATGCCAAGAGGCAAAACTGAAGCACACCATTCACACAGATAGGAGAGAGGAAACAAACAAACACACAGGTTTAGGTCTTGTTGTGGCAGAGGTTGAGTGTGAGAGAATAACATGAACTAATGATTTAATTGGTTAATGACTGCACAATAACTGGGCCGCTGAAAGGATGATGACATCAGGTACAAAGAAAAATTCTTTGGATTCCCACTGAAGCTGTCCGTTGCAGTAGTAGGAAAGGTAGAAGACCAGGAGGGACATGATTCAATGCACAGACAGTGGCCCTCATTTATGAAACAAATTTTACAACAGAAAACTGGGCATGCGGCCATTTGCAGGCAAACCTCAGCTTTTATCAGTGTGGACGTGAGCAGAGGATACGATCAAATCTCTCATCAGGTCTCAGCTCGTGTACCCAAGTTTGAGTCAGCGTGGACATGCAGTCAGAGTAAATCTGGCTGAGTCTGATAATTGTCATTAGACTATATTCTGACTAACATTTAAGTATATGCAGCCACATATTGATCACTTAAAAATGTAAAACCTATGAGAAAATCACAAAACATCGGCCCACGCTCTCTATCCTAACTTGCAGTTACCTGGCTCTGTGGGACTGGCTCCAGGCTGACCCAAGGTTCATATCATGGATGTATAAATTGAATATTCCAACCTCAGCTGAGGTTTGATTGTCCACTGCAAAGCTGTTGACTGCAGCAGTGTTTTCTTTCCATACTGTGGTTTTCTGACTTCCTCTAGAACTTTTTTTTTTTTTTTTTTACTGTGTGTCCTTCTTTAAAAAGCTAGAAAAGTGTCAAAACCATACAGTACTTGGTTGAAACGTAATATCCCCCCCCCCCTTGCCTCAAAAATGGTTTGATCCACACCATCCCTCCCACCTTTCCCCAACTCGGGCTCTGAGCGTTCTATCTGGATAGAGCGACAGAGTGGGTGATATGCAGTAGTGGTGTAATTACCGGCTTAAACCCGGATATGTGGCACATTTCCTAACTTCTACCACTCAATACCAACACATTATTATCATTACCAGTCCTCATTTTTGCTGCATTTAATCGTAGGTCACTGTTTATATTGTTAGGTAGGAGTTAGCTGACGTTTTTTTCTAGCTAGGAAACGTTACAGGTGGTCAGTACCACTGTCCTCTGTTTGAATTAGAATGAGAGAAGCTAGCTGTTGTGTCATGTGCATGTGTTAATATTAAAGCCAAGGTGCTACTGACTAGCTAACTGACTGGATGCCCATTAACATTATAACTCCTATTGTGTGTGTGTGTGTGTGTGTGTGTGTGTGTGCGCGCGTGTGCTCGTGCGCGCGTGTGCGCACATGTGCGTGTGTACAGACAGACAGACAGACAGACAGACAGCGAGTGTAAGATCAAATGGTCTGTCTATCTAGAACGATGTTGTAAGTTGGATCAATGTATCACTTTATACAGTTTATATCTCTTATTAGATATAAAACGCATTGTTTGGTTATTTGCCTTTTGGTTGACAGTACAAAGAGAGAGAGAGGAGCAGAGAGAGGACTTTATTTATTAGTATTCTTATTAGTATTTTTGGTATGTTTGGTACTCACTATAGGGGGCTGGTTTACTTCAGAAACATACATACTGTCAGCATATTAGGCTATATATCAGCACACGGAATGCCTCTCGTCCAATCAAATTACTCGGTAGGGACAAACTGTTGTATAAATTATAATAATATGTAACTGCTACTGTAATACTACGAAATACTACTGTTGTGTCACTGAATAGTTGATTTTGACTCATAGACCAGATATTGCCTGTTGGATGTGTAAAACACGTTATATCTCA
Organism: Epinephelus lanceolatus; assembly: GCF_041903045.1. Classification (NCBI taxonomy): domain Eukaryota; kingdom Metazoa; phylum Chordata; class Actinopteri; order Perciformes; family Serranidae; genus Epinephelus; species Epinephelus lanceolatus. Next base: position 33,962,402 of record NC_135746.1, on the reverse strand, counting down.
TGTGTAACCACAACAGAGAAGTTTGAAAAACTATATTCTCACCTAAAAAATATTAAAACTACAGTCTGTGACATAATAACAGTAGTATTCCAGAGCAAGTCAACAACATCCCATTCACACTAATTAAGTTGCTCACTAAAATTATATTAGTCTAGTAGGAAGGGGGGGTCCCCATGGTCACGGTGGATTTCTAAATGAAACCTATATTTTTGGAATTGTGAAGGTCTGTAGATAATGAATTTTGATGTTCCCATCGCTAAAAAGAGTAGTCCTCGGAATTCCGGCAGAATTTTCGAATTCAGTCAATCGGAATATATGGAAAAAATTAAAAATCAAATGTATCCACAACTTTTGAACCATATATTGTACAGAGACAAATAAACCTTTTTGCATACATTAAGCACGAGAAATCAATTAAAATGGTTATTTTAATGATTTAAAATGTATGTCTATGCGTAATTGGCTTTTCTTTGCAAAATTTAGCAGAAAAAATATGAAAAAAGCTATGACCTATAGGAAATCTTCCCAACTTGTCAGTATTTGGTGAGAAACATCAGTTTTTTAATAGCTATAGAAAACTGCCCAGCACTCTAAGCTTTCATTTGATTGGTTACATGTTGCTGTAACTAAAAAAATAAAGTCTGGGAGACTGTTAGAGCTATGTCTACTCCCAAATTTGTGATAGACAGGTCAAAATGAGGGATAACCATAACTCTTGAATCATACATCATACATATATAAATGAACCAATTTTTTAATGTAATTTTTTATTTTACAAATTGATTATGGTGTTCTCTTGATGACAGAAGTAGTTTTTATGTATTTAGTCCAAATAGTATTTTTATGGGCTGAAATATGTGCCACCAGAAACTGAATTTGAATCATTTATATTTGAATTTGAATTTCTAAACTTGAATAATTGCATTGAAAAACTGAATTTGAATCACATAATTTGAAATTGTATTGTTCATTTGAATCATTGCATTGAAAAACTGAATCTGAATAGTATAATTTGAAATTGAATTTATTTCTATATATCTTCACATTCAGTTCTCACAATTCAATTTCAATTTACTGTGACAGACATCCAGGTAGTTTAAGGATGAAGGAAGAGCAATCGAGCGCAGATACACAGGACTCCTCTTCGGCCAATCAGCACCTACGTTTTTGAGCATGTAGGAAGAAGCGCTCGCCTCGATCATAGACTGTATAAAATAATGGACGTAGTCACCGTGACGTCACCCATCCGTTTCTGAAGAGTGGATTTGAAGCTCAAAATGGGGGGCGCGCAAGATGGTGATGGAGTAAGCAGCTTATTATCGAGCTCTCAGCACTGAACTTATATTGGAAGCACTTATCTGCAATAGATGACAAAGTTTAGTTGGTAAGGTTTGCTGAAGAAAGTCCCTCAATACTGTCTGGCTTGAACTGATCCAGCAGTGCTAAAATGCCGAAATCTGCTCAAAAAACATCAAGCAAACCAGGCAAGAGACCACAACTATGATGGGGGGATGAATTTCAACGTGCAAGTGGAGAGCAAGGAAGAGTTTCCTCCATTGCCGGTGACTCCAAGTAAACCCCCACTTCCCAAGAAACCTGCACTTTCTCGTGTTAATATCGACAATGATTTCAACTCTGAAAATGCCGTCCACACACTGGCTAGCCTTATCAACTCCAGAAGTGATGCGACTGAAAAAATGGTGGAAGCTGTCCGTGTCGAAATGAAAGACATGAATGAGAAGATTGTTGGCATTGAAAATGAGTGGAGAAAAGTGAGGAAACCGCTATGAAATGCTTGAATCACGTATCTGACCTGGAAAGTTATGGGTGGTGGTGGAATTTAAGGCTCTATGGTGTTCCGGAAGCTGAAAAGTACGGTGGCCCTGAAGTGCAAATCACAACAGCAAATCAGAAAACACAACAACAAATCAAAAAATACAACAACAAAACAAAAAACACAATGGCAAATCAGAAAACACAACAACAAAACAGAAAACACAATGGCAAATCAGAAAACACAACAACAAAACAGAAAACAAATGCCAAATTACTAAACACAACAACAAAACAGAAAACACAACAACAGATTAGAAAACACAACAACAAATCAGAAAACACAACAACAAAACAGAAAACACAACGGCAAATCAGAAAACACAACAACAAAACAGAAAACACAACAACAAAACAGAAAACACAATGGCAAATCAGAAAACACAACAACAAAACAGAAAACACAACAACAGATTACTAAATACAAAAACAAATCAGAAAACACAACAGCAAATCAGAAAACACAACAACAAAACAGAAAACACAACAGCAAATTAGAAAACACAACAACAAATCAGAAAACACAACAACAAAACAGAAAACACAACGGCAAATCAGAAAACACAACAACAAAACAGAAAACACAACAACAGATTACTAAATACAACAACAAATCAGAAAACACAACAGCAAATCAGAAAACACAACAACAAAACAGAAAACACAACAGCAAATTAGAAAACACAACAACAAATCAGAAAACACAACAACAAAACAGAAAACACAACGGCAAATCAGAAAACACAACAACAAAACAGAAAACACAACAACAAAACAGAAAACACAACGGCAAATCAGAAAACACAACAACAAAACAGGAAACACAACAACAAATTAGAAAACACAACAACAAATCAGAAAACACAACAACAAATCAGAAAACACAACAACAAAACAGAAAACACAACGGCAAATCAGAAAACACAACAACAAAACAGGAAACACAACAACAAAACAGAAAACACAACGGCAAATTAGAAAACACAACAACAAAACAGAAAACACAATGGCATTAACCAAACCGGAAAAGGTAGGTACCCTCAGGCGACATGAATCGTCGCTGATTGGACTGATCCGTCCTTTGAACCAGAAGGACAACACCGCCAGACAAACAGAAACAAAGGAACACGCCGCGGTGTATTGCCAAAATTGTGGCAAAGAGTTCGAGGAAAAACCCAACTTCTGCAGTGATTGTGGGAAAAGGCTGCAAGAAGACGGGGACAATACTCGCGCGACCTTCAAGTAAGTTGACGGATGTAACGTTAATGTAATGTTTATGTTAGGCTACTTTTGGATGGTGTAACGTTAGCTTACCAGAGCAAGTTAGCTAACTTACGTCAGTTTCCAGACCTTAATCGGCAATTCCTACAGCTACAGTATACATACACATACACATTTATTACGTTTACATAATGGTCGACTTGTTAGAGGAACGGTCTGTGTTTGTGCATGTAAATTAAAGACGTGATAAGGCACGTGTTGTCATCTAGGGGTGAGGGGGCAACAGGTGTTTCATGAATGCTGCTGTTTGGAGTGAAAGATGTATTGATGTTACCGCTGTTGCCAGAGTATCTTTTGGTGGTCAGTAACGTTAGAGTGCACGTTATAGGCAGTGAAACTGAAGACAGCTGAAGCAACTTCAGGCTTTAGTTTAGAAATTTGCAGGCCAGAAGGAAAAGATTGTGTGTGTTGTTTTTAGATTTGTTTACTTTCTTGCTTCAGTTTGTTTGTGTCCCCAAAACTGCACCCCTATTTTGCAAAAGATAATGTGTTGTCTTAATTTGATTCTTGTATGCTGTAAAACATTAGGCTACTGCTGTATTTATGTGTCTGTATAATATAACATATTTTTCCTTTGCTTCCGTGTAGAATCACAGACTCTTCAAACCCCTACACTAGGGACCTTTCTGGAGTACAGAAAGAGAAAAACAGAGGAGAGACAAAAGTTTTCTTGTGGGAAAATGGAGGCAAAGAAAACAAGTAAAGTCCAGGTAAGTTGGTTATGGCTCAGAGTGAGAATGAACAACTGTCAACTAGCTGTTGACATTCTTCCATCATCTCAGTCCTCTAAAAGTAAGCCTGATGGTAGGGTCAGTTTTATGGTGACCAATATATTTTTCCCTGTACTAATGGGCTTCTGTGCCACGACCATATTACTCAGATAATGACACTGTCCTGTTTTCACTTTTGTACATATTTGCTAGTTTCTGATCATTGTATTACCAATTATCTGTATCGAAAAGTACCCTTCAAATCTGCTGTTTACTGGCTTTAAGACATGCATGATGGGCACTTAAGGTTAGGTTTGCCCATAGTGGTGGCGCGCTCAGTCGCAGCGGCTCAGGACTAACCCTCCATTCTAACCTCATAATTTCGTTGTACAATTCATTGTATAATGACAATAAAGGCTACTTAAACTTAAAACTTAAAGGTTTGGGTCATTCTGCTTTGAGTGATATTTTGAGTTAATAATTGTCCATTTTGTATCCAAGTGTGACATGTAACATAGCATTAATGATCATTTTAAGTAAAGACTTAGACAGACTTTTTGTCATTTAGATTTACATCAAAATGAGATTTTGATGCAATGGCTCATAGCACAGCAGGAATAGTGAGAAAGGCAGTCTATACAAAATAAAATAAATATGCATATAAAAAGAGAAGATAAATATATTTCACAGGTAAATGTATTGCACAGAAAAAATCTAGTTGTGATGTGTTATTCCATGGCAGTATGGCCCAGAGGTCCTTAGTGGAGCAGTCCTGTGTAGATGTGTGTGGGTGTGTGGGTGGGGAGGGGAAATATTATAGTGCGTTCAGCAGTCTTATGGCATGCGGGAAGAAACTGTTGTTGAGCCTGGCTGTTCTGCTCCGTAGACTGCGGAATCTCCTCCCAGAGGCCAGCAGTGAGAACAGTCCATGATGGGGGTGGGAGGGGTCTCTGGTGATGTTTTGAACCCTGGTCAGACAGCGTTTCTTTAAACATTACCCACTAACAGTCCACTTTTTTTTTTCTTTTTTTTTTTTGCAGATAAATGTTGGTTTGATGACCATTGGGAAGGGTGGTGGTGTCAAGCCACAGCGTGGGAAAACTCTTTGCCTTTCTACACATGCTGACATCACTGCCCTAGATCTGCTTAATCAGGCAGTGAAAAAAATGACGGACTTCAACAAAGACTTGGATGAAGGACCTTTCCTCCTTCTTTATCCAGATGGCTCTGAAGTTATTAATATCCCTGGGACACAAAGACCATTTACTCTAAAAACATACAAGGCAGAAATTGACAGGCCATATCAGCGGATCACCGTTTTTATCTGCTCAAAAAAAGACTTTGAGGAAGGTAAACTGTGTTGTTATGACCTAGTTGTGTCCAGTACAGAGATGCCTTGACTTGCTGTACTGCTATATGTTAGTCAGTGAGGAATCTGATATTTATTGTTTGTTTGTATCTTTATTTATTTATCAAAAATCTGGGTCCTGTTTCAGAATGGAGTCTTGAGTTTCTCTGAGTTGATCTACCTTGAAAAGGAAAAATCTTAATTTTCTATTCTGGAACAGTGGAGTAATTTGTTCAATCAGTTTCAGAAAGGTTCTGCTTGAGGGTTTTTTTTTTTATAATTGTTTACACAAGACAAATTAAAAACAATAAATAGAAAGTGAAAATTGACAAAGACGGAGCAAAATGTCAGTCATCACTTAAAGAATTATACTACACATTTTTTGCTTCACAGTTTTAACAAAACACTACACCTAGTGTTATGTAAAACGCCAAACAGTCCTCTAGATTAGACTGGAAGCCTGTGTCTGTTGACTAGCTCCACAAGGACACTGAAATCCCACTAAATTCACAAATGAAAAATGTCTGAAATATGTATCAGCAATGTAATTATATTTAGCATATAATCATCACAAAAGGAATGTGAAAAGTTTCAGATTGAGCACAGTCATGTGGAGGTGTTGATGAAAAGATCTAATATATTTGGTGTTTGTCAGTAGAGTTTGGAATCATTTTTGAAGAGCTTATATATATTTTGATGAAGAGCTTGCTTTTGCAAAAGATGAGATGTTTTATGGCTTTTGTTTGTATGTGCAATGTTGACACACATGGCCTTCGTTTCACTAACTGATTTAGAAATAGTGAATAGATAAGCCACAATAGCCCATACAATCACCAAAGTAAATATTATTCTTTAATTAGCTAGTAACTTTTAAGAGGTTTTACTTCCCTTTCTGAAACAGAAAAAATGCAGACTTTCCCTCACTTTGGGATCAATAGTCAAGCTGTCTTTTGAAATAGGCCCTTGGATTTTATTAGTTGCTCCCTACTGTGTTTTCAGCATTCATGTTCATATTCTGTTAACCAGCTTGGAGTTATCTAAGCATTTTCTGTAGGTGTTAGCTTCCCTTTTTAGCAATTATCATTGAGGTGAGCTTCATTTATTTTCATGTTTTGCAGCTGGAGAATTGCCAGACACATCTGACTCTGACTCTGAGATTGCGATAAAAACAACATCAAGAGAGTTTGATCTAGCTGATACACTGGTGAGTGCAATTTAAAACATATTTGGGTGATCATTTTTGTAATTAACCTGCCCTCAACCTGTGTGGGTTTTTGACATCGGCCTACCAATACTAAACAAATACTTGTATTTGAATTAAATTATGTCTTTACTACAGCCATTTGAACCTCATCACAAAAGCAGTCCTGTACACAAAGAGCCTGACAAGGTGTAAGTAGTTGTGTGTGTGTGTGTGTGTGTGTGTGTGTGTGTGTGTGTGTGTCTGTGTCTGTGTGTACCATAGAAAATTTAGCTTTTACTGCATTTGCATACATATTTATTTGCTATCGACATAGCTTTGTAATTTGTGGTTATTGTAACATTTACTATACGTAAATGCATTGCTACTCCAATCTCTAAATGTTTGTTTGGTTTTGCAATGTCACCAATATATTTTGGAGTACACTATGATTTATGCTTTTATGCCCTCTCAGGAATGGTGCTGGGGGGCTGTCACTCTCTACTGAAGTACAACAGGTAATGGAGTATTATAATAGTTACATAGAGTCCTCATTGTCCCATGACTTTAGGTATGAAACAAAACAATAGCTAAATGTTTCCATAGACACCATATGGTCTAATAAGATAAGAATAACTTAATTGATCCTCAGAGGGAAATTCACTTGTCTGGCAGCTCATCTACCATTCAGTGAAGAATTATAAAGTCTGATGGCTGTGGGTACATAAGATCCTCTATATCTCTCCATCCTGCAGTGAAGAGAGAGGAGCCGTTGTCCACCATCTGTTTTTAATGTTATGATTATATTAATACCATTAGACCAAAGTCTATTGAAGTAAACTCATAATCATAGTATTGTGTTTATTGCAGTTGTGTGCTTTTAAGCTCTGCTTTTCATTCAGGGGGAATATAAAGCCACTTCAGATGGACTGTTAACTACAACCTTTTTGTGAATGTGCCTGACTTAAGAAATGGAAAGGGTATATGGAGAGTTAGATGATCGTAGATGCATCAAAAATCACTTCAGATATCCTCTTCAAGCATAGAAGCACATATGAGAAAAATTTCCTCAATACTTTAGCATGTTGCATTTTTTTCTTTCTTGTCCATTACTTAAATCATGTCATATATTTGCTTCATGCAGTTTTTTGAATTGGCAATTGTATCACATTTCACTTAAATTTACAACAATAAAAGTAAACAGGGAAATGTGAATGTGAAAGTGTGTCCACTGAACGTTATCTCCTCGCATTTAGAAGCTATTCTTAATTATCTCACCTCCTTAAAGGGTTAGTTGAATATTTTGGCAAATTTGCTTATTGCATTAATCCCTATAGTCATATAAGCAGGTACATTCCCTTTAATTATCAGTGCCTGGTTTTTTGAGAGCCGCGAGGCAGAGATGCGCACTGCTTTGTGAACACAACTTGTCCATAAGAGCATTTTGGAATTGTAGGATTGTGTATTTGATTAGTTTTGAGGGACGGAGCGACCTGTACCGTCCACCTCCATTGTGTTCACTGAGCAGCGCATGTCTCTGCCTCACAGCTCTCAAAACAACAGGCACTGGGAACATACCTACTCATATGACTATAGGGATTATTGCAATAGGCAAATTTGCCAAAATGTTGAACTATCCCTTTTAAGTAATCCATAGAGTTAGTTACGTAATTATGTTGTCATTTGATTGAGTATTTAACCTATTTCTACATTTCTTAATTTTCAGACTATACACTTGGATGAGGATCATACTTATCCAGGTACCTCTGGATGTCTTGACGTCAAGAGCTCCTGTTACAGGTGTGTTTTGTCTTATGTGTAATTATATATATAGAGTGGTGGACAAAATATCAGAAACGCAATATTATTGAGGGGTAAACACATTTCTCTCCTGACAAAGATTAGATGTTGTTGAGCTTAAGTTGGAACAGTGGGTCAACCATTTGATTGGGCAAATTTGTGCTAATCTACTGCGTGTTTATGCATTTATGTGTGTTTATATTTATATTGTGTGCACATAATGTCTTCATTTTGCAGAAACTACACCAACCTCTTTTCACCTATCGTCATTGATGATGATGAGGATGAAGTTCTCATTCCTGAGGAAACAAATGACATGCCCTCAGAAGAATCTGAGTGAGTCATATAGACATAAGCAGAAAATTAACCAGCTCTCTATTCTGTCCAAAATTAAATTATACAAAAGTGAGAAGTCACTAAAATGACAATCTGACTTTCTCTGTCTGTAACTGCTTGGATCAGGTCCAGTTGTTGAGATGTGTGTTTGAAGAGAGTCCATTGGAATTAAGCTAATAAGAATAAAAAGTTGCTCATTGTTTTAGAGACTGACTCATCAGTGTCTCTCGTGTCAATGAAGTGTCAGGATATAGTTTATGAATATGGAATGAAAGATTTTTGTTTAGTAAAGTAGCTACTATGCTTTGAGTATATTTTTAAAGTCTAAAGTAAGTTTCTCACTTTTCTTTAGACCCACAAGTGTGCAGGCACCTGAAATAATTGCAAATTTGGCACTTGCAATTGACCACAAGAAAGTCAGCAGGTTCAATATATCGAGATCTGACGTATGGGATGGAGCTGTCAGAGGATTTCGACGCAGCTCATACTCCGAAAACAGCGACATCTTCGTTAAGTTTACCGACGATGCAGGGTCCTTTGAAGAAGGGTTGGACACAGGTGGGGCGAGGCGAGAATTCCTCACACTTCTAATGAATCACCTGAGCAATCGCCCCATCTTCGATGGACCTCCAGAAAGACGATATCTTGTATATAATTCCACAGGTGGGTTTTTTGGCGTCATTTTAAAATTTGAAGTTTTAAAGCATTTAAAATTTTTTTTTATCTTCCACTGATGTAGATGGTAATTATCCATAATAATTCTGTACTCTCTGTAACAGCTGTCAGGGAAGATGAGTACTTTCTTGCAGGCAAGATGACTGCTGTGTCTATCATACACGGGGGACCAGCACCACATTTCCTCTCAAAGGACCTTGTCAACCACATAATAGGGAAGCCAAGTTTCAGTGCCACTGTGGAAGATGTAACAGATGAGGAGATAGGGAAAGCTCTACGTCAGGTAGAAAATTATCTTGACTGAAGGAATGAATTTACTAAGGGGACACCTGAAAATTATTTCAGTAATTGAGAGTAAGACTACACTCAAGAGATGATAAGTTTTATTTATTTAAAGGGACAGATTTCCACTCATTTCAACGAAAAGTAAAAGTCATTTTATTCCTTTATTTTTTAAAATCTAGATTTCTATTAATGAAGGAGAAGAGTAGTCAAGCATGGATATTTTTGGGTTGGTCTTACAATAAATGTCTTTTAAATAGGTCCAGGAAGCAGAATCGGAGGAGTCTTTGCAAAATCTAATTTTGCAAAACAGCACAATGTTCCAAACAGCTGGATGCTTCTGACGTGTCAAAGCTTGTGAGAAGCATACACTCGTGGAGGAGTATCTCAGATGGTACATTATAGACCGCAACCACATTGCCATTCAACAGTAACATTATTTTTAAAGTTTTAAAATGATATTATTTAAAACGTTTTTGCCAACAATCATCAAAAAATGTAATAGTTTAGTTTTTCACTAATCCAACATTCAGTCAGTATTGCCAATTGCATATCACTGCAGCCACTGACACATTGTGAGACAGTGCCATCAGGTATTTCTGAAATGGCAGGATTGAGGAGCATCCTTACTGGATCAGACTGTAAAAGTGCAATCTTCAGTTGCTATCTCCTCTTTTTGTCCCCTTCAGGGAAATGCTGGACAAAAAATTAATGTATTGAACAATACTAGCCTAATTTTAGGTTCCATCACTTTTATGATCCACAAAGTAAATATAAGTATGTAAATCATGAAGTACAGTCTGACACTGAGTAAACTTTGTTAAAGACAAATATTTAACTTTTACATACGCATGTCCACTGGATTCAATTGAAAGTTCTGTCTTATGTACCTTTTGACATGGCAAACCATATCTGAGCTCCACTGGTTTATTTCTATTCATTATACACAATTACCCAGAGTAACCAGCTGGTACTACTGACACTAATCAGCTGTTTGAAACCAAAAACTCATTTTCTCATAAGGGTTCAGTAATTAGCAGCTCAGGTTATGCTCCATTTGACCCTCAAATACCATCCGGCTTGTCTGTCTATTTTTCCTTGGTGTACTTAGTGCTCAAAGAAATTATTGTGCTTTGTTTAGCACACTTCTGTTTCTTGCAATGTGAAAGCAAGATTTTTAGGGGAGAAGTCCAAATCATGATGATCTCTCCTTTTTTGACATCACTATTAATTTCTGTGCACTATGAAATGTTTTCTGTATGCTCCTATATAAACAATCTACCTATGACATGAGATTATACAATCAGAATTTATGTCAGAATATATTAAATTAAAAATCTGGTCTGTAAGTATATTTGCATACATTGTTGCTATATGTTTGGTAGTATTTTTTTTCTGTCAGACCTGATAAACCACACCTATGTCTTACACAATAATTGTCCTTGATAGATTCAAAGATGGACTGGCAAGTCTGCAGTTTTTGACTGCACTGCAGCAGCATTCTGGTGTGCTGGCTCCTGTCCTATACCATTCTTCCAAGGCCCTGACTGCTGCAGAAATGGAAAGCATGTTCAGTCCAGACCTCAGCCCAAGAGGAAGCAACAGGCAGCAGAAGGAGGTCAAAATAATTGGATTTTGGGCTGATTTTCTTCTCGATTGTGAAGGTTTGTGAAGGCTGTTTTGTTAGATATATATAAATTGTGTAGTGTAGTTATATTTGTAAATCTTAGTTTCTTTGATGAAATATAAGACTAATGATTCACTTTATGTTTTTAGATAATGCAGAGTCAAACAATGCACTACAATGTTGACTTTCTCTTTTTAGAAAAAGTGACGGCTGTGTCCCTCGAGGATGTGCTGATGTTTGCCACTGGTTTAGCAGCACTTCCACCAGCAGGAATAACACCCACTCCAAGCATTGAGTTTTTAACTGATTCACCTTTTCCAATGGCAAGCACATGTACAAACACACTGAAGCTACCGCTCTTGGATTCCTACAGTGTCTTTACAGTTTTTCTCAATTGCTTACACACTATTACCAGACTTATGAACTAAATATCCTAATGCATAATGCCATCTCCCAAAAGACACACCCATTTCCCTAAACTGTTTACCGTATTGAGCTGTTTACACACATGATTCAAATTAGTTTAACTTTTAGTGCAAAACTGTACATACAAATCCCCTTAATTATCATTGGCTGCACCTTGTGTTCATTCAGAAAGCACAAGCATTCGATATTGTTCACTCAGTCAGCAAAGGCTGAACCCAATTAGCACACAATTACTTGATTGAAAACACGAGGAGACAAAATTGTTCACACACCAATCAAAACGTCTAAAAGGGCCCTGGGTCAGTTCATTTTTTAGAACAATGGATCCTGGACGGCAAGAAAGAGGAAGAGGTCAAAGAAGAGGAGGAGGAAGAGGAGGAGGAAGAGGGAGGCGGAGGACGAGGAGACAAGTAGTGAGTGATGAAATTCGTGCCACTCTTGTCGACTATGTCCTTGTGCATGGCCTGACAATGAGGGAGGCTGGGCAACGAGTGCAGCCAAACCTTAGCCGCTTCACTGTTGCCTCCAACATACGGACCTTCAGGCAGGAAAATAGGTAAGTATTTTATGTACATACTGCTCTCTACTGTACTCTACTTTAGATTGCTGTACCCTGAGCTCTTACAGTACCATACAGCATGTATAAATTTACAGTATTGTAGCTGTTTGCTCTATCATTCTGTATGCATCTCAGTTACAGTATGTAATGTGGAATTACTGTAGGCTCCCATTTTGTTACAGTAAAAGAATTGTTTACAGTTACAGTATCCCATCCCACTTCTGTTTTTGCATGTGATGTGGATGAGGTTCTCTGGCCTGACACAGACCAGAGACGCGATGCTGTACAAGAGTGAAATATTTTCTGTATTTGCCATTTTATTTTGCCATTTTCTGTATTTATATTTTTGTGCAAATATGATTTTCTTTTTTTCCTCCCTTATGAATAAAAAAAGTAAAAACAATTGTCTACTGTGTTTATCATTTAAAGAGATTTTGTGGAGGAGAACCAGAAGCAACATTATTTATTTTAGGTTTTTGTGGCAGTGTTATGAATTGATCTCCACAGTGTCTAAGACTATGTTGTAGTGTGTGTGTTTTTCTGGACTATTGTGTGATGTGTGAAGGCAACATTTGGTCTTGAACTGGAAGTCTGACATTTGGGGAGTTGAGTGTGCAGTTTTGGATTTGTGTTTAGGGTTTTGAGGAATGGAGCTTAGTTTCGAGAAATGTGTCTAAGCAATCGAGAAAAACTGTAATATAATTGTGAGCGATGACAGATGGATTATTGTTTGTTGGTCCACAAACAAGCCACATTATTTTTCTTGAGAAGCCATCTATACATCCTGAAATGGTTTCAGTTTATCATATCTGTCTACATGCCATATGTAGTTTGGACCCATGGAGTGATATGTACGTCTTGTAAACCTCCTGCGTGTTCTCAAAGCCGTCCCTCGTGGATTCAGTTGTTTCAATAACCTCATTACTACATCACGTGTAACGTGAAGTCTGTGTTTTGTTGGAGAACTTGCCACATAGTCCAATAACTGAAGAGTTGCCCTGGTCCTTCCAGCTCAATCAGAATTGCACACCTCACCTCAGGGAGTGGGGAATAGTTGAGTCTTCTATACAGCCCTGCTTCTTTTAAACGTGTCTTCAGCGTACGCAGACTCATGTTTATGTTGTGAATTGTCGACAGCATATCCAGTATCACGTCATATCCGTGTCCTGCATCAAAATATCCTTTAATAGCAGCGCGTACGTTGTCACTGGCGGCGCTCATATTTTGAAAACATGTAAACCATGTCCTTCCGGTTCAAAGGACGGATCAGTCCAATCAGCGACGATTCATGTCGCCCGATGGTACCTTCCTCTTCCAGTTTGGTTAATGTCGTTGTCGTTTCTGTTTTGTTGTTGTGTTTTTTGATTTGTTGTTGTGTTTAGTAATTTGTTGTTGTGTTTTCTGTTTTGTTGTTGTGTTTAGTAATTTGTTTTTCTGTTTTCTGTTTTGTTGTTGTGTTTTTTGATTTGTTGTTGTGTTTTCTGTTTTGTTGTTGTGTTTAGTAATTTGTTGTTGTGTTTTCTGTTTTATTGTTGTGTTTAGTAATTTGTCGTTGTGTTTTCTGTTTTGTTGTTGTGTTTAGTAATTTGTCGTTGTGTTTTCTGATTTGTTCTGACGTATTATAAAAGTGGACGGCGATAAAACCGCGAGAGCGAGGCGGCCGCAGTTTTTAGAGCCAGGCGCTGCAGCTGCTCTCCACCGACTGCACCGCCTGGCTCTCACCTGATCTAACAGCTGATTGGTTTAGATTTCGACTCAACAAGATGACGTTCTAGATAAACTATTCATTTTTGTTGAATTTTAGAGATTAAGATTGTATTTGTCTGATTTGAAGGTTTATTCTGTAACAGAAAACATGTTGTGTGACTGATGGTGAAGTTTAGTTGTCAGAGACTAAATACATTCATCATAAACTATACAGTCTACTGTATATTAACACTGGACTGTTTTAATTGTTAAAGTATTTAGCAACACAGAGACTTGTGGTCAGTGGGATGTGAGGATTCTTAAAATAACATCAGATGTGAAGCCCTGACTGTATCTGACTGAGTCTTAATGAAAGCTGTTGTCTTGTATAAAATATGAACCTTACAGTCAAACACAGTTTATTCAGCCTGTGTAGTTGAAGGGACAGATCAAACTGATATGATGCTGATTTACAGGAGAGTTCATATGAAATGGAGGATAAACCATGAACATAAACTACAGATCACCTGTAAAGCATTTTAATAAATGAATCTATCATAATTAAAACAACTGGAGACTGAGAACAAACTGATATATGGGTCTGATCACTTTTGAATGAACTGACATCATTCCAGACAGGATGTAAGTGTGTCTGTGACTTCCTGTACGGACTGAAGGCTGCTGGAAACTGTCGGGAAACTGTCCGACTTCACCGTGGCTTTTTGTCACCGCCCCCCGCTGCGGCCGCCTGCTCTCGTCTACTTTCCAGGCGAGGCGCAGTTCATCTCGAACGAGCCTATTGTCAAAGAGCATGGATACCAAGAGGCGAAGCTCCGTTGAATTTTTGCCAACAGCCACTAGGGGCGCTGCCGCCATTTTGGACTGTTGAGCTTGGACTGTTGCGCCCAGACAACATGCAAGATGTCAAGGAGAGAGGAGAAAAAAAGTAAAAGAAAACAGTGTAGTGCAATTAACTGCAACAACTATCAGTGGAACACCCCGCACCTGGCCTTCCACCGTTTCCCGAAGGATCCCGACAAGTAAGAACTCCTGAGGTGTAAGTTTTAAAGTGTTTTAATATCAATTTAATATGCCAGTTTTGGAGGGAAGGTGACACACACACACACACACATACACACACACACACACACATATATATATATATATATATATATATATATATATATATATATATATATACATATATAAAATAAATAAATAAATAAGTATATATATATATATATATATATATATATATATATATATATATATATATTTAAATATATATATATATATATATATATATATATATATATATATATATATTTAAATATATATATATATATATATATATATATATATATATATATATATATATGGCCTCCTGGACCATTTATATCAGAATTGATTACTGCTTTAACATTAAAATATAGCCTATCATATTAAAATAGCTTATATATTATTATTATTATTATTACTGTCCCCTTACTGTACAAACTGTAAATAAATCTTTATTCCTGAGTATGTGATGTCGCCATTAATGTGTTTCTAGTTAAAATATATTTTTTATTTTTATTTTTTTAATTTTTTTTGGTAGATTGGCTTATGGGGTGATTTTGAAGGAGTAATTAAGTTAATCTTCTCATAAGTGGATGTAATATGTAGAGATGCCATCTAGGCCGTTTTTCTTCGTTTTTTTTTTTTTAAAGTCTATATTTTGCTTTACAAAAACGTGAAAAAGCAGCTGTGACCAAGCTATCACGAGGTGAGTAGCATTGTAAGCATAATTAATAGCGATATACTTGAGTTTGTCTGTGTGTTTTTGTATGCAAGCGGGTCTGCTGCGGTCTGCTGACAGTCCAAAATGGCGGCGGTAGGACGAAACCATGGGCGAGTCTGTTGCTATGGGGCGTTCTATTGAGCTTCGCCTCTTGGTATCCATGCTCTTTGCTATGGTCTATGGTCTATGGATCAAGGCGAGCGCTTCTTCCTACGTGCTCAAAAACGTAGGTGCTGATTGGCCGAAGAGGAGTCCTGTGTATCTGCGCTCGATTGCTCTTCCTTCATCCCTTAAACTACCTGGATGTCTGTCACAGTAAATTGAAATTGAATTTTGAGAACTGAATTTGAATTGTGAGAACTGAATGTGAAGATATATAGAAATAAATTCAATTTCAAATTATACTATTCAGATTCAGTTTTTCAATGCAATGATTCAAATGAACAATACAATTTCAAATTATGTGATTCAAATTCAGTTTTTCAATGCAATTATTCAAGTTTAGAAATTCAAATTCAAATATAAACGATTCAAATTCAGTTTCTGGTGGGACATATTTCAGCCCATAGTAATACTATTTGGACTAAATACATAAAAACTACTTCAGTCATCAAGAGAACACCATAATCAATTTGTAAAATAAAAAATTACATTAAAAAATTGGTTCATTTATATATGTATGATGTATGATTCAAGAGTTATGGTTATCCCTCATTTTGACCTGTCTATCACAAATTTGGGAGTAGACATAGCTCTAACAGTCTAAAGTAAGATGGTGAACATATTGTACCTGTTTAGCAGCGTTGTCGAGTCAAGGCCTCCTAAACCAAGACCAAGTCATGATCAAAGACTAGAATTTGTCAAGAACCGAGAGAACCCCTCAAAGACAAGACTTTCAAGAGGAATGCATGACACACTTACGATAAAATGTGAAACATGCAAACCATAGGGTCTCATCAAATTGAGATTGTACCATGAGAAATGTCTGGATAAGTCATCAAAAGGCATTGCAAAGGTAAATGTTAGGATGTTATCTATGAGCAAACAAACACAAACACTAAGGAGCTAAAATCACCTTAACCATCTTTATTCAACACTCCTTTTTTGCACAGGCAATTTGTGATATCCCTTCAGTTGGTCTTAAACTAAAATCCAGAGTCCTCTTTGTCCAACACCAACACAAGACCTAATTAAAATGTGGTCAATTCCGAGACAGTCAGACTTTATTTTTTTAGTTACAGCAACATGTAACCAATCAAATGAAAGCTTAGAGTGCTGGGCAGTTTTCTATAGCTATTAAAAAACTGATGTTTCTCACCAAATACCGACAAATTGGGAAGATTTCCTATAGGTCATAGCTTTTTTCATATTTTTTCTGCTAAATTTTGCAAAAAAAAGCCAATTACGCATAGACATACATTTTAAATCATTAAAATAACCATTTTAATTGATTTCTCGTGCTTAATGTATGCAAAAAGATGGTTTATTTGTCTCTGTACAATATATGGTTCAAAAGTTGTGGATACATTTGATTTTTAATTTTTTCCATATATTCCGATTGACTGAATTCGAAATTCCGCCGGAATTCCGAGGACTACCCTTTTTAGCGATGGGAACATCAAAATTCATTATCTACAGACCTTCACGATTCCAAAAATATAGGTTTCATTTAGAAATCCACCGTGACCATGGGGACCCCCCCTTCCTACTAGACTATATTATTGTCAAAACCAGGGTTCCTACAGCTAATGGCAAGTTAGATTTAAGAATTTTTAATGGCACATGAAAAGAAATTTAAGACCAATAGTACAATAACTAACTGAAAAAACATGAACTGACATATAAAAATAGAGACAATTTGGCACAAATGTTTTTTGCAGCATAAAACACGACTTCTTTGTATCTTGGTGAAGACAAGGGCAGAACAGAGCCTGGAGATATCTGCTGTTTGTTGGTGAGTTTTCTGGGTGATTTTGGTTTCCCTCCATATCTGAAGAATACCACTGCACTGTCCTGACCGATGACAACTCCTGGTCCTTTCTACTCTGGACAGTCCACTCATTTGTAGCGCACTTAATCACCCATTTTGTATCTCTCATCTGTGTGATGTAGCTGTTTTCGTAGTGCTCTGCTTATTCTTTCTGGACATACTGCTTCTGTAAATGCCTTCCTTGATGCATGTAAGACAGAGATGTGTTTTGCCACCCATTCACTTTTTGTTGTGCCATCTAAAGCTGGGGTTTATCAGTTAGCACAGAGGGCAGGTTGGGATTCTGTCCAAACACCAAGTGATATGGGCTGTGTTCATAGACATTTTGCATGTTGTTCTTTACCATGAGAGCCCAATCCAGCGCAGTGTTCCAGTCACCACCATTACTTGTCTTCACTTTCATTATGATCTCAGTAAGTGTCTGGTTGTGTCGCTCCGTAAATATTGTAAATAAATAATAGTTTTTAAAAAAGAATCCTGAGACGCAACCGTTGCTCAGATGTCATAGCTCCTCGAGTTCTGTTGTCGGTGTAATGTAAGTTTATGTACAGCTGCTGACAGAAGTCTGAGGAGAAATCCTCTAACAGCTCAAATTAACTTAATGTGTCACCATGTTTAAGAATGTGGCTTGTCTGACCAATTCTGGTTCCATATGTGTTAAAATAACAAAACTAAAAGTAATATTTCTGTTAATTTAGCCCAGGCATGTCCAAAGTCTGGCCCAGGGGCCAATCGTGGCCCCGTTGTTATTCAAAATATACTATATGTGGTCCACCACACAATATTGGTGAAACACGAAGATTATTTTTTTACTGTCATTCAGTTTGTAGACATGCACCAAGTAGGAACTACACAAGCTGACCTAATGTGTTTCCTTAAACAGATGACAAACAAGCAAACGAGCAGCTACCTAAGAGCAGATATTTCCCACTATAGGTAGCAGACATGGCCACAGTAAAGTCAACAGCGAGGGCCGCAACTTTCAGGAGCGCTGGAAAGTAGAATGCTTTTCACTAAAAGATTAAACAGTTGGGTTTGTTTCATTTGTATGTTTTGAATAACCCATGTAATGTGAGAAGCAGTGGCCCCCAGGTATTTTCACATGATCTAATCTGGTCCCCATCCAGAAAAGTTTGGACACCCCTGATTTAGCCTGATAGATTACATAGGTATCAGGAGATGTTGTTATTCAACAGGACTGCGCCACAAAATGAAAGAAGTATCAGTAAAATCAATAAATCTGAAATTAACATCCTGTAGAAAAAAATTGTTGATGTATTTTCCTGTTCATTTCTGTTTTCCTCTCATCTACTACTCTGGTCTTCTGTAGTCTACCAGCTGTTCCAACTGCTGAGCTCATCATTTTGTCTTTACAGTGTTTCAAACAGCTGATTTCAGCACTGCTAATATGATGGCTATATCACTGAGTCATTTATTCTGATTTTCAGCATCATTGTGAAGGTGGTCTGGCACTGAGAGACAATAGTGTCCAAATGTCAGTGTCACAACAAGCATTGGAAGAATAATGATGAAAAAAGAGCGACTCCCCAAGAGACATTTGATCATACAATTAGGGTTAGTCCTTAAAACTTTGGACTACAGAGTGCTCCAGGAGTAAGTCCTAAAACCTGGAAATGAGTCAGCATTTTAGCACTCCCAGGTCCCTCGCTTCAAAGTCAGTGGGTTTTTGAATGAGTGAAATAAGGCCTGTGGTTAACACAAACTTAAGAGACTTTCACATTTTGTTCACGGACATAAAATACATCAGTAAAAACCCCTCTTGTGAACTTTGAAGCATTTGTGTGTCGTAAAAAAGGCGTCTGCTAACAAGTAGCTAAATGAAAACATATAAAGTCATCACGCTGAACACGGCCTTACAGCCATGATTGCTAAACTCTTTAAACCAAAATTCCTGGAGGCTGAAGAGTGATGACCTCCACCCCTGCTGTGAGTAATGTCACAGAAGGCTGACTCATAAAATACACCGACTTCACCAATGATGAATCTCTCTTGGCACCTGATTGAAAAATAAGCAGTTCTGTTTGGCTGTACAGTTTTTGAGAAAATTAAAGGTTAAGTCAAATTACACTATAATGTTCACAATCATCCAGTTGGTTCTGTGCACATCCATCACTGTGTGGTTTGGATCAGACACCAAACAGGACAGGAACAGACGACAACAGGCAGTCAGCACTGCAGAGAAAAAGTCATTGGTGCCAACCTGCCCTCCATTCAGGATTTATACATGTCCAGAGTCAGGAAATAGGCAGGAAACATCACTGCAGATCCTGCACACCATGGACACAACATATTCCAACTTCTCCCCTCTGGTGGGCGCCACAGAGCTTTGTACGCCAAAACAACCAGGCACAAGAGCAGTGTCTCCCCACAGACTGTCACTCTGATGAACAGTTAACATCAGTCATACTGTATCTGTAACCCTCCAACACCAAACCACCCACTTAGTTGCATTAAAGACAGGATTTTTACAGTTTAAAATAAAGGTGATTCTGGTTGGGATTGTGATACTGATCACCTTTATGTTATGCTATACAATATTTCAGCACAACATAATTATACAGGTAAATTGTAGGCTATATCTTCCTTTATTAAAGACAGCAGGATACTATTACAGTCTGTGTAAATCTCACTTGATGCCATGTTATATTATTCTCTGCTAACATGATGATGATATATCAAAATTAATGATTTGTTTATTAATTGGTTAACTGTAGACATTTCATGCATCTGCATTTTTAGAACAGCAAATAGAAATGCCCTCTTTCTGACAGACAGGTAAGCTATCCAAACATTTCATACGGCCTGAAATGATAACATGGGCGCATTCCAGGCCTGTGACGGCCACAGATACTGGATTTTTTCTCTTTTAGAGCATTTCATTCATTGATTGCTCGGGATGTAAATAGAATTTCAACAAAAATAAGTAACTACCTGAAAGGTAAGTACGCTGTCTACCCTGACATTAATTTCACAGGTGTCATTGCATGGGGCTGCCCTGAGGACCCGTCCTACCAATGAAACATCCTGGACTTCATGAAGCCAACCAAACCTATACAGAGCCAAAATGAAACCAGAACTTTCTGGGTTCAGTTCAAAAAGTAAGAAAACCTCATTCAAAAGCTAAGTGGGGCTAAGTGGAGACACGCCGCCCATCTTTACATACAGTCCATGTTTCCAATGTGTTGTCATCCCAGGTCATCAAACACAGACTCTTTGTCACATCCCTGGTGTGTGAGATACCAACGCTGAAGGCATCATTTAGCATCTTTATGAGATGCACCCTTTAAAGTTTGTATGTGACGCACAGCTGTCACTCAGGTGCAAGTACATCATCATATAGGCTACATTATGACTCACTGAAACAGCACTGAATTTTGGTTTCAAATGGGACATGAACAGCATGGCTGAAAGTCTGTGTTTGTTTGACCCATCCACCACCCCTCCCACCAGCTTCACAGAGATGCCAAAGCGGTGGTTTCAGCGTGACAAAGCATCAGTTTTTAACAACCTGGAATTAATAACAGGTTGCTCTTTCTCAAAGTCCTGCCAAGGACGCCGTTATTATTTTTGCAGCTGCGACTTCCACAGAACTGAGACACACATGGGAACACACACCCTGCCCTCTCTCATGGATGTTAAACCTGCCACACCAACTGAGCTCTGTCAAATAAATGTTTCAGCATTTGGTCTCTGTATTTCTTGTGCTTAACACAGTATTACAACAAAGCTATTATTTTTTTAGGTTTCTATCAGCGAAGTTAAATAGGATGTCAATACAGATATTAACACAGTACTGAGTTTTTGGAATTGCTATTATTATAGAAGGCAAGACCCCATTCATCATGATTCTCCTATGTAGAGAAATATATAAAATAGCATTGACCTTTTTGAAACTGGTTAAAGAACCCATGGCCTCACTGTGTCTCCCCACATCTGAAACCAAACCTATAGAAAGCTGAAATGAAACCAGAACTTTCTGGGTTCAGTTCAAAAAGTAAGAAAACCTCATTCAAAACCCCCATCGACATTTGTAATACTACAGTGTGTTGTGTGTTTTACTCCATTTGTTTAGGTTAGGACAGTAATATTTAAAAAAAAAAACAATAGCAAATAAAAACAATTTTGGTACCTGTAGTTTTTTGTATGCTCACAATGTCAATCACATAAAGTTGCTCTCAAATGTAACACACGCACTTTGCTGAGAGTGGAAGGAAGTCGCCTGATAAATTTGTCTTTTTCTTTACACTCAGGTCTTTGGAGCACTTTTTTACTCAAAAGAGGTGTTTTGACATTAATATGTACCAACATATTCTTATCCCAACTTGACAAATATCACTATTTGGTCAGTGGACTTTCACGTCTACGTTATGCACGTATCATCCTGTGTCTGTTGTTGACACACTGTCCTGGAACGTCAACAACAGACACAGGATGATACGTGCATAACGTATCATCCTGTGTCTGTTGTTGACGTTCCAGGACAGTGTGTCAATTTACACCTGTAAAATGCCTTGTGTCTTTTCAAAATACATGCATGCATGGTCTCTGCTCATTAGTTGCATACAGGCTTTTTCAAAATAAACTTACAATGTCAGCATTTACGTTTATTTCCTTGTGCAACAAAAGCACGTGGGTAGGTTTAGAACAAAACATCATGGTTTGGCTCAAAATGTATACGGGAAGTGAACAGTGGGTTCTTGAGTGAAACTCCGAGGTTATGTACGGCATGGTTACAGCCAACAGTAGCCAAGTTTGTGCCTTAATAAACACCCGGTTGCAAGCAGGTCAGTCCTCCTGTTCATTCAAAGCATCCATGCGGACAGGATGCTACAATATTATGGTATGATGGGTGGTGTTTCAAACTGACGCCCTTCAGCGACATTATAGGCTGACACTGCTCAATGGCGTATAATATAATCGCAAAAAGTGCCTCTTTGGTGTCTGCCACTGAAATCACTGACCAAGCTGCGTTATTTGAGGACTTGGGAATGAGAACGGGCTGTATGTACAGGAAGCATTTCAAAAAGAAAATGTTAAATAAACTTCAAGTTAGAGCTTTATATGTGGAACACATTTTTCAAGTCTTTTTTTTCATGTTTGGTGATACTGGGTTGTTAATAGGAAGATGCATTTCTGATCTCTATAATTAGCCACAGGTACTGAGATGAATTTGGGCATGTTAGTATATTCTGATTAAGTGTAATACAGTTTTGTCTCAGTGAAGCAGAATTCACATGTTCAGGATAAATGATTGACTCTGATTTTTCTGCAGTATTTTATATTTGTATCCTCACAGCTTCTCATTTCCAGAAAGACTTTGGCTCTGTCTGAGTTGAAACAAAACACATTTGTATTCAATGTTATAGATGTTTTAATAGTTGCACACCAAGTGTTAAAATGTGTCTACAAAGACCTCTGAAAATATTTTACTGATTTAGTTTTCTTTCTCTGCCACCTGTGTGGTCACAGTTCAATAATAACTGATGTGTCAGAAGACAGTCTTTGAAAATAAAAATGTGGTGCTAACATAAAGTCGATGGTCATGTGGAATCGTAACCTATGATTCAGACTAAGTGTGATGTCAAATAGAGAATGTAGTGCATTCACACTGTACAGTATGTGGACTTTGTGTATGTGTGAAGTGCCCGCATGTGTTAGTAGATTAGCAGGAATTTCAGAATATGTGGTGTGAGCCTGCTTGACACACTCAAGTACCCACAATGATTTGTGTCCCAGCAGACTGTGCAATGGTGGTGATCTTGAGCCAAAAGTAGTTTCTCTGAACCTGAACCAAAATAGATATACAGTCCATGTTTCCAACGCATTCTCATCCCAGGTCATCAAACATCAACTCTTTGTCACGTCCCTGGTGTGTGAGATACCAGTGCGTGTTGTGGCAGGAGCTCAGAGGTTGAGCTTGAGAAAATTTGATGAGTGCTAATCAGCACATTCATCTGGTTTCCATGGTGTTTGATAAGAGAAACATTCCTTGGAATATAACTCTTCACAGGTAGTGACTGCTCAATAATCAACCTGCTGAAGAGATGATGTCAACAGGTTCAAGGGTTTAGATGTGTAACAGAGACATGTATCAAGACAGGAAGGGCGGGGGGCCCAAAGAGACTGTGAATGTATGGGACCCAGAATTTGGTGCTACACCCCTGAGCATCAGGCCCATGTGCATGCTGTTTTACACATAAGGTCTTATCACAGGATCCAACAGACTTGACATTGGACAACATCAACATATGTTTTACCCTGCAATCATTATTACGTATCTGTATATGACAAAAAAAAAACCCAAAGAAAATAATTGATTAATTTTGTGTAATTCTATAGTTTATGTAGTGTACACCTATAATTTTGTTCAAGATGCTACTGACAATTTTGAAAAAAGAAAAAAACATGACAGGGACGGGTTTGTTCTTTTGAAGGCATATATTAAAAATGGCACTGTTTTAAATTCAATGAGCATTCTTCTTTGAACACAGACATATTTCCAAGGTGGAAATCACTGATTACAGCCCATTCTCCACCCAACACATTGCTGGAGGGCCCCCTATAAAAGTAAAAATCCTTCACATTTATTACTCAAATTCTTAACTTTTGAATTTCTTACAAAAATGTATTTTAAGTTCACTTGTGCTTTTGCAAAATGAAAAGTAAAATGCTGGGATTCTTTTTTAGAGAATAGTGTTTTATTGTTACAGTTGAAACTTTAAGGTATGATGTAATCACACACACGTTGTCTTTTCCCCTTGATCAGTGTGATGGGATTGAGTGCAAAAGGGTGACAAATTAGACAGACACAGTGATGGTGAAATATACAGTATGAAACACAATACATAACAAACAGAGGGTCAAGCCTCTTAGACTCCAAGACTTTTATTAATGGGTGTGTGTGGGTGTGGCTTTGACTTAGACACAGTGATGGGTAACGTGTTGATTCTGGCACTGAGCTTTATGGGTATGGGCAGGTGCTGGTTTTCAAAAAGGGAGCCATGCAGGACTCGTGCAGGACTTGAGTAGGGCAGATGTTTTGCTGTTTTGGTTAGTGGGAGTATCATATGTGTGAATACACAAACATACTTGCACATACACTCAAATATGTATATTACATGATAACACTAGTGATAGTCACAGCACCTTGGGCTTTTCAGGGGTTCAGTGCAGTTCTCTTTGTTTATCAGACCACAAATGAGACAACAATTAGCAAGCTAACATTAGCCACCCCACCACTGTGGACTGTTTATGCGGGATTAGAGCAGGCAGCAGTTTGGGAGACAGACCATTGGTTCGACATCCCATTGTTCCGACCATATTAAACTCATTGCTCTGAAGTCCGTTCCGAAATCATCATGATGCCCTGTGGTTAAGGTCTGGTTAGGTTTAGGCACAAAAACCACTTGGTTAGGGTCAGGAAAAGATCATGGTGTGGGTTAAAATGAAAAATAAAGTGACAAACATAAACCGTGAGCCTGCTCCGCCTCAAGCCGGTCGCGGCGCACCATATGCCCGCCGCGAGCAGTTCAGCACTGCGGACAGTCGGACTAATGGGATGTCGAACCAATGGGCTGTCGAACCAATGACATGGACCCCTTGAATTCCAGGTCTAAGCGATTAGCTGATCCGACAGAGAGCCGGGGCTGTCGGATCCCCCATTGCTGTGGTTAACGCTGGCTAGATATGTGTTGCCATAGCTGCTGACTGGGGGTCCGTCTCTGGAGCTGCTGCCCTCTCCTTCCGGTGAGACAGCCCGTTCTTACTTCCAACTCGTCAAACTGTGCACTTTCACCCGGGAGCCTGCAGCTCAATTCCTTTGTGAAACCAAAAGTTGTTTGAGTTATTTTTATACCAATGTCGTGTGCTAGTAGGCTATGTGTAGCATGTTACACTAGTGACACATGTCACATGACGTGCGTCTTATGACGTTAGATAATTTTAGTAACAACCACACTTATTTTAAGCCAAACCATGATGTTTATTTATTTCTAAACCTAACCATGGGACTTTTGTTGCTTAAAATTAAGGAAATAAACCTACAAACAAAGTGTATGACATACATTGTAAGTTTATTTTGAAAAAGACTGTAGTTATTTAATGAGCAGAAACTGTACATTTCTTGTGACAATGGAAGTGTATTTTGAAAGGAACAATGCATGTAATGAGTTTCAACTGACACATCGTCCCTGATTTTGACATGTAGGTCCACTGACAAAGTGACAGTATCTGAGGAGTTGGGATGAGAGTGTGTTCCTTAGTTGAGGCAGTCTGTAGTGGCGGGGAGTGAAGCGGAGGACAACCTGTGATACGTTAGCTACATAAATGTAAACATGAAGCTGCAGCAATGAACCTTTAGCTCCAGCTAGCAGAAAGCTAAAGTATTAGCAACATTTTTTCTCCATCTCTGAAACACTTTGCTGACACATGTTTTATTGTGTTTATTGTCAGATTCTTTTAGATTCTCTCCTTGAGAAGTCCCAATTCATTTCTTGGGTTGCTTTGCAGTGTAGGCAGTTGGTGCCATTGCTGGAATAGCAACTTTCTCTGCAGGATTCTCTGCCATTAAATCAGGCTTTTACCAAAGGGACGTACACATGCATCCGCATTTGTTGAACAGCAAATAGGAGCACCTTCTCTCTGACAGACAGGTAAGCTATCCAATGATTTCATTCAGCCTGAATGAAGTGATTACAGGGGCTGATTACAGGCCTGTAACTGCCACAGATACCACATTTGATTCTCTTTTGTTTTCTGTTATTTGAGGGGACCCAACTCTCACCATGTGGCCCCATGGTGCTCAGTTCATTAGGTCATTACTTTGTGTTCAAATACATGAAAACAAATGAACACGTAATAACATTATTATCTGTAGAAAATTCAAGTTTGAAACTTTCAACAAATTTTTAAAACGGATGCCTTGTTTCCATTCAGCTCATTAAGAAACACGATATTAATGCTAATGCTTTGTTTCAATTCCACATCAACAAACCAAAAGTTTATTTTAGATGTCACTTGTTTTGAAGGCACAAAATGAAGAAGATATGTGGAGTAGTTGTGAAATTCTTCTGTGAAATGCA
Source organism: Epinephelus lanceolatus (assembly GCF_041903045.1). Classification (NCBI taxonomy): domain Eukaryota; kingdom Metazoa; phylum Chordata; class Actinopteri; order Perciformes; family Serranidae; genus Epinephelus; species Epinephelus lanceolatus. Next base: position 33,935,788 of record NC_135746.1, on the reverse strand, counting down.
GTGATAAATTATGCTCAGATTTGAATGAATGTACAATAAATGTTTGAATCTACAAGTTCTGCTTTTTTGGATTCACACGTCTCTCCAGCGTGTCCTCATCCAAGGTGGTCAAATACAGATGCTTTGCCACGTCCCTCATGTTTGAGATACCGACACTGAAGACACCATTTTGCATCTCTATGGGATCCATACGTTGTGTGTGATGCACAGCTGGTGAAAGCAGTAACACATGGTTAAAGTTGTCAAACAGTTGTAGTTAGGTTTCAGCACCAGAACGTGGTTAGGTTTAGAAAAAACATCACATTTTGGGTTAAAATAGATATAAAATGTGTCATAAATATGTCACATGAGTAATGTAAGTACATCATGGACAGACATCTTAAAGCAGCACTGACTTTTTGGTTTAACACGGGACATGAACAGCATGGCTGAAAGTCCGTGTTTGTTTGACCCAACCACCACCCCTCCCACCAGCTTCACAGAGATGCCAAAGGAGTGCCTTCTGTGTTTGCATCACATGCTGGGTGGAGTGACAAAGCATCAGTTTTTGACAACCTGGGAATAAGAATGAGTTGCTCTTCCTCAAAGTCCTGCCAAGGGCACCGTTATTATTTTGCAGGTGTTATTTCCACAGAACTGAGACACACATGGGAACATGTACACTGCCCTCTCTCATGGGTGTTACCTGGCACAACAACTGATTTTTATCAGACAGATATTTCAGTCTTTGCTTGCTGTATTTCTTTTGCTTAACACAGTATTAAGACATAGCTATTATTTTTTTATGTCTCGATCAGTGAACTTAAATGTGATGTCAATGCAGATATTAACAGAAAACTGAGTTTTACTAAATTGCTATTATTTTGGAAGGCAAGACCCCATTCATCATGATTACACTGTATAAATAAATACATAAAGTAGCACTGATGTTTTTTCCACTGCTTGAAGAACCCCTGGCCTCGCTGTGTCTCCTCATGTCTGAAACCAAACCTTTTGAGAGCTGAAGTGACACCAGAACTTTCTGGGTTCAGTTCCAAGTGTACCAACCAAACACCAGTAGGTTAATAGATGTGCTCAGTGTAATTATTATTAGAGAGTTTATATGATGATTCCATCTTCATGACAGTACCTACTATCGCAGTATGTTTAAGTTCTATACTGACATTTAGCTACTCACTTATTATTCTGGCTATTCTATTCTTTAGAATTAAAACATAAATGATAGGTAAATTGTAAACATATATATGAAGAATATGGATTAGGACGGATGTTGAGCAGCTTCCAGGTGTCTCCAAACACACCTGAGCCACATGACCTGCTCTCCCCCATAGAGACCTGAATAGAGGTCAGATGACACAAACACACAAGAGACTAAACTGAAGCACACTGATAGGAGAAAGCAAACAAACTCCCACAAGGCCTGAAGTAACCAAAGAATAAGTAACTAACTGAAAGCTAAGTGAGAACCCTAGGGACAGGATCTTCTTCTGGCTGAAGAGAGAGAACCCAACATACATCTGTGATGTGGCTGCCACTGACTCCTACAGATCAGACACCGACTACCTAAAAGGAGGTTACATCTGTGTGGATGAAGATACTAACCGAGGTGCTCAAGGAGGAGGAAAGCCTGTCTTCATCTGGTTCCGTCAGACCACCGACTCCCAGGGTGCAGTCAATGATCTGAAAGTCTCCACCAATAAAACCGACTATCTGGCCTACCAGCAGCAACAGTATTCATCAGTGAATATTAACCTGAATGAGGGGAGCAGTGGTGACAAGGTGACCCTGTGGTTCAAGAAGGGATCCAACAACCCCATCCAGGCCATCACCCTGCTTCTCAACAAAGCTTTGATTGAGAATTATCGCAAAGCTGGTCTCACTGTGATTGAAGAGGATCTCAACACAGGCAATGGTGGATGTCCTGAGTACCTGTGTTACTACAATAAGTGAAATCCTGAGAAAGCCTTCTTCATGGCAGCAGAGCTGAGAATTCTCAACACTCTCTGAGGTGCAAAGCAAAGTCCAACAAAGTTGTTTAATCATTTTGGTGATGGCCTCTTTTACTTTTTACTCTTTTCCTTCAGTATATAAAACAATGTGATTAATTATATGACAGTAATTCTACCGGTAAAATCAGAAAGTATGGATGGTGTATGGGATCCAATATTAAACTTGATGTTAATGAAATCAATCAAACAATTTCAAATGGCAATTTTTCTACAAAGATGTTAATGACAGATTGAATATTAAGGCTCTGTATCACTTTATTCTGCACATTTCCTGCTTTTCAATAAAGACAACTTTGCATGTGAAGTGTGTTTGTTTCAGACTCCACACAATAGAAACTTCACTGTGAGTATTTACATGTGTTCTTTTAATCATCATAGCCCCTTCTGAAGAAGAGTAATTTAGATCCCAATGTTCTTAATAATTACCGACCTGTATCCAATGTACCATTTTTAAGTAAGATTTTAGAAAAACTGGTTTTTAACCAAGTAAATGATTTTTTAAATAGAAACAATATTTTAGAGAAATATCAATCTGGTTTTAGGGTGAACCACAGTACTGGATCTAAGTGCTGCTTTTGATACAGTAGATCACCACATTTTATTAAACAGACTCAGAAACCTTGTCGGCCTCTCTGGTACTGTTTTTAACTGGTTCAGCTCTTATCTCAGATCAATGTTTCTTTGTAAGTATGGACACATGTTCCTCCAGAACACATGAAATTAGGTGTGGGGTGCCCCAAGGGTCAATTTTAGGTCCAATTCTTTTTAATCTATATATACTTCCGCTTGGGGACGTCATCAGGAGGCAAAGCATCAGCTTCCACAGTTACGCAGATGATACACAGTGGTACATCGCCGTCTCCTGATGACACAGGGCCAACTGATGCCCTTTTTATCTTTATTTTAGATGTCAAGTCATGGATGGCAGTGAATTTCCTACAGCTCAACCAGGACAAAACAGAGGTGTTACGCCAGGGCCACACCGGACACAGAAGCGCTGCGAATAGTCTCAAAGCACCAAGAAGCGAATCCAGTTTCCTTTCGGCGCCCATGTTAACTGATTGTGTCATCTACACAGCTCTGCAGCCGGCGCTGCAGCGATTGTTTCGGCGTCTGGTCTATTTTCTGCACGAGCCGCGAGTGAATGTGTCAAGCCAGGCAGGAATATAGGCTATACATATTAGTCAGTGGTATCTAAACAGAGCGCGAGAGAGATGAACACACACACACACACACTCACACCCACTAACAGACACAGACACACACACACACACACAAGAGAAAGAGAGAGAGAGAGAGAGAGAGAGAGAGTGAGTGAGAGTGAGTGTGGGCTGGCTATAGGGGGTGGGGGTGGTGGCACACACACGCAAACAGAGAGAGATACCCATGATGGAAAAACAGCCCCAAATGTGACGGAGACAACAGCTGGGAGCAGAAGCGCTTGTCGACGGGCATGGAGAAATGCGCGTCTGATGTGAACGGGCTCGCGCGAGATTTTCGGTGCGCTGCGCTTCGCAGCAGTTCGTTGGCAGTGTGGCCCTGGTGTTAGTCATTGGTCCTGAAGGCAAGAGAGAGAAACTTTTACCAAAACTACAAGATTTTAAACCTTCACAATGTGTGAATAACCTGGGCATCATTTTTGTCTCTGAGCTTAATTTTATTCCACAGATCAAAAATGCAACAAAGATTGTTTTTTATCATCTTAAAAATATAGCCAGAGTCCGCCCGTTTCTCTCTCAGGCTAACACGGAGGTGCTGATGCATGCTTTTATCTCTTGTCATTTAGACTACTGTAATGCCCTGCTCTCTGGTCTTCCCAAAAAGACCATCTCTAATCTGCAATTACTTCAAAACTCAGCTGCACATGTGCTGACAAAGACCAGAGGGCGGATGCATATTACGCCGATTTTAAAATTGCTGCATTAGCTCCCTGTGTGTTTCAGGATCGATTTTAAGGTTCTTTTATTAGTTTTTAAATGTCTTAGGCCATCTCCTTTATCTGACCTGCTTTTATCATATCAACCCTCGCGGATCCTGAGGTCCTCTGGCACCGGCCTTTTAATCATCCCAAAAGTCAGAACAAAAACCCACGAGGAGGCTGCATTCAGCCATTATGGCCCACACTTGTGGAATAGCCTGCCAGAGAGCATCAGGACTGCAGAGACTGTTGATGTTTTTAAAAGAAGGCTCAAGACTCACCTTTTTTGGCTTTTAACTGATTTCTATATTTTATTTTATATTTTATTTTATCTATTTATTTATTTTTTAATGTCTAATGTTCTTAATGATCTACTTTTAAATCCTTATGCATTTTATTATTATTTATTTTAAACTCTTTATTTTTAGAATTTTTAAACATCTAAATTGGGGGGCTCTGCACCATGTGTGGAGTCCACCCCGATCTATCTGGGTTGGGGTGGTCTCTGTGGCGGCGCACAGGGAGCGCTGTGTGTGTGTGTGTGTGTGTGTGTGTGTGTGTGTGTGTGTGTGTGTGTTATAAATGGGGGGTGGGAGGGGCGGGTTTTTCATTGTTTTTATTTTGTGAAGCACTTTGTGTTGCAGTTTTAATGTATGAAAAGTGTTATATAAATAAAGTTTGATTGGATTTGATTTGATATTTCCATCACATTTAATCAGGGCCCATATTCATAAAACTGCTCAAGGGGACATTTTAGAATTGGGATGGTGGAAGTACTATTAGTACTACAGTACTAGCATCAAAATACACTGCCTGGCCAAAAAAAAAGTCACCACCAAAAAAAAGGTCATACACTCTAATATTTTGTTAGACCGCCTTTAGCTTTGATTACGGCACGCATTCACTGTGGCATTGTTTCGATAAGCTTCTGCAATGTCACAAGATTTATTTCCATCCAGTGCTGCATTAATTTTTCACCAAGATCTTGCATTGATGATGGTAGAGTCTGACTGCTGCGCAAAGCCTTCTCCAGCACATCCCAAAGATTCTCAATGGGGTTAAGGTCTGGACTCTGTGGTGGCCAATCCATGTGTGAAAATGATGTCTCATGCTCCCTGAACCAGTCTTTCACAATTTGAGCCCGATGAATCCTGGCATTGTCATCTTGGAATATGCCCGTGCCATCAGGGAAGAAAAAATCCATTGATGGAATAACCTGGTCATTCAGTATATTCAGGTAGTCAGCTGACCTCATTCTTTGAGCACATACTGTTGCTGAACCTAGACCTGACCAACTGCAGCAACCCCAGATCATAACACTGCCCCCACAGGCTTGTACAGTAGGCACTAGGCATGATGGGTGCATCACTTCATCTGCCTCTCTTCTTACCCTGATGCGCCCATCACTCTGGAACAGGGTAAATCTGGACTCATCAGACCACATGACCTTCTTCCATTGCTCCAGAGTCCAATCTTTATGCTCCCTAGCAAATTGAAGCCTTTTTTCCGGTTAGCCTCACTGATTAGTGGTTTTCTTAAGGCTACACAGCTGTTCAGTCCCAATCCCTTGAGTTCCCTTCGCATTGTGCGTGTGGAAATGCTCTTACTTTCACTATTAAACATAGCCCTGAGTTCTACTGTTGTTTTTCTTCGATTTGATCTCACCAAACGTTTAAGTGATCGCCGATCACGATCATTGAGGATTTTTTTCCGGCCACATTTCTTCCTCGAAGACGATGGGTCCCCACTATCCTTCCAGTTTTTAATAATGCGTTGGACAGTTCTTAACCCAATTTTAGTAGTTTCTGCAATCTCCTTAGATGTTTTCTCTGCTTGATGCATGCCAATGATTTGACCCTTCTCAAACAGACTAACATCTTTTCCACAACCACGGGATGTGTCTTTCGACATGGTTGTTTAGGAAATGAGAAGCAACTCATTGCACCAGTTGGGGTTAAATAACTTGTTGCCAGCTGAAAGATAATCGCCCATGCAGTAATTATCCAATAGGAGGCTCGTACCTATTTGCTTAGTTAAATCCAGGTGGCGACTTTTTTTTTGGCCAGGCAGTGTATATATAAGGTACAAATGTTAAAGTACACACTACACAGAATGGCCCATTTCACAATCAAACATATAATATGATGATACGTCAATAAGTAATGCATTTCTCTATATCGCTTTATTGCAGTTTCTGTACTGTACTGTAGTTGTTGTTGTTTTTTAAATGTAGCTATTACCGGGAAGCAAGGGATCAATAAAGTCTCATCTTTAACCATGACGTTACATCATCATTTATCTATTGACAGTCAGGACCATTACACACCACCATACAGGAACATAATTTACAGCATAACCTGTTGAATTATAGCAACCCATATTCAAACAGAATGTAATGAACATAGTGAGGGTCACCCTGAACAGATATCCCTTTAAAATTGCATTTAAAAAATGTATGAGGAAATTATGAATGTAATAATGTAACTAGAGACACTAGGAGACACAGGAGCAAGATGGCTGATGAGGACTCAGGTGGTTTGTTGGGCTCCACTCAAGTCCTCCTTATTTTAAGATTTTTCTTGCCATTTGTCGGTGTTTTAACATATTTCTCATTGGAAGTAATTAATTGGAATAAGGTTTCTTTAAAGAACACTTTAAAGCAACAAAAACCCGTCAAATCTAAGCTGCTTGATCCAGGGAAAGTTTGTCTGATGCTCTTCTGCTTTGTGATCCTGCTGGTTCCAATTAGACACTGCTGGCAATTTAAAGACAACCACAGTGAACCAAGCTCAGCATGGTTAGATAATCATGTTTGCCAAATAGATCTTTTTTTTCTGTGGACATGGATATATATCATATCCTTTACACTGCCTGCTCACTAAAGGGATTAACACATTAAGGAAAATCAAAGACTGGTTCGCAACTTTCTGCGCAGCGTGGTAACGGGCGCGTGCCAAATTTCATACTGGTTCTGCTACTCCTGGCTGGCGATATATGATATGTATATATATATATATATATATAAATAAATATTGAAGAAATTTGATAGCCACACGGAAACAACTAGGACTATATATGGAGATTTTAATATTAACTGGTTGAGTAAAGTAAACAAAAACAAATTGCAAGTAATCATGACAATGTTTAATTTAAAGCAGATGATTGAAGGACCCACGCGCATTAAGAGAAACACACAAACTCTAATTGACATGGTATTTACTAACAAATCAGATTGGATAAAAAAACTAATAATTTAATAACTGGATTGTCTGATCATAATATGACCCTGTCTGTCAGGAAACCAACAAAAAAACGACTCCAGCTATGGAGGCTGTATCTCAAAGACAGTCATCCCTAAATCCAAAACTGCACAATTTGAGCAGGAACTTAGGAATGTTAGTTGCGATGAGATAATAGAGTTTCACGATTTAGAAATGTGCTGTGACTCCATGACTACAGCTTTAGAAACTTTAATAGCAAAATATTCCAAAAATATTAAATGTAAACAAAAGAGAGCAACTCCACCATGGCTAAATAATGAAATATGTACACTAATGAAAAACCGGGATCTGGCATTAACAACATCATTATCATCTTAACTTAATACTGATAATCTTCTCTACAAAAGTTTGAGAAATAAAGTTGTACAGGAGTTACGCAAAGCAAAGTCATCATATTACACACAGCTGATAGGAAATACTAATGGCCATAGTGCATCCCTGTGGAAACACTTAAATAATTTAACCGACAGATCACACGGCCAAAAAGAAATTAAAGAGCTGAAAACAAACGGAATAACCATTACTGATCAGGCCACAATGGCTCATGAATTTAATATATATTTCATAAAATCAGTCCAGGAATTAACACAGAATTTTGATTGTCCAACAACTGTAGCTGACTCGGAGGCTGTAGACATATGTAATTTATTTTGCATTAAAGAGGTAAATGAAGCAAAAATATTGGAAGTAATTAAAAATCTGTCAAATTCTAAGGCAAAGGATATTTATAACTCAGACACTCTGTTCATTAAGAAGCACAGCGCAGAGCTTGTTAAGCCCCTGACTCATCTTGTTAATTTATCAATTAGAGAAAATAAATTCCCAAATAACTGGAAGAAAGCTATCATCACGGGGCGGCACGGTGGTGTGGTGGTTGGCACTGCCGCCTCACAGCAAGAGGCTGGGAGCTCTTCTGTGTGGAGTTTGCATGTTCTCCTCGTGTCAGTGTGGGTTCTCTCTGGGTACTCCAGCTTCCTCCCACAATCCAAAGACATGCAGGTTGGGGATAGGTTAATTGATAACTCTAAATTGTCCGTAGGTGTGAATGTGAGCGTGAATGGTTGTCTGTCTCTATGTGTCTGCGATAGTCTGGCGACCTGTCCAGGGTGTACCCTGCCTCTCACCCAATGTCAGCTGGGATAGGCTCCAGCCCCCCCGCGACCCCCAAGAGGATGAAGCGGTAAGAAGATGGATGGATGGAAGCTATTGTCACACCAATTTTTAAAATCGGTGACTGTGATTTGGTCAGCAACTATCGCCCTATCTCCATTCTGCCTGTGATGTCAAAGGTGCTTGAAAAGGTTGTGGCATCACAGGTTATTGAACACCTAGAAACCAATCAACTTCTTCATCCTCAACAATTTGGTTTTAGACCAAAACATTCAACCGAAACAGCAAATATTTTTTTCACTGAAAGTATAAAGCAATCTCTTGACAGTGGTAACGTTGTGGGGGCAGTGTTTCTAGACCTTAAAAAGGCCTTCGACACTGTCAACCACAACATACTCTTGTCTAAGTTAAAATCTTTCAAATTTTCTAAAGAAGCAGTTGATTGATTTGAGTCCTATCTTCAGAATAGAGAGCAGTGTGTAAAATTAATCAAGAAAAAATCTTATTTTTTAAACAATAGAATGGGGATTCCTTAAGGATCAATTCTTGGGCCATTGCTTTTCAGTCTGTTTATTAATGATATAACTAAAACCTGTCCTGAGGCTGGCTTCCAGCTTTATGCAGATGACGCGGTCATTTATGCTCCTGCTAAGTCACCTAGCAAGGCAGCAGAGACCCTAACACAGCACTTGTATGAAGTCCAACAGTGGCTGGAACACAATCATCTCATTTTGAATTTAAATAAAACTGTGTCAATGTGTTTCTCAATAAGAAAACCAAGCTCGCATGAAAGTTTACATGTTAAAATAAAGAATGAAGAAATACAAGAGGTCAATGAATTTAAAGTCTTAGGAATAGTTTTAGATCCACAGCTCAAGTTTGATAAACACATCAAGAAAATCACAAAAACTGTGAAGAGCAACCTTAACTGTTTCAGATTAATTAGGCATTATATTCCAACTCAAGCAGCTCAGATCTTCATGCACTCTGATTTTTTCTCATGTTGCATATTGTTTGACAGTATGGGCTCAAGCCTCACCTTCTACAGTAAGGAAAATTTCTTCATTATACAACCAGGCTCTAAAAATAATGGATAATAAACCCATCCGGTGGCATCATCGCCATCTACAAAAAAAAAAATAATAATCTTATGAGGTTGACAGTTTTGTACATTTGGTTTTCTTAATGTAAAAATGTGAAAAAAAGACTTGAAAAATGTGTTCCACATATAAAGCTCTAACCTGAAGTTTATTTAACATTTTCTTTTTGAAATACTTCCTCTACATACAGCCCTCATTCTCGTACGTCATGCGTACTCACAACCCAAAGCGACGCCGTAGAGCCACACATTCTGTTCGACGCTCCACGGACCCGCTTCTCCCTCCAGTGTTGTGTCAGATCCCAGTTCCCCCTCAGGCTGTGTCTCTCCTACTGTTTCCCACGGAGCTCTGCCCTGTTTGAAAGGCAAAGGAAGCCTGTATGTGGAAAGATGTTGCCTCCAAGATGTAAAATGTGTATTATAGAAGAGAAACACACATTTCAGGACTACTGACTTGTATCATCACAACAGACATGTCCTGTGATTTTCAGCCTCCTTTCATATTTAATAGAGGGGGGACAATACCTGACAGTAATATTCTCAGCTGTCAGGATGTGCCTGCTGTAAAGGGTAAATTCAATTCAAATAAACACAAGAAGTTTATGCTCTAGAAAATAATCAGCACTCAGTGAATAACCTCCTAAGCCCTATGATAAGCTACTATGGCAAGGCTTAACTATACAGATCAGTAAGCAGTGATAACTAACTATGTCTTTGGGGTCATCGGGTGGGAACCTCCTTTCACCGGTGTTTCGTCTAGTTGGTCCCACGACACCTCCAGGAGGCTAGACAGTGATCTCTGGCGTCCCAGAGACACTCCCCTAATGCCAGGTCTCACTGCTCTCCACACCAACATAATAACCTCCTTTACCTTACTTACACATGGCTTTCTCAGCCCAAACAGCACTGCCACCTTCAACCAAACCCAGGCTCCGTACATGCGAGCTCCAGGTAGAAGCAATGCTGATACTACCTTTCCTAGAACATTCACCATACTCTGTTTCACATGCTACATAGCATAACTCCAATATAAGCTAAAGTTAAAGGAGATAAATAAACTTACAGGATTAGCAAACACACTCACCTTGCAGCATGGTTTCAAACAAAAGGGATTCAAATAGGCCACTCCCACACTTAAATAAACTTCCTCTTCCTGGATTTCCTCCTGAGAGGAAGTGGATCTCTCCACCTGATCTCAAGGAGTTATGTACCCTGCTTAGTAGTTCCCCCTGCTGGCCCCCAACTGACATTATTTCTTCTCTTATAGATAAACTGGCTGGCTCTGACTGCTTAATCTGACATTTCCCTCACTGTCTTCCTCAAACTCTGTCCCCGCACTCCGAGTTCCCCCAGGAGCGAGACAGCTGATCTTGCTATGAATCCCCTACACCCCACTTCCACTGGACAAATCCTAGTTTTCCATCCTCGCTGCTCAGCTTCTGCTCCTAAGTCTACATATCTAAGCTTTTTTCTTTCATAGGCTTCTTCCACTACTAACTTATCCCTTCTGTATTTCTCTCCCTCACGGACAAACTGAATTGCTGAACTCCTATCCTTAACACCTTGTGAATTCACCTGTCTTCGTTTCTCTTCGATTCCTGCAGCTAAACATTTCAACACCTGGTTATGTCGCCATGTATATCGGCCTTGTGACAAGCTAACTTTACAGCCTGACAAAATATGCTTTAAAGTTGCGGTACGTGAACACAATGGGCATGATGGGTCCCCATTTACCCACAGTTTTAGGTTCTGGGGGGTTGGTAACACATCGTATGTAGCCCCTACCAGGAATCTAATACGATTGTCCTCCATACTCCACAGGTCCCTCCAACTAAGCTTACTCTTCTCTACACTTTCCCAATTCAACCACTGTCCCTGTTTAGCCTGGGCCACTACCTTTGCACCCCTTACTATCTCCTCCTGTCTACGTATCTGTTCCACAACCAGCTTTCTTTTATCTTTGAGACCTGCTGTATTCCATACCGGTTTACCTGAGCCAAGCCCCAGGCCTCCCCAGCCAAACTGAACATTACCTACAATCTCTGCATGTCTAAGAGCTGCCTCTGCCTCCTGAACTGCCGATTGTGGGTTCCACTTCCTCCCCTTGGTTGGATTTGGAACCACACTCCTAACTACCACGTCCTTACTTCCAGATAACAACAGCTCTGTCCTGACCTTGGTACATTTAAATTCCTCTGTTAAACTAGATACTGGCAGCTGAAGTATCCCTTTTCCATACAATGCAACACTACTTAGGCACCTAGGAGCGCCCAACCACTTCCTAATATAGGAGCTAACCGACCTTTCAATTCTCTCCACAACGGATATTGGAATTTCATAAATTGACAATGGCCACATTAACCTAGGATATAGTCCAAATTGCAAACACCACAACTTCAACTTTCCTGGAAGTTCTGATTTATCTATTCTATCCAATCCTTCAGCCACATCTTTTCTAAATTTCACCACCTGTTCCTTATCATTCAACTCAACATTGTACCACCTACCTAAGCTCTTCATTGACTTTGCCCTAATTGTTGGGATGTCCTCATCATCTATGACAAACTTCCTATCACTTAACTTCCCTCTACATATCAAGATGCTTCTAGATTTACTAGGCTTGATCTTCATGCTGGCCCACTTGAGGTTCTTATTTACCTTCTCTAGTAGCCTCTTTGTACATGGCATTGTTGTGGTCACCAGTGTCATGTCATCCATGTAAGCCCTAACTGGTGGAAGATGCAACCCGTTCTGCCGTCTCTCTCCACCTACCACCCACTTAGAAGCCCTGATGATTACTTCCATCGCCATAGTAAATGCCTATTTCTAGCCTCTGCCAACCTGTTGTGAAGCCTGCCGTACTTAGACACAACCTAATATCCTGAAAGTATGCTTTCACTAAGTTGACAACTACCTGTGGCACTCTGAAATAGTCAAACGCACTCCAAATGAGGCTATGCGGTACTCAACCAAACGCATTTGCAAGATCTAAAAACATTACATGTAAGTCCCTTTTGTTAATCTTCGCTGCCTGAATCTGGTGCCAGATCATGCTAATATGCTCTAAACACCCTGAAAAACCTGGTATTCCTGCCTTCTGCACCATGGTATCTATTAAGCTATTCCTTTCTAAGTAGCTAGATAATCTCTGCACAACTACACTAAAGAAAATCTTCCCCTCCACATTCAAGAGAGAAATCATCCGGAACTGGCTAAGGTCCACAGACTCCTTCTCCTTAGGAATGAGGACACCCCCTGCCCTACGCCATGCTCTTGGTATAATTTGTTTTTCCCAAACTATTCTTAGCTGTTTCCACAAAAATTTAAGGGTATCAGGCGCACTTTTATAAACCCGGTAGGGGACTCCATTAGGCCCTGGGGCCGAAGAAGCCTTTGCACGCCTGACCACCTCCTGAACTTCCTTCCACCTCGGTGGCCTGACATCCAATATATAATCATAGAAGGCTGAAAAATCACAGGACATGTCTGTTGTGATTATACAAGTCAGCAGTGTAAAGCTCAAGCATGTGGGGGCCTCCTTTCATATTTAATAGAGGGGGGCACTGTATCTAAAAGTACAGCTGTCAAGATACCCCCCGCCACAGGCCTTTGCCACCTTGGTCTTGAAAAAAAACCCAGGGAAAACCCTGCCATCTATATGGACCCTGAGCCGTTTCCCTGATCCCTGACATTCTTCGGGCACTGCCTGAGGAGATGGCCGGGGAGGCCACACCCCCAGCAGACCACGGGGCGTTGGCGAGGGTGTGTGGCGCTGTTTGATGATTGCAGAGACACAGCACGAATCAGTTCAGTCACCTCAGCTGCCCAAGCAGGTTTGTTGTGGGCTGATCTGCTGTCCACTGCGGTTCTTACAACTGGGCTATTGTCTCTCGGTCAACTCTCCACGGCCCCGGCTCCCACAATCTCTCTCTTGAGTGCCAGTTCTAATGCCTCTTGCAGGGTACGTGGGTGTGCCAGTTGAGTTTGAATAAATAAACTGGATAAACTGATCCCTGGCCACTTCGCTCTGCACCGCGGGGTCACGTGGGCATATGCTCTCCTGGCGAGAGTCTCAATGTCATTGGCCAAAGCACAGAGGGGCTCACCAGGTTGTCTGCGTCTGCCACACAGTTCTGAGTGCAGGAGGCCGAGCTGTTCACAATGTCCAAAATGTCTTTGCAGAGCCCCAACCAAAGCCCCGTAGTCGCTCCAGGCTAAGCAGCAACAAACACGGCAAAGCCTCGTTGGTAAGACACAATGCCGGTTGCAGAGCCATGTGTTCCTCTGACCAGCCTGCAGCCCGTGACAACAGTTCAAATTGACCATGAAAGGCCTCCCAATCCACCTTACCGGAGTACTTCAGAGTTTTGACTGGAACGCCATTGCTGTTGGCGCCGCTATCATTATTTACAGCCGGAGTGAAATCCTTGTCTCCACGCCAAACTGTTGCCTCCGCGCTGTAGAGGGCACTCGAGCCATTCGTCCCGCTCCGCTGAGTGTCGGCAGGGCTCAGTCCCGCGTCGGCAGCTAGCCTCCTGATCGTATCTCTCAGACGGGCCTTTTGTTCCGTCACCTGCGCAAACTCCATCACCAAACTTGCAGTCAAGGGAGAATGAACACTATCCGCCTTCTTCTCCTTAACATTCGGGCGCACCCCATACCTCAGCGTCTCCTCCATCACGGTCGCAGCTCCACTCGACAGGCTAGTTAGGTGGTGGCTAATGCAGGATGGCACTCAGTCGTTTTTACTCAGTTGTTTTTACATCAGTCCAAGGCTTTAGTGGAGTTGTTCAGAAAGTATAGTACGTGGCCACCTAGGAGTTTGAACTTTTGATCTCTGTATCCACAGAGTAGGTGACTTACTCACTGGGTTTGTTTGTTTGTTGTGTCTTTTTAGCCTTAAAGCCCTTACAACAGTCAAAGCACCGGTGATAAAATTTTAAAAAACAAAAAATCTCACTTCATTCTGCTGTTTTTTTTTTTGATATTGTCAAATACTTTGGTGACAAATGAGATGAATTAGAGAATGTTGTGCATACAGTACAAATTACAAGATACTAAATATCACTGCAGGCTCACTATTAAACTGATCTGAACACCACTTGAAACGGGGTCTGCCCATTGGTCCGACAGTCCATTATTCCGACATCCCATTGTTCCAACCATATTAAACCCATTGTTCCGAAGTCCCGTTGTTCCGAAATCATCATGATGCCCTGTGGTTAAGGTCTGGTTAGGTTTAGGCACAAAAACCACTTGGTTAGTGTTAGGAAAAGATCATGGTGTGGGTTAAAATGAAAAAGGAAGTGGCAAACACATAAGCCGTGCACCTGATTCGCCTCAAGCCTTTCCCAGCTGACCCAGAGCCGGTCGTGGTGCATCATCAAGGTAGAAATATGCCCGCCGGGAGCCGTTCAGCACTGCGGAAAGCTCCCCACACAACCCGGACCCCAGAGTAATAACAGGAGGTTATGGTGTTTCATTCTCTCCTCTCTACACTTGTATCTCGACCAGTAGCCTACTTTTGTTGCATTGCTGATCCTCTATGGTACACAAATACAGTATAGCCTAGTATAATCACATATCATAACAACGGGACGTCGGACTAATGAGAAGTCGGAACAATGAGAGGTTGGAACAATGCTACGGCACCATTTGAAACGTGATATCTATTATCCAAAGAAGGTCTGTGCCCATTTTGCTTGCTTTTAAATGAAGACTTCTATAGATAGAGATGCTAATTAATTTTGTATATACTTAAAAATATAGAATGACAGACTTCTGAATTGGCTATACGTTACAGTGAGGCAAACTTTTGCCACAATTCAGTGGATGAGCTGAAAAGATTTCTGCTCTGTAGGATGCACTTGTGATTTATTATGGTTTTTTTAAGCTTGGAATATGAAATGTCTTGAAATTTAGATGTATTGTCATAAGCCACTCCCTATTCAAGCAATAATCACCGCATTTTATGCACTGATTGAGTCATGACCCAAGAGGGTGCAGATCAAATTTGGTACGAATCTCTGTAGCTGATTATGATATAAACTCTCAAAAATGTCTGTGCACGGAACTGGTGGCTGCTAATACTCAGATATCAGTCAGAATATGGTCTGATAACTTTTCTCCAACTCAGCCAGACCTAATATCCTGCATCACTTGTCCACGCTGACTCAAACTTGGGTACACGAGCTGAGACCTGATGAGAGATTTGATCGTGTCCTCTGCTCACGTCCACATTGATAAGCTGAGGTTTACGTGCAAATGGCCGCACGCCCAGTTTTCTGTTGTAAAATTTGTTTCATAAATGAGGGCCACTGTCTGTGCATTGAATCATGTCCCTCCTGACCTTCTCCCTTTCCTACTGCCTCTGACAGCATTTGTTAGAATCAGACCCCAGCGTACCAGAAACAGCCAATCAGAGCTGAGGAGTCTCACAGCTGTCAGTCATGTCGATCACTGCTCGTGAACTGTGGTTAAACTGTCAAACTCGGCAGCACTGATCAAATATGAATCAAGATTCTGTTACTGCATTTCTCACCTGAAATGTTTTTAGAAACATATCTTAGTGTACTGTTTAGCTGTATGATGGGAAAGTTTGTGACCCAGCCGCCATGTAGGATACTTTTGTCTGGAGTACCAAGCACTGCTCACGAGCCAGACCACCTCTCTTATTTTACAGCTAAACAGTACACTAAAATATGTTTCTGAAAACGTTTGAGGTGAGATAAAGGCATTGCAGTAACAGAATCCTGATTCATATTTCATCATGAGCAGTGACTGACATGACTGACAGCTGTGTCAGAGACTCTTTGGCTCTTGAACGCCTGACTGAGGTTTACTCTTTTTTTTTCTCTTCTTTTATCACTTTCCTTTTTGCTCTTCTTTGCCTCCTCAGACAGAGGAGCTCGTTTTCTTTTGCTAGGCCGTTTTTCACTTATTTCCAGACTTTGTCTGTCTGCCATTGTGCTTGTGACTCAACTATCTCATGCCCAACTACTCATAAGGACCAGCTCCAGTCCCTGATTGGCTGACCGACCAGTTTCGCAATACATGACGCCAAGGGCGTAAGTTTGATTTTCACATTGGTAGGGACATTAAAGTGCTCCATGGCGACGACCTGTACGTTGAGGATTTTTTAATGCAATTTCACGTCATGTGAAACTGATCACTGCTTTATAATGCATATTTAGATATCTACACTAAATACAAGAATGTCTTGGTTAATGTATTCTCTAATGTTATCAGTTACATGAATATACACTGATAACTTCACCACATGTGTCCGTATGTGCTTCCCAGGGTAAACTATAATAATAATAATAATAACAGTATACTCCGAAGGGGCGTAACTTCAGTACCAGCCTGCGGTCTACAGTTGGGTTGGTAATAGTGATCCGAATTGATATTGATATGGGGTAAAAACTTGTATTATGTATGAATCAATATTTTTACTTACCCCTAGTCACAATGCTGAATCTCACTATCAACATATATCCTTCACCATTCAATCTCACCTGTGAGGCTCCTGTCTCTCCGCTATCTCCCCCTGTCTCTCTTCCTGCCTCTCCTCCTCCATCTCCTCCATCTCCTCCAGTCTCTCTACTACTTGTCACCTGACAAAAAATATATTGATGCAAGACATGTGAACAGTGGGACAATTTGAGATGCAACAGTCATAGATTTTGATTGTCGTAGCCTGAGGAAAACATACTGTATGTTTTACAATTGTGTAAATCATTAAACAACATCTGAATGTATATAGGCTAAAGAACAGCCATAATGTCAACACAAGTTAGTCAGCTTCATCATGTTAAACATAAATAAAATAAAGCAACAAAAATGCAAATGCTCCAAAATTATTATAATACAACTGTGTGCAAAATGTTGCACTTACACCCAATATCTATTACATAAATATAACTCAGTGTTGGTGTTTTTACTGGGAGCAGTGGATCTCTATTCTCCTAAGTCTCTCCTTCACACACCATGGATGCTGAAGACTGTCACTGAAGGAGCTATTGTTTATAGTGTTTACACTTTATTTATTCAGACTGTTTCTATCATGTCATCTTACTACAAACATTAATTTGAACTGTGTCATCACTACATGACATCTATGATTGCTGATGGAGCATGTGAGGTGGAATTTCATGTTTTCTGGCATATAATATTGATCTAATAGTTGCCAAACTTAGCTCAGCTAGTATTAGCTCATTAGCATCTCATTATCTGGCAAAGAGCTGCCAAGGAACGCCATTCAGTTAGCCTAACATCATCAGGTGTTGGCAGAAAATACGATTTTTTTTAGCTCATTTACTGAACCAACCGACTCACTGTTCACAGTCGGCGCTCCGCTGTGGAACGCTAACAGTGACACACGTGTATGTGTCGTTCCCTCACAAACTGCCGTGAACTGTACGGTGACGCGCACCCACAAAGTCAGTGGAGAGAGTGGCGCTGGGGAGGAATAATCACACGTTACCAAAATAACAGTAGAGCCAATCGATGAGCAATACGAGGTTAGAGGCGGGACGTATGGTAGACACCAACGATTGTTAACCCTTTGTGTACCATATTGAGCGGACGCCGACAGCCAGTGTTTATATTGGTAGGGACAATACAGAAGGGGCTGAATATTGGTAGGGGCGTGTCCCTACCGCCCCTATCCAATCCTATGCCTGTGCATGACGCGTTTCCTGCCCTAAAGCAGATTTTTTTCTGCGAAATTACGCCCCCAGTGGAAGAGGCTTAAAACAAAGATTGCAAAGCCACTAAGTAACCTATGTAAACGCTGATAGTCTGATTTTATTGTGGCCACTACCCTGTGCAACCCACATTATTTTCATAATGATATATTTAGGAATATATGCTATCTGTTGCCTCTTTAAGGAAGAATTTGTTCATAATTTTTTGTAAACAGGAATTAATAATTTAAACATAAATTAATAATTGTTGTGTTGTTTTAATTTCATGGACTAGGCTTAAGTCTGCTGCGTGTCAATGCTGCTCGATCAATCGAGACTTACACTTGCCAATGTCTATCCAATCAATAATAGTTATCCTATCAATGACCACAAGACAACCACCCTATCGTCCTTAACACACATAAATCTATCACCCAAAGAAACAGTGGCCGCCAAGCGGTCCGTCTGTTCAAGGTAACAATTTCCACTATTAACACCTGCTGCTGAGCATCGGGGCCGTCAGGCGGTCAGTCCGTCCCAGAACAGCAGTGTCCCTCACGCCAGCAGAGGACTATGCATGCGTTTTTCTTTTCATTTGTCCCACTCTCAATAGTGGACGCCTTATTAGTCCCATTCGCTAGCAGAGGACTATGCATGTGTTTTTCTATTCATTCCTCCCACTCTCAATGGTGGACGCCTTATTAGTCCCTCTCGTCAGCAGAGGACTTATATGTGCGCGTTCTTCTTATTGCCACATTTAATTTAATACTCTCTGTCCCATAAAAAACTGACAACACACCGCCTCAGTCACACCACAATACACAAAACATCACGTATCTGCCTATTTGGTGAGCATGCCCATGTGGCAACGTTGATACACAGCAGTACAGAGCCTTTCAGAATAAATCAGTTGTAAGCAATGCAAGTAATTTCTCAGAATCATCCACAGAACTACTCAGGTACTTTTTACGTGGGCCTTGAAGGTAAGCAGAAAAACTCCATATATGAGAGATGAAGAAAGAATTCTGCTTACCTTTAAAGGTGCACCTTGACCTTTCGTGACACAATTGAGAGTAGGTGTTTCTGTGATGATCTGGAGAATGCAAGGATGAGGCCGATCACGGAGTTCTTTCTTAATACACGTTTATTACGAGCTCGGATCAACATTTGCTACATACGGAAGCCAAGTGTGATACATAAACAGTGAGAGACACAGCTTATATACTTAAAATGGTATCACGTGTGCTGTTACCTACATGGTACTTTGCCAAATTTAACTTGGCCTTCAGCCAACTGAAATTAGTCTAACTTGTAGCTGTCCTGGCGGAACATGATCCTCAGGGGTTCTTTGACCTAGTATCCATTGGTCAGTGAAGATGTAAAGATACATACTAACACGTGTTAACATTCTGCTCTGCTCTCTGTAGCCTATTGCCCACACAGACATGGGTGCACACACACAGGTGAGCACGCTAGAGCGCGGCTTGGGCCGCATTTTCCTGACCAAACCTGACCCGAGCCCGGCCCAGTTTGTTACCTGACATAGGTATTGTTATGGACAGTGTGTAAATAACCATCAACAGACTGCTGTTACGTACAGTCAAACAGTCCTCTCAGGTGGAGAGGAGCCTGTGTTGCGTTCAGGCGTTGTCACGTAAATAACAACTTCCAGCACAAATGGTCATGGCACAAAACAGCAGCATGTCAAGTGACTTTTTGCTTTCATTATGTTCAATAAAATTGTATTTTCCTAAATCTTGAGACACCTCATATGTAAGCTAGACAGACATTTCACCTGCTCATTACTGTGCACACATGTACTCCATGCACTTTGTCCTAAAGAGCCCTTTTGGTGCCAGTAGATACATAGAAACATCCCAGCAGGCTGTGCTTTGCAAGCCTACAGAAAGGTTTCGCGCGTGTGAATTTTTTTTTTCGTGCGTCACCTCCGCTGCTCCATCACTCCATCCTAGGGGAAACACTGCAGGCTGAAATTGGCATTTCATACTCACATGCAGCCGCAACAAGGGTCAAGCTGCACGTAGCCTGCAGAGTTTAACTGAAAAGGAGTGAAGTCACTAATGCGACATAATGTGGTCCTGTTTATCTTATTCTTAATTAGCATTACCATGAACCTTTTCATTCCCTCTGAATGGGTGAGTGTTTCCATCTGAATAGGTTTCCCAGTCACTCAGATCATCACACCAAGTGGGCTATGCAAACTTTTGATGCAAACATTCAACAACACATTGTCACTGTCGATGTCTGAACTACCTTGTAAACGGGACATTAACTCAATATCTTCAGACAGGGGAGACCTGGGCCAATTGTAACAACATTTTAGGTTTTCCTTAATAACTAATGTGTTTATAACACTGATGCTGCAGCAGATAAAGGTGGTCATTTTATTAACTTAAATACTGCTTGGTGGCTTATTGTAACCTGTAATAATATACCTTAGCAACACATTTAGGCTATATTATTGTACAAAAGTACTGTAACTAATAGGCCAAACTAGATCTTTAAAATAAAAATAATGCAATTAAAGTGTAATATTCGCATCAGAGACAGTGGAGTAGATTAATAATGTAGCACAGAATGGAAATACTACTAGGTAAAGTACAATCACCTCTAAACCTCTGTTAGTTTTTGTCTTTCTGTGAGGGAGGCGCCATCTCATGGTGACACCCTGTAATTGAATAAATGGGTGTGTCACGGTGGAATCTGGGCACACCTCCACTTTGGTGGGGGGGTGGCATTTGGCTGAAGTTGGCTGGCTTCCGGAAATTTGAAGTGGCTGCATCTGTATATAAAGGCAGCTGATTTGTGGTAAGCACAACAGAATTCAGCAGATCGGTTGACTTCTTACTGGCCAACATCCATCGTCAGCAGACATGTAAGTGTTAATAATTAATATTTTCTTGCTGTGGACTGAACATTTTTTAAATTTTAGATCTTAATTGGTTATTCAGTATGAATAATGTAAATAAGTGCAATATGCATGCACATTTAAAATATAAGTTGTTTTGGATGCTGTTATGGTGATCCATATTTGACAACTGATGTATAAATTGTTTTGGATTATTGGAGCTCACCTGAAAAGGCACAGTCATGCTGCTAACTTGTTATTTTGTGTTTACTGACCTTCTTCATGCAGTTACCCACAATGAGCAAATACATCACAAAACTTGAGGTGTCCCTTGATAAAGCTGAGGAGCAACTGCTCCAATCACAGGGCTTCAAGAAAATCCCTACTGATCTGAACAAAGGAGCATACGGGAACTACATCTATATTTGGTATAAAACAGAATCCTGCGACGCACCAATCACCAGGATTCAGTTTACATTCAGAGATGATATGGCTGCTGGATTGATCACAGCAGGGTTCACAAAGATCCCTAAAGATCTCAATGCTGGAGCATATGGTGATGCCATCTACCTCTGGTACCTTCAGGGGAGCACCGAGCATGATTATCCAATAGAAGAGATTGAAGTCACTGTAAGTGCAGCAAGTGAAGCCCCACAGTTTAAACATGGCTGGGAGAGACTGGCCCTTAATCTAAACCGCGGAAATGATGGTGACTTGATCCACGCCTGGGTGAAAAGAGAGAAGGAAACCTACATCTGTGATGTCACTGCCACTGTTGGCTTTGAATCTGATGCTGACAACTTTCAGAAAGGTTACATCCGTATGGATGAAGACATCAACAGAGGTGCAGGAGGAGCCTATGTCTTCATCTGGTACCGTCTCACCACTGACCCCAAGCTTGCACTCAGTGATCTGAAAGTCTCCACAAATGATAGCGAATATCAGATGTATCAGCTGCAAAATTACACGTCAGTGAGTGTTAACCTCAACGAGTGTACCGGAGGCAACGTGGTGTACCTGTGGTGGAAGAAGGGGAAATGCAGTCCCATTAAGGATGTCACCCTCCTTCTCAACATGGAAGCTATTGAACTGTATAAGAAGGCTGGTGTCATTGTTATGACTGTAAATCTCAACTCGGGCAATTGTGGCAGGTGTGAGTACCTGTGTGTCTATCGCTGAAAGCCTTCATCATGGTGGCAGAGCTGAGAATTCTCAACACTCAATCAAGGAAAGCAAAGCCCAATATTAAATCATTTTGGTGGTGGCCTCTTTAACCTTTTTTTTCTTCATTTTTTCATATCTAACAATTTGATTAATTATATTAGAGCAGGCTAATACTGCCGTCAATATCAGGAAGTATTTATGGTATATGGGTTCTAATGGTGAATTTGCTGATGTAATCAAAGAATAGGCAACTAATGTAGAGTTAAGACAAAAATATGAGTTTTAGTTGACATTTAAAGGCTTAGCTGTTTGATATCAGCAGGGAGGTTATTTTGTATTCTGAGGTTGAAGTGGATCAGACAGGTGAAGGGGCACAGTTCAATAATCTGATTTGGTGATGGCTTTTTTTTTTTAAACTTTTTTTTGTTTAAAACAATGTGATTAATTATGTTACAGTACTACTAGAAGTAACATCAGGAAGTATCAATAGTATATGTATTCAAATGTTAAAGGTGTTGTCAGTGAAATTAGACTCTGTCAAATGGCTGTTTTTCTAACAATGATGTCAATTAATGATGAAATATTAAAGCTCTGTATCACTTTATTTTGTAAATCTTTTGCTTTTCAATACATACAACTGAGAAGTATGTTTGCTTCTGACTCTCCATTAAAAACCTTACTTACTAGTATTTTCATGCATTTTTTTGTCTTTGTATTCCCATCACTGCAATCATGCTGACACATCAGGGCCAAACTGCAGAAGTGATATTTTGGACTTGCTTGAAAAATAAAAGTAAGAAACATTCACATTTATTACTTGCTCACTTACAATTAACTTAATAATTCCTGATGAAGTAGAGTGCTCTTTGAGAGAGCTCAGGAGGGCTCAGGTTAGTTGAGATTGGATCCTAGATAACTGCAGTACAGTAACATAGGCACACAGACAGATATTAGTGATATCTGCGCATGACAGTGTATGCAAATACATAAATACATAGAAAAACACAATAGTGATAACTAGTGATAAATTGGGTGGCAACAATGAACACTAATGACAAACATAATAATGATAACATCATGTTTGTGTATTGTTGGATTGTGCTTGGTGGGGGGTTAGGTACATTTGGGAGTGGGTGTGGCTTGTGGGGGAGAGTGGGGTAAGGTCAGACAATTTTTACTTATGTTGCCCTCTAAGGAAGGAAAAATAAGACAAAAGATGAATGAACAATGAAAACATTGAAATTGAATTGAAATCATAAGAATGCATCTGTGACAAAGGGCCTGAAAGAAAAAAGTGGCTCCAGAAAAAATGTGTTTCTGTGGCTCAGCTTGCCCAAGGTTAAGGGTAAGTCGATCCGAGCTGGTGGGTACGTTGAGCCATCTGGCTTTTTTAGGCATAATGCCGTGTAGCATAGGCAGTATAGGCTAATGCTGAGGGCGCTGTCAACTATAGGAGGCGCCACAAATGGGGAAAGAAAAGAAAATCAAAATGTTTATCTTTTGCTATCTTTTTCCTAATACTATTACTACTATTATTTTGAAATATGACATAAGGCCACAACAGCATAACTACATAGCAAATCCTACTGAATAATAGGGAGGGCTTTTTTGTCTGGGTTCCTGCAGCAGGAGGAGAGCTGGTTATCATTACCTTAGCAAACAGCTCATGAAGGTTGCATTAATTTACACTGTGAAGCATTTAAGCTCTATTCAGTAAAAATGGGTATTGGGCTAAGGTAAATTATAAGGTCCTCATGTGTTGATGTTTTCACAGCACTATAAAATAGACATTAGAAAGGGAATTATGATGTATCATATACACAGGAAAAAGGCGTTTTGCTTATTTTTTAAAGATGTTTTTTATATGAAAGAAGGTTATGTTAAAGGTTGTTTCATAAATGTGTATTTGTTGTGCCCTTAAACAGGGGGAAAAGTAGTGAGAGAGGAATGAGGACAAACACAAACTCACTTATGTTCAATCAGGAACATATTCAACACACACAGTATCAGTCCCACAGATACCCTTGCAAATATGTATTTTTTTTTAACTTCGCTTAAATTGCATGACAAATGAAATGAAATGTGTTTTTAACCCACTAACTTATTTCTACTACCAATATGAACTTCTCAGGGACAGAATAAATATTTTATCTCACTGCACAAGCATAAATGTAACAGTAGCCTAACTAGCTTAAATGGTGAGACGAGAAGGTAAACTTTTCAATATTGCCGCGCTGCCATGCAGTATCCAGGAGCCGACTTATGCATCGACTGAATTCACAACAAACTCATTCAACAATAAACCACACAAAACATATCACTTCATTCATATAACATCACAATAACACATGAAAAACTATAACATGTTTTGTTAAGTTTACAGTGCTTTATGTACGGTAATTGCCTTAAACAGGGGGAATAGTAGTGAGAGAGGAATGAGGATAAACACACGCAGCTCTGTCGATCACTCATGTGTTTTGAGTGAGGAAGCAGAGCACGTTTCCTCTACTGGAACCCGAGCAATCAACCCACTCATACAAGGCTCTACATCACCTATGTGTTCATGTGTGGAGAGCGGAGGACCTGCACCAGCTTCACCTCCAGCATCCTGGCATTAAGATAATATTTTCTTCATTGGCCCAAAGGTGCAGGTGGCAATCCAGCAAAGATTGATAAGGCCAGGAAATGTGTTATGTGTTATGGCTACATTTGTTCATAGTATAAATGGTGCCATAACTGAGCACCTTCACATCAGACATGACAGTCCTGGGCTATTTTTGAAAGATGGAGTTTATTTCACACCTAGGGGAAATTATATGTTTTTAAGTAAATTAGTTAACTGTCTTAAAGACCACCTCCAAACGCAGTGAACTGCTTACTGTTGGCAGTGTCACTGCTTTTGAATTTGGCCTTTAGGACACATTTTGTTAGGCCTGAACATAGCCCAGGCTGTCATGGCCAATGTTGAGTTTTTGTATTCCACAATCAAATCTGACAGTTGAAAGGACAAACAAATCATACACTACAGATAAATCATAAAGCATTAATGTTTAACATTGTCATTAACAAATAATTAAGCAGTCCATTTCTGTGTGGGCCAGATTTAACTTTGTACTTGAAGATAACTAAGCACCTTACACCCAGCAGCAGAGCCTGAGAAGATTTTGGAGAGTAACCTTTGTTTGCTGCTCTGTTAGAACTCTAATTTTAACACAGAAGAATGAGACTGGATAAAAGGGCTCAAGTGAAAAACAAAGAATTAGCTGGACACAATAGTTTTGAAGCCCCCAAGGAGGTATCATTTGTTCGCTACGTTGCCAACTCTGAGAGGGTCTTCCTCAGGCAAAGGTATTGTGACGTTTTTATAGTGAGGCAAACAGAAACATATTCAGCCAATAGTGTGTTACGTTTTTTTAGCCTCACTATATAAGCCTCAATACCGAGTAATACACACAGAACCTTCTCATTTGTCACAACGTCACAAATAAATAATACCTCCTACGGGGCTTTAAACTATTCAGTGTGCAGATATTTACTTGTTTTTCACAAAAGGAGAATCGTTTCTCAGTGAATTTTCTTCATTTGTCTTAAAGAAATGTTCAAACAAAATGAGCACATAACATCAGCTTTTCAATTCTTTTTTTTTACATTCTGCTAAGATAAATGCAAACTTGGGTAAATGTTAAGACATAAATGAAAACATTAAAATGCCATTAATAACTATTATATTTTGTGAATGGTTTAAATCACCACTATATTTCCAATCATCACAGGAAACTGATGAATGACAGCTTTCAAAGAATTTGCTTTTACTCTAAAGTAAATCTTGTCTGATCCATTTTATATAACAAAAATTATAACCATTACACAAACAGTTTAACAAAATAAAGTCATGAAAACATCCATATTAAAAGGTTACAAAAAGACAAACACAAACTCACTTATGCCCATATTAAAAGGTTACAAAAAGTACACATGAAATAAATGAAAAGATTTGTAACAGTAATTATAAAACCTATGGATTAGGACCCAGTGTCATAATTTGCAAAATCTTAATTTCTTGTGAAACAACCTCTTTACTGTGGAGTAAACATCACATTGGTCGAGGCGTTGTAACTTTCCTCAAGTGTCCTACATGAGAGAAAGATGACAGGTTAAAAACACAGGTAGAAAACACTGACTATGTAGTATCTGAAGTTCTACATGGTAAATGATTTCCTGGGTCTGATATGATCAGTTAGGGGCCCAGGTCAAGACTTTATTATGGCCCACGTCAAGGATTGATAAGCTAGGTTGAACGGTTGGATTCCATCTACACTGTCTCTCTGTCACCTGTCTCATTTTGTCTCAAAGTTCACAAAAACAACCAACCTATATAGGCAGGGTAGTTGGAGCTGTTATTCAGAGCAGTTCATATTGGCTTCGAACCCTCTCTCAGGCAATCCTAGGTGCTTGATTTGATGCTGGACTTCTTGTAATAAACCTTTCTATATACAAGCAAGACGGTGTCAGCGGAGTCTCCTTCATCACCTTCACATCATCGCTATTTAATAAACAACAACTTCATCCTGTCTTGGTTAAAAGCCCACTCACCACCAAAATGATCTTATTGCTGAGTACATGGCTGTCATTCATAAAATAGTTTTGTGTTTAAGTTCTGTAGATATTTGACTTTATATTTGAATGTGATTTTAAATTTAACAGTGTACTACCAAGACAACTGGAGTATGAATGTACAGTATGCAGTTCATCAGCATTAAAATAATTGTTGCTATCAAAAGGAAACTGAACTGTTATCAAAGCTCACTGCCACTGTGGAATCATGCTATGTTCAGCTGTCTCATTATGAGAATATTTTTTTTCCATTGGATCTTCACAGACTGTATGTGGGGGGAAAAAGTAGTAATTCTTACTATGATAAAGGGTCTTTGCGTAAAATGCACTAAAATATTAAAGTTGGTAAATACATGTTATGTTCCTTGATTAATAAAATCTTCATTTGACCTTTTGCATCAGGGGAACACTAAACTGTACTGGTGTGTCAGTAATTTCACCTTATCAGTAATAGTGCTGTGCACTAATCGAGTACTTAGTAATGTATGACAATTAGTAATTTATGTAATGCATTTAAATGTATTATGGTCAATAATTAATCATTTTAAACTAATAAGTTTCTTGACTCTTTGTGAGGTACTGTATGAAAAAAGGTCTTTATCCTGGAGTCAGTGCTGAAGTGATGACTCTCAAAGTGTTCACTGCACAGATGGGAAGTCTTGTTTGGAGTCCAGTTCTGTCTTCTCGTGTTGACTCTTCACTGGTCCAGTCTGTCTGGGTCACCTAGAGGAAAACCTTACACAGACAAATAGATATTAAAAGTAATATATGTATTAGGTTACCTACTTCACAGACTCCTTTACATGCAAACAATACAACTTAAATTACTTCAGTGTTCAACAGATCATAATCAATTTATTTTAGCAAAACAAATAGGTGGTGGCCATCACAGTCCTCATATTCTGTCTGTACATTATCTATTGTTGTGTAACTACACGCCTACAGGCCTATATCATACACTAATCTTAATATTTTTCATGTGACAGTCAAATGTCACATTAGTTTTTTTAATTACGTTACACACCTTATTGTAATTTCACACAGTTCGCCATTTTTTAATTTAGATACACAAATATAGCCTTAATGTTACGTTAACGTTACATTGCTCATATAACACATTTAACGTTAACATTGCATAACGTTAGCTAATTAACGTGGTGGACCTTTATTTTCAAAGCTCACACAGTCTCAGCCTTTTGTTCAAAATATTCTCTCCCCAAATGCCTAAATCCTAACACTTCTCTGTCAGGCTCTGACTTTGATGCATCCCGGATTGGTGTCTTGCTTGAAGGCTAACCGTTAGCTGGCTAGTTAGCTAGTTAACAAGCTAAACTTGTTTTGTATTGTATTGTATGTTGCTCTGTAACTTGATGTGGATGTTGCTGTTGTGATACCGGTCGCACTTGAAAATGAGACCTCCGGTCTCAATGTGATTTTACATGTCCTAAATAAAGGCTTAATAATATAATAATAAGCTGACAAGCTAGGTGGTGACCGCAGACACCGATACACGCTAATTAGTGCTAATATATAAAATAAAATAATACTAGAATTTCCAAATTTCACTTACCGAAAAAACTGGAGCACAGACTTCTTGGGCGGTTCAATGCGTACAAAAGTACACATTCAGTAACGTTACCTAAGTAGAAGTACAGATACTTGTGTACAAAAGTCTGGTAAAAGTAGAAGTACTGATTAAAGTTCTTTACCGAGTACGGTATATGTAAAAAAAAAAAAAAAGTGCTGGCTCTGAAATGTATCTCCAATCTCCAAGCATAAAATAAATAAAATAAAATATAGCCCTCTGAAGGACATTTCTACTGCCTGTTTCTGTGCAAAGCTAAAAGCTCTCTTCTGATAGCTTGAAGCCATTTTGTCCTCCTTTGTGGTTCCGTTTTATTATATGGTAAAATGTAAAACTTTAATTGGTGATTTTTTTGTTTATTTGCGGTGCAAAAGGGCACACAGCAACTCTTCGGCGTTGTGGCTAATGGCAGAGACCGGTTTGTTTTCCCCCTCGGCTCTAACCGGATGTGACGTTTGTGGAGCCGAATCGACACTCTCCCTCCCTAGATTACATCCTCCCGTTCCGCCGGCTGCAGGTGCGGGGTTACGTCCTTGTACAGTACACGGAGGTGGCTTCCCTCCCGCGAGTGGCCGTGGACTGAATGGCTGCAGCCTGGAGTCATGAGACAAGAGGCTGCAGACATACCCTTCCAGACACGCCCCCAGCATTTCACAGCAGAGAGAAGTGCTTATTTTTCCATGATTTTGAGAGCTAATTTTATATACTTAGCGATTTTTTTAATCTTTCAAATTTGTCTCAGTGATTAATGACACATATTTCTGTGATGTGACAAACTTATAACAGACATTTTTTGTTGCTTTATACAGACTTTAATGTATAATATAGAGGTCATGATTAGGCCTATATTGTAGACTTATTCATTATAGACTTTTAACAGCTCATATTATAAATAATTTGATATTAGTTTTTGGGTTATAAAATTGAATATTATCTACTAGTGTCTAGAGCTGAACCGCTGTGAAAAAAATCATGAAATAATGTTTTCTCTGATTTGCCTGCTGTCTGTCAGCGCTGAGCGCCGCCTCCTCCCATTCAGTCTGTACCGCGGACACAACGCTGCACTGCCCGAGTCCGAGGCGGAGGACAGAAAAGACACTTTTGCTACTCATAATAAAAACTCCATGTGCTGCAATAATCCAAGATCAGAGGCTCACTGCAATTATAGGAAATATGCACGAGTGGGATAAAAAAATGAAGGTGAAACTGATCCAGCAGGATTATGATGATAATAATAAATAATAGCAATGATAATGATAAATAATCTACCCCAATACATTCATAAAAATGAAACAAAAGAGCCTAACATAGGAAACAGATTATCATGACATTTATATTAAAATCATAAAAACAAGGAAATTCAAATCAAATAAATCCACCATAAAAACACTTCCAAGACTTCTATCAAAGTTTTTTTTTAATGAATGTGGTTTTGATATGCTTTATATTTAGTTAAAAGGCAAGTTTCGGGGCGTCGGTGGCTTAGTGGTAGAGCAGGCACCCCATGTACAAGGCTGTTGCTGCAGCGGTCCGGGTTCGACTCCAGCCTATGGCCCTCTGCTGCATGTCCTTCCCTCTCTTCACTCTCTCTCTCTCCCCCCTTCACACTTAAGCTGTCCTATCAATTAAAGGCTAAAACGCCCAAAAAATATCTTTAAAAAAAAAGGCAAGTTTCAATATTTTGTAAGACAGCCAGGCTGTCATAATTTGTGCATACGCATGGTCTGTGGAAGTTCTAAATTTGTTTGCAGAATGAGGCCCAATGTGTACACAGGAGACAGTAGATTGCAGCTGAAGGTCCTCTCTGCAGACTGGATAATGTGCTGCAGCCTGTTCTTGCTGAAAAATGTTGTCTCTTTATCTTTTTCTCCCTTTGTTTGTCAGGGTCAGCATCGGACAGCCCCACAGAAGAGGATCTGATTCGGAAGTATTTCCATCTAAAGAATTCACCAGTCATTTCACTTTATATGAGTCACTGGTGTGTGAGCATACCTTCACTGTTTTCTGTTCCTTCTTAGACTTAAGACGTGTCTTTGAAAAGAATGTCTTTCTCTCCCTTTCTTTTATTTCCCTAAATTTAAGAAAGGACTCCACCAGACCTTGCTGCTACAATGAAAATAAGAAAAGACAGGAATGAAATATTAATTGCTCTTTTATTTATTCAGTACTCCTTTATTAACTCTTTTAAAGGGGACTTAAGCATTGCATTGCATGCATTTTTCCTCATCACATATATATAATATACATGTATGTACTGTATATAATGTTAAAATATCAGCTGCTCATATTACACATGGCCAAAGTTTCAAATAATGGGGTAAAATACATAGAAGTAATCCCCGTGAGTAGAAGGCACAAGCCTCAGACTGCTCTGAATGCCAGCTGATGTCATCTGGCGAGTCGACATATTCCATATTTCATATGCTCACAAGCACGTGGTTTCTATAGTTTGTTTCCGTTGCTCCAGAAGCAAAGGAGCAGAACAGAGTGGGCTCATCGGGATCTAAATAGCTTTTGTGGCTTAAACAGTTTCAGAAAAAGGCTGAACTGAGGGGCTGCATAAAGGTACAGTACAAGACAAAAAAAAAATTTTAAGACTAAGATTCATGCAAAGCTCTCGTGGAGTCTGAGGATAAAAGCGGAAAATGAGCAGATCACCTTTAAGCTCACTAAAGGTCTCATTATTGACCTTTGCAAGTCATTCTGAAACACATTTAACATGCTTGTAACTGAATTAGGCAAGCAAGATAGTACCAAGATCTATTTGAGTACAAGAACACAATTTGAACTCTTAAACCAAGTCTTCTAACTGCCTATTTTTTCTGCACTACAACTACAGATCTATGTACCTGCACAAGTGCTTGGCTGTGCATTAGGATGTGCACTGGTGGTGGGCATCTCCTCTGGTGGGTTGTTTGCCACATCTTTTAGAAATTTAATGCTTTTGCTGCACACTCAACAAAAGCCTGGGGAAGCTGTCACGGTAGAGCGACAGAATGGACAGTAGTAACCCACATCTGCAGGGCAAAAAGAGGAGAGTTTGCAAGGTCGGCGAGGTTATGTCAGAGACAGTTGATAGTTAGTTTTCCTACATATTTAAATAATATTATCTGATTACCGTCATCTTCCTGTGCTCTCACCGTTATTTACCTGCAATTGAGTTGTCATCTCTTCACAGCTTAACTTCTTTTTGCCCTCTGCCCGTTACATTTCTTGGGAGCGTATCTATATTTCCCGGGTTCTATGTTCCCCACTTAACCCTGCAACCCTTTTTTGGATAAGCGGGGAACATAGAACCCGGGAAACACAGAACCTTTTTGGGTGGTAAGCGGGGAACATAGAACCCGGAAACATAGAACCCAGGAAACATAGGGATGACCCCCATTCAAAAGTCTGTCACTGATCAATAAAGTATCCAATCATATGTGGAGACGAGGTCGAAAATAAACTAACGTTAAATACAATTAAATCCCTGGGGTGTCCCGGAAAGTAACCTTAGTTACAGTAATGTCATAAATTCAGTTATCAAGACAAAAATCTGAAAATACACATCTTGCATCTAGACAGCATGGAGATGTTATTAATTTGTGTTTTGTTTTTGTTTTTTTAACAATGATTGACTTACTCCATAAGTGGAAAAACTGATGTTTAAAAATGACTCCAGTTGTTCACATGAGAGCAAAATTCAAAATGCTGTCAAAACTTCAGTTTTTGATATAAAATTCTGATATATGCCAAACATCATCCATCGTGACTCCAACGTTTTTTTCATGAACACTGAAAAATTATTTAGCAAGAATTTGCAAGTATATGTTTACAGTACTGTTTGCAGTCAAACATCTTGATGTACTGTAGGCTCAATTTTTGATAAATCAAAAATCTGTGAGGACAATTTGTGGAGGACAAGTTTGGTGTCAATTGAGCAAAAATTGTGGGAGGAGATAGGTTTAAGAAGTTTTACAGTTTTTGAAAAAAACAGAGTGATGGACTTCATAATTTGCAATAGGTTTAAATGTACAAAAGTTTCTTCAGTATTGGGGCTACATGTTGGTGAAAGTTGCGAAGCTGTAGCACATACGGTCGATTTGTTGTGAATTTTCAAAGTTTTGAACTTTAGACGCTTGCTGTAGAGCCACCATCAGGACTACTGACTTGTGCTTGCAGCTGAGGCAATCTGGCATAGGACTGGACCTTTGTGCAAAGTTTGGTGATTTTTCGCGCATGGGAAGTAGGATTTCCTCAGAAGAAGAAGAAGAAGAAAGAACGAGCAGCAAAACAACAGGGTCCTGGCAGGACTGCCTGCCCGGCCCCTTATAAACAACATGAAAAAAGTCAACACACTGTTACTCCCTTAAAGGGATAGTTCGACATTTTGGCAAATTCGCCTATTGCCGTAATCCCTATAGTCATATGAGTAGGTATATTACCTTTAATTGTAAGTGCGTGCTGTTCTGAGATCGGTGTGGCAGAGCTGCCCACTGAAATGGAGGTGAACGGTACAGCCCCCTCTCTCCCTCAAAACTAATCAAATACACCATCAAATGACTCCAAAACGCTCTAGTGGACAACACATGGCTTACGCATTCCCCACGCTATGAAATAATAATGTATAATTAAGTAACATTACGACACATGAAGCAAATACTCAGAACTACTTTCTTGAGTAAACCACTGGGTGGAGTGACACAGTACGTACCTGAGACAGTGCCGTTGTTATTGCTTGTAGCCATTTGCGGTATTGTCAGCTGGACGCACCTGGGGCCCGTTGCACAAAAGTAGGATTCAGACATCCAGGATAAATGACTGCGCTGGGTTCAACGAATCCAAAACAAGAGCGTCCAGGCTTAATTGGTTGCATAAAGACCAAGCCAGGATGAGCAGACAGGGATTCATCAAGCTAGGTGAAACCAATCCTGGATCAGTGCACGCACGCAGCTTCCTCAAATAGACCCCGCCATTGATCACAGATTCACTGATTCACCATGGCAACAAGAGCGGCGTACTTTTCCCCGTCGGAGGCAGAAATCCTCATGGAGGCTTACGAAGAGGTAAAGGATCAAATCAAAAAGAAAGGTAACACCGCTGCAGTTGTAAAACAGTGACAGAAAGCGTGGCAAAGTATTGCAGACCACCTGAATGTGTAAGTAGTGCACAAATACACACTCACTGCTCCGCTGAAACCATCAATTACAATCCAAATAGCTAATTAACATCTCCGAAAACGTAGTTGTACTCTGATTATGAATCAGTTAAAATTGTAAGTGAAATTGTGTTAATGTAACTCCATCAGACTGTATAACTCTTCGATAAATAGATGAGCTCGCTGACTTAATAGAATTTCTCTTTGGGAAAAATAAAGTTCCTCTTATCTTATCTTATCTTATCTTATCTTATGTTTGCTCCTCATTCTCCATGCTCCCCTGCTGTTTCATTATATGTATGCAAGTGTGTGTGTTTGTGTGTGTGCGTGTGTGTGCATGCTGATTGATCATAAGAATATATATATATATATATATATATATATATATATATATTTGTGTGTGTGTGTGTGTATAGATTAAACATGACTGGGCCAAAACAGACATGGCAGCAAGTCAAGATTAAATACAAGAACATCCTGCAGAATGGTAAGTGCCCTGACTAATACTTAACAATGCACAAGCATACATTGTACCCAGAAGGTGCCTGCTCACACATTGTCTGTACTGTTTTAGCAGTCAAAAAAAAAAAAAAACACAAGCAAGGCACGGGTGGTGGGTCACCATCAGCTGACCTCACCCCAGCAGAGGACATAGCCTTGGCACAAAACAAAGGCAGGCCTGTGTTGGAGGGGATCCCTGGGGGGACAGACACAAACATATGTCCCTCCCAAGATGCCACCCGCTTCATACAAGGAACATTCTTCCATCTCTACATGGGACATAACCACATTCATATCGAATCCATTTGGACTATCTGACTTTGGTTTGCCTTGCAGTTTCTGGCAGCACCGTCACACTGTTGGAGCCACCAACACCAACACACATCATGGCTGTGTCAAGAATGTCACTCTATTTATGAGGTTGTGATGATGAGATTTTGTATTGACAGGTGAATTCTCTGGTGTGTTGCTGGGGGACAGGGGGTATGCCTGCCAGCCTTTTCTCCTCACACCATACACAGTCCCTCAGGAAGCACAGCAGGCCTATAATCATGCCCATGCCAGGACAAGGGCCAGGATCGAAATGACCTTTGGCCTCCTGAAGGCACGCTTTCACTGTCTTAACCACTTAAGGGTCAGCCCTTTGAGGGCATGTGACATCACTGTGGCCTGTGCTGTCCTCCACAATGTGGCCTGCCTGAGGAAGGAGAGGGCCCCCAGAGTGCCATCACACATGGACTGGGACAATCCTGCCCTCTTCCCTGATGACGACAGTGGTCGGCTGGTCAGGGACCAATATGTGTTAAATTATTTTAGTTAACATGCATGCTTTAAATTTAAGTTAAATATGTCCTGCAGTGGCAGAGACGCATGCTGTGAATTTCAGTTAAATATGGCCTGCATTGGCAGAGGAATTTGTGTTTTTTTTTTATTATTCAGTTTAAATTGATTTGGCCTCTTATGTTGTTTGTGCTGTATACTGTGTGTATTCAAGCTTGCAGGGAGGCTACTGCATCCATTCATTTGTCTGTTCATTTGTTGTGTATGGATTTGTCCTGCATTTATTTCAGTGTGCAGACATGCGGGGTGTATCATATACAGACCTTTGAATGTGTATTTATTCTTGTGTTGTATAATATGCTTTGATTCCATGCTTTCTATCTTGTAGAGTCACTGTGTGACTTCAGTTTTGAAAGGAGCTGATGGTTTATTTGCTTTGATTTATACTTATTCAATACAGAAACATCATGTTACTCTTTGATGTGTATTTATATTTATATGGAATGTGTATTTTATATATAGTCTATGGGAAACTGTAAATTATCTAATGATTGCAAAATCATCTAAAATCATCATTTATCTAAAATGATTTCAATTAATGATCACAAATGTTTAAATAATGACATTGGGTCTGGTTGAATGTGATAACAATGTGCAGTGGGCAGTGGAATAACTATTGGTTTCCGTTTGTGGTGACTGCTGACTGAGATAAGGGATGAGATTAAATAGATCCTGGAATTTAGCCTGGTCTGGAGCAGGCTAGCTCCACGGAATAAATCTCCATGGTAACTGATGTCATAACATATCCCGCTTTCCACTATCCCGCTTTTGTGCTACCGGATCACGGATAAGTTGAGCCAGGCTAACCAAGATTTCCCGGCTTAATCCTTTATCCTAGTTTTGTGCAATAGGCCCCAGGGGGGTGTTCCATCAACGTAGCTAAGAATATCCAGACTAAGGTGTAATCTTGAAGTTTGACTAAACGCCACCTCCCAATCTAGCTCCAACCCGTTCCATCAAGTGAAATCAGCTGGCTCCAATTGACGCTAATTGAAGCCTCACCTGTTAAGCCTCAACTCATGCACACGCCCAGGGAAAATAAAAAGCCCACACTAGTTGAGTGCCGAAAATGTTGCAAAATGTCAAAAAGCAAAGGACAGGAGCGAGCTGAGGCTTTTTCTACAGCGGAGCAAACGCTCCTTATGGAAGTGTATGAGGACTATAAGGACATAATTAAGAAAACGGCAATACTGCAGCAATTAATAAAGCAAGGGAGGTGGTGTGACGGAATATCGCTGACAGGCTAAATGCGTAAGTGACAAAGAAAATTCAGCATTTCAGCATAATATCATGTTATATAAATTCCTCATCAAAGGGACAAAATATATGTAGATAAGAACACCTATTAAATCTAACAATTCAAGTATGCCTAATGAAATTCACCAAATGTGTAAATTAATATTAGTGATAGACTATGTATCACATTTATCTACTGATTCCTATGTAAAGTTCAGGTGATGCATTTAATCAAACTATTTTATGTCAGTCATCGCATTTATCACATAATTGATTGTAGATTATGACATTTCCGAAATGATCAGTTTATAGGAAATAATCACATGGCATTTATCTATTGATTGTAGAAAATTCCATTTAGCAAACCCATCAATTCAGTGGAGATGAGGAAAACTATTAAGTGAATGCAGGTGATAGTGAATCAGTTATCTATTTCTCATCATTTGGGAGTCAATTGTAAGCTCTATCCCTTATTATATCAAAATAAGGAAAATCCCCTTAAATGTATGGCATGGCTATAGGATGAGGAACAGACAAACCACAATGGTGTGTGTCCCATTTTAATGTGGTTGCTTTGTGTCATGGTTAATTCATAAATATAAAAGATAACCATATGTTAATGTGAACAAATCAAGCCCTATGCATGATGTATGGTGATGCTAGAAATAATCAAAATGAATATAAAATACACATTTTTTACCTCTCTGCGAACAGTTGCCTTACTTAGCCTCTCAGCATCACCAACACTATACAGTAATGTACCACTAGCAAAGAACCTCAGTGCAATACAGACTGACTGCACAGTGGTCAGAGACTGGCTGCAGCGTGTGACCTTCATAATGTGTGGTTCCAGCAAACTGCATAGATACACTATGCTCTGCCTGCTGAACCGGTACCTCTCCCACAAATAGGAGTCTGT
The DNA here is from genome assembly GCF_041903045.1 of Epinephelus lanceolatus. Lineage (NCBI taxonomy): Eukaryota > Metazoa > Chordata > Actinopteri > Perciformes > Serranidae > Epinephelus > Epinephelus lanceolatus. Next base: position 33,898,816 of record NC_135746.1, on the reverse strand, counting down.
CTGTATCAATGGGTTTGTCCTGTCCTGGAAGACCCTTGGGGCTGGTGGTGGTTGGAAGGCCCACTGCACAATGTGGGCCTCCTCATCAACAGGATCCTCAATGAAGGGGCATGCCATTATTTCCTAATTTACTCTCTCTTGCTCTGTCTCTGTGTCTCTCTGGGTGTGTCCCTCTCCTTCTCTGGTCATTGTCAGTTGACCTTAATTGGCTGTGAATTTGCCAGCCAATTGGAAACAGAGTGGGGTGGGGATGGGAGGGCAATCACATATTCATGTACAATCTTTTTTTTTAATGCCTCAGTTTCATTTTATTATAGTTTTGTTTTTATTAAATTGATTATGGCTTTACTGTTGTAAGTGTTTTTTTTAATTATCTTATTTTTATTACATTTTAATTTGTTTTTAATAGTTAATGTTTTTAATTATGTTATACATTTTATGATCTACATATTATTTTATCATTACATGCCAGTTGTGAGTGTGTAAAAGCACTGGCAGAACTGTCTTTTAGGTGTCTGTTCTTATCTATTGAACACTTTTTGATCATAGATGGAGCTAATCCTCGCCTTAATCCTGCTACAGACCAGGACTGCCCGGCAGCATAAGTTACCATGGTTACTAGGCTGGGATTAAGGTTAACCACCTTGATGGAACAGAGTTGTGGCTCAGTTTGATGGAACGGAAACCGGAGTTTAGCTCGATGTATCAGGCTTAGCCAGAACCACGGTTTCCATGGTTACCGATGTGAGGCTAATCTTAGCCACTTTGATGGAACAGAACTCTGGCTCATATTAGCCAGACTTGGCCATTTAAGCCTGGATTTGCCTTTAGCCTGCTTGATGGAATACCCCCCAGAAGGTTTGAGGAAAGTTCACAAGTGTTTTTGTAAATCATGGTTTACACATGCATTGTAAAAGGTTGCAATAACAAGCCGAAGACGTGGAGCAAAGTGAAGTTTTACGTAGTTCCAACCAGTAATACGGACAGGATGAAAAAATGGCTATTTGTGCTGGACATCAATCCCAACACGCCTGTGGAAATGGTCCGGAAAATGTTTGTGTGCTCCTGCCATTTTTTACCAGAGGACTACAGTGAAAGGATGGAACGCAGAAGCTCAGGAATGGTTCAAACGCTTTTCTTGAGAGACACTGCCATACCATCTGTCGGCATCACAAAACGAGCAGACGCGGTAAGTGATCATTATGTATTTTGCTCAGCAATCTCTCTGCTGTAACGTTACCTCCATGTTGAGTAACATTAGCCTACAACCCAAGCATGGTAAATAAGGCTAAAATGCAAATGTTGTGGTTATGTTATGGATAAGTGCTTGCCCAGAGCATATAGTGAAGTGACTGGCATTACTTCTCATTGTTGGGAATAAATAGACTGCTAGGGAACATTTTATGTTGTTGTTCCTTCAGGAGTTGTGGTGATTTATGAGTGTGGAGTTAGCATGTTCTCCCCGTGTTCCGGTGATTATTTTGAGGCGTACTCTATATTTATATTACACAGGTGTACCTAATAAAGTGGCCAGTAAGCCCCACATTTACACCACCGGCTCTGGGTCTCCCCTCAGCCCCTGGTTGTTCGGCAGCCTCAGCGTCTCTTCTTGCTCTCTCTTCTTCCAAAACCTGTAACTCTTCCTCTGTATATTCTGGCTTCTTCTCAACAAACTTGTTGTTTTGATGACGGGAGTAACTGCACTAAACATACGCTGTTTGAAATCACTCCGCCCAGCAAGTACTGTGTCTGGAATGTAGTTCCGGCTGTGCGTATGGCTTCAAAACAACTCTGTCTCGTAATATTACATTATTATTTCATAGCGTGGTGAATGTGTAAGTTACAAGTTGTCCACAAGAGCGTTTTGGGGTCATTTGATGGTGTATTTGATTAGTTTTGAGGGAGAGAGTGACCTGTACTGTTCACCTCCATTTCAGCGGGCAGCTCTGCCACACCGATCTCAGAGCAGCACGCACTGACAATTAAAGGTAATGTAGCTACTCATGTGACTATAGGGATTACGGCAATAGGCGAATTTGCCAAAATGTTGAACTATCCCTTTAATGCAAACATTAATGTGTCCTTGTGTTGGGTCAGCTCCATCATGGACTGGATGCTTTCTGTTGAAATGCTGAAGTATTGATGTTGTGCTGTCGTTTTAAACTAGTTTGGTTTTACAATAGATGCACTGTATGTCATCCAGTGTTTGGATCTTCAGATCCACTTTTGCAGAAAAGCAAAGCGATACAAACTGATATATTTCCTTTCATTTTCATTACATTGTTGTTGTTGTTTTTTTACTCAGACCATATCACATGGTATGGAGTGCAAACATTACATACAATAACAAAACAATGGCAGAGAACAAAGGAAGGACAGTCATTAAGCTCACATTCTGACATTTAAACAAAATACAATACTCATCTCTCACACCATTATCTTCACAGAGGCTGCAGATGCTCTGGTGTCTGTCCAGCCCTTTATATCTTCCAGTGACTTCAGGAACTCTGTTGTTGTTTACTCTAAAATTACAAACAGCCTGTTGGTACTTGTTTATTGTTTAATTTCGACATTGATATCACATGATGTCATACCTCTGAACTCACTTTGCCACTTTTGTATTAACTGATCTTTTAGCCTCTGTTCAACTGTTAGTTATGGTTGTTACACACACTGGTGTGAGCCAGAGGTGAGACAAGCCACATTCATTCTGTGTCTGTATCTGTCACACAGGGACATGGCATGCATCAAACCATGAGCAACACTCTTGGAGACCAAACATAACACATGTGTAACCTTAAGCCAATGATTTACCAGTCACTACTAACATCTTAAAACAAACCCATTCCCTTTTCTCTGGAACTTGTAAAAACTTCCTACGTTCAATTTTTACACTCTGCGGTAACTCTGCGGTAGCAGTGACTCGTCTGCCTGATAGTTTGCCACTGTGCTGATGAGATAGGGGAGATAGAGTACTCCTGTATGTCTGTTGTTGACCTCGCTGGAGATGAGCTGTGCCTCGCCTGCAAGGTGGACGAGATCGGGCGGCTGCAGCAGGAGGCGGTGACAAATGGCTACAGTGAAGTCAGACGGTTTCCTGACAGTTTGCAGCAGCCTTCAGTCTGTACAGGAAGTCACAGAAACACTAACATCCTGTCAGATCTGATGTTGATTATTAAAATTTTATCAGACTCATATATCAGTTTGTTGGCAGCCTCCAATTGTTTAATTATGACAGAGTAGCATATTAAAATGATTTACAGGCGATCTGTAACTTGTGATTGAGGTTTCGAATACAGTGACTGTAAACACACGTGTGTTTCCCTGAAGTTTTGGTCAGTTCTGTGGAAGTCACACCTCTGCTCTGAAAAAAATAGATAACAGTGTGCTTGGCAGGACTTTGAGGAAGACATGTGGATCAAGAAAAAAATAGCAGAATTTGATTTGAACACACGCACATGTACACACACACACACACACACACACACACACAAACAAACACCTCCACACACGTTTAACTTACACACACTCAAATCCTAGCATATATAGTAGAATATTAGAAATATATTATAAATGAAATAAAAACTAATTTTACACACACACACACACACACACACACACACACACACACTCTAATTTGAACGTCATTAATTATAGAATTTAATAGAAGAATTTCACAACTACCTCATGAATTTTCTTCATGTTCTGGCCTCAAAACTGATGAAACATAAAAGAAACATTTGTTTGGTTATTGTAAAATGGAAACAAAGCCTTAGCATTAATATTGTGTTTTTGAATGTTTTGAGTGGAAACAAGGCATCAGGTTAAAAACATCTCAAGTTTTAGAATTATACGTTCTATAAAGAATAATGTTATTACATTTTTTGTTGGCAGACATTTGAAATAAAATAATGAATTCATGAACTAACCAAATGATAATAACTGTTTTGTGTGCACACAGAGTAGTACTTGAATAGTTCCTTACGTGTGGAATGATGCTGATGTGGAATGTAACAAGTGTTCATTTTCATGCTGCCCCAGAGTGTCCACAACTGATGCTGGAGGAGCACCAGAGCGTCATAGCCTGACAGGTAGGGGCACTTATCATATCATGCAGTAAGGAGAATTTAGTACCATGATGACAAGTGCAGACAATACAGATGCATGAAAAGTGACTGCAAACAAAATCAGTACCAGCTTTATTGGTGCTGTTTGCACCCCTGATAAATGTAAAAAGAAGCATAGTGGGTAACATCCAATCAAATGTTTAAATGAATGCAAATAATAAATGAAAACCACCCTGTTCTGATTCCTACATATTGCTTCAGCTAACATGTTATTAATCATGACCAGTCACAGTTTGTACAAACGTGTCAGGAGGTGTTTGTTCACCTGTGTAACTGGACTGCAGTTATCTACCATCTACTCTTAACTAACTTGAGACCTGCTGAGCTCTGTTAAGAGCATTTATACATCATAAGAGACTCTTCAATCAATCTTAAATTTGTGAATATTAAATGTGAGGGATTTTAATTTTTGTTTTTCACATTTGGTCCAAAGTGTCACTTCTTACAGTTTGATGAATATGGGCCCTGATTTGTCAGCATGATAACACTGATGAGAATGAGAAGAAAAACTCATGAAATCACTCAAAGCCAAGTTTCTATTGTGCGGAGTCTGAAACAAACACACTTCACATGCAAAGTTGTCTTTATTGAAAAGCAGGAAATGTGCAGAATAAAGTGATACAGAGCCTTAATATTCAATCTGTCATTAACATCATTGTTGAAAAATTGCCATTTGAAATTGTTTGATTGATTTCATTAACATCAAGTTTACCAGTAGATCCCATACACCATCCATGCTGTCTGATATCACCAGTAGTATTACTGTCATATAATTAATCATATTGTTTTATATATTGAAGAAAAAGTGAAAAAAGTTAAAGAGGCCATCACCAAAATGATTAAACAACTTTGTTGGACTTTGCTTTGCACCTCAGAGAGTGTTGAGAATTCTCAGCTCTGCTGCCATGAAGAAGGCTTTCTCAGGATTTCACTTATTGTAGTAACACAGGTACTCAAGCCATCCACCATTGCCTGTGTTGAGATCCTCTTCAATCACAGTGAGACCAGCTTTGCGATAATTCTCAATCAAAGCTTTGTTGAGAAGCAGGGTGATGGCCTGGATGAGGTTGTTGGATCCCTTCTTGAACCACAGGGTCACCTTGTCACCACTGCTCCCCTCATTCAGGTTAATATTCACTGATGAATACTGTTGCTGCTGGTAGGCCAGATAGTCGGTTTTATTGGTGGAGACTTTCAGATCATTGACTGCACCCTGGGAGTCGGTGGTCTGACGGAACCAGATGAAGACAGGCTTTCCTCCTCCTCGAGCACCTCGGTTAGTATCTTCATCCACACGGATGTAACCTGCTTTTAGGTAGTCGGTGTCTGATCCGTAGGAGTCAGTGGCAGCCACATTACAGATGTATGTTGGGTTCTCTCTCTTCAGCCAGATGTGGATCCAGTCCCCAGTGGCCCCACGGTTCAGATCACAGGCCACTCTCTCCCAGCCAAAATCAAACTTCCCGGCTTCATTGGCTGCCTCGGTGGTGACATCAATCTCCACTATGGGAGTGTGGTGCTTTCCGGACCCTCTGAAGTACCAAAGGTAGACGGGACCACGTGTTGATCCTGCATTGAGATCTCTGTCGATCTGTATGTACCCTGCTTTTCTCAATCCAACAGACATTTCATCGCTGAATGAGACTTGAACCCTGGTGATTGCACCTGAGCCAGTATCTTGTTTGTACCAAAGATAGATGGCATTTCCTCCTCCTCTTTTGTTCAGGTTGACATTGACCATCCTGAAGTCTTGAGATTGGAGATTGCTCTCATCAGTTGGATTAATGGACACATTGAGGTCTGTGATGGGCATTGTGGGTAACTGCATTAAAGAAAGAAGACAAATCATGAGTTAACAGAAAATGATGAGTCAGCTGCATGACTGTGCTTTCTCAGGTGAGCTCCTATATAATCATGACTAATCATGAAATCAAACCTGCCAGTAAAAGTGATAACAGCAGGCACAAGCAGAGGGGGAAGTTGCATCAGCACCTGTCCCCTGATGTCCAAAGTGAGCGTTTGCTTTGATCGAGAAGAACATTTAATAATTAATAGTATCTGAGCTATGAATAAAAAATGTCCTTGCTGCCATCATCAGTTACGTCACATGATGACCTTTCACCTTATGACCTTTCACCTGATACAGGTGAAAAGTCATCATGTGACAGACCCTCCATCTCAACACAGGACCCTGCAGACACACACTCAGCAGTGACATTTGGATGGTGAGTGGTTTGTGTGACTCATTATCACTTTATGTTTATAGTTTCAGTGTTCCACAGCATCACCTTCAAATCCTGCATCACTCACACAACATAAGTGTAATAGTTGTCCCTATTGCTGGTTCCTTCTGCGGTCAGTTGAGCCGCTGTCTGAGAAGAGCCACAGCATGTTTAATCACAAAACGGCATGCACTGTAATGCTCTGGTTTCTGGGTTGGGTGACATGTTTCTTCATAATGGTGTGCAACAGTGATGGAAATAAGATGATGAAAACACATGAGCAATTTGGGATAATTAGGGATGTCACGATACCAAAAATTCAGTAGTCGGTGCAGATACCGGTAAAATTACACGATTCTCGATACCAAAGTTGATACCACGGTAAAAAAAAAAAAAAAAAAAATCCTAAGATCCCATTTACTTAAACAAGAAATAGGCCTACTTCATTAAAATATTTGTATATAAAATAACATTCCTATCAACATATTGATATTACTTATATTTTTTCTTTCTCTCTTTTCCTCTTTACCTATTTTTCGTTGTAAAAAACATTGATCAACAACCGCAATAAACTCAATAAACTATTTAAATATTTACTATTTAAATCACGCTGACAGCCTTTGAGCTGACCACAAGAATGTGTGGAATTTCGTTGGTTTCATTTATAGTTTGTCCTGTCCCGGTGCAAACGGCGTCTTTTGACCTTAGTGGTCCAGTTGTGGAAAAATCAAACGTCCCAGTACAATAAATCAAACGCACCCCAACCGCTGTGTCTCAGAAGCAGACACGCATGCGCAGTTGCGTACTGCTGAGAGTGAAATCCCTGATCTTTGGCTCACATGCAGCTTGTTCAAGCTGTTCTCTGTGTTGTTGAAATTAAACAAAATAACATAGAACATATCTGCTTATTGCAACTGATTTTAATTGGGATATTTTTTGATGAACTGAATGATATTTAGTGGAGTGTTGCACGTCTCGAAGGCTGGGCTCATAGGAGACCACCGGACTCTCTCCCAGGGGAGGGGCTGGGGGAGACAGGGAGATGTCCGGAGTCCAGACAAGGCTATTCAAGAGAAGGCTGAGACGAATTCTGCGTTCCAGTACCCATACTACCATACTATTTAGTATGCCAGAAAAAGAATTAGTGTGTCCCAATACATAGTATGTCAGATGCAGTATGCCAAAAGTACCAGGATGTTCTACTACATCCGGTCATATTTCGCAGTATGCGGCCCAATTCCAATCCGATCCCTTACAGACTCACTGACTTAGAGGCGTGTTCATGTGAAGTGCGTGAGTGTGTGAGGGCTGTCCCATTGTCAAATCGTCAAGTCAGTGAGTCAGTGAGTGAGCCCTTTATGCCCCCTTACCGTAGGTCAGCATCGATGCGGACTTACGGTAAGGAAATTACCCACAGTTCATAGCGTTGTGACGTCAAATACAGGGGTTGCCCTCGGAACACCGGAAGTAACATGGTCGGCAGATATGCAAACATTAATGTTATGGAAGGAGAGCGAAAAAACAGATAAACAACGAAACATTACATTAACAAGGATTTAAGATGGTACATAAACACACATGAAGTCAGAGGAATACCAGTGGTTATATTCCACACACAAAGAATATATATCTATATAGATAGATAGATAGATAGATAGATCTATCTATCTATCTATCTATCGATATATATAGATATATATTCTTTGTGTGTGGAATATATGCTGACAATAACCGATAAATGATCACGCCCAGAGCCGCCAATGTTAACAACATTTTGTAGAGAGGGGGATAAGTGCTGTCCCATTCCTATTTGTAGCATCCGGAGCCCTTTCAGACTCTCACACTCAATCACTTACAGCTGACATCAGTTAAGTCAGTGAGGGTTCAGGGCTTGAGTCTTTAGGGGCCGGATTGGAATTGGGCCTGCATGTCAGCATGCTACTTTGGCCATTCTGACCCACAATCCTTTGCGCAGTGGAAGTTACATGGCACTGACTGAGCTGCCTGTACAACCAACGCCCACACTTCCTTTCATACATGGTTTATTTAATTTGAGATACTAAGACACTACATATTAGGACTGCAATGATCTAGTTATATACTGTCACATACCATACAGTTTTGCAAGAACACGGTTACAACATTCAACTTTATTGTGATTATAGTATAATCAATGTTAGGGTTCAACTATGACTACAATATAGAAGATTTTACCAGTATAGGCAGTGGTGTAAGTGTGGTATAAATAATGAATGCATATGACTAAATATGAATACGGTCAGGGTACATTCAGGCAGTTCGTTTTTTCGTTTTAAACCAAAAACGAAAAAACGGAAATACCATGGTTTTCCCGTTTTTTCCTTTTTGGTTTAAAACGAAAAAATGAAAATACGGAGCTGTTTTTCCGTCTTTGTTGTCAGAACCTAAAAACAAAAAACGACAAAACCAAATTCAAATTACAGCCCGATTTTTTTTTTTTTTTTTTTTTGCAGATTCATTTTTTCATTTATTGTTTTGGACAAAAAGTAGAACGGCGGTGACATCAGAGGCGGAAGTAACTTCAAAATAAAAGACAGGAAGATAAGATTGCCTATAAAACTTAAAAATATCCTATAAAACTTTCCCATGTATCTTTTATTTCCACTTACACCTGATGTTTTACGCATTTTGAAAAGCTGCCTGCCATTGCTGTGAGGAACTTTTTATTCATAAAAATAGAATGTTATGATAGAAAGTTTTACGGCTACAGTAAAACTTGTTCAACCATAACGTTGCTGTTCAGAGACTAATAAGGGAAACCGTCATGCATATTGTTCCCATGAAGGACGTATAGGGATTACCTCAAGGGTTGTGTTTTAATATTCATTCGCCGAATTGTTTGAAATAACGTAATCGAGGATATAAAAAAATAAAAATTGTGTGTGCTGCGTTGTTACTGTTAACACGGGCTTTCTCCATAACGCATCGTTGCATCAGTGAAGTGTCAAGCTGATGTTTATCCTTTTTACCAGCAGATGGCAGTAGGCCTATGGATTTATTTGCTGTCATTGAATGCCTGGTTTTCTGTTTCTGTTGGATTACACAGACCTGCAATTCTTCAGGTTATTGATACGGACAATTCAAATTATATGCAGCATATATTTACTTGTATTCTTTTATATTGTTGTATCACATAGGCCTATGCATTGTTGGCAGAGATGGGCAGCATTTTAAGTACATGTATTTAAAATGTTTTATCACCTAAAATGACAATAGAAATGTCATACAAAAATACATCCTGTGCCTTTTTTCAAAATCTGATTAATCAAATAAAATAATCAATGATTACTCAATTTTTTAAAAAAAAACCAAACATATAAGTTAGTGGCAGCCCTAACTGTATGCAACAGAAATAATTGTGAATTTGTTTTGTTTTAACCATTTCTTTTTTTTTCTTTCAGAACGTGATAGTAATGTTTGTTCATTCATTGTGTTAATAGACTTTACAAACACCAGAGTAGTCTAAACGGTGATATAGTGACGTGAAAAATGTGAGATATTCATATATACAGTGGTGGAAAAAAGTTTTTGGACACCCTTAAAATTTTACACAATCTCAAATATTATCGTGAAATATTTGTGGAAAAATCTTTTTTGTGTTTCAAAAGGTGTGGCTGCATTAGACAGATACAAACAAATACAAATTATATTGTTTTGTTTATTGTTTACAAGAAAAACTAACAAAACTAAATTCTTGACAGTTTCAATATGTCAGTTCTCAACATTGTCGGTATCAAAGTCAACAAATAACAGAGAATGTGTTCAAAACTGAACAAAAAATAAATAAACCATCACATCATCAAATTAATATTTAGTAGTCCTGCCACTGGCACGTAGTAGAGCTCTAATCCTGGCTGGCATGTTCCCCACGAGCCTTTCACACTGTTGAGGGGTAATCTTGTCCCATTCTTCTTGAATTACTGCTTTTAATTCTTCCAAATTATTTGGTTTATGCTTTGAAACAGACCTTTTGATAATCCACCACAGATTTTCAATGGGGCTCATGTCCGGGGATTGAGCTGGCCACTCTAAGACCTGGATACTGTGCTCCTGCAGCCAAGTTCTACTGGCCTTGGATGTGTGGCAAGGGGCATTATCTTGTTGAAACATCCAGTTTTTACCTCGACGGAACAGTGCACGCGCAGAAGGGAGCATGTGGGTTTCGAGAATGGTACAATACTTGGTAGAGTTCAATGTGCCATCACAGACAGTGAGATGACCAACACCAGCAGCACTCATGCATCCCCAAACCATGATACTGCCTCCACCATGTTTGACAGTAGGTTCTGTACATGCTGGAGATAATGCTTCGCCTGGCCTTCTGCGTACCCTCACATTAGTAGGAGGAAGATAAAGCTGGAAACTGGACTCATTTGACCACAAAATCTTCTTCCAATTCCTGGCTGTCCAGTTCTTGTGTGCCTGGGCTCAACGACGCCGGGCTAACCTCTGTCTCTCATTGATCAGGGGCTTCTTGATAGCCTTGTAGGACCTTAAGCCATGATCTAAAAGTCGGCCACATACAGTGCGGGTGGAACACTGGACACCAGTTTGGTTTGACCACTGCTGCTGAAGCTCCTGTGATGTCATTCAGCGGTTTTGCCTGCACATGCAAATCAGGATGCGGTCATTTCTTGCTGAAGAAACCCTTGGACGCCCAGATCTTGGTTTGTCTTCCAAGCTGTTGGTTCGTCTGTATTTCTGCAGAGTGTATCCAACTGCTGAAGGACTGCATCTGCACTTCCTGGCTATCTGGCGGCAGCTGTACCCTTCCTGGCTGAGAATCTTTATCTTCAGGCGTGTTTCCTGCGTTAGGTTCCTTGTTTTAGCCATTTTTGTGTCTGAAGAACTTTCAAATGTGCTGGCTTTATGTAGACACAAAGCTTGGCAACAAAAATTGCGTCTTTTAATAAAAAGAACGACCTTCATCACTGGTACCAAAATGACCCAATACTCAAAATTTCTTATGTATTTTTATGGAACCAATCAATTTTAAGTTTTTAATGGCTTTTTTAGGATTTATTTAGTATTTTGGCTGTGACTGTACTAAAAGAAATTGCACTTGAAGACCTAAGAGTGATTCTTAATGCAATATTTCACAAATGCATGGGGTGTCCGAAAACTTTTTTCCACCACTGTATGTAGCTAAACTCTGTTGGTTTTCTACCTGGAAGTATTTGTAAACAACAAGGTGATTCCCTCCGAAGGGACACTAACAACTCAAAGTACACATCAAATAAAATTTCTCCAAACATGTTTCTTGTTATTTTAGGTAGTTATTATCACGCTAATGTATGTTCAAGTGTTCATTTCCCCGATAAGTTGGTTTTAATTCGTTATTTGATTCTATAAATAGTCTGACCATCTTGAGCTTTTATTTTGGTACTTCTGGTGACCGGCAGTGTTAATTTGCATATTAGCTAAATATTTAGTTTCACCCAGAACATTTAGATTTAACATTTAACATTTAGATTTAACATTTAACATTTAGGTGCCACATTTAATATTTAGATTTAACATTTAGATTTAGATTTAATATTTAGATGTAACATTTAACATTTAGGTGCCACATTTAATATTTAGATTTAACTATTTAATATATTTCTAAGTTAACAAATATTGCTGTAAATGTGGTAAAAGGTGACGTTAAAAAATTCACAACACTTTTTTAAACATCGTTTGAAGCTAAATGTGGCAAAATGTTGATGTTATTTTCAGCATGAGACACTTTACAAACGGCACCCCATAGTTGCATCCCTCTGTTTTGTTCCATATAGGTACAGCTCATTACCTCATGTTCCCTCGTTGAGGTAAACACTCACTGACTGGTAATTTTTCTGTGCACGTGTGTTCCCATAAAGTGTTTTAGTCAGTTTTGTGGAATAGAGTAAAAATAGATAACAGTGTGCTTGGCAGGACTTTGAGGAAGATGTGTGGATAAAAAAAAAAAAAAAACAGCTGTTAATCACACACACACACACACACACACACACACAGTGGAGGTCGCATTTCTGTTCTGAATAAAATAGATAACACTGTTATCTGCTTGTCACATTCCAGTAGGTGGGACATGGTCTGTACTGTACTTGGCAGCTGCATTTGTCTTCTGTGTGATATTTCCATTCTTTCATCAGTGCTTTGCACCTCCCCTGCTCCACACATAGTCTGTTGAGGGTCTTCCAGGTTGGCCATATTAATCACACACACACACACACACACACACACATATGCACACACACACATCAGGTGAAAGGTCATCATGTGAAAGGTCATCATGTGACGTAACTGATGATGGCAGCAAGGAATTTTTTTATTCATAGTATACTATGAATAAAAAATACTATATTAAATGTTCTTCTTGATAAAAGCAAACGCTCACTTTGGACATCAGGGGACAGGTGCTGATGCAACCTCCCCCTCTGCTTGTGCCTGCTGTTATCACTTTTACTGGCAGGTTTGATTTCCACAGAACTTCATCAACATTATCTTATGGGTGGCATTGCCTTGTCCTGGCCCCAGACCTTACCCCCAGATGAGTTACATCATCAAGTGTTCAAGAATTTATTGTTTTCTTGCAGTAGACCATACATTTTTCTGTTTCAGATCTTTATTGATTATATTCAGTGTAAATAGTAGAATTGGTGCAGTATGCATGCACATTTAAAATATGATTTATTTCAGATGTCTTATGGTGACCGATCTGAACCCAAGTGGTGTGCAGTTATTGGACTTCTGTGCGGGTCGCAGTTTGGCCATAACTAACACCATGTTCGAGTATAAGGATGTCCATCGGTGCACGTGGCACCAGGACAGCCTAGGTCGCAGGTCAATGATTGACTTTGTAGTCATGTCATTTGACCTGCGACCATATGTTCTGGACACTCGGGTGAAGAGAGGAGCAGAGCTGTCAACTGATCACCACCTGGTGGTGAGATGGATCAGGTGGCAGGGGAGGACGCCGGGCAGACCTGGCAGGCCCAAACGAGCAGTGAGGGTCTGCTGGGAACGCCTGGCGGAAGAACCTGTCAAGATGATCTTCAACTCACACCTCCGGGAGAGCTTCAACCGCGTCCCGAGGGCGGAGGGGGACATTGAGTCCGAATGGGCCTTGTTCCGCTCTGCCATTGTCGAGGCGGCTGTTGCGAGCTGTGGCTGCAAGGCCGCGGGGTCCAGTCGCGGCGGTAACCCCGAACCCGCTGGTGGACACCAGAGGTGAGGGGAGCCGTCAGGCTGAAGAAGGAGGCCTACAGGGCATGGTTGGTCTGTGGGTCTCCAGAAGCAGCTGACGGGTACCGGTGGGCCAAGCGGAGCGCAGCAGCGGCAGTCGCGGAGGCAAAAATTCGGGCGTGGGAGGAGTTCAGTGAGGCCATGGAGAAAGACTATCGATCGGCTCCAAAGAGGTTCTGGCAAACTGTCCGGCGCCTCAGGGGGGGAAGGCGGCAACTTGCTCACACTGTTTACAGTGGGGGTGGGGAGCTGCTGACGTCAACTGGGGACATTGTCGGGCGGTGGAAGGAATACTTTGAGGAGCTCCTCAATCCCACCAACACGTATTCCAGTGAGGAAACAGAGACGGGGGTCTCAGGGGCGGGTCGTCCAGTTTCGGGGGCAGAAGTCGCCGAGGTAGTGAAGGAACTGCGCGGCAGCGGGGCCCCGAGGGTGGACGAGATTCGCCCTGGATATCTCAAGGCTCTGGATGTTGTAGGGCTGTCCTGGCTGACACGCCTCTGCAACATTGCGTGGACATCGGGGGCAGTGCCTCTGGAGTGGCAGACCGGGGTGGTGGTCCCCATCTTCAAGAAAGGGGACCAGAGGGTGTGTTCCAACTATAGGGGGATCACACTCCTCAGCCTACCCGGTAAGGTCTACGCCAGGGTGCTGGAGAAGAGGGTCCGGTCGATAGTTGAACCTCGGATTGAGGAGGAGCAATGTGGTTTTCGTCCTGGACGCGGAACCGTGGACCAGCTCTTTACCCTCGCCAGGGTGCTGGAGGGGGCATGGGAGTTCACCCAACCAGTCCACATGTGTTTTGTGGATTTGGAGAAGGCTTACGACCGTGTCCCCAGGGGCATCCTGTGGGGGGTGCTCCAGGAGTATGGGGTTGGTGGCCCTTTGCTAAGGGCCATCCAGTCCCTGTCCCGAAGGAGCACGAGTCTGGTTCGCATGGCTGGCAGTAAGTCGGACCTGTTCCCAGTGAGGGTTGGACTCCGCCAGGGCTGCCCTTTGTCACCGGTTCTGTTCATAACTTTCATGGACAGAATTTCTAGGCGCAGCCGAGGGGTGGAGGGTGTCAGGTTTGGTGACAGGAGGATCTCGTCCCTGCTATTTGCGGATGACGTGGTCCTCCTAGCTCCATCGAACAGTGACCTCCAGTTCTCGCTGGGATGGTTCACAGCCAAGTGTGAAGCGGCTGGGATGAGAATCAGCACCTCCAAGTCCGAGGCCATGGTCCTCAGCCGGAAAAGGGTGGATTGCCCACTCCAGGTCAGTTTAAGTACCTCGGGATCTTGTTCACGAGTGAGGGTAGGATGGAGCGGGAGATTGACAAGCGGATTGGGGTGGCGTCAGCAGTGATGCGGACGCTTAACCGGTCCGTTGTGGTGAAAAGGGAGCTTAGCCAGAAAGCGAAGCTCTCGATTTACCGGTCAATCTACGTTCCAACCCTCACCTATGGTCATGAGCTCTGGGTAGTGACCGAAAGAACGAGATCGCAAGTACAAGCGGCCGAAATGAGTTTCCTCCGCAGGGTGGCTGGGCTCAGCCTTAGAGATAGGGTGAGGAGCTCAGACATCCGGGAGGGACTCGGAGTAGAGCCGCTGCTCTTCCACATCGAGAGGAGCCAGTTGAGGTTGTTCGGGCATCTAGTAAGGATGCCTCCCGGACGCCTCCCTTGGGAGGTATTTCGGGCATGTCCAACCGGGAGGAGACCTCGGGGCCACCCCAGGACACGCTGGAGGGATTACATCGCCCGGCTGGCCTGGGAATGCCTTGGGGTTCCCTGGGAAGAGCTGACGGAGGTGGCTGGGGAGAGGACTGTCTGGGCTTCTTTGCTGAGCCTGCTGCCCCCGCGGCCCGGACCCGGATAAGCGGAGGATGACGAGACGAGACGAGACGTCTTATGGTGATCCATATTTGACAACTGATGTAATGATTAGTCATGATTATATAGGAGCTCACCTGAGAAAGCACAGTCATGCAGCTGACTCATCATTTTCTGTTAACTCATGATTTGTCTTCTTTCTTTAATGCAGTTACCCACAATGCCCATCACAGACCTCAGTGTGTCCATTAATCCAACTGATGAGAGCAATCTCCAATCTCAAGACTTCAGGATGGTCAATGTTAACCTGAACAAAAGAGGAGGAGGAAATGCCATCTATCTTTGGTACAAACAAGATTCTGGCTCAGGTGCAATCACCAGGGTTCAAGTCTCATTCAGCGATGAAATGTCTGTTGGATTGAGAAAAGCAGGGTACATACAGATCGACAGAGATCTCAATGCAGGATCAACACGTGGTCCCGTCTACCTTTGGTACTTCAGAGGGTCCGGAAAGCACCACACTCCCATAGTGGAGATTGATGTCACCACCGAGGCAGCCAATGAAGCCGGGAAGTTTGATTTTGGCTGGGAGAGAGTGGCCTGTGATCTGAACCATGGGGCCACTGGGGACTGGATCCACATCTGGCTGAAGAGAGAGAACCCAACATACATCTGTGATGTGGCTGCCACTGACTCCTACGGATCAGACACCGACTACCTAAAAGGAGGTTACATCCGTGTGGATGAAGATACTAACTGAGGTGCTCCAGGAGGAGGAAAGCCTGTCTTCATCTGGTTCCGTCAGACCACCGACTCCCAGGGTGCAGTCAATGATCTGAAAGTCTCCACCAATAAAACCGACTATCTGGCCTACCAGCAGCAACAGTATTCATCAGTGAATATTAACCTGAATGAGGGGAGCAGTGGTGACAAGGTGACCCTGTGGTTCAAGAAGGGATCCAACAACCCCATCCAGGCCATCACCCTGCTTCTCAACAAAGCTTTGATTGAGAATTATCGCAAAGCTGGTCTCACTGTGATTGAAGAGGATCTCAACACAGGCAATGGTGGATGGCTTGAGTACCTGTGTTACTACAATAAGTGAAATCCTGAGAAAGCCTTCTTCATGGCAGCAGAGCTGAGAATTCTCAACACTCTCTGAGGTGCAAAGCAAAGTCCAACAAAGTTGTTTAATCATTTTGGTGATGGCCTCTTTTACTTTTTTCGCTTTTTCTTCAATATATAAAATAATATGATTAATTATATGACAGTAATACTACTGGTGATATCAGACAGCATGGATGGTGTATGGGATCTACCGGTAAACTTGATGTTAATGAAATCAATCAAACAATTTCAAATGGCAATTTTTCAACAATGATGTTAATGACAGATTGAATATTAAGGCTCTGTATCACTTTATTCTGCACATTTCCTGCTTTTCAATAAAGACAACTTTGCATGTGAAGTGTGTTTGTTTCAGACTCCACACAATAGAAACTTGGCTTTGAGTGATTTCATGAGTTTTTTTTTTCTTCTCATTCTCATCAGTGTTATCATGCTGACAAATCAGGGCCCATATTCATCAAACTGTAAGAAGTGACACTTTGGACCAAATGTGAAAAACAAAAGTAAAATCCCTCACATTTAATATTCACAAATTTAAGATTGATTGAAGAGTCTCTTATGATGTATAAATGCTCTTAACAGAGCTCAGCAGGTCTCAAGTTAGTTAAGAGTAGATGGTAGATAACTGCAGTCCAGTTACACAGGTGAACAAACACCTCCTGACACATTTGTACAAACTGTGACTGGTCATGATTAATAACATGTTAGCTGAAGCAATATGTAGGAATCAGAACAGGGTGGTTTTCATTTATTATTTGCATTCATTTAAACATTTGATTGGATGTTACCCGCTATGCTTCTTTTTACATTTATCAGGGGTGCAAACAGCACCAATAAAGCTGGTACTGATTTTGTTTGCAGTCACTTTCCATGCATCTGTATTGTCTGCACTTGTCATCATGGTACTAAATTCTCCTTACTGCATGATATGATAAGTGCCCCTACCTGTCAGGCTATGACGCTCTGGTGCTCCTCCAGCATCAGTTGTGGACACTCTGGGGCAGCATGAAAATGAACACTTGTTACATTCCACATCAGCATCATTCCACACGTAAGGAACTATTCAAGTACTACTCTGTGTGCACACAAAACAGTTATTATCATTTGGTTAGTTCATGAATTCATTATTTTATTTCAAATGTCTGCCAACAAAAAATGTAATAACATTATTCTTTATAGAACGTATAATTCTAAAACTTGAGATGTTTTTAACCTGATGCCTTGTTTCCACTCAAAACATTCAAAAACACAATATTAATGCTAATGCTTTGTTTCCATTTTACAATAACCAAACAAATGTTTCTTTTATGTTTCATCAGTTTTGAGGCCAGAACATGAAGAAAATTCATGAGGTAGTTGTGAAATTCTTCTATTAAATTTTATTATTAATGACGTTCAAATTAGAGAGTGTGTGTGTGATTTGATTTTTGATTTGATTTCTTTATTTAAGTGTCATGCTTCAAAGAAGCCCAGCCCTTATGGGCCTATAAGACACTTTATCTCCAAAACAGAAACAATGATCAAACATACAAGTTGGAAACAACCAAGATACAAAACAAATGTACAATAATACAGATGTACAATAGTAGAATATGAACACAACAGTCCTCATGATTAGGACAGTGAACCCTAATCTAATCCATTGATATATCTCACTTAAAGAGCAAGGATTGCCTTCTATTCCAGGCTTTGAAAATAAAATTAGCAGTCTTAAAAACCTCAGTCTTAAATAACCACTCCAACTTCTGACCATCATCCACCCAGAATAAATCAGCTTTTTGTTTTTGCATTTCATCAAACAAGGGAACCCTTAAGTCCTCATACTGTGAACAATAAAACATAAAGTGAAATTCATTTTCAACCTCTTTCAGATCACAGACATTACATATCTTATTGTCTTCAGGTACCGCAGTGAACCGCCCCACTTCAATAGCGAGGGGTAGGATACCAGCTCTCTGCTGAGCACACAGTGACCTCTGGCTTCTGGTTAGAAAGGAAGTAACGTAGGGTTCAGGGCCAAAACTCTGCTTCATTTGAACATATGATCTAAGCTTGGGCTTTAGCCATATGTGATTTAACCATTTCTCTTTATACTAGAGAATTAACTTTTGTTTCAACATATTGACGTTACAACAGAGCATGTTATGAAAAATGTACACAAGGTCAGCCTCCCTAAAAATACAAAGAATTTCCTTTGTCCAGGGGTGACTGTGAGCCTTATCCCAGTTGAAAACCCTTTTTGTTAATCTACTCTCTGGCATATTAATAAAGCGATTCCACAGCCGTATCATTTCTCCCTTTTGCTTAATTGTGAGTGTGTGTGTGTGTGTGATTAGTAGCTGGCTTTTTTTTTATCCACACATCTTCCTCAAAGTCCTGCCAAGCACACTGTTATCTATTTTATTCAGAAAAAGAAATGTAACTTCTACAGAACTGACCAAAACACTTTATGGGAACACACGTGCACAGAAAAATTACCAGTCAGTGAGTGTTTACCTCAACGAGGGAACATGAGGTAATGAGCTGTACCTATATGGAACAAAACAGAGGGATGCAACAACCCCATTAAAGCCATCACCCTGCTTCTCAACACAGCTGCTGTTCAACAGTTTGAGTTTTTTAGCATTGAGTGCCTGTGTGTCCATCAGTGATATCCTGAGAAAGCCTTCTACATGTAAGCTGAGCTGAGAATTCTCAACACTCTCTGAAGTGGAGAGCAAAGCCCAACAAAGCTGTTAAATCATTGAAGTATAAAACAATGTGATTAATTATATTACAGTAATATTACTGGTAATATCACAAAGCATCAATGATATATACTGTAGGTTCAGTGGTAAAGTTGATGTGACTGAAGTCACTCAAACAATCTCAAATAGCAGTTTTTCTACAAAGATGTTAATGACAGATTGAATATTAAGGCTCTGTATCACTTTATTCTGCACATTTCCTGCTTTTCAATGAGGACAACTTTGCATGTGAAGTGTGTTTGTTTCAGACTCGACACAATAGAAACTTCACTGTGAGTATTCTCATGTGTTTTCATCATCTTATTTCCATCACTGTTGCACACCATTATGAAGAAACATGTCACCCAACCCAGAAGCCGGAGCATTACAGTGCATGCCGTTTTGTGATTAAACATGCTGTGGCTCTTCTCAGACAGCGGCTCAACTGACCGCAGAAGGAACCAGCAATAGGGACAACTATTACACTTATGTTGTGTGAGTGATGCAGGATTTGAAGGTGATGCTGTGGAACACTGAAACTATAAACATAAAGTGATAATGAGTCACACAAACCACTCACCATCCAAATGTTACTGCTGAGTGTGTGTCTGCAGGGTCCTGTGTTGAGATGGAGGGTCTGTCACATGATGACTTTTCACCTGCATCAGGTGAAAGGTCATAAGGTGAAAGGTCATCATGTGACGTAACTGATGATGGCAGCAAGGACATTTTTTATTCATAGCTCAGATACTATTCATTATTAAATGTTCTTCTTGATCAAAGCAAACGCTCACTTTGGACATCAGGGGACAGGTGCTGATGCAACCTCCCCCTCTGCTTGTGCCGGCTGTTATCACTTTTACTGGCAGGTTTGATTTCCACAGAACTTCATCAACATTATCTTATGGGTGGCATTGCCTTGGCCCGGCCCCAGACCTTACCCCCAGATGAGTTACATCATCATCTGTTCTCTATATAAAGGCAGCTGACTTGTGGTAGAAACAACCCAATTCAGCCGATCAGGTGACTTCTTACTGCCTATCATTCACTGTCAGCAGACGCGTAAGTGTTCAAGAATTTATTGTTTTCTTGCAGTAGACCATACATTTTTCTATTTCAGATCTTTATTGATTATATTCAGTGTAAATAGTAGAATTGATGCAGTATGCATGCACATTTAATATATGATTTATTTCAGATGTTGATATGGTGATCCATATTTGACAACTGATGTAATGATTAGTCATGATTATATAGGAGCTCACCTGAGAAAGCACAGTCATGCAGCTGACTCGTCATTTTCTGTTAACTCATGATTTGTCTTCTTTCTTTAATGCAGTTACCCACAATGCCCATCACAGACCTCAGTGTGTCCATTAATCCAACTGATGAGAGCAATCTCCAATCTCAAGACTTCAGGATGGTCAATGTCAACCTGAACAAAAGAGGAGGAGGAAATGCCATCTATCTTTGGTACAAACAAGATTCTGGCTCAGGAGCAATCACCAGGGTTCAAGTCTCATTCAGCAATGAAATGTCTGTTGGATTGAGAAAAGCAGGGTACATACAGATCGACAGAGATCTCAATGCAGGATCAACACGTGGTCCCGTCTACCTTTGGTACTTCAGAGGGTCCGGAAAGCACCACACTCCCATAGTGGAGATTGATGTCACCACCGAGGCAGCCAATGAAGCCGGGAAGTTTGATTTTGGCTGGGAGAGAGTGGCCTGTGATCTGAACCGTGGGGCCACTGGGGACTGGATCCACATCTGGCTGAAGAGAGAGAACCCAACATACATCTGTGATGTGGCTGCCACTGACTCCTACGGATCAGACACCGACTACCTAAAAGGAGGTTACATCCGTGTGGATGAAGATACTAACCGAGGTGCTCCAGGAGGAGGAAAGCCTGTCTTCATCTGGTTCCGTCAGACCACCGACTCCCAGGGTGCAGTCAATGATCTGAAAGTCTCCACCAATAAAACCGACTATCTGGCCTACCAGCAGCAACAGTATTCATCAGTGAATATTAACCTGAATGAGGGGAGCAGTGGTGACAAGGTGACCCTGTGGTTCAAGAAGGGATCCTACAACCCCATCCAGGCCATCACCCTGCTTCTCAACAAAGCTTTGATTGAGAATTATCGCAAAGCTGGTCTCACTGTGATTGAAGAGGATCTCAACACAGGCAATGGTGGATGGCTTGAGTACCTGTGTTACTACAATAAGTGAAATCCTGAGAAAGCCTTCTTCATGGCAGCAGAGCTGAGAATTCTCAACACTCTCTGAGGTGCAAAGCAAAGTCCAACAAAGTTGTTTAATCATTTTGGTGATGGCCTCTTTAACTTTTTTCGCTTTTTCTTCAATATATAAAACAATATGATTAATTATATGACAGTAATACTACTGGTGATATCAGACAGCATGGATGGTGTAGGGGATCTACCGGTAAACTTGATGTTAATGAAATCAATCAAACAATTTCAAATGACAATTTTTCAACAATGATGTTAATGACAGATTGAATATTAAGGCTCTGTATCACTTTATTCTGCACATTTCCTGCTTTTCAATAAAGACAACTTTGCATGTGAAGTGTGTTTGTTTCAGACTCCACACAATAGAAACTTGGCTTTGGGTGATTTCATGAGTTTTTCTTCTCATTCTCATCAGTGTTATCATGCTGACAAATCAGGGCCCATATTCATCAAACTGTAAGAAGTGACACTTTGGACCAAATGTGAAAAACAAAAGTAAAATCCCTCACATTTAATATTCACAAATTTAAGATTGATTGAAGAGTTTCTTATGATGTATAAATGCTCTTAACAGAGCTCAGCAGGTCTCAAGTTAGTTAAGAGTAGATGGTAGATAACTGCAGTCCAGTTACACAGGTGAACAAACACCTCCTGACATGTTTGTACAAACTGTGACTGGTCATGATTAATAACATGTTAGCTGAAGCAATATGTAGGAATCAGAACAGGGTGGTTTTCATTTATTATTTGCATTCATTTAAACATTTGATTGGATGTTACCCACTATGCTTCTTTTTACATTTATCAGGGGTGCAAACAGCACCAATAAAGCTGGTACTGATTTTGTTTGCAGTCACTTTCCATGCATCTGTATTGTCTGCACTTGTCATCATGGTACTAAATTCTCCTTACTGCATGATATGATAAATGTCCCTACCTGTCAGGCTATGACGCTCTGGTGCTCCTCCAGCATCAGTTGTGGACACTCTGGGGCAGCATGAAAATGAACACTTGTTACATTCCACATCAGCATCATTCCACACGTAAGGAACTATTCAAGTACTACTCTGTGTGCACACAAAACAGTTATTATCATTTGGTTAGTTCATGAATTCATTATTTTATTTCAAATGTCTGCCAACAAAAAATGTAATAACATTATTCTTTATAGAACGTATAATTCTAAAACTTGAGATGTTTTTAACCTGATGCCTGGTTTCCACTCAAAACATTCAAAAACACAATATTAATGCTAAGGCTTTGTTTCCATTTTACAATAACCAAACAAATGTTTCTTTTATGTTTCATCAGTTTTGAGGCCAGAACATGAAGAAAATTCATGAGGTAGTTGTGAAATTCTTCTATTAAATTCTATAATTAATGACGTTCAAATTAGAGTGTGTGTGTGTGTGTGTGTGTGTGTGTGTGTGTGTGTGATTAGTAATTGGCTTTTTTTTTATCCACACATCTTCCTCAAAGTCCTGCCAAGCACACTGTTATCTGTTTTATTCAGAACAGAAATGTGACTTCTACAGAACTGACCAAAACACTTTATGGGAACACACGTGCACAGAAAAATTACCAGTCAGTGAGTGTTTACCTCAACGAGGGAACATGAGGTAATGAGCTGTACCTATATGGAACAAAACAGAGGGATGCAACAACCCCATTAAAGCCATCACCCTGCTTCTCAACACAGCTGCTGTTCAACAGTTTGAGTTTTTTAGCATTGAGTGCCTGTGTGTCCATCAGTGATATCCTGAGAAAGCCTTCTACATGTCAGCTGAGCTGAGAATTCTCAACACTCTCTGAAGTGGAGAGCAAAGCCCAACAAAGCTGTTAAATCATTGAAGTATAAAACAATGTGATTAATTATATTACAGTAATATTACTGGTAATATCACAAAGCATCAATGATATATACTGTAGGTTCAGTGGTAAAGTTGATGTGACTGAAGTCACTCAAACAATCTCAAATAGCAGTTTTTCTACAAAGATGTTAATGACAGATTGAATATTAAGGCTCTGTATCACTTTATTCTGCACATTTCCTGCTTTTCAATGAGGACAACTTTGCATGTGAAGTGTGTTTGTTTCAGACTCGACACAATAGAAACTTCACTGTGAGTATTCTCATGTGTTTTCATCATCTTATTTCCATCACTGTTGCACACCATTATGAAGAAACATGTCACCCAACCCAGAAGCCGGAGCATTACAGTGCATGCCGTTTTGTGATTAAACATGCTGTGGCTCTTCTCAGACAGCGGCTCAACTGACCGCAGAAGGAACCAGCAATAGGGACAACTATTACACTTATGTTGCGTGAGTGATGCAGGATTTGAAGGTGATGCTGTGGAACACTGAAACTATAAACATAAAGTGATAATGAGTCACACAAACCACTCACCATCCAAATGTCACTGCTGAGTGTGTGTCTGCAGGGTCCTGTGTTGAGATGGAGGGTCTGTCACATGATGACTTTTCACCTGCATCAGGTGAAAGGTCATAAGGTGAAAGGTCATCATGTGACGTAACTGATGATGGCAGCAAGGACATTTTTTATTCATAGCTCAAATACTATTCATTATTAAATGTTCTTCTTGATCAAAGCAGACACTCACTTTGGACATCAGGGGACAGGTGCTGATGCAACCTCCCCCTCTGCTTGTGCCTGCTGTTATCACTTTTACTGGCAGGTTTGATTTCCACAGAACTTCATCAACATTATCTTATGGGGGGCATTGCCTTGGCCCGGCCCCAGACCTTACCCCCAGATGAGTTACATCATCATCTGTTCTCTATATAAAGGCAGCTGACTTGTGGTAGAAACAACCCAATTCAGCCGATCAGGTGACTTCTTACTGCCTATCATTCACTGTCAGCAGACACGTAAGTGTTCAAGAATTTATTGTTTTCTTGCAGTAGACCATACATTTTTCTATTTCAGATCTTTATTGATTATATTCAGTGTAAATAGTAGAATTGATGCAGTATGCATGCACATTTAATATATGATTTATTTCAGATGTCGATATGGTGATCCATATTTGACAACTGATGTAATGATTAGTCATGATTATATAGGAGCTCACCTGAGAAAGCACAGTCATGCAGCTGACTCGTCATTTTCTGTTAACTCATGATTTGTCTTCTTTCTTTAATGCAGTTACCCACAATGCCCATCACAGACCTCAGTGTGTCCATTAATCCAACTGATGAGAGCAATCTCCAATCTCAAGACTTCAGGATGGTCAATGTCAACCTGAACAAAAGAGGAGGAGGAAATGCCATCTATCTTTGGTACAAACAAGATTCTGGCTCAGGTGCAATCACCAGGGTTCAAGTCTCATTCAGCGATGAAATGTCTGTTGGATTGAGAAAAGCAGGGTACATACAGATCGACAGAGATCTCAATGCAGGATCAACACGTGGTCCCGTCTACCTTTGGTACTTCAGAGGGTCCGGAAAGCACCACACTCCCATAGTGGAGATTGATGTCACCACCGAGGCAGCCAATGAAGCCGGGAAGTTTGATTTTGGCTGGGAGAGAGTGGCCTGTGATCTGAACCGTGGGGCCACTGGGGACTGGATCCACATCTGGCTGAAGAGAGAGAACCCAACATACATCTGTGATGTGGCTGCCACTGACTCCTACGGATCAGACACCGACTACCTAAAAGGAGGTTACATCCGTGTGGATGAAGATACTAACCGAGGTGCTCGAGGAGGAGGAAAGCCTGTCTTCATCTGGTTCCGTCAGACCACCGACTCCCAGGGTGCAGTCAATGATCTGAAAGTCTCCACCAATAAAACCGACTATCTGGCCTACCAGCAGCAACAGTATTCATCAGTGAATATTAACCTGAATGAGGGGAGCAGTGGTGACAAGGTGACCCTGTGGTTCAAGAAGGGATCCAACAACCCCATCCAGGCCATCACCCTGCTTCTCAACAAAGCTTTGATTGAGAATTATCGCAAAGCTGGTCTCACTGTGATTGAAGAGGATCTCAACACAGGCAATGGTGGATGGCTTGAGTACCTGTGTTACTACAATAAGTGAAATCCTGAGAAAGCCTTCTTCATGGCAGCAGAGCTGAGAATTCTCAACACTCTCTGAGGTGCAAAGCAAAGTCCAACAAAGTTGTTTAATCATTTTGGTGATGGCCTCTTTTACTTTTTTCGCTTTTTCTTCAATATATGAAATAATATGATTAATTATATGACAGTAATACTACTGGTGATATCAGACAGCATGGATGGTGTATGGGATCTACCGGTAAACTTGATGTTAATGAAATCAATCAAACAATTTCAAATGGCAATTTTTCAACAATGATGTTAATGACAGATTGAATATTAAGGCTCTGTATCACTTTATTCTGCACATTTCCTGCTTTTCAATAAAGACAACTTTGCATGTGAAGTGTGTTTGTTTCAGACTCCACACAATTGAAACTTGGCTTTGGGTGATTTCATGAGTTTTTCTTCTCATTCTCATCAGTGTTATCATGCTGACAAATCAGGGCCCATATTCATCAAACTGTAAGAAGTGACACTTTGGACCAAATGTGAAAAACAAAAATTAAAATCCCTCACATTTAATATTCACAAATTTAAGATTGATTGAAGAGTCTCTTATGATGTATAAATGCTCTTAACAGAGCTCAGCAGGTCTCAAGTTAGTTAAGAGTAGATGGTAGATAACTGCAGTCCAGTTACACAGGTGAACAAACACCTCCTGACACGTTTGTACAAACTGTGACTGGTCATGATTAATAACATGTTAGCTGAAGCAATATGTAGGAATCAGAACAGGGTGGTTTTCATTTATTATTTGCATTCATTTAAACATTTGATTGGATGTTACCCACTATGCTTCTTTTTACATTTATCAGGGGTGCAAACAGCACCAATAAAGCTGGTACTGATTTTGTTTGCAGTCACTTTCCATGCATCTGTATTGTCTGCACTTGTCATCATGGTACTAAATTCTCCTTACTGCATGATATGATAAGTGCCCCTACCTGTCAGGCTATGACGCTCTGGTGCTCCTCCAGCATCAGTTGTGGACACTCTGGGGCAGCATGAAAATGAACACTTGTTACATTCCACATCAGCATCATTCCACACGTAAGGAACTATTCAAGTACTACTCTGTGTGCACACAAAACAGTTATTATCATTTGGTTAGTTCATGAATTCATTATTTTATTTCAAATGTCTGCCAACAAAAAATGTAATAACATTATTCTTTATAGAACGTATAATTCTAAAACTTGAGATGTTTTTAACCTGATGCCTTGTTTCCACTCAAAACATTCAAAAACACAATATTAATGCTAATGCTTTGTTTCCATTTTACAATAACCAAACAAATGTTTCTTTTATGTTTCATCAGTTTTGAGGCCAGAACATGAAGAAAATTCATGAGGTAGTTGTGAAATTCTTCTATTAAATTTTATTATTAATGACGTTCAAATTAGAGAGTGTGTGTGTGATTTGATTTTTGATTTGATTTCTTTATTTAAGTGTCATGCTTCAAAGAAGCCCAGCCCTTATGGGCCTATAAGACACTTTATCTCCAAAACAGAAACAATGATCAAACATACAAGTTGGAAACAACCAAGATACAAAACAAATGTACAATAATACAGATGTACAATAGTAGAATATGAACACAACAGTCCTCATGATTAGGACAGTGAACCCTAATCTAATCCATTGATATATCTCACTTAAAGAGCAAGGATTGCCTTCTATTCCAGGCTTTGAAAATAAAATTAGCAGTCTTAAAAACCTCAGTCTTAAATAACCACTCCAACTTCTGACCATCATCCACCCAGAATAAATCAGCTTTTTGTTTTTGCATTTCATCAAACAAGGGAACCCTTAAGTCCTCATACTGTGAACAATAAAACATAAAGTGAAATTCATTTTCAACCTCTTTCTGATCACAGACATTACATATCTTATTGTCTTCAGGTACCGCAGTGAACCGCCCCACTTCAATAGCGAGGGGTAGGATACCAGCTCTCTGCTGAGCACACAGTGACCTCTGGCTTCTGGTTAGAAAGGAAGTAACGTAGGGTTCAGGGCCAAAACTCTGCTTCATTTGAACATATGATCTAAGCTTGGGCTTTAGCCATATGTGATTTAACCATTTCTCTTTATACTAGAGAATTAACTTTTGTTTCAACATATTGACGTTACAACAGAGCATGTTATGAAAAATGTACACAAGGTCAGCCTCCCTAAAAATACAAAGAATTTCCTTTGTCCAGGGGTGACTGTGAGCCTTATCCCAGTTGAAAACCCTTTTTGTTAATCTACTCTCTGGCATATTAATAAAGCGATTCCACAGCCGTATCATTTCTCCCTTTTGTTTAATTGTGAGTGTGTGTGTGTGTGTGTGTGTGTGTGTGTGTGTGTGATTAGTAGCTGGCTTTTTTTTTATCCACACATCTTCCTCAAAGTCCTGCCAAGCACACTGTTATCTGTTTTATTCAGAACAGAAATGTGACTTCTACAGAACTGACCAAAACACTTTATGGGAACACACGTGCACAGAAAAATTACCAGTCAGTGAGTGTTTACCTCAACAAGGGAACATGAGGTAATGAGCTGTACCTATATGGAACAAAACAGAGGGATGCAACAACCCCATTAAAGCCATCATCCTGCTTCTCAACACAGCTGCTGTTCAACAGTTTGAGTTTTTTAGCATTGAGTGCCTGTGTGTCCATCAGTGATATCCTGAGAAAGCCTTCTACATGTCAGCTGAGCTGAGAATTCTCAACACTCTCTGAAGTGGAGAGCAAAGCCCAACAAAGCTGTTAAATCATTGAAGTATAAAACAATGTGATTAATTATATTACAGTAATATTACTGGTGATATCACAAAGCATCAATGATATATACTGTAGGTTCAGTGGTAAAGTTGATGTGACTGAAGTCACTCAAACAATCTCAAATAGCAGTTTTTCTACAAAGATGTTAATGACAGATTGAATATTAAGGCTCTGTATCACTTTATTCTGCACATTTCCTGCTTTTCAATGAGGACAACTTTGCATGTGAAGTGTGTTTGTTTCAGACTCGACACAATAGAAACTTCACTGTGAGTATTCTCATGTGTTTTCATCATCTTATTTCCATCACTGTTGCACACCATTATGAAGAAACATGTCACCCAACCCAGAAGCCGGAGCATTACAGTGCATGCCGTTTTGTGATTAAACATGCTGTGGCTCTTCTCAGACAGCGGCTCAACTGACCGCAGAAGGAACCAGCAATAGGGACAACTATTACACTTATGTTGTGTGAGTGATGCAGGATTTGAAGGTGATGCTGTGGAACACTGAAACTATAAACATAAAGTGATAATGAGTCACACAAACCACTCACCATCCAAATGTCACTGCTGAGTGTGTGTCTGCAGGGTCCTGTGTTGAGATGGAGGGTCTGTCACATGATGACTTTTCACCTGCATCAGGTGAAAGGTCATAAGGTGAAAGGTCATCATGTGACGTAACTGATGATGGCAGCAAGGACATTTTTTATTCATAGCTCAAATACTATTCATTATTAAATGTTCTTCTTGATCAAAGCAGACGCTCACTTTGGACATCAGGGGACAGGTGCTGATGCAACCTCCCCCTCTGCTTGTGCCGGCTGTTATCACTTTTACTGGCAGGTTTGATTTCCACAGAACTTCATCAACATTATCTTATGGGTGGCATTGCCTTGGCCCGGCCCCAGACCTTACCCCAGATGAGTTACATCATCATCTGTTCTCTATATAAAGGCAGCTGACTTGTGGTAGAAACAACCCAATTCAGCCAATCAGGTGACTTCTTACTGCCTATCATTCACTGTCAGCAGACACGTAAGTATTCAAGAATTTATTGTTTTCTTGCAGTAGACCATACATTTTTCTATTTCAGATCTTTATTGATTATATTCAGTGTAAATAGTAGAATTGGTGCAGTATGCATGCACATTTAATATATGATTTATTTCAGATGTCGATATGGTGATCCATATTTGACAACTGATGTAATGATTAGTCATGATTATATTGGAGCTCACCTGAGAAAGCACAGTCATGCAGCTGACTCGTCATTTTCTGTTAACTCATGATTTGTCTTCTTTTTTTAATGCAGTTACCCACAATGCCCATCACAGACCTCAGTGTGTCCATTAATCCAACTGATGAGAGCAATCTCCAATCTCAAGACTTCAGGATGGTCAATGTCAACCTGAACAAAAGAGGAGGAGGAAATGCCATCTATCTTTGGTACAAACAAGATTCTGGCTCAGGAGCAATCACCAGGGTTCAAGTCTCATTCAGCGATGAAATGTCTGTTGGATTGAGAAAAGCAGGGTACATACAGATCGACAGAGATCTCAATGCAGGATCAACACGTGGTCCCGTCTACCTTTGGTACTTCAGAGGGTCCGGAAAGTACCACACTCCCATAGTGGAGATTGATGTCACCACCGAGGCAGCCAATGAAGCCGGGAAGTTTGATTTTGGCTGGGAGAGAGTGGCCTGTGATCTGAACCGTGGGGCCACTGGGGACTGGATCCACATCTGGCTGAAGAGAGAGAACCCAACATACATCTGTGATGTGGCTGCCACTGACTCCTACGGATCAGACACCGACTACCTAAAAGGAGGTTACATCCGTGTGGATGAAGATACTAACCGAGGTGCTCGAGGAGGAGGAAAGCCTGTCTTCATCTGGTTCCGTCAGACCACCGACTCCCAGGGTGCAGTCAATGATCTGAAAGTCTCCACCAATAAAACCGACTATCTGGCCTACCAGCAGCAACAGTATTCATCAGTGAATATTAACCTGAATGAGGGGAGCAGTGGTGACAAGGTGACCCTGTGGTTCAAGAAGGGATCCAACAACCCCATCCAGGCCATCACCCTGCTTCTCAACAAAGCTTTGATTGAGAATTATCGCAAAGCTGGTCTCACTGTGATTGAAGAGGATCTCAACACAGGCAATGGTGGATGGCTTGAGTACCTGTGTTACTACAATAAGTGAAATCCTGAGAAAGCCTTCTTCATGGCAGCAGAGCTGAGAATTCTCAACACTCTCTGAGGTGCAAAGCAAAGTCCAACAAAGTTGTTTAATCATTTTGGTGATGGCCTCTTTAACTTTTTTCGCTTTTTCTTCAATATATAAAACAATATGATTAATTATATGACAGTAATACTACTG
This sequence comes from Epinephelus lanceolatus, assembly GCF_041903045.1. NCBI lineage: Eukaryota > Metazoa > Chordata > Actinopteri > Perciformes > Serranidae > Epinephelus > Epinephelus lanceolatus. The sequence goes on along the minus strand of NC_135746.1, from coordinate 33,868,039 downwards.
GTGATATCAGACAGCATGGATGGTGTAGGGGATCTACCGGTAAACTTGATGTTAATGAAATCAATCAAACAATTTCAAATGGCAATTTTTCAACAATGATGTTAATGACAGATTGAATATTAAGGCTCTGTATCACTTTATTCTGCACATTTCCTGCTTTTCAATAAAGACAACTTTGCATGTGAAGTGTGTTTGTTTCAGACTCCACACAATTGAAACTTGGCTTTGGGTGATTTCATGAGTTTTTCTTCTCATTCTCATCAGTGTTATCATGCTGACAAATCAGGGCCCATATTCATCAAACTGTAAGAAGTGACACTTTGGACCAAATGTGAAAAACAAAAGTAAAATCCCTCACATTTAATATTCACAAATTTAAGATTGATTGAAGAGTTTCTTATGATGTATAAATGCTCTTAACAGAGCTCAGCAGGTCTCAAGTTAGTTAAGAGTAGATGGTAGATAACTGCAGTCCAGTTACACAGGTGAACAAACACCTCCTGACATGTTTGTACAAACTGTGACTGGTCATGATTAATAACATGTTAGCTGAAGCAATATGTAGGAATCAGAACAGGGTGGTTTTCATTTATTATTTGCATTCATTTAAACATTTGATTGGATGTTACCCACTATGCTTCTTTTTACATTTATCAGGGGTGCAAACAGCACCAATAAAGCTGGTACTGATTTTGTTTGCAGTCACTTTCCATGCATCTGTATTGTCTGCACTTGTCATCATGGTACTAAATTCTCCTTACTGCATGATATGATAAATGTCCCTACCTGTCAGGCTATGACGCTCTGGTGCTCCTCCAGCATCAGTTGTGGACACTCTGGGGCAGCATGAAAATGAACACTTGTTACATTCCACATCAGCATCATTCCACACGTAAGGAACTATTCAAGTACTACTCTGTGTGCACACAAAACAGTTATTATCATTTGGTTAGTTCATGAATTCATTATTTTATTTCAAATGTCTGCCAACAAAAAATGTAATAACATTATTCTTTATAGAACGTATAATTCTAAAACTTGAGATGTTTTTAACCTGATGCCTGGTTTCCACTCAAAACATTCAAAAACACAATATTAATGCTAAGGCTTTGTTTCCATTTTACAATAACCAAACAAATGTTTCTTTTATGTTTCATCAGTTTTGAGGCCAGAACATGAAGAAAATTCATGAGGTAGTTGTGAAATTCTTCTATTAAATTCTATAATTAATGACGTTCAAATTAGAGTGTGTGTGTGTGTGTGTGTGTGTGTGTGTGTGTGTGTGTGTGTGTGTGTGATTAGTAATTGGCTTTTTTTTTATCCACACATCTTCCTCAAAGTCCTGCCAAGCACACTGTTATCTGTTTTATTCAGAACAGAAATGTGACTTCTACAGAACTGACCAAAACACTTTATGGGAACACACGTGCACAGAAAAATTACCAGTCAGTGAGTGTTTACCTCAACGAGGGAACATGAGGTAATGAGCTGTACCTATATGGAACAAAACAGAGGGATGCAACAACCCCATTAAAGCCAACACCCTGCTTCTCAACACAGCAGCTGTTCAACAGTTTGAGTTTTTTAGCATTGAGTGCCTGTGTGTCCATCAGTGATATCCTGAGAAAGCCTTCTACATGTCAGCTGAGCTGAGAATTCTCAACACTCTCTGAAGTGGAGAGCAAAGCCCAACAAAGCTGTTAAATCATTGAAGTATAAAACAATGTGATTAATTATATTACAGTAATATTACCGGTAATATCACAAAGCATCAATGATATATACTGTAGGTTCAGTGGTAAAGTTGATGTGACTGAAGTCACTCAAACAATCTCAAATAGCAGTTTTTCTACAAAGATGTTAATGACGGATTGAATATTAAGGCTCTGTATCACTTTATTCTGCACATTTCCTGCTTTTCAATAAAGACAACTTTGCATGTGAAGTGTGTTTGTTTCAGACTCGACACAATAGAAACTTCACTGTGAGTATTCTCATGTGTTTTCATCATCTTATTTCCATCACTGTTGCACACCATTATGAAGAAACATGTCACCCAACCCAGAAACCGGAGCATTACAGTGCATGCCGTTTTGTGATTAAACATGCTGTGGCTCTTCTCAGACAGCGGCTCAACTGACCGCAGAAGGAACCAGCAATAGGGACAACTATTACACTTATGTTGCGTGAGTGATGCAGGATTTGAAGGTGATGCTGTGGAACACTGAAACTATAAACATAAAGTGATAATGAGTCACACAAACCACTCACCATCCAAATGTCACTGCTGAGTGTGTGTCTGCAGGGTCCTGTGTTGAGATGGAGGGTCTGTCACATGATGACTTTTCACCTGCATCAGGTGAAAGGTCATAAGGTGAAAGGTCATCATGTGACGTAACTGATGATGGCAGCAAGGACATTTTTTATTCATAGCTCAAATACTATTCATTATTAAATGTTTTTCTTGATCAAAGCAGACGCTCACTTTGGACATCAGGGGACAGGTGCTGATGCAACCTCCCCCTCTGCTTGTGCCGGCTGTTATCACTTTTACTGGCAGGTTTGATTTCCACAGAACTTCATCAACATTATCTTATGGGTGGCATTGCCTTGGCCCGGCCCCAGACCTTACCCCCAGATGAGTTACATCATCATCTGTTCTCTATATAAAGGCAGCTGACTTATGGTAGAAACAACCCAATTCAGCCGATCAGGTGACTTCTTACTGCCTATCATTCACTGTCAGCAGACACGTAAGTGTTCAAGAATTTATTGTTTTCTTGCAGTAGACCATACATTTTTCTATTTCAGATCTTTATTGATTATATTCAGTGTAAATAGTAGAATTGATGCAGTATGCATGCACATTTAATATATGATTTATTTCAGATGTCGATATGGTGATCCATATTTGACAACTGATGTAATGATTAGTCATGATTATATAGGAGCTCACCTGAGAAAGCACAGTCATGCAGCTGACTCGTCATTTTCTGTTAACTCATGATTTGTCTTCTTTTTTTAATGCAGTTACCCACAATGCCCATCACAGACCTCAGTGTGTCCATTAATCCAACTGATGAGAGCAATCTCCAATCTCAAGACTTCAGGATGGTCAATGTCAACCTGAACAAAAGAGGAGGAGGAAATGCCATCTATCTTTGGTACAAACAAGATTCTGGCTCAGGAGCAATCACCAGGGTTCAAGTCTCATTCAGCGATGAAATGTCTGTTGGATTGAGAAAAGCAGGGTACATACAGATCGACAGAGATCTCAATGCAGGATCAACACGTGGTCCCGTCTACCTTTGGTACTTCAGAGGGTCCGGAAAGTACCACACTCCCATAGTGGAGATTGATGTCACCACCGAGGCAGCCAATGAAGCCGGGAAGTTTGATTTTGGCTGGGAGAGAGTGGCCTGTGATCTGAACCGTGGGGCCACTGGGGACTGGATCCACATCTGGCTGAAGAGAGAGAACCCAACATACATCTGTAATGTGGCTGCCACTGACTCCTACGGATCAGACACCGACTACCTAAAAGCAGGTTACATCCGTGTGGATGAAGATACTAACCGAGGTGCTCGAGGAGGAGGAAAGTCTGTCTTCATCTGGTTCCGTCAGACCACCGACTCCCAGGGTGCAGTCAATGATCTGAAAGTCTCCACCAATAAAACCGACTATCTGGCCTACCAGCAGCAACAGTATTCATCAGTGAATATTAACCTGAATGAGGGGAGCAGTGGTGACAAGGTGACCCTGTGGTTCAAGAAGGGATCCAACAACCCCATCCAGGCCATCACCCTGCTTCTCAACAAAGCTTTGATTGAGAATTATCGCAAAGCTGGTCTCACTGTGATTGAAGAGGATCTCAACACAGGCAATGGTGGATGGCTTGAGTACCTGTGTTACTACAATAAGTGAAATCCTGAGAAAGCCTTCTTCATGGCAGCAGAGCTGAGAATTCTCAACACTCTCTGAGGTGCAAAGCAAAGTCCAACAAAGTTGTTTAATCATTTTGGTGATGGCCTCTTTAACTTTTTTCGCTTTTTCTTTAATATATAAAACAATATGATTAATTATATGACAGTAATACTACTGGTGATATCAGACAGCATGGATGGTGTATGGGATCTACCGGTAAACTTGATGTTAATGAAATCAATCAAACAATTTCAAATGGCAATTTTTCAACAATGATGTTAATGACAGATTGAATATTAAGGCTCTGTATCACTTTATTCTGCACATTTCCTGCTTTTCAATAAAGACAACTTTGCATGTGAAGTGTGTTTGTTTCAGACTCCACACAATTGAAACTTGGCTTTGGGTGATTTCATGAGTTTTTCTTCTCATTCTCATCAGTGTTATCATGCTGACAAATCAGGGCCCATATTCATCAAACTGTAAGAAGTGACACTTTGGACCAAATGTGAAAAACAAAAATTAAAATCCCTCACATTTAATATTCACAAATTTAAGATTGATTTAAGAGTAAAAAAGAATAAAACTAGGAGGGCAGTGGCATTCTCAAACAAGTAGTACAAAATAGTGAGAAGGTGCTCTTTGGAAGAAAATGGGGAAATCACAAAAATGGAAAAAAAGGATATAGCCAAGGCACTCTTCAAAAATATATAAAAAGCTTTAATCACAGGGCTAGTTCATTATGGAACAATAAAAACAGGCTTAAAATCGGCCAACATGTTTCGACCAACACACGATCTTCATCAGGGCTTTACTCTGAAAGAAAAACACACTACATATAACTCAGGTAGGTGTTTAGTAAAATGACCTCAGCTGGTGAGGGAAGCAGTCTTAGGCAATTAGATGGCCAGGTGAGGACTTCAAGATCAACCAATCACATCAGAGGCCAGTAAAGACAACAGAGCATAGAAAAAACACTAATATTGTCCTACATAAACAAAATATACTTAAGAAACATCTACAGAAAAGAAACCATGTCAACAGTATCAATAAGACCAGGAAATACCATAGCCTGGAGCTTATGGATCCAGCGGCTCTCTTCTTGGTTGAATGTTCTCTGTCTATCTCCTCTTCTAGAGGTTAGAGGTACATGATCTATATCAAAAGCTGTAGCCATTTTGAGTATCCATAAAATGTTTCACCATAGCATACTCACAATTACCAGTTCATTACCAGTTCTACCAGCATATTTATGTTCAGCCAGTTCAGGTCCTGTAGACGTCGTTTAATATGTCCTACATAAAATGCATCACAGAGAGAACAAGAAAGTATGTAAATAACAAATGTAGTCTTACAGTGAATAAAGTGCCCAGTGGTATACAGCTGTTGTGTTAGTGGGTGAGTGAAACCTTTAGATTTGACTACAATGTCACATTGTTTACAATAGCCACACTTAAAGGTATCAGTAGGTGCTTTAGGTAACCATGTAACTTGTTCTTAGCAGGTAAGTGATTATACACCAGTCTATCTGCAAGACTGAGAGCTCTCCTAAACAAAGAAACTGGGGGGTTAGGAAAGACCTCACTTAAAGTCTCATCACAAAGGATGAGATCCCAGTTCCTTCTGATTATACTGCATATAGAGTAAGCCTCAGTACTATAGCAGGTAGAGGGAAAAAAAAGGTCTTTCTAGTTAGAAAGGAATGACGCTCAAGAGAGCCAGCCTTAGAAAGAGCTGTATCTAGGATCTCAGGTGAATAACCACATTCCCTAAAACGACTGTACATTTCTTTACTGTCTAACTCAAAGTCACTGTCACTATCGCAAATTCTATGTAGCCTTTGGAATTGCCTGCAAGAAATATTCTTAATCAATGTATCTGGATGAAAACTCTTTGCATGGAGTATAATATTTTTGTGTGCATTCTTTCTAAAAATAGAGGTGTGAAGAAAACCATTCTCATCTTTACTGATTTCAAGATCTAGAAAATGAATTTTGTCTTTACTATATTCCAGTGAAAGCTTCACATTAGTGTTAACGTTGTTAAGATAACTATGAAAAGACAATAGCTCATCTTCAATGCCATTCCACCACATAATAATATCACCTATATAACGTGCCCACCAGATAGTTTTATCCTTAAAGACATTTTGAGAATGGAAAACAAAATCCTCTTCCCATTTGCTCATGAACAAGCCAGCATAAGATGGACTAAAGCATGCCCCCATAGCACAGCCTTTCACCTGTTTATCCTGAAACAGAAAAATATTATTATTCAATGTCCATTTAGTAAGGTCTACAAAGAAATCCGTAAGAGGGTCATGTGGGCAAGGTGGTTTGTCCAGAAAGTATCTGAGGGCAGAAAGGCCTTGGCCTTCATGTTCAATGTTCGTATACAGAGCTTCCACGTCCATTGTCACCAGTAAAGCACCAGGACCAATGTAATTGTGTTCTTTGACTTTCGAGAGAATGTCAGTTGTGTCCTGAACATAAGCAGGAAGGGACGGGAGCAATGGATTAATATAGAAATCCACATATTTAGAAATAGGCTCTGTAAGAGTTTCATTACCAGAGATCACAGGTCTTCCTGGTGGATTTGTCAAGTTCTTGTGCACTTTAGGCAAGAGATAGAAAGACGCCATACGAGGGTATGGTTTAAAATCTGTTAAGCCTGAAAGTCCCCCATGATGTTGCACATCAAATTAAACAGCAGAACCTGGGCTACAAGGCTGTAAAACCCTTTTTACATGCCCCAAACACAGCTCAAACAACAACTAAATAAACAACAACAAATCCAACTCCATACAGCACCGATATCCCGACCCACTCGGTATATTTCGGGCTCTAACTCGACCACATGTTATTCAAAACACATGCCATTCATCTCAAATGAAAGCTAATACTCCGCTGTTTCCACACATATGCACTAAAATCACTCTACCACAAAGCATCAGAGAGCTAGAGGCCAAAGAACAACAACAACAGAAATCTTTTCGCCAAAATATATTTGTAATATCTCTCTGACCTTGTTATTTTTGCCGTGAAAAGCTAATTCTGCCGTTAAATCACGCTTCATTCCCGTTTACCGACTTGTTGTCTGTCATTCAAATGAATCTGTCTGATTGTCTTACAGTGGTGTCAATCTCGTTTTGGTGGGTATTGCGTCATTCTATTGGCTCTAACGAATCAAACGAGGTGTCAATCATTCAAATTGGCCAAGCCGTCACGGAGATACGGGCCTCCAAAGCTCAGAATAGAAACTCAGGTCCAAATTTAGTAAGTGTGTATTGGTCAGTTTGGAGTGGGAAATAGAGTAAAAAAAACGAAAGACAGTTGTATGTGTATATCCTAAACACCAGTAGGGATTTACAGAAACAAAAAATGAAAGATATAGGATTATACATGACAAAAATCACATGCAAACATGATGCAATTTTGGAGAGCTCGCCTGAATTTTCTGTACTAAAACCTCTGTAATATTCTTCTGGGTTTTTTTAGGCGAACCTCAAAATATTTCATTTGTGCTGTCTGCCATCTTCATTTACTCTTCACATATAACACATATACTGATATTTACACATCTTAACAAATCTCACAAGTGTTCCCTTTACCATGACACCAAAAGTATTCAAATAAACCTTGTGGTTGCAGAGATATATTCATTTCATTATGGACATGCAATTTTCGAGCAGAGGCCTATAAAATAGGCTTAGCTTTGAAAAGGTTAAAACGGAATCCAGATTCTTGTTCTGAAATCAGGTTATCATCCTTGGCCTTCTGGAGTATATCCTTAAGTTCCTGTGTTAAGGTCTCTATAGGATTACGCTTTAAAAGGAGGTAAAAAGTAGTGTCCTGTAGCTGTCGAAAAGCCTCATCAGTATATTGCTCATAACCCCACACAACAGCCGCTCCTCCTTTATCAGCCCTTTTTATAACTACATTTTTGTTGTCAGCAAGCTCTTTAAGAGCATCTCGTTCATCCTTAGTGAGATCATGCCTCCTATGAGTGTTCTTTCTGGATGGTAGTTTCTCTACCTCATGATTAACTTTTTCTCAAATGTATTTAAGGTGGCATTTTATACAGTTGGACAAAAATAAGATTTAGATTTAAATGGGGTAGAGGAGGTGTGACACAGTTGGCTAGATGGAGTAGGGGTAAAGGCTGGAGACGGGGTCAATTTATACCAAAAATTGAAAGTGAATTTCTATAGAAACGAAAAAGATCAACTTTCAAATCAAAGTCATTAGAAAACTATTGTGGTTAGAAACAAAATATGAAGATGAAGTACATGAGCCCGGTGAACGACACTCATTGTAAACCCTTCTCGAATGTTCACGTTAAGTCACACGTAACTCTAAAACTGAGTCGTCTTTAATCTGCATTGGGAGTATGGGAATATCCAGTGTACTTGGGTTATGCTGTCTTTGTAGCATTTCGTCCGGAAACAGAGCTTACTGGACCAGCAGTTGTGTTTCCTGTCTGGCACAGGTACAAGAACTGTGACTTCTGTGTGGGCTTTATTTTTCAGCCCCAGATGTTGCTGCTTGTGTAGTATGCATGCTCTTGAGCATTTCCACACAGGCCACAAAAGCCCCAAGTATGTTATACCTCAACTTCACCAACAGATGGAAGAGTACACCACAGGATAGCTATCCATCAGTGGTGCAGGAGTCCTAACACCTGGAAATCAGCTGGCATTTTAGCACTCCTGGTTCATTGTCTTGAATGGGTTTTTGGTTAGATGCCTAAAATAAGGACTGCTTAAGAGAATTTCACAATTTGATATATGACATAAAATATGTCAGTAAATAGCCCACAATTCTGAAGTTTTTTTGTCTTCAAAAAAAAAAAAAAAAGGTTGCTAACAAGTGGCTAGATGAGACTATAGAACATCATCATACCTACAGAGCTTTACAGTCTCATTGTGGTAGGGATGTTAAATCATCTGACTGTAGTGTATTTTTTGCTTATGTTACCTTTTTTTTAACCTCTGGGGACTGCATGTATGCTTCAAAATCATAAAAATTGTGGTCATTTATAAACGTTTGTTTGCCACAGAGGTCATTTTCTGCAATAATCCGAAATAAAAACCCCATTAGCTTTTTGACCAGGGAACTGTGGCTCAGCTAACTTTTGCATTGGCCTACAAAACACCGTCATCCCTGCAACACTCTATTTTGCCGAGAAACCACTGCCGTCTAACACCTGATTTATAATCAATGAAATTTCTCCTCAAGGGGATTAATAAAGTACCTACCTACCTACCTACCTAATCGTGCATGGGCTTTAAGAAAAGCCTACGCTGTAGCCTATGCAAGTGGCCTACACCATTGTGAGTATTTATACATGTGCGTCATTTGTCTGTGTCGCTCTCCAGAATGCTAGTTGGCGGTGGGGTTTCTATGCCACTGTGTGAAGTTTTTCTAAAGGGCTGAAAAGTTTGATTGGAAACACAACTAAAACACACACAAAAAACAGCTTACTAGGGACAGTCTGTATCTGTATCATTTAATTCTTTCGTCTTCTTATTCCCATCACTGTTATCATGTTGACAAATCAGGGCCCCTATTCATCAAACTGCTAAAATTGATATCTTAGACTTCCAGCTGTGGAAGAGGTACTGATATCTGTATTATAAGTTAATACAAGTATAAAGGAGCAGAAAATGGAAATGCACAAGTACCTCAAAATTGTACTTAATTAAAGTGCTTGACCTAATGTACACAAATCAGTAAACAATCAATGGAGTCAATAACAAGTCAATTGAGGGTTTTTTTTTTATTCTTTTGTGCATTTAACTGTACACATTTAGTTTAAAGGCTGGGAAGTTCTTTAAAGGACAAAACTGGGCTCAACAAGTCACATGAAAAGGCCAAAATATCAAAAACACTCAATATCTTGGGACATCTCTGTCCTGTCCTATTGGTTCCTACATTTTTTAAAAGTAGCCAGAAATGCATAGTGTAGTTTTTACCAGTGTTACTCAAGCAGAAGTATGTAGTGTGTTTGCTGGGGACTATTTTCAGCTGTGTATTTGGTACGCCAATGAGTATTTACCCTGCAGGGCGATGTATGTGGTATTGAGTTCACATAAAGTAGGAGGAACACGTCTCTCAGTGCAACAGTGTGCAACACTTGATCACACATAAGGATGTTTGACGTCATAATTGACAGCTGTGTGGCCAGTCAGTGTGCTCGTGCTTGTGATTTGTTGAACAGGTGTATGGGCAGGAACTCGTTACCACAGTGATAAACTCCAAATGACATCACCAGCGCAAGATGGCAGCGCAATTCCCAGGATGAGGGATATTTTGGCTTCATTTTTGTACAGTGGGAGGAAGTGGAGACTTGTTGTCCATCTTTATATGCAGTCACTGGATAAAACCAACAGTTTATAAGTGGTTAACAAGATAGTGTGAAAGATAGGTCTGCTGTTTTAATAAAGGCTAGTTCACATTATACGATTTTCACCCCGGAAAATGTGTCGCGGAGACTATCGTAATCTTGTGAGTGTTCATACCTGGCAACGTGTATTTCTGTCATCGAGAGTCTCGCCAACTGCGTTACGACCTGTGTGCACACCACAAGATTTCTCCACTGAGCCCTCGCCGACAGAGCCCCAGATAAGTGGTGACCTTCAGGGCCTGGGTCCAAACACAACGCGCTCCCCGTGATCCTGTGGACGCCGCCATTGTTGTTGTTGCTTGCCGGCTTGTCAGTGTTGCCAGATCTTGGGAGAGAAACAAGCAACCAGGGCTATGGAAACAAGCCCAAAAGAAGCGATGGATATATATAGAGAAAGGCGACATTTAGAGAGCAAGCCCAAATAAGCAACTCCACTTGGTCTCATTGGCTGATGCTCTTTGTCAGTCGTGTCACACTTCTCCAGTTTTCTAGCATGCCACATATCCAGTCCCAGTCACAGACGAGGGGGCGACTTGCTCGTAGGCTTGTTCACACATGAGAACTCGTCGTGGCAGATTATCTGCCGACTCACCTCCAACCCACGGTGGCTCTCAAGATCCTCTGCGATGTTAAAATCACGGTGAAAATCATGTAATGTGAACTAGGCTTAGGACATAGAGAACCAGAGATACGTAGTGGCTGGCAGCCAAGTCTAAAACCTCTCCCTGTTTTACTGATTCTGTAACCGGCTCTGACCCCTCAGATGAATTCTCAGAGCTATATATACACCAACAAACAGACAAATAATAGATGCAGGGTTCAGAGATTTTACAGTCACACTCATTATTAAAAGCGGTAATGCTGACTGGATGAAAGATCGGCCAACAGTTCAAATACAACATACTGCAAGTGGAGGGTGGCTTTTACAGTGGTTACTGTTAGAGGGCTACTGGTAGTTTCTGACAGAGAACTTGATGCTGTGGCTCTGGAGGCGGTCGATGAGGCTGGTTTTATAGAAGGCAGATCCTGGAGTGTACACCCCTCCCCTGTCAACAACAATAACAGAGAGAGAGAGGGTGTGGATAGCGCTTTAACAAAAGAGGACGGCAGACATGGATAAGACTAAAGGCCTTCAGAAAATCTGCACATTTATGACAGAGAGGGACAAAGTAAAAGAAATGCAAGCAAAAGAAAAAACAGACTGAACTGACCTTCTGGGGAGAGAGTGCAGTTCATTCAGCAAAGTTACGGCTGCTTGTACCATAGCAGAAACTGTAGCTACATAACCAGGCTCTGTAAGAAGAAGGACACAAACATGGAGATAAGAAGTTGCAGACATGTCTCTAAATGTTCCGAAGCATTGTTCACAGCACAAAATCATGCTGACAGCTAAATGTGCTATTTACAGTTATGAGTGCTCTGGTGAGATTCAATATTTTTCTTACCATCAAATCTCATTTAAAAAAAACAAAACAAAAAAAAAACCAACATCAACCATGTCCTGCTGCCAAGAAGAGCTGCTCGATTATGGCAATAATCATAATCACGACTATTCTGCTGAATAATGAGATCATGATTATATAATATGATTACTCACTGACTTTGGAAACATCATGCACTGATTGAACTTGAAAAAAAATTAGCAGTGGGTTTTCTTGAATTTTAAACATAACCAAAGCTGAAAAACAAATAAAATAAATGTAAAACAATGAGATACATAAATAAAATAAACAATACATAGCATATAAATATAAAAACAGCACAAGAGGAGAGGAAGAAACCCCGCAGAAGAGGGTGGACTGCGATTACTCTAAGCAGCATGCATGAGAATAAATTACAGTATAATAAATATATTTCTCACTTTTTCCCCGGATGGTCTGAATAAGTCGATAAATATGTCGCTAATTGTGGTTTGAAATACTACTGCTACTAGAAAAACTTCATTTGGTGGTTTTATATTTGTAAAACTTTCCTCAAGCTGACAAAAGCAATTTAAAAGTAGTACACCCAGAAGCTAGTACACTTTTTTGGTGTATGCGCCTGGCGAGCAACTCAAATGGAACGAATAGGTGTCATCTTGGGGTCCGGTATCTAGTTATTATTAAAAATCTATGGGGAAGGGTCGCACACATCCGCTGGGAAGGGATGCGCTTGATTTAAAAAATGGGAGCAACACTGGTAGACTTGTCACGCAACACAAAAGCGTTGATCATGATTATCTTGTTTTGCAAATCCAGGGAAGCCAAAATCGTAATTGAAAATAAAATCAAATGATTCGCCAAGCCCTAGTTCAAAATAAGACCAAACTTTTCTATTGCTGTCAATTTTTGAGGCACAACAACGCCGAAATGCGACCTGCAAGAGATGACAAGGCTTGTTGCTTTTAGTTGAGCTGATTTCAAGAAAACTTGAGGCTTCAACTCGCCGGTTCAGAGAAGTGAGGAGTCAGCAGTTAATGACAAGCCCCTTTTACACTGCCAGATTTTCTGCGAATGTTGGGCCGTTTTGCCGGCAAGCTGCGAGTGTTTAGACACACTTTGGCGATTGGCGAGTTGATCCAAGGTGCCCAATTTTCTGCCTCGTAGGGGTAAACATATTGGCGGAACCTTTTTGGTTTAAAAAGAACGAGGCGCACTTCCGCCACTTGAGGGGCTGGTGATGACTTGTGGGAGGAGCTCTTGATGACGCCAAACATGCAACCCACTGGCAGTGGATAAACAGAAAACAGCTCATAGCAGGAATGAGCAGCTAGTAGCAAGAGGGAAACGTAAACCTGACAGACACTTTAAAGACGAGCAGCTGAGGAGACAAGGAATTGTACGCCCTCCTTGTCCTCGCAAACAAAGAGGCCATTAACTGTCAGATGACGGGAATGGTGAAGGACGGGCCGACTTACAAGAGAATCACCAAAGGACTGACTAGCCGCGGCTTCCCTCCCACGTCACTGGTTACGTCACACGCTGAGCTACACGTTTTGTTACTTGCTCACACCCCCCAGTTGCCCCAAAAAAAGGCACATTCTGTATAAACAAAAGTAGGTAGGCTGCATTTTCCCGCACTCCCCGATTTTGTTTTTATACTGCCAATGCTGAAAAAAAGACTGATTGGGCTTTCCTGCAAATTTGCACAAATGACCTATGGCTAAGTTCCGCCCTCAAATGCGATGAGCCAATCACAGTGCGTATAGCCATTCCCATACACTCAAACATTCTCTGCCTGGACGTTCATTGAAATGCATTACAGAAAGTCAATTTCATTCGGTTTTATGAGCTTTTTCAGAGATTTGAAGTTTAAAATGGTCAAACAGTGTGCATGGGGTACATGCAACTCCGACACAAGGTATCCTGAGAGGCTGGGCGACGGGGGTGTATTTTTTACACTTTAAACCACATCTCAACCGTGAAAAGTGTCTCCTTTGGATAAAGTTGTGTGGTAACGTTAGACCACAACATCAACTCAACGTGAATAAGATTAACAAGGATGTTTACATCTGTTCTAAGGGAAGTCAACATCGTGTTTGAGGCAACATATTGTCACTTTGCTGGAAAGAAATATAAAGTTATCTTTAACATCTCTAGCTAACATTAGCTAAAGTTAGCCTAGTTTTGTACTTTGGTGATCGTACATCATTGTTAGCTGTTGTCCAAAGGGCTCTAGTTAAACTAATGTTAACTTCTGGAGCTTAGCTTCATTAACTTATCTGTAATGGCAGAGATAACAAAGGTTAACAAACGTAATGCTGAATGATTCAGTGTTAATACTGTAGCACCAAACTAACGGAGAGACACTCTTGGTAAAGATGGTAAAAAGGCCGGTGACGGCAACGAGATGCAGTTCACAAGCGTACACTGTGACCTGTAAATTTTGGCTTGTAATTTAAGCTTTTCATCGACCTTCTCAACAATAAAATGATGAATATATCCCTCCAATGCGTAGTTTAGGCCCTTTTGATTACTTCTCAATGACATCTGATCGTTATGTCCCCCACAATCATCAATTGCCTCCTGCGAAATGCCGTGTACTGTGACACCTGCCATAGCGCCGGTCACTGAATGTCGATAGTTTGTCCGAGTGAGTGGAGGTGATTCATGTTACCATAAATGAATGTTGCTAAGGTTGAATAGATCTTCTTCTTCACAGCACTACTACATAGTAGGAGAAGGACAGTTGTTACTAATAACATGTCAAAAATACTACTTACAAGGAAAATGTATAATAGCTATCCCTGTATATTAAACACAACTAGAAGCCTATAGTGTATAATACATCAGCTGGTGTCTGTAGTTTTGGCAGTTTTACCTGCTCCTATGACCTGAGTGCAGATCTTTGAGTTGGGCTGGCCCTGCGTGGGATCTGTACCCTCTGAGTAGCCCTCTCCGAAAAATGTCAAGCTGAAACAGGTGTCTTCTATCTGTGAGAAGAGAATGAATGACGAGAGAGGAACTGAATGAATGGACGAATAAATGAAAATTTATACACAATGCTCACAACATGCTGTACAAAGAAAAAGAAAAAACCCTCCAAGACAATTAGGCATCAACGAATACTCATTGTCAATATTTTCGTTGACAAAATAAACACAGGAGCATAGTGTGTCCTTGCATTAGAGTTGTTTTGTAACCCTCATAGCATCTTGTAGCAAACCAAATACATTTTATTTGCCACTAGTGTAACATCAAAACCCCTAAATACATATTTTTAAATCTCAAGTTTTTCACAGTGACATTAAATATTCATGACAAAATGAGAGTCAAAGTTAAAGTTTCAAAAAGAACCTGCTTAGGTATCATTTATTAAGAGTTTAACACTCAAACAAGTTTTGTTTTGTTTTTTTGTCTTAAAAGGACAACTGTTATCACATTTTGATTCACATGTTGCTAAATCCTGGAACCTTGCTGCCCTCCTGCTGTGAGGCAACAGTGCTAACCACTGCACCACTCTGTGCTGTCCCCAAAAACACAAACACAGATATCTGTCATGAGAAATAATCCAAACTCTTCTTACTTTGGTAGAAAGGAGTAAAAAGACAATCAAGAAAAGAGATTTTCGAGGCCTTTAACAACACAAACTAAATCCACCAGACGGGATACGTCACTTCACTTTAAAGCTCCTAACTGCAGGCAGCTGTTTGACAGCCATTTCCCATGCTGCCCAAGGAAGCTTTCAGCTCATATGATACAAATATATTCACCTCAAACCATATTTGAGTTACCTGTTTCATGGTTGGACCAGACTTGGTGAACAATCCAAAGGAGAACAGTGATGGAAACTTTGGGAAAGACAAAACAAATGTCATCACTCAAACATTCATGTGGTTGTCACAAAATTGTGCTTATAGAAAAATAATCTATATTAACAAATATCTTAATATTAATGTAGTACCTTTAGATATCTGCAACCAATCATGTCTGAGCAGGCTTTGGTTGCATGCAGGTAAACAGTCCGTGCAAAGAGGCAGAACGCAATGGCCGAAATGCAATCTCTGAACCAATTGGCTATCGTCTGATGAAGATTTAGCTTTAAATTAGCTTTTTCGTAATTTATCTGCATTCATATGCAGATGGGAACCGATGGGTTCTGCGATCGTGTAAACAATGAGCTGCCTGCTGAGGAGGAAGTCTTGGCACGAATATTGGCCTCATTGTCAGATTAACAGCAAAATGATATGCTAAGTTTGTAAGGCACTGTGACTATATGAATGACATTCCATATACTGACTCCATTTAGTCTCCGTTAATCCTCTGCTGTTTCTTGAATATCAGTACTGACAAATAAAGCATCGATACAGTCAGGGCTGAAAATTAAAATGCGGGTAGATTTTCCATTTGGCGACTAAATCTCGGAAGGCTATCCACCACATTGGCGGATAAATGTTTGCACCAAACACTGGTAGTCATGTAATAAATTATATATATAATAGCTATTTGACAGTGGCTAATAGCAGACCGGCGCTCTGTTTGTTGTGTGTCGCACTTAAATTGCTCCCCGCTGCATCAAGGAACCTGTAGGGCTACTCGAAGGATGCACGCGCACGTAGGCATATCGCACGCCTAGATCCGTGATCTGCTGTTAGTAGCAAGCAAGCTATCACCGCGGGCGTCATGTAGCGACATTTACCAGGTGTAAGTAAACCACCGACAAAACGAAAAAACACAGACAAGGACGAAGCTGAAGCTGTAACGTTACAGAAAAAAAGAAAGTTTTGTGAAAAATGGAGGTTCGGCAATAACAGCGTTTCAAGAGGCTGGCTACACTACGATGCTGAGGGTGCAGTAATGAGCTGTGCAGTCTGAGGTGGTTTATAATTAATAAGCATCTGGAAGGTTTACAAAAAACCAATTAACTGTTATGTTTACTGAAAATTACTGTTATGTTTGAAGCACAAATGTTTTAAGTACAAAGTGCAAGTTGAATTTTGAGCTCAAAATTTGATAATCTCAAACTAATTTTGCTTCAAATTTCACTCTGACCTCTCCTTTAAGCTTGTATTCAACATAATACTGCATTATCTCAATGAAAAGTACTGAAACAAATGTATATGTGACATAAAAAGGCAATTCATTATTTTGGCTGGTAAAAAATATGCTTGGCCGGTTAATTTTTTCATCTACCAGTCCACTTGGCCAGTGAGCCAAAAAGTTAATTTTCAGCCCTGGATACAGTATAATCCATGTTGCACTGGAACATTTCTACACTGACAAGAATCAAGTAGTAACACAGCGGTTGCCACACAGTGGCGCTGCACTTAATCTCAGTAGCTGTGGGTATGTCTTTCAGGTCAATATTCACAACTAACTGTGACACTGATCCTTATTTAAATGCTTGGAAACAACATGACTCTTAAAGCTGTTGCTCCCTTTAAATGAACTCCACTATAAAGCGACTCTGATGATCTGCTTTGGACAGCAAAAAACCAAGGTAGACGTTACAAAAACAAATTGGATGATGAACACTTTAGCTACCGTGGTGAGGATTTTCCTGCCCAGGCTGAATTTCACCATGAACCAGAAGATTAGGCCACCACAGAGGAGCTTGACTACCGAGAAGAGGCCACCAATCCCAACGTAGGCACTGTACTGGACCTGTGGGTGGAGGGAAGAGAGGGCACAAAAGGCACAATGTTCATTTTAAAAAGGGAAATTAAAGGTAACAGAGAATTAAAAAGATAAGGGGATGCAGATAATAGGTGCAGATGAGGGGAAAGTGAGAGATGAGCAAAATATGGTAAATTGGGATTGACTGTACTGACTGTGTCCCCTCACCTTTAAAAAAAAACAAAATTCCGCCCCTGATTAATCACCATAATCTACTGGTCACATGACACCAAGCAAGGCTGTAGCAGCAAAACCCCTGAGAGTCGGTGCGTTTTACCGCATATGAACTTATCGCTTCAAAGTAATAGCCCCTTTGCTAACCATTATTTACTGGTTATGACAGGGAAAGTAAGGGAAAGTAATTATGAATAAGTGATTATGAAATACTCCTTCCATCTGAAAGAGGAATATTTCTAGTGACATTAAGCAAAATACGTGACTACTTGAAAACAATAAACATGATACACATTCCTGTGTCCTACACTGGGAGGTTATGTGTGATGTGGCGGAAAATACCAGGAAACATCAGAAATGTTTTTTTGAAGAAGGAAATACATTCAGCAACTGTAACTGTGTTTAAAAGGAAACTCCACAAGGTTGCTCTGTTAATTACTACCACTGCAATCAATCGTGGGAAACACAGTGTCAGTTCTTGTGTTGATATAATCGTACCGGTGACCGGTGTTCCTCCTCATGAAGGAAACGCTGGGTTCTCTTGACTACCGAGGGGTCAGAGCCCATAAATGGGATGGCATACTGTTCAATCTCTTTGCTGAAAAACAAAAACCCTCTGGACACACACACACACACACATACACACACATGCAAATCAAATTAGAAAAACAGACAGCAAGGTGGTCGACGCTGACCCTCCACCTCTGCTTGCATAATCAGTACAAAAGTATTCAAGCTCATTTCATCCATTAATAGTCTCTAAATCTGTCTCTCCCTCCCCAATGGGCCGCAAATAAAATCTCACTACAGTGTGTGTGAGTCAGTCTGCCAGACACAGTAACAGTCTGCAAATCACCGCTATCTTGTAGAAACTCGGTATTTCCAAGTGTGCTGGATTATTACAACGTTAAAGTCAAAAAGACTGTTTTTATTAAATTCAAAAATCATTTATTGCAATTATTTGGTGATGGCCGCATTTCCTCAAATGCCACTAAAATTAAGGTATTCTTATTAAATTAGGGTTGTGCTGATTGTAAAGTTCTGGGCCGATACCGACACCGATGTTTAAAATAACAATTTGGCTCATAGCCCATGCTGATATTTTGTTGTTGTTGTTGTTGTTGTTGTTATTTATTCCCCTTTTGAGCCAGGGGAACAAAGAAATCTTATTATAAAAAAAGTTTTTCAACCGTTAAAGTCATTCAAAACTTCATTACACTTCCTTTGAATGAGCACAAATTCAATAATACAAATTTATGAAACAACCTATAATATAATCTTATAGCACCTGAAAAACATCTTTTAAAAAAACAGACAGGCAGACAGATAGATAGATGGGTAGGTAGATAAATAATATTGCTGTGAAAACATCCAACAAATTTCTCTTGCAAACAACTGCATTTATTCAAGTTTCTCACCATAAGCTACATTTTAGAAGATTACATTTGAACACATAAGGTATCGAAATAATTTCACTTCACCCATTTTTACTACGCAGAGCTTGATCTCGTCATAATGTAACGTAATGTAACCTCCATTAGATGTTAGTTCCAGCCCTCAGCTGCTTATAGCTAACAGCTAAAAGCTAACACTTAACGTTAGCTAGCTCTCATCCTGCCGATGTCGACACAGATTTGTTGTTCACAATGCAGCATTATCTGGGAAAAAAAATAGACTGATATGTCCATAGTGACTTTACTACTCTATTTACCCTGGAATGGCAAGACATTGTTAGCCCCGAGCCCTGCTTTTCAGCTTGTGCAAAATCAACGTGACTAGGGACGCACCTATCTGATATCTGGATCGAATATCGATCCCGATATCATCAAAATAGATGGATCGGGTATCGGAAAATGCAACCAAACCTGAGGCGATCCTTTCCCTTTAAATCTATAACGACGCAAACTATGTCATACGTCATGGAGCGTTGGAGAGAATCTGCTGTGCGGAGGAATTTCACACTGAACACTCCAACTAGCCCGACGGCAGTTTGTAATGTCTGCAAAGTGAATGTTGCAAGGGGTGGTGGTAGTACCGCCAAGTATAATACTACCAGTTTAATAAAGCATCTACAAAAACATCACCAAACGGAGCACCAGGAGTTCCAGCAGAGAAATTCCCCAGCAATAGCGCAAAAGTTGTGAAAATTTCTGAGAAAGTGCTGGAGTACATTAGCCTGGAAATCCAGACCCAAATCTAGAAAGATTTAGGGTCTGGCCATGAGTAATGAAAATGGCCCAACTCGAGGGGCGGCACCAAGCATGCATTTGTAAATATCACTGCACGCAATTGGATAACACTACGACCAATCAGAACAATACATGGGGTGACGTATACTCTTAGCTACCAGTGGAGCTAACTGGTAGATCAGACTCTTGCCGTATTCGGTCGGCAAAACAGCAAAAACGTCTTTCTTGCAAAGGAAAGAGCGCTGTCTTCTGTTCCCCTTTTAGAGAAAAAGCCAAGTCGAACTCGTTCATTGTAGCAGCCAAAACCGTTTCAAACAACTGGTGTTCATCCGTAGCCATCTTGCAATGTTTACTGACTGATTCCGGACTTCGTCGTCGCAGTGCTGTTGTCATCTGTTTAGCTCGCCTCTGGCCTGCCTATATCAGATACACCAATGTGATTAGTGCAGCTCGGTTTCATGGGCATAGGTAATGAGCATCATGCCAGAGTGACTTGCTGAGCAAATTCAAATTGTGCTCTCGCCAGAACTCTAGATTTCCAGGGTAGGAGTACATTGTTTTGGATAGACAACCGATGACGGTTGTTGAAAACATGGCCTTCCAAGGTTTACCGGATCACCTGGAGCCACGGTACAATTTGCTGTCGCGCAAATATTTTTCCGGACTGCACTGTCGGAAATGTACGAGAAAGTGAGGAAACACTTGTCTCAACAGTTACAAGATGTAGATGTCATGAGCTTCACCATCGACATCTGGAGCTCGGAAGTGTGCCCTATGTCTTTGTTAAGTTTAACAGTGCAGCGCCATCCTGCAAGCAAAAAACTTCCTTGGATCACGCTTTTTAGGTCAACCATGGTATCGGATCGGTATCGGGTATCGGCTGATACTCAAAGCCACAGCATCAGGATCGGTATCGAAACTGAAAAAGCTGCATCGGTGCATCTCTAAACGTGAGACAACGGAAAAGCAGCCTATGCTGTTAGTGAGTGTTAGTGTCAATAGGTCGATGGCCGTCAACGACACAGATGTTCAGCTAATAAATAAGCACATCCCTAAAATATTCCATCTTTCACTTTGGAATCAAACTATTGACGTGTAGGTCAAGTGTAAAACAGATATATCAATTTTAAATTCTGTTGTGTGCTGAAGAAACACATCTTACACCTTTCTTGACTAATCCATACCAAGCCCCACATTCCAGTAAAAAATGTGTTGAAAAAGTGTTTCAGCCACACAGTAATTGCTCAGTTATGGCCTTACCTCTTTTTGACTTTGGCTCCCACCACAGGCAGCGGTTTGTGGCCAAACTTCTTCCTCAGCTGGCGGAGGGAGCTGCTGTCCGCGAAACCGTACACAGCAGACTGCCAAGTGGCATCGTGGCCAGACATTCCCTACAAGGGTTGAGATAACTTTTAACTATGTTGTGACGCAGAAAACCAATGCCATCCAAAAGCCCTCTCAATTTCCCCCCAATAAACACCAAAGGTTTAAATGAGAAAGGACAACTTATTTTTTCTGACTGACACGTAAGTGACCCGAGCCTGCTGAGGATTATGTGACTTGCTGAATTACTTATGACTAAAACTCCGGCGTAGTTGAACAAGTCGCTACAGCCATTGGCAGGTTTTGGTTATATATTATTTAGTTTCAAGGGAAGTTAAAAATGGGCATAAAATAACCCCTGTTCCCCCTAGAGCTAGTGTTTGCTCAGTCATTTTTAGGAATTTAGTTATCTTCCTCTGTGTAGAGTAGAAGTAAAGTAAAATGTACTCAACTCTGTACCTGCATTGATATTTTCTGACATTTTCTGATATGTACCATCTATGATAAGTGACATCTTTAACTTTACCCTTTCAAGTGTGAGCTCAATTGACGTAAACTTAAACCAAAACAGCCGTCACTTTACTTTGTAAAACGCTGGAGAAAGAGTATCTGACTACGTTTCCCACCATGCAGTGCAGAAGCTTAAATTGTTCATAATACCTGAGGCCCACTGCTGATGTTCAGGAAGCTCTCCACAGCTGTCAGTGTTCCTGAAATTAGACCAAATCACACAATCTAAGACAGCGTTACAGTTAAAATTTATAAGAATTGAAAATACAATCAAAGGCATTTAACTAACCTTGACTGTGTCAGCCTTTGGATAAATGGAAGCAAAAAGTTTGTGCCTCTCTATTGTTTGATTAATCAATGGATCAGCTGAACTGTATTACCAATTCATGATTGTATTAAGTCATAAAAACTGATTTTCTCCATATGTGGAAATCGGAGGCAAGGCAAGTTTGATTGCATTTCAGACAAGTCAATTCAAGGTGATCCGCATAAAACATCAAGTATCAAGACAAGGTGCAAAAGAAATTTAAAACAATTCATTGGAGAATAAAAATTTAAAACACACTAAGATGGGTATTAAATACAAGAATACAAGCTACAGTGCAGTGTAAGAAATAAGTATATGCTTGATTTTATAAAAGGCGGCAGCAAACAGAAAATCTTCAGCCTTGATTTAAAGGAACTGAGAGTTGGTGCAGACCTGCAGTTTTCTATGAGTTTTTCTCCAGATATGTGGTACATAAAAACTAAATGCTGCTTCTCGATGTTTTGTCTTGACTCCTGGGACACAAAGCAGACCTGTTGATGAAGACCTGAGAGGTCTGGATGCTTCATACTGTAGCAGAGGATCAGAAATGTATTGGGGCCCTAAACCATTTAGTGCTTTGTAAACCAACAGCAGTATTTTGAAGTCGGCTCTCTGGCAAACAAAAAGCATTATGTGTGAGTATAGAACCAAAAGTCTGACAATCCAATATATAAGCATCAGGTTTTAAATAAAGGCACAACACAGCACTGCAGTGTGTTTGATGCCTGGTGTTGTACACCCTGATCTACTTAGGGCTCAAACAACTCAGTAGAATTTTAATTTCTTTATCATATTCATTGAGTAAACCATTAACAGGCTTTCGATTTACAGTGGCTGACTCGTACCTTTGAACTGTCTCTGTGTGTACAGAATACCCAGGTCTGCCGGTATGGAGTCGAAGCCACAGCTGCCAATCACATACACTCCTCTGTCCAACGCCTTAGTGTGGTACTCTAGCTGCATACGCTCCAGAAACTGTAAAGGATGGAGACTCAAGGCATATGCATATACACAAAACAAATAAACACACAACCATAATGCAGTCACAGCAAAAAAGACTCCATCCAGTCGGTGTACTTTATCCTTTTGAAACCTGAAGCAACATCACTTTTC